>NC_138207.1:13542793-14252793 GCF_964194415.1 Vipera berus | reverse complement strand
TTTCCTTTCCTTTCCTTTCCTTTCCTTTCCTTTCCTTTCCTATCCTTGCCTTGCCTTGCCTTGCCTTGCCTTGCCTTGCCTTGCCTTTTCTTCTTTCTTTCTTTCTTTCATCTGGAATAGGAAAGGAATAAGGGATGTGTGAAAGGAAAACATACCTTAATTCTTTCTGTATAAATCAAACATATTTCTTTGATAGTCAGTTTTAAAAAAGACCAGTTTCTGCTGAGAAATGCTTAGCTAAAGAAAGAACTGTGACCTTTGCAGTAGAAAATGATGAAAGTTTGTGGTTGGCACACATTTCGTTATGTAAATGGAATATAAGACTAGAAAGTATGAGATTAGAGGAATTGGGTCTTGCTGACGGGTGATCCTTTTGCAATGATACGTGTAGAAACAGTAGTGAGGAAAGTAGTGGTCTTGTGTCATAGTGACACAGCTGAGGGATTGTGGAGCTCTGCATCACATGGCTTAATTCACCCTGCCTGGGGACCCTAATGGCTCTAAAGGTGCACCTGAGAGGCAACGAAGAAGGAGCCCCCCCTGCACCCATTGATCATGGAAAGATGGTGGTCGATCCATTTGATCTGGAGGAAGCCCTCCAAACTGACAGGAGAAAGGATAGCTGTACCTCACTGACTAGCCCAAGCTACTGGGAGCCGAAGTCCAAATGCACTACAACAGACTGTGAACAGCATGTTGGAAACTAGGTGAGAATATCAATCTTTTCTCTTCTATCTTGCAACTGATTTCCTGGAAAAGTTCCCCAAGAAGCAAAAATCCTTTGAAAGTGAGAAGGAAGGGGATCGCCCCACCCTTCCATAAATGGAAGCAGCTCTAACTTTTTATGAGGAACAGAAACATATTGAAATGAAATTTAATATAAAGCTATTGTCTGGATAAACCTTGAAATTGTGGAAATTGCTAAGATCTTCCCTTTGAAAGAGTATTGATGAAATTACAAGAAAATAATTTTCTGTTTTAAAAGTTGGAAAATGAACAGCTACTGACATCTAGTGGTGGATTAGAGTATAAAAGTATAGCTGTTTTGGCTCAGAAACTGGCAAGATGCCCAGAAACAGATAACAACCTGTCCCTTTGATCCCCAGTGACTCTCAGCTAAATAGAGAACAGCTGGGAACAGAGGAGAGAAAATACATTGGGCTATTTACTACAGACTGAGAACTATAAAAATTGCTGACCTTCTTGGATTATAAATACGTACTGAGCTGCAATCTTTAGCCTCAAGAATTGTTTGCAGAGGAAGAAAAATCTTGATTTTTGGCTACTCTTCTTAGGGGAGAAGTTCCTGAATTGCTCTTAGGTGGTTGAACATTTTGGACTGCAAATGTTGGCAGAGTGATAATTGTAGGACCCATGAACTGAAGAACCATTATAAAATATTGCTTTCATTGGTGGATTGATAATTGGAAATGCATTGGATTATAAAGGCCATACATAAAGAATTATACAAGACTTTGTCATTTAGACTTTAAGATTGATTGGTTGGATAAGTCTAATATATGGGGATTATGGTACCTGTGAAAGATTATTTGGAGGGGGGAGATAAAATGTATGTTGCATATCTAACTAAAAGTGGTAGGAAACAACACCCAAGATTCTTTTCTGAAACTCCCAACCTGGAACATCAGAGATCTACAGAGTAATACTTCAAGACTAGGCAAATATTTTCCAGGAGGAAATGCATACTATGTTGCAACTAATTCATATGATAATTGTTTCAAGTCATGATGAGATTAAAAATAATTTAGATGACTTAAGAGAAATTTTTTATAAAATGTTTTATAGATGGCATTTGGATCCTAAAAAGCTGTCTTGTATGTATTCTAATTTACAGCCCAAATGTTGGAGATGTGGTAGTTTGGACGCTACTTATTTTCATATTTGGTGGACTTGTAGAAATATAAAAGCTTTTTGGATTAAAATTTGGTGGAACATCCAAAAGATTTTCAAGAGAAAGATAAAGTTTACCCCACAATTATTTTTATTGGGTGTTATTACAGATTGTGATACTAAATAAATTAACTTGATGTTGAATTTGATAACAGCTGCAAGGTTATTGGTAGGGCAATATTAGAAGAAGGACTGCCTGCCTACTATAGAGGAATGGACGCTTAAAGTGTCAAATTTAGCAGAAATGGCTAAGATTTCTGCTTACTTGAAGGATCATTCACAAGAAAGATACATTTCAATTTGGAGAAGATGGATAGATTATATTCAGAAAAAATATGGGACTAAAAGGTTCCATTTAGCTTATGAGTAAATTTTAGATTGTTATAATTTAAATTCTTTTTTTATTATTATGATTATTAGCTATAATAATATTTATATTATACGATATTATTATTGTATTAGTATAAGTTGGATATTTTTAGAGTGTTTGTAATTATGTTATAGGCGAGTTAAAGTGTATTATGTATTTGGTTATTTATGTAGTTGATCAATGTTAGTTAGATTATGATTATTATATATTTGTAACCCTGTAATCAGCTTTGGGAAGTGGGGGAGGGGGAGGGGGGTTTAGGGGTGGGTTGGGGATGGGATAATAATGTAACTTTTATAAAACTTTTCAATAAAAATAATAATAATAATTTAGATGACATAAATGAGCACATCGTTAACCTAAGCTCACAATTAAAAAACTCTCAGAAAATGACGATAAAGAATGAACAAATAAATCAGACAATAGAACACAAATCAGAGAAAAGTGACCCAAAGATGGAGGCTACAAATGAAAGGAATTACAGCTTAACACAGCCAAAGAAAAATCGGAAAGATTCTGTTATAATATTGGAAAAGGAAAAGACATCTTATCTGTCAGGACTCCAAAATAAACCTGAGGATAAGGAAGATGATCTGACAAAATGGATTATAGAGACACCAGGAGAACCACTAGAGTTTGGGAGATAAAAAAATGAAAAGAAACTGAGGGAGAAGGAAAGTGGAAGCTCTTTAATGAATATAAATGGGTGAAACTCTCCCTCAAAGGTATCCCACTTATTCTGTCTTCCCATTTTCTAATAATATTTATAAAAATACAGGAAAAAAATCCCTGGCAAGCTGCACACATTGACTCGGAAAGTTGTTTGGCAAAAGAAGAAGGCTAGAGTTAAATTCAAGAGATCAGATGACTTGACTTACCAGATGGAGTACTTCATGACTAAACACTTGTTTGAATAGATAAATTTTGAATATAAATGGGTCCTATAGTAAGAGAGATGTGATTTGTAAGTAGTATAGCATTTTTCTTTTCTTTTATGAGATGAGAAATATAAAAATACAGGGATGGCTTATGTCAGACATATCAAACTCGCAACGTCACGTGAGGTTGCACAACATATCAGAGCTTTTTCTCCATTGCCGGCAATTGGGTGGGCCTGGTTTTGGGATGATGCGTCTGGACCGCAGACCGGAAGTTTGACACCCCTGACTTATGTGAATGAAATGTTTGGACATTTAAATATAATCAATTTTGAGAAATTATAATTAGCAAGAATATTTTGAATATTGAGGGGAAATTACCGGTAAGCTTAAATAAGAACTTTGAAAACAGGGCCTAGAGTGATTTAATAAAATAACATTTCATAAATACAACTGAAATATAAGCTGATTAGAAAAGATGCTATACACTGATGTTGATGTTATTTGTATAAACACTAGAAAAATGTTTTCATTCAGCTTTATATCTATTGAAAATACTAAGAATTGTACTTACTGAACGTTGGCAAAAGGAAAATATTATTGGAAGAAGAGAAGATCAAGAAAATGCATCACTAGTTGCATGTTGATTATGGAATCATAACAAACTAACTATTATCAATGGTGGGGAAGAAATGGAGGTAGTGACAGATTTTATTTTCCTGGGCTCTAAGATCACTGCAGATGGGGTCTGTAGCCAAGAAATTAAAAGACACTTGCTCCTGGGGAGGAAAGCCATGGCAAATCTAGACAGCACACTAAAAAGCAGAGCCATCACCCTGTCAACAAAAGTGTGCATAGTCAACCTATGGTCTTCCCAGTTGCAATGTATGGCAGTGAAAGCTGGACCATAAGAAAGGCCGAGCACCGAAGAATTGAGGTCTTTGAACTATGGTGCTGGAGAAGACTCCTGCAAGTCCCTTGGACTGCAAGGCGATCAAACCGGTCAGTCCTAGAGGAGATCAACCCTGACTGCTCTTTAGAAGGCCAGATCCTGAAGCTAAAACTCAAATACTTTGGCCACCTAATGAGAAGGAAGGACTCAGTGAAGAAGAGCCTAATGCTGGGAAAGATTGAGGGCAATAGAAGAAGGGAACGACAGAGAATGAGGTGGCTGGATGGAGTCACTGAAGCAGTAGGCGTGAGCTTAAATGGACTCCAGCAGATGGTAGAGGACAGGAAGGCCTGGAAGAACGTTGTCCATAGGGTCGCGATGGGTCGGACACGACTTTGCAGCTAACAACAACAACATTATCAAAGGTTGTTAAATATATGAACCCAGACAACACGTTGTCTACCAAACACTAAAGATTGCTTATTGTAAAAAAATAATAAATATATTAAAAAAAGAACAAGGACAGGGAAGAACAGGAAACTGGCCTGGTATCCAGGGCAACAGAACAAAAACAAGGAACTAACCCAGTGATCAGTTCCAGGAAAAGGGAAGTAGCAAAGGTGCTGTTCTACAAAGTCATGTGTTGATAGTTTTAACAAGAAAAGGGAAAATGGGACAGATGTTGGGTGGTTCCAGAAAGCCCTGAGTGGGCACAGTGTTAAAGTATAAAGCCTGCCTTTGAGATGAGGGCGATGCCATTTGGCCACTAAGCCGTCACACTTAATGACTGCTTGTGCATTTGGCCCTTATTGCAATGAGTTGTACTGAATTTGTGTGTTAAATTTAAATAAACCTCTGGATGCTAAAATGAGACTTTTGTTGTGTGTTGTCTCTTGTTTCATTTAAACAAGTTCTTCCCCCCCCCCAAACAGATGGTACTGGATATACTCTAATGTTGGCAAGAAGATTACAGGGATATATTCAGGAGGGACCATGCTTTAAGGTTGACTTAGGGGAGTTTTTAATCTTTTTTTTATAACCAAGTAATTTTATGTCTGTTGATTTTGATGTTGTCTTCTGCTACATTGTACTGGATATTATTGTGATTTTGCATGATGTCGTTAGCTGCTTTTGCTTTCTTTCTATAAAAGAAAAAAGTTATAAATAAACGAGAGACTTGAGTTTCAAGAAAGGTAGCTGGGGAAGAGGTTTTTTTTGTGGGAATTTGTTGTGAGTGTCCATTACTGACCCTGGAAAGACTTTGGAATGAAGTTGTCAATTCAGTTGATCTCTCTGAACAAGTGAACAATAGAAGCAAAGCGAAGGAGATGCAGCAGCCGTGGTGTCCTTTTGGTCTTCTTGGCAACACTTACAGATTAGGTTCAGTAGAAAAGGATAAATGAATGACCAATACTGCTCCGTAAGGAGGTCTCAAAATCTGGAGCCAGCATAGTGGAGATTCAGATAGTGGCATCCATAGCTTTTATTTTCTTGATACCAATGCTAAGTTAGCATCAGGAGCGGCAGTAATGGGATCTCCTAACACATATTGCTGGTAGCTCCAGCCATTTTCTTTCGGGTCATTTCTCCCAAATTGGCTGTTAATTTCCCTGGCAGCATCACTGCAGAGATGTCCTTCTCAGTTTTCCAAATGCAATTATTTCCCAATCCTTTGGATGCACCCTAGTGCTTCCTGCTGAGTTTTTTTGTTTTTTTGCCTCCCCTGCTGATTCTGCCTTAGAAGATTTGCATAGCAAATGCAGGCCTGGCTATTGGATCACAGCATACCACCTGCATTTTCTGACATATTCAGAGAAAATGGGAGAAAGACCAGTTTTTCTCAGGATGTGTGCCCACTGCGTACGTGTTTGACAATAACATCTGGCAACGCAGATGCTAAATCGGAGAGAGCCATAATTATTTCATGAGTAGGAGGCAAGTTGTCATCCGCAATTATTACCATTCTCCAATCACAGGTATTAAAAAACAGAGAGCATCATTTTGTTCCGAGCTGAGAGCATATGTTTTTGGGGGGAGCCTGACAGGGCTTGCTTTTGTTCTTTGCAATTTAAACTTGAGCATCTAGTTTTTCATCTGGAGCTGTGCAAGCTAAAAAAAACGATTCCCCTAAGAAAACGGGGGAAAAGAGATCAAATGCAAACAGTGCTGGGTTTGTTTGCTTGGAATGCTGACACAATACTTTGGGGAAAGAGGCAGCTGCCAAGCTTTGTAGGTGAGTCCATTATAAATGAAGAGAGGCCTATGCTGACTAGCCACCATTACCTTGGAGCCAGTCATAAACAACAGCTACTGGGCCGTGTGCTACTCAAAGCAATCCGGCTTTTCTTTGCTTCTCTAGCTGTTGCTGACCCTTTCACTCCTTTCCTTTATTTACATTTTCTTTTGACATCTTTTTTTCATTCTCTCCCTCTTCTTTTCCATGTCCCCTGTTGGCTATTATTAAAACAAGGTATGATTGAATAGGCTGTATATGTACAGAGATATTAATAAGCACAGACTTAGATTGCCTTACACCAATTAAATCAGAGTATTCATGTGTGTGTGTGTGTGTGTGTGTGTGTGTGTGTGTGTGTATGCGTGTATATGTATCTATGTAGAAATTGCAGAGATTGCAAAAAAAGCATTGCTGTAACACTATCCTTTGGGGCATTTTCAAACAATCTATTTTGTTTTAAATGTTTTATGACTCTAGGCAATTAGGATGGATTGAGACATAAATCATACAGAGATCAATCAGAATAGAGTTGGAAGGGACCTTGGAGGTCTTCTACTCCAAACCCCTGACCAAGCAGGAGACCCTATACCATTTCAGGCAACTCACTGTCTATCCTGATCAAAAAGGTCAAGATGGCCATAAAGATGTCACTGAAACACCACCCCTTTTATTGCCCTCTGCATGCAACATCTGGCTTTGATTCCATGGCTACCGGTTCCCCAGGTCGTGTCTGCCTCTTCTCCAGCCTGGGTCCTCCATCTGACTGAAACTGAGGGACCTCCCCACATCTTTGGGCTCCTCATCAGTACTCCCCTACTACTTTCTCTGAACATCCTCCAGGTGCTTGTTCTTTGCCTCACTAAGTTTAGCAGTCCTGTTTTGGGCCGTTTTGCTAGTGTCCTGATCCTGCTTCACCCACACCAGGTGTCCAGGCTGAGCTTTGCCAGAGAGGCAGCCTGACCAAGCAGCAGGATATAGTGGGGTTGAGTTTCCCCACCCTTGGAGGAAGGCCTGCTGCCTTGGGACGGACACACACACACACACACACACAAACACACACACACACGCACAGCTCTTTCACGGGCAGCCAATGCTCCAGATGCACATTACCCCCACCTGCTGACTTTCAATCTGTGCCCATAAAAATCTTTTCAACAGAGTGGTACAAAATGTGCCTTAACATAATTAACTGGGATTACTGTAATGCTCTCTATGTTTATGATACACCAAGGTATAAGCATATCATAACTTGACTCCAATAGTCTGTATGACCATGAGGGGACAACAAAGGGTCCCTAGTTGTCTATACCTTTTTGAGGACATCTAATGGTTCATTGGATTTTTACAGATTATACCTGGTGTGTCTTGAAGTTCATTTGGAACCAATCCTCAGTCCAAAATAAAATACTGTGTTTCCCTGAAAATAAGACCCAACTGGAAAATGAGCCTTAGTATTATTTTTCAGGACACTGATAATATAAGCCCCACTCCAAAAATAAGCCCCAGTTAAGATCGTCAGCAAGACGGACGCATTTAGTACTGTATTCCCCTGAATATAAGCCCTAACTGGAAAATAAGCTCTAATGTGTCTTTTGGAGTAAAAAATAATATAAGACCCAGTCAACTACCTTTGTAGTGGAATCCTATAGTACCAATAGTAGAGGCTACAGTTATCTATGTACTTCTGGGTGCAAATTCATATCTTGTTTGTGATCTTTAAAGCTACACATATCCCAGAATCAAATCTGACTGGTCTGTGGAAGTTTTCTTGAAGTCCCTGCTTCATGTAAAACCAAATTAATAATCATGCAGAAGATGCTACTTTAATTTGGTAGAGTTCCTCACTATTTGATGTTGTTCTGAATGAAAATAATATAATATAATATAATTAATAATATTAGGAATTAACTGCTTGTCAAAATGTGTATTTTAGGCAAATGATGGTGAAAGTATTGGATATAAAAGAAATGTGCAGGCAAAGGCATATGCATTTGCTACAGGTTTTTTGGGGAAAAGAGAAAAAAAATGCCAAATTTGAACTGGATAGAACTCATTTACATTTGGAAATGTGAAACTCAATCTGACGGATTTGGCCATTCTTACGATTAATATTCCAGTACATTCAAAGTTCATAAGACGTGGCAAAAAATCTTTTGTTGGAATAATGTGTGACATTGCCTTTCATGCCTCGGGTGATTAATGTTTCTTATTATTTTCATCAAATTTTCTTTTTCTTAGACTAAGATGTTCAGATAATGATGGTTCATAAGCGTGAAAGAGAGAAAGGACAAGTGCTAATAAAATAATTGTCATTGTTGATAACATGTTGCCTTTCCTGTTTTTTTGGTGGCTACTAATTCTTGAATCAATATTCAAGACAGGAAGATGGAAACCTAGAAACCACAGTTTATCACAAGGCCACCAACACTCCACACAGTTTCAGCAGTAACCATCCACTGTCACACACAAAAATACCTGTGACAGTACACTATATGGCAGGGCGAGAACCCACTGTAATACCCAGCAAGATAAACAACTGGAGAACTACACTACGTGAACAATTCAGAATGAGTACCCACAAGCATTTATTACAAGATGCCTGCCCAATGCACAGAAGAGAGAAAGGAAGAAAGAAGTTCTAAGACCAACTATATAGCACACCTTGCCATACATAAAAAAGCATTTCGAAAGCAGTAGAATACAGCTTCTGAGATCTGCAAGCGGGCATCACACACCATCTAGAGGTTACCATACAAGGGCAAATCATGCATTGCAAAGACTACTTGGAAGTGGGAGATACTTCTTATATAATCTATTGGTTCCCCTGCATGGATTGCCCCTGACTCTGTAGGACAGACAGGGAGGAAGCTAACCACCAGATTGCAAGAATACAAGAGAGCTGTAAGGCAAGGAGACCCAACTCCTTGGTAGTCTCACATTGGAATGAACGAGGATATAAATTCAGTTTCGCAGCTACTAAGATTGTTGGGCAAGCAGGTAAAAAATTAGCTAATCAAGTGATTGAACTCTGGGAAATGGATCCCTTGCCAGTCAACAGGAGTCTTGATTTACCACCAGTTTATCAGGTACTCGGGAGCCAAAGGACTTGGCAGCACAAGGAAACAATAGCCAATGACTTGATAGCAGACCACCAACCACCCCAATCAACAACTAAAAAGCCACACATAAATGCTAAAAAGTACCACATAAATACTACACATAGAATAACCCAAAACACACATTCTGGTGTGTGAGAAGTTCCTTTAATCCTAAAGCTTGGAAGACTAAACCTCTAGTCCCTATGACTGACCCAGATTGGATCCTGCAACATTATCCTGGGACATGTATATTTGCCTTCATTCGTGAGTCAGTATTGTTGATCTGTCCTGCCTACATGTATATGTGTATGTGTATACACTTAAGTACAATTCATCATTTCTACTATATACAGTATATTACTTGGACTTATAATGAACTGGACCTCTTACAATGCTAATTTTATTGGCACCTTCATGCTATGGGCTCTAAAACATTATATGCATTCCAGAAATCCAAAATAAAATTATAATTAATAATTAATAGCATTAATTGATGAATCAGACTGCTCCGACCTTCGCTCGTTTCGCTGGGACTTAAAAATGTGGTTGTTTGAATTGTCTGGCCTGGACTGAGGGATTTTATATTATATTATATTAAATTAAATTAATTTTAAATTTCAATTTTAATGTTATCTTAATTTTGTGGGCTTGTATTAATTTTAATTTTATTTTATTCTCTCTTTTTGTATTGTTTTTAACTTGCCCTGTGAACCGCCCTGACTCCTTCAGGAATAGGGCGGTATATAAATTCAATTAATAAATAAATAATAAATAAATATAATATGACATAAATGTAAGGCTAACACTTTAACCCCACTGGACTTCTAAACATTTTTCAAGGGACTTATTTTTGAGTTGTGAGGCAATAACATGGCCCACAAGTTGGTTTCCTCCGTTGTCATTTTGAATGCTTTTGTAAGTGAGCTGATTCTGCCATCTCTTTTATTAACTTTCTAGTTGTTCCCCCAGGCCTTTTAATATACCAATAGCTTAATATTTAAAATGTATATACTGCAATTAAGCATTTAACCTAATTGGGAATTCACAATGTTATTGTCCATATGCTGCATTTTAATCATTGTTGCAGTTTATGCGTTTGTGTGTGTGCTTTCTAAAACTGCCCTGGGAAATGGTTTTTCATGAACAGCATATCAGTTTTTAAAACAACAACAATAATAATAATATAGTTTAATCTAATGAAACTGTGCGATTTAGATCCTCATCTAATGAGGGTAGTGATTTGAGACAGGTACAATAAAAATAGAGGCTGCGTTTTTGGAGCCATAATACATTTAGGGTATCAGGTATAGAAGCCATGATGCAAAAGGGGTGAAATTACTGAAAGGATGACACTTAAACTTGATTTATTTGTTTAATAAATTTACAAGCTGCCCAAAATGAGTCTGGGTGAGTTGCACTTAAAATTAGAAAACAATAAAGAAGAACCTAAGAATCTGGACATGCTGAATAATATCCAGTCTCCCAAGGCTCCACAGACTTCTTGCCTTCGGGTCTAGAAGAACAACTAGGTTGTTAAAACTTTAACTTTTTCATAACACCAGCCTCCGAGCTAACCAAACTTCTGTGGGGATATTATTCCAGAGGGCAGACCTGACAACCAGGAAAGTATGCCTCCTGGGTCCTGACAAATGACACTGCTTGATTGAGGGAATTGATACAGCACCAACTCTGCCAGACACAAATCAAAGGAGCTAGGTGTTCCTTTTCTGGTTTATGCCCTGAAGGACTTTAAATGCCTTTAAATTGCACCCAGAACTCTATTGGCATCCAGTGCAAACTATGGAGCAGTGATGTCATATAAGCATACTGAGAGAAGCCGAGTACCCTCTGCTGCACTGCACTGTAGATCAGCTGCATCTTCTTCAGAGTAGTCATCAAAAGCAGCTTCCTGTAGAACAGGTATGTCAAACTGCCAGCCTGCGGGCCAGATGTGTCATGCCAAAACCACGCCCACCCCATTTTCGTGATATGTCACGACATGTTACATGACGTTACAAGTTTGACACCCCTGCTATAGAACGCATTGCAGTAGTCCAGCCGTGATGTGATTAGGGCATAAGTGATTGTATTAGGGATTCCTGATCCAGAAACAGATGAAGCTGGCATGCCAGATGAAACTGTGTGAAGGCACACTTGGATGCAATTGCCATCGGTTCTTCTGTGCATCCCAGGTGACCCTTAGATTGTGCATCAGTCTACAATGAGAAAGTGCAACCTTATCTAAGACCAAAAAAAGATTTGGGATCCCAAACAGACAGAGATACTCAGTCTTGATAAGATTGATCCTGAGTTGTTCTACCCCATCTAGACCTCTACGGACTCCAGATACTAGGACAGTACATCAATGGCATCCCCTGCCTGGCTTAAGATTGAGATGTAGAACTAATTGTCATCCACATATTGATGATACTGGATCCTGAACTAGCAGGTAACCTCACCTACTAGTTTTATGTACAGGTATCCTGAGCCATCTCAAAACTGAGAAGCTAATTAGAATGACATCAGGGTGGATGGTGCCTTTTATCGCAGATCCCAAAAAGAAACACAAAGCATTCTGCCCCAGTTAAAGGGGCAAATGGAGAGTTATAGCTTTAGAAAATGCAATTGGAAGTGCATAATGGTCTATTGAAAACTAGATTCATACAAATTTCTCCTTTATCAAAATATTTTTGTTCCCATATATTTGGGAAGAAGGGGGTATGAATGAGCTTTTGCAAAAAATACTGCAGAAGAGATACATTAAGCAGCTTCTAATTTTCTATTTTTCAAGGATAAATATCAAAGGTAGGAAACATCAAAAAGTCAAGATGGCAGCTGTGGCTGTATGATCAAACCTACATCTTGATTTTTTATTTTTATTTTTTATCCCTGAGGGGACCTTGGTGTTCTCTGAGCTAGCTTGTTTTCTTGCAGACATTTCATTACACAAACTAGGTAACATTAGAAGTGTTTTTTTGTCCCTTGGCTAATAAGATGATATTCCTGACAATCATCCAGCTTGACCCTAAAGTTCATTAACTGGAAAGGGAGAAAAAGGCAGGGTGAAAAAAAATAATAAAGATAATGGATCACTACTAAAAGGGAAAATAGTTTACAGTTAAAGAGGGATAGCTAGAAATAGAAATGTTAAGATTTCTTACACTTATGTCTTACATGTACAAAAAAATAAACAAAAAAACCCCCCAAGCTCAGAGAGCATAAAGGACCCCTCATTTCTTATACTGTTTATTGCTAATGGATTAGTCCTTGTTGCCCTGTTTGAAAAATGACCCATCATTTCCCCAGCATTTTTGTGCTTTCCTTTCAGTAGCATTCTTTTCCCAGAAGATCTGTTAGGCAAAGGTTTATGGCACGGAACACAATATCCTTCCAATGCTTTACACTACACAGTGCCTTGTGTTTTCTTTTTGGTGGCCATAAGAAAACGAGCTATTCTGGTATTAAATTAAAGGACATCCCTGAAGATTGTACGTTTGCTTCTTGAGGAATTGACCATCAAAGATCTGAAAGTCTAGCTACACTCAATACTTCACTCTGCATCACTTTCTCATTTGGCTTGATAGACTTTCTGGCACCTTTATGCCCAGGCAGGGCAGAAATAAATGTGTGGGAGTTAAGGAAAGAGAATAGTGCAGATTTAGTTAGAAAGGAAAGGAGCACAATATACACCATGTAAAAGTATGAATTGCTGTCCTCTAGATCAGAGTTTGTCAATTTTTAGCATCTTTAACATCTTTAGACTTCAACTTCCAGAATTACTCAGGCTGGGGAAATCTGGGAGCTGTAATCTCCACATTTTAAAGTTGCCATGGTTGTGAAACAACCAATCTAGATTATTGTGGGTGTGCATGAATTAAAATACCTTAGTACAATTGTATTTAAAAGGAGCCACATTTAGCTATTGCCTCGCTTCCCACTTGCTTAGGAAAAAGCACGATCATTTTCATGAAAAAAAAGAATAAAAATAAATAACTCCACATTCAGAAGAAACTTTGGCCCAAATCAATAGTGGAATGGTTACTGTTCCCACATCCATTGATCTCTCTGGCAAAGAGGCTGCTGGACAAATTCTTAAAATGTCTTTGTGAGGTTTTGAGGAAGCGATTGTTTTACAGGCTTGCAAGCAAAGGCTGAGTGTATATTTTCAAAGGATTTTTTTTTCTTTATGAAAGATAGTTCAGGATAGAAAAGTTTCCCTGCATTTTTTCCCCTCCTACTAGTACAGGTAATCATCAACTTATGACTGGTCATTAGTGACTCTTTGAAGTTATGACGGACCACCAAAGAGTTACTTGTGATCTGGATTTTAAGTTATGGTGGCTGCCCGGCGCACATGGTCACTGAGTTATCTTCGCAAGGAACACACGAGACAGCTGGCTCAAGTAACAACCTTTTAATAGTGGCATGGAACCGGGCGCTGACAGACTTTCTGCGCTGACATTTATACTCCAGCTGGCATGCTGGTGACCAATCAGAAACTTGCCGGTTTCCCGTGGTTGGTGAGGTCCAATCCGCGGCGGCGGGCTTTGACAGCCAGTGCTGTTACATTTGCCGCGCCTGCGCTGTTTTCCGCGGCTTGACAGCTGAGAGCTGTCAAGCCGCTGTGGCTGCGCATAAGCCTTCGGCAGCTTTTGACAGCTGTCAAAAGCTGCCGTGTGTTCCGGCCGACTTTACCTCATAATCCCTTTTTGTAATGTACATAACCATAACACAACATTAATACATAGCACCCCTTACCCTTCCCCTGAACTGGTGGGTTACCCCTTTTTCCCCGTGCACCTTATTTTGTGCCCCATTCGTAGTCACTTAAATAGGCTGGGGGTTTCTTGGCTCTCTCGGAACGGCAGAGGGGTGTTGCTGCGTTCGGTTCCTCTACTCTTGGTTCTGGATGTGCGGTTACTTCCGTGGGGTCTGGTTCTGGGGTTTCATTGTTGGTCGCACTTGGGGGTGTTGCGCTGGGGTTGTTGTTTAGTCCGGGGGTGGTACTACGTCTTAAAATTGACCTGCTGTCCCTACCCCCTATGTTTTGCGCACAGCACTGCCGCAATTGGTCGATGTGGTGACGCAAGGGGTAATTATTGCCAGTGTCGACCGTGTATGACAATGGTCCGGTTTGTTCTAATATAACCCCTGGAATCCATTTGTTCCCTTCCCCATAGTTTCTTGCCCAGACGAGCTGTCCTTTCTGTAAGGTTCTTTGTGGAAGGGGCTGTTCCGGTTCTGCCGATGCCCTGTCGGGGTGCAGTCTATCGAGTCTCATTACCAGGCATCTCCCCCAACGCAGTTCTGCTGGTGACTTCCCTGTAGTCGTGCAGGGGGTGGTGTGCTGGGCCAGTAGGAATTGAGCCAACCTGCGGTGCCAGTTCCCCGAGATGATTTTCCGTAGCGCATCTTTCATAGATTTAACCATAACTTCAGCCAAGCCATTCGTCGAGGGGTGGAAGGGGGCCGAAGTGACATGTCTAATAGAGTTCTCCATTGTGAAAATCTGGAATTCACGGGAAGTAAACTGGGGTCCATTATCCGAAACCAGTACATCTGGAAGGCCGTGCGTGGCAAAAAGCCCCCTAAGTACCTGTAGTGTAGCAGCTGTGGTCATGCTGGTGACAGGCATGACCTCCAGCCACTTGGAATGGCTATCTACTGCTATTAGGAATACCTGTCCCTGGAAAGGTCCCACGAAATCTAAGTGCACTCGGGACCAAGGATTTTTGGTTGCCTCCCACTTATGAACTGGGGGGTGCGGCTGTGCTGGTGTGGTCAATTGGCAGGGGTAGCATCCTGCAACGTGTGCCTCTATATCCTTGTCAATGCCAGGCCACCAGACATAGCTTCTGGCTAATGCCTTCATTTTCACTGTCCCTGGGTGTCCCTCATGTAGGGTGCGCAGCACCTTGGTTCTGTGTTTGTCAGGGACAACAACCCATAGTACGCAACCCATATGGGAGGACAGTTCCTGTCTCCTCGAGAAGTATGCCTGGAATTCTGGACCGGGGGATTTAGTTTGCCAGCCGGAGGTGACCCAGTTCAGTATTCTGCTGATGGTCTTGTCCGCGGCCGTGGTGGTGGCTATCTCCTTAGCGGATAATGGACATTCAGGTAATTCTAGAATTGCTAGGATGTTGCCAGCAGGGGTGGGGTCGGGATCATTTTTAGGGAGGGGAAGTCTACTTAGCCTGTCTGCGTGCTCCATTTCCTTACCTGGCTTGTGGATCAATTTGAAAGAATAAGCAGATAAAAAGGTAGACCACCGCAGTATTCGGGGCGACAGAATTTGGGGCGTCAGCTTGTCTGATGTGAAAATACCTAATAGCGGTTTGTGGTCAGTGAAGATTGTAAATTGCCGTCCATACAGGTAGTCATGAAACTTTTTCATGCCGGCAACGATTGCTAACGCCTCCCTATCTATTTGCGCGTAATTGTGCTCTGGTTTGGACAGTGTTCTAGAGTAAAATGCAATTGGCTTTTGAGTCCCGGCCTCAGTCAGATGACTTAGAACTGCGCCGATCCCATATGGGGAAGCATCACATGCGATGCACAAAGGAAGTTCTTCCCTGAATAGTGTTACTGTGGCATTGTTTGTGAGTAGGTTTTTTAGGTTTAGGAAGCTGGTGTCATGCTGGGGGGACCAGGACCAGGGGGTTCCCTTGTCCAGCAGCCTATGAACGGGTTCTGCTATAGTTGCCTTATGGGGTAAAAATGTATGATAAAAATTTAGCAACCCCAAAAAGGCTTTTAATTCCTGTTTGTTTTGGGGGGTGGGGGCGGATTTAATGGCTTTGATTTTGGTGTCTGTGGGGTGAATTCCCTGGGAGTCTATCTTATATCCCTGGAACTCTGTAGAGGGTACTCCTATAGAGCATTTCTCTTTTTTCAGTTTGAGCCCAGCTGCTCTGAATCTACTTAGGACTTCTTGCAGTCTGTCTGCTAGATCTGCTTCTGATTCGCCTGCTATTAATATGTCGTCGAAGTAAGGGCAGACCCCGGGAATTCCTTTGAGGGTTTTTTCCATAATTTCTTGGAAGATTCCAGGGGCTGCCGAAATACCGAACTGCAGGCGCTTCACTTTGAAAGCCCCGCGGTGAGTAACTATAGTCTGCACATCTGCGGTTTCCTGGGTGACAGGTAGTTGCAAATACGCTTGCGCCAAGTCCAGCTTGGCAAAGATGGTGCCGGATCATATAGCCGCAAGGACGTCTTTTACTGCTGGGACCGGGTAAGCGTGCGAATTCAATGCTCGGTTTAGGGTGGCCTTATAGTCGGTGCAAATTCTTATTTGGCCGTTGGGTTTAATTGGGGTTACGATAGGGGTCTCCCAAGTGCCGCCCTCCACTGGTTCTAGGACCCCGAGTCTAACCAGGCGGTCCAATTTGCTCTCAATTTTACTTTTGAGCGCGAACGGGACCCTTCTAGCCTTTATTCTTACAGGTAATATTTCGGGGTTTAATTTTAGGGATACTGGGGGCCCTGTATACTTCCCGAGCGAGCCATCGAAGCCATCTGCAAATTGATTGCAGATGGCCTCGAGGCTTGAGGCCTGGGTCGCGTTAACTCCAGTTAAGGCTATTCCTAAGGCCTCGAACCAGTCGAGGCCTATCAGGCTAGTACGGGTTCCGTGGGTTACTAGAACTGTTAAAAATCCCTTGAACTGCTTGAATTCTACCTGAATCTTGGCCCTCCCTTTTAGTGAGATGGGTGCTTTTTGGATGTCGGCTAGGTGTATTTGGGTGGGAAGTAGGGGAATTTGCTGTTTGTTATGGCAGCAAATTTCCTGGAAGGTTTTAAACGAAATGAGGGAGACCGAAGACCCTGAATCGATCTCCATTTCGCAAGGGACCCCCTGAAGCTGTACTATGATTTTGACCTTTGATTTTAGTATTTGATGGACTGCCTGTGACCCCTTGTTTCTGACTACGGTGTGAACTAGGGACCCAGGGGGCTTTTCCCTATTGGCCGTGGAGGGTCTCATACCTGCAGACGTCACTTCTAGCTCGTGCAGATTCTCCCGATTCTGGCTTCTGCATACAGCTTTGAGGTGTCCGGTTTTGCCACAGCCGTGGCATTTGGCACTACGGAACCGGCAGGTGGCCCTGGGGTGGCTTCCCCCACAGCTGGCGCATCTAGGCGGGTTTCCTTGGGAATGCCCCTTGGGAAGTTGGAGTTTCTGCTGGAAGCTTTGTTGCTTGGCAGCCCTCTGCGGCTGTCGCGGAGGGTCTGAAGCCTTTCGAATCTTCGTTGGACGGCATCCACATCCGTCAGGACGTCATTTTCCCCCCAGTCACTGGGGGCTAATTCTTCCTGATGTATGGACCCGAATGGTCCGTTCCTCAGTTGCCCGGTTGTTTCTCGGTGGCTTTCTTCATAAGCCATGATTTCCCTGGAGGCCTTGGCCAGACTCAAGGTGGGCTTCGCGACTAGCTTCTTCTGTAGTCGTTCGTCCTTCAGCCCAATGACGACCTGGTCGCGGATGCGGTCCTCCAGGTCTGGGAACCGGCATCTCCTTGCGGCATGCCGGACCCCCGCTATGAAGTCCGTGGCTGATTTGCCCGGGAGTTGGCACCGCCGCATGAAGTTTACGCGCCAGAAGAGTTCGGATTTAGCAGGCATGAAATGCTTACTGAGTCCTTCTGTGAGTTTCGCGTAGGATACTGAGGCGATGGGTTCAGGGCTGAACAGCCTGACGGCCACGTTATATACGGCTGGTCCACTTAGGCAGAGGAGTGCCGCCGCCTTAGACCGATCGTCTGCGATTTTGTTGACCAGTAGGAACCCTTCAACCTGGCCCCAATGCGACTCCCAACACTCTGGGTGACAGATATCGAACTCGCGGATATGCCCGAGGTTAGCCATGCTGTCTCGGTGCAGGGTACTGCTACACGAGCGATTTTGTGGAAGTTGAACTTCCCGCTCAGTGACTCCAGCTGTGACTAGCTCTGAGCCACAGAAGAGATTCTCTTTCCACGGCTAGTGACTTCAGCTTAGCGTAGCAATGGATCCCACCTTCGTCGCCAGTGAGTTATCTTCGCAAGGAACACACGAGACAGCTGGCTCAAGTAACAACCTTTTAATAGTGGCATGAAACCGGGCACTGACAGACTTTCTGTGCCGACATTTATACTCCAGCTGGCACGCTGGTGACCAATCAGAAACTTGCCGGTTTCCCACGGTTGGTGAGGTCCAATCCGTGTTGTCTGGCTTTGACAGCCGGCGCTGTTACATTTGTCGCGCCTGCGCTGTTTTCCGTGGCTTGACAGCTGAGAGCTGTCAAGCCGCTGCGGCTGCACATAAGCCTTCGGCAGCTTTTGACAGCTGTCAAAAGCTGTCGTGTGTTCCGGCCGACTTTACCTCATAACCACTTTTTGTAATGTACATAACCATAACACAACATTAATACATAGCAGTCACATGTTCAGCTTTTGGGCATGATCACATGATGCTAGGACAACCATCATAAATACGTGCCAGTTGCCAAGCATCTGAATTTTAATCACATGACCATGGGGATGCTGCAACAGTCATAAGTGTGAAAAACGATTATAAGTCACTTTTTTCAGTGCCTTTGTAATTTTGAACAGTCACTAATTGTAAGCCAAGGACTATTTTTGCACTTATCTAATTATGATATGGACAAGAGCAATATTATACTGTATTACAATCTGACCAAGGGCTTGCAGACTCTCTGACTTCCAACATTTCAGTTAAATCTCCTCCCATTCCCCCCACCCATCCGCCCTCCCGCTGGTTACCCCTAAGAGTTCACAGCCAGGAATCATCCAAAGTGACAGAAAGAAGGCTAACAGTAGCATACTTTGTCGCCTCCATCAATGAAGTAAGCTCAAAAAAGATCACCAATATAAAAGCCCAAGAAATTCTCATGTGCTCTGAATATAAGGTCAACAGAAACCTCATTTACAAAGTGAAGTTTTTAAAAATGGCAAGGCTGGTTTCAGTGCATTTTGTAGCTTAGAAAATCTGAGAAAACAAGGAACAATTGGGAAGAATTCACAGTGTGTTTAAGTCCCCAGCGTAATTACAGAGCTGAATACTTCCCAGAATTGCTTGTTTTTTGCCGTGTGGGAGAAGAGATTTAACAAATCAAGAAACTTCATGGTACAGCTGGACAAATGTGTTTGCTTTTGAGAGTAGCATGTGAATGGAAATTAGGCAATAGCGTTACTATAAATGATGTTCTCTCTGAATCCTTGCTTTTAAAAAAGAGTTTTCATTCCAGATCACTAATACATGTTTTTGTTTTTTAAAAAGAACTAGGCAGCAGATCTAATCGCTAAAAAAAATAAATGGGAAGTTAAAATCCATGCTTTATTATTCCTACATAAAATAGCAAATTTCCAGTATTATATCTTCCATTATATATTGCATTTGATCTGGTAGAAGTTCATATTTGAGATTTAGCAGCTGCCTAACTCTAGAGTGATTCTGAGTGGCTAACACTAATAAAAAAAAATCCTATGAGAGACATGGTCAAACTGGAATTGGTAGCACATAAAGATATTGAAAATATTGTAAATTTTAAATAATTCAGACTTAAAACATTACACACTCTGGTAGCAAATTGCATACAACTGGGACCTTTACAAATCTGGATTATTATTTTTTTAAAAAGAAACATTAATTGTTCTTAATATTTTGATTTCATTTAAAAACAAACCAAGGTAAAGCAAAACTATTGAGAAATTGATAGACACATTTGGATAAGGATAATTTTTAGTCAATAAATCAAAATGATGTTTCAGCAAGAATAATCTATATGTGGCACATTTAAAAACTGCAAAGAAGAAAATGTCAAAGAAGAAAACTGTTCAAATAATCACACCAATGCACACTGCACACCATTCTACAGTGGTTTATGAATGGAAAGGTGTTTGTACTCTGTTACTAAGGGCAAACTTTTCAGATTCCAGTGCTCTAACTAATTTGGCAAGATTCCCGGATTGGATCATAGAAGAATCATCATTATCATGGTATAGAGTCTCCTGCCTGGACTATATGACCTACAACAGGGGTCCTCAACCTAGGGAACTTTAAGACTTGTGGACTTCAACTCCCAGAATTCTGGCAGTTGAAGTCCACAAGTCTTAAAGTTGCCAAGGTTGAGGTCCCCTGACCTACAAGGTCCCTTCCAACTCTGTTATTCTAAGATCATCATTCTAGCCATTGTCTAGCCACCACAAGATGAAGGCCTCTTCTGCATGCTTCGAACCAATACAATCTTGAGCTTTCCTTTGCAAGTTGGGCCTGCAGTACTTTCTGATGTCGTCACTCCATCTTGTTTTAGGACTCTTTTGTGGATGCTTTTTATTAAGTGGAATCCGTAGAAGAATCTATAGATGAATAATCAGAGAAAAAAGTATACAAAATAATAAAGTGGGGGGGAGGGAATCAATTCTCTTGTTCTTCCAACCAAATCAAAATCTATGCTCATATAGAGGTTCCAATGAATAAATCAATCACATAAGAATACAAGAGTTCTGCTGGATCAGACCAAAGACATATAATTTGTTTTAGCTGATGCCTTATTGCGACTCAAGAAGTCAGACCAGACATATGACTGATCTAAAGAGATGATGTCCCTACCAGTCCTGTATTCCTTATAAGGAAACCAACTGGCCAGGCAAATGAATTATACTTTAACACTAGGAGCAATATTGTACGGTAAGTATTATATGAACTAAGAATACCTTAGGAATTCTCATTACTTGGGTGTACTTGATTCTTCAATATGTTCAGTGATGAGGTTAGATTTTGGTTATTTGGAAGTAGAATTCTCCTAAAACAGGGGGAGGGCCTTCTCAGTGGGTGCGCCTGCCCTTTGGAACCAGCTGCCCATGGAGCTTAGGACTGCCCCCGACCTTTGATCATTTCGCCGAGACCTGAAGACCTGGCTCTTCGAGCTTTCCGGCCCAGGCTGAGTTTTAATTGGGGTTTTAACTGGGGTTTTATAAGTTTTATATTTTTTCAGGGATTTAGTTTAATCTTTTTAATTGTTTTTAATTTTTGTATTGACGTTTTTTATGCCCTGTAAACCGCCCTGAGTCCTACGGGAAAAGGCGGTATATAAATTCAATAAAATAAAATAAATAAATAAATAAATAAATGATTCTGGTTGGTGGACAATGATACAACTGATCAATATTTCTTGGTTCCTCTAGGGCTACAACTAATTAAATTTTACTTTCGCCCATCTGTTTCATTCATATGGATGGTACTGAACCTCCATAAAACAATGGGAACCAAACTAGGTGGAAGGATGTTGCTTAGAAGGATGGACACTGTTATCAGAGAAGGGTGATTTCTTAGGTCCTGTGAGATGACACTGTTTAATGTGTATGGAGTGTGCCAGGATGGGTAGAAAGTATGGAAGACACAGTTCCTCCTGAACAGAGGATAAGGAAGTGATGATAAACCTTTCTTGGAAAGAAGAACTTGCTGTTGTTGTTAGTTGTGAAGTCGTGTCCGACCCATCACGACCCCATGGACAATGTTCCTCCAGGCCTTCCTGTCCTCTACCATCTTCTGGAGTCCATTTATGCTCACGCCTATTGCTTCAGTGACTCCATCCAGCCACCTCATTCTCTGTCATCCCATTCTTCTCTTGCCCTCAACCTTTCCCAGCATTAGGCTCTTCTCCAGTGAGTCCTTCCTTCTCATTAGGTGGCCAAAGTATTTGAGTTTCAACTTCAGGATCTGGCCTTCTAAAGAGCAGTCAAGGTTGATCTCCTCTAGGACTGACCGGTTTGAATGCCTTGCAGTCCAAGGGACTTGCAGAAGTCTTCTCCAGCACCATAGTTCAAAGCCCTCAATTCTTTGGTGCTCAGCCTTTCTTATGGTCCAACTTTCACAGCCATAAAGAAGAACTACTGCATCATTTTGGATGTCTTGTGTGAGCACAAGGCTGAAGGATGAGTCAAATTCTTAAGCTTTTGAAAATGTGCAAATTGCTCATGATGGAAGCCCTCATGAAATTTTATTTTGCAGACTCAGCTCATCATTCAAAGCCCAGTTTCCTTCAGGACTAGGAAAAGTAATGTTTGTTATTTATCGGACTTTTCATTTTTTATTTTTTTTTTATTTTAATTCCATTTATATCCCGCCCTTCTCCGAAGATTCAGGGCGGCTTACAAGCTTAGCAGTAGCCTTCATTCTATGTATATGCCTGCTTATTAGGGCTTTCACACACACACCAAGCGGCATTATTACAAAGTCAGCTTAATTGCCCCCAACAATCTGGGTCCTCATTTTACCTACCTCGGAAGGATGGAAGGCTGAGTCAACCTTGAGCCTGGTGGGATGCGAACCTGCACTAATTGCAGGGAACTGGTGCAATTTGCAGGGAACTGGTGCAATTTGTCATCCTATAACAGAATATGTGAATGACCTAGGGCAGGGGTCAGCAACCTGAAACAGTGAAAGAGCCACTCGGAACCGGTTCCCTCACAAAAGGAAAAACTGGGAGCCGCAAAAAATGTGTGCGCATGTGCGTACATGCGCGCATGCGCAGAACAGGGTCTGACTGAAGAGTGGAGCCAAGGCGAGATATGCACCTACCCTGCATATTTGAATTGATTGGTTGAACTTTTTTAGTCCCACTTTTTTTGGGGGGGGACTGCACATGGCAGAGGACTGGGAGCCGCAGGAGACGGTTGAAAGAGCCGCATGTGGCTCCGGAGCCGCGGGTTGCAGACCTGTGACCTAGGGGAAAGAGGGGAAGAGATGCCACCTAGGAAACAATCTGAACAAGAGAAGCAAAAAGCCGGGAGGAACCTGCCCTAATGGTTCAAGCAGTTAAAAATTAGAAAGTTTGTGCCTTCATATTTGCAAGATTCAGTTAATGTAGAGTAGAATGTGTTCATTATTCCTGTTCCGTCTGATTTACCTGGATGGGCTGACACTAACTTTTGCTTCTACTCCTTAACCATCTAACACAGTTGTTGTTGTTGTTGTGTCTTTTACCTCCCCTCATCTTGGTTTCAGTGCACCTTCCAAAGTTACCTTTTGTTCTTTGTTGCAATTGTTCCCTGATTGTTTTATTGTCAGCCTCCTTTGATGAATCATTAGATAGGATCAACTTGACTTCAGTGTGTTATTGTTTTATTGCATGCTGCTTGGGAAGGAGTGCCAGGAGACACATATCTGATAACTTCCTGTTAGGATGACTTGATGTCCCCTGTTTAAACGTTTTTGGCACACAAGCTTCCTCTTTTGTTCTAGACTTGCCTTTCTGTACTTGTAAGCTTAGTGACACTATGAAAGAAGGGAGGGCTACAAAAAAATGTCTGGTAAATTGGTTGGCTGGTTGGTAGGAGAAAAAGAAGCTGTATATTTGTTGCAAAGGAAAGTGTTATGTTCTCACCAGTCATGTGAGTCAAAGACTGAAGATGCAGATCACAAAGACCTCCAGCCTAAAGATCCTATGGCAGCTCTGTGTGACAGTGAACTTGTGAAAGAGGGATCTGATTCAAATAATGAGGGGCCAGATTCTGGCAGGGCCCCTAGCAAGCTGATATAAAAGGGCAGAGCATAAGCAAACAGCATGTGTCCTTGGGAGGACAGGGCAATGGTGCCATCATTTAGTGCTTTAAGCTATGTAAGAGTAGCCTCTAGGTCTTTTCCCCTTTGTTGGAAACAATTTTCTAGCTCTGGGTTTGTATTTCTCTTTCTCCTCATCCTGTACTCAGACCTTCAACTTGACATTAAATCAGGCTTGTATAATTCTCTGGTGCCAAAACCCTGGACTGTTATAGAAAATGCTTTTATCTTGACCTCTGTCTTACTCTTACTGCTGATCCAGATTTCAAAGCAAGTCCTAATGCTCTCCCGTGAATTAAAGTTCTTCTGGCTACTCTGGACCAAGTTTATGATGCAGCAGTAAAGGCTTTCAAGTTACTTGTTTTTCATTGGCCCAAGACCAAAAGGTGATGTTTATAAAAATGAATGTTGCATTTATACACCTGATTCTCTTGCATACCTTTCTTTAACTGTTCCATCTAACAAAGCAGATTTTCTCTTTACACTTCAGTGAAAAAGTATTTCTCTATAAATTCTGTGAAATTTCTGTTATACAGTGGCCATGTTTTTTAAAACTTTCCTAAAATGCAGTGCATTTGACTTTGAAAACAATGTTGCTCATTGTCAAATATGTACAGTATGTGTGACACACATACATGTACACTGAAGGCCAAAACTCACATACTGTATCCAAGGGGAAAAAATCAAAATTAGGGAGAAATGTTTAACTCCACCTACATTTTTCTGTGGCTCCCACTACTACTTGGCACATGTCTCAAAAAAGAATATCTCTGATGAAATGCCACTTTTCCATAGAAGATTCACTGGATTGAAATAATATCCAGTTTATTTGGTCTCCATGTTGTAAAAAAGATGTTGAGACTCTAGAAAGAGTACAGAGAAGAGCAACAAAGATTTTCTATTACATGTTTCATTATCACCCATAAAAGTAGCTTACAAGTTAACTTTCATCTATACTTTTTCCCAAACTCGCAACAGAGCATGTCTTAAAATATATACCTTAAACACATTATCCACCTTCTTATCACACAATAGATATACATACCAACCAAATAACAAATCATGACCTTCAAAATTTCAGTAAGCACTACAATTCTTCCCAATTAAGTTTTCATAATTATTTTAAAATAATTAAAATTAAAAAAATAAAATTAAAACACGGGCCTCCTCCCGTGATACTGAAATTTGATCCACTCCTATAACTTTCTCATCTGTCTGCATTGTTCCTTCAGCACCTTGTAAATTCTCTCTGTATCGTTGAGACTCTCCCTCACCTTTCTTCTTTGTAGATTCCAAATGTGGTATGGGGGCTGCTTTTAAAACATTACTATAAAAATCACATGCCTGAATCACCATAGTAAGACGATGCCTCAATCCTTCATAGGTCACCACCATACCCACTGGTATCTCCCATCTGAACTTGATATCACGTCGTCTTAATTCTTGTGCCAAAAAAGCAAATTCCTTCCTTCTACTTAAAATTCTTGGAGGGATTTCTTTTAAAATCAGGACTTCTTGCTCAGCAATTACAAATTCAGTATTGTAAGAGGCTTGAATAAAGAAGAGCAACAAAGATGATTAGGGGACTGGAGGCTAAAATATATGAAGAACGGTTGCTGGAATTGGGTACGTCTAGTTTAATGAAGAGAAGGACTAGGGGCAACATGATAGTTCCAAGGGGCTGCCACCAAGAAGAGAGGGCCAACTTATTCTCCAAAGCACCTGAAGGCAGGGCAAGAAGCAGTGGATGGAAACTAATCAAGAAGAGAAGTAACTTAGAACTAAGGAGAAATTTCCTGACAGTTAAAACAATTAATCAGTGGAATAATTTGCCTCCAGAAGTTGTGTGTGGTCCAAATAGTGGAGGTTTTTAAGAAGAGATTGGACAACCATTTGTCTGAAATGGTATAGGGTTTCCTGCTTGAGCAGGGGGTTTGACTAGAAGACCTCCAAGGTCCCTTCCAATTCTGTTATTCTGTTATTTAATAATCCCTCCACAACAGGAGGGATGTTTGATGTTTGAAAAAGTAAGATGTTTGAATATGATTATTTTCAAAGCTTTTGCTGCTACAGGACCATTATTCAGTAGGAAATGCCAACATTTACTTGCAGAATACCTTCTGGGATCTGTTTGGATTTTTCCAGCACAAATTCTGTGTTTTTAGATGAAAAGCTTTATAGCATATTTGTTGCTTTCAAAGCAGCTGAAATTCTTTTATTGTAACATTGGGAATAAAATGTTGCCTTCTATGCTTTCAATATTGCTGGCTTCTAAAATGTTATCTGTGGTTGTACGGAACTTTATAATACTGCGGTATAGTTTGTGCAAATGCATACTACAAATTGCCATTGCTTCTTTATTCTATGTGTTATGGTTTAGTCATGATCTCCTTATGGAGTTTCAAAATATGTTATCTGGCAAAACGAATGATCAAAGAAAGGGAAAAATAAAACAAAGCATAGAAATCATACTTTTCTAGGCAATGGTTAAGTTTCTCGCAATTGGTTTTTCATCAATCCATTTTAATTCGCACTATATATTTACTCGATGTCTCACTGCCAAGAAATGTAGCAAGGCCACACAATCCCTTTTGGGGGGTCCAATCATGCAGTTGCTTAGATCTTTTGACCACCAATCTTTTGAATATGGAGACTTTGATCGGTCATCTTTTGCACAGCAAATATGTTAAATGATTGGAAGGAACTCAAATCCAATTTATGGATTTGGCGTCCATATGCCTACATTTCCCCATCCTTAGTACTCCTTGCTTTCTTGCCAGGCATCTGAAAATCCTTTTTAGTAGCATCTGGAGAATCAAAGAACATTTTGGAACCTACATCATACACACACACACATTCACAAACCTTAATTTAGTTCATGATGCCTCCTAATGTTTGTCAAACATAAACAATTTGTTAGCTCAGTTCTTTTCGACCCCCTCCTGCATTTTTAATTTGCATGCCAAATGCTAAATGTGGAGTATTTTTAATATTTCCTCTTGCTAGTCCCTTTGCAATGGAGCTGCTATTTTTTCAGTTGGCCTGCCTCCGATGTGTAATTACCAGATGCTCTCCAGCTCTCATTAAAGTGAAATCAACACCCTTTCAAAATCCAGAAAGATATTGGGAGATGGACCTCTTCAACATCATTTCACTGAATTATCTATAATCAACTCCAAGAATCGCAAAGGGTACAATATGCTGCCAGAAGACATCTTGAATGAATTTGTCCCCTCTGATATATATATATATATATATATGCTAAGGAGACCAATAAGGAAATTGGAGAGCAATTTTCAACTGCTGAAAACATTTAGCTACTTAAATCACTGACACTGAGGCTAAGAGATGGCAAGCTTTCCTGAATCATGTTTAGTAGTACTCAGGAAGATATTGCAGTTTTTCCACATGTAGCCTCTCTCTCTCTCTCTCTCTCTCTCTCTCTCTGTGTGTGTGTGTGTGTGTGTGTGTGTGTGTGTGTGTTGATCAGTATTTTGCTGTACCTCTTATTGAATCATAGATTATATATTGTTTATTATGTGCGGGTAATTTTCTGTTAGAATCACAGTCTAAGATCAGTGAAAACTTAATAATTCAAGTCCTAACCAAAAATCCAATTATTATTAAGTAGCCTCTAAGAATATAGACAAGCAGAGTGATTTTTTTCTGTAAAATTAGTGTTCAGATCTTGATAAATGCAATATTTCCAGATATCATGGAAGTCCTTCAGGTAGAATTCCAAGGGCTCCAATCATGAGTGGTATAATAATGGACTAACCATTATCACCTGGCTAAACTATGAGAAAGAAGACTCTATTCCAGCTGGCTCAGGAATTCTGGGAGTTGAAGTCCACAAGTCATAAAAGAGCCGAGGTTGCCTACCCCTGCTTTAGGTGTTTTGTTTGCCCCTGTTTGCACTTAAGTTGTGGTAGAGGGGCATGCATGCCTGAATCACTCAATAATTGTCCTTCAGGTTGAAGAACCACATGTAACATATTACTTTGACTATCGTTCTACTCAGATCTGCATAAAGACATAAGCAATGTTATCTCTTCTGAACATTTCAAATCTTCCCTGATATAAATACAATATCTAGATCCAGACTCATACTTTAAAAAAAAATGATTCAAAAGATTCACTTTCATTTGCCTGAAATGGTATAAGGTTTCCTGCCTGAGCAGGGGGTTGGACTAGATGACCTCCAAGGTCCCTTCCAACTTTATTATTATTATTATTATTATTATTATTATTATTATTATTATTATTATTATTATTATTATTATTATTATTATGGAAACATGAAATATCTGAAGCCAGGCAGTGATTAATTTTTCAGTTTGACATGCCAGACAGATTCCTCTAGTTATCTGGTAACTGGGGGCATGAGTTAAATTCAAAGATTTGGAAATGTTCCATGTGCAGTCATAACCTGTTAATTAAAGAACCACTTGTGTCTCTACTTTGAATATGGAATTCCAAATAGCAAAGAAAGCAAACTGAAAACCCAGAGATGCTTATCCTTCTTCCTCCTTTCCTTCCTTCTTCTGTGATAGGTGGCATGAGGTCATGAATGGCTTAAAATCACTTAGTTGAGTCTGGTCTTGAATTTAGATCTTACCAGTTCTAGTCCAGTATCTCAACTTCTATGCCACACTGACTATAAATGAGTTGATGCTTCCTGTGACATACCTCTACTTATATAGGATTGATTTGATATTCTCTAGGCTTCTCAGTTCTTAAAAAATCCCTTCAACCTGCATTTGCAAGTTGATTTTTGTTCACAAAGAAGCATGCTGTAGTCTTTATGAATTCTATCTGTGATGAGGAATTGCAGGATCTACAACCAAACCAGTCACTCTTCTCTCAATACCCATGTCATCCATTACACAAGTGTACAAGTGACAGTGCCATAAAAGTTTTCTCAATGTGTAGATTTTTCTCTCCATGCTTTGGACACCTAGACAGTCATAGCACTATGCAAAAACAAACAAAACAACAATTTTCCTATTAGTGTTCAGTCAGTCTGATGAAGGGTAGAGTATCTACAAGATTTTCAAGAGAGGTCAAAAGAATTCTCAGTAGTTTCACATTTTGCTCTTATATCTCCATATCAGGAATGAACGCTAGTAATTTGTTGGCTGGAATAGATCTCAGATTCTTGTAATGAGACAAAAGGTTACCATGTTCTCTCCGAAGCTTTATTATTCAGGATCAGGATGTGATTTAGCAAGAAATCATATCAATCTCCATCATTCCATATTATCTATACTTCAATCACCGTTTTCTTTCTTATTACAGGGACAGAGCTAAGTCTTCTATCCTTCCATTCCCTGTTGTTAGTATCAGCCAAAGTTCTATTTAATCTCCTTTTGGTATTGCATTTCTGGAAGTTTCTCATTTTGCACTGCTTGAGTATACTATGAATGCATCTAGTATAGAAAATATTTTACAACATCCCTTTGGAATGAGATTTCCACTGAAATTTGAATAGTCCCCACCCAACTGGTATTTCAAAGGGCCCTAAAGACCTGCCTCTTCACCTAGGCCTTTGGAAATGATGATTAATGGCTCTTTCTTTCTTTCTTTCTTTCTTTCTTTCTTTCTTTCTTTCTTTCTTTCTTTCTTTCTTTCTTTCTTTCTTTCTTTTTCTGTGGTTGTACTAGAAGACCTCCAAGGTCCCTTCCAACTCTGTTATTCTGTATTCTGCTTTAGTGTCTATAGAGAGATGTTGCACTCATGCAATATCAAAAGCATCCCCTTGTATCAAAGAAATAATACTGAATAAGCAGTCCATAAAGGAATCCCAGTTTGAGTTTGCATCAATATTATATTCAGAAAGGCTCACTGCAGTCAACTGGAACTTTGCCTGTTACAGAGCTGCGGGTCAGGGCTTTGAACAATTATGCCTTTGTGGTTGATAATTAAGCGATGCTTTTAACACAGGAAAGCTCCTTTGAATTCCCTTCTCTTCCTACAGTGGATTCATTTACATCATCCTTAATATTTTGATATGACCCTTGTGGGAGGTTCTGCCTTTCCTTTCTACCTCCCTCATTTGTGAGCATATTTTTGTCCACTAAAAAGTTCTGGATGCTTGCAACTTTTATTAATTTATAAGCAATAGGGGACTGCCTTAGAGGGAAAAGTTGTCCTTGGAGACAGAAACTCTTACTTGATACAAAAGAGAGGTGTGATTTCCCTTTCAGACAGAAATTCCTGGCTTGCTGGCTTAAAAATAAAAACCCTTGTTTAGAAGGGTGGGATGATTCTTACAGCATTGCATTTATTATACAGAGGAATAGCTAGATTGGCATATTTTTTTCTTGCTCTTTATAACTTCCTAAAACTAACACTGGAGAAGGAAATGGCAAACCACTCCAGTATCTTTGCCATGAAAACCCTATGGACAGTACCAAAAGGCAAAACAATATGACGCTGGAAGATGAGCCCCTCAGGTCGGAAGGCGTCCAATATGCTACTGGGGAAGAGCAGAGGGCTAGTACTAGTAGCGCCAGAAAGAATGAAGCGACTGGGCCAAAGCCGAAAGGACGCTCAGCTGTGGATATGTCTGGTGGTGAAAGGAAAGTCCGATGCTGTAAAGATTTTTTCTCCATAGGAACCTGGAATGTAAGATCCATGAATCAAGGAAAACTGGACGTGGTCAAACAAGAGATGACAAGACTGAACATTGACATCTTAGGTATCAGCGAACTAAAATGGACAGGAATGGGTGAATTTAATTCAGATGACCATCAGGTATACTACTGTGGGCAAGAATCCTTCAGAAGAAATGGAGTAGCCTTCATAGTCAATAAAAGAGTAGGAAAAGCAATACTGGGATACAATCCTCAAAATGACAGAATGATCTCAGTTCGAATCCAAGGCAAACCATTCAATATCACAGTAGTCCAGGTCTATGCCCCAACCACCAGTGCTGAAGAGGATGAAATTGACCAGTTCTATGAAGCACTACAGCACCTTATAGAACTAACACCAAAAAATGATGTTCTTATCATCATGGGGGATTGGAATGCTAAAGTAGGAAGCCAAAAGATAACTGGAATAACAGGCAAGTTTGGCCTTGGAGTGCAAAATGAAGCAGGGCACAGGCTGATAGAATTCTGTCAAGAGAATACGATGGTCATAGCAAACACTCTTTTCCAACAACCCAAGAGACGGCTTTACACATGGACATCACCAGACGGTCAACACAGAAATCAGATTGACTATATGCTCTGCAGCCAAAGATGGAGAAGCTCTATACAGTCAGTAAAAACAAGACCAGGAGCTGACTGTGGCTCAGACCATGAGCTTCTCCTTGCAAAATTTAGGCTTAAACTGAAGAAAGTAGGGAAAAGCACTAGGCCACTCAGGTATGAATTAAATCATATCCCTGTTGAATATACAGTAGAGGTGACAAATAGATTTAAGGAATTAGATCTGATAGACAGAGTGCCTGAAGAACTATGGACAGAGGTTTGCGACATTGTACAACAGGTAGCAACCAAAACCATCCCAAAGAAAAAGAAATGCAAGAAAGCAAAATGGCTGTCTGAGGAAGCTTTGCAAATAGCTGAGGAAAGGAGGGAAGCGAAAAGAAAGATACACCCAATTGAATGCAGAATTCCAGAGAATAGCTAGAAGAGATAAGAATGCCTTCTTAAATGAACAGTGCAAAGAAATAGAAGAAAATAATAGAATAGGGAGGACCAGAGATCTTTTCAAGAAAATTGGAGAAATGAAGGGAACGTTTAATGCAAAAATGGGCATGATAAAGGACCAAAATGGCAGGGACCTAACAGAGGCAGAAGAGATTAAGAAGAGGTGGCAAAATTACACAGAAGAACTATACAAGAATGAGCTTAACGTCCCTGATAATCACAATGAGGTGGTCACTGACCTCGAGCCAGACATCCTAGAATGTGAAGTGAAGTGGGCCTTAGAAAAGCTGAGCAACAACAAAACTAGTGGAAGTGACAGTATTCCAGCTGAGCTATTCAAAATCTTAAAAGACAATGCAGTAAAAGTGCTACACTCAATTTGCCAGCAAATTTGGAAAACTCAACAATGGCCACAGGATTGGAAAAGATCAGTTTACATTCCAATTCCAAAGAAAGGCAGTGCCAAAGAATGTTCAAACTATCGCACCATTGCACTCATTTCTCATGCTAGTAAAGTCATGCTTAAAATCCTACAAGCTAGACTTCAGCAGTATGTGGATCGAGAACTACCAGAAGTGCAGGCAGGATTTCGAAGAGGCAGAGGAACTAGAGATCAAATTGCCAACATACGCTGGATCATGGAGAAAGCTAGGCAGTGGCGTAGCGTGGGTTGTCAGCACCCGGGGCAAGGCAAGTAATTTGCACCCCCTAACCTGTGGATTTTAGCACTCGAGTCTCTTCCACTAGCTCAGGAATTCTGGGAGTTGAAGTCCATGAGTCATAAAAGAGCCAAGGTTGCCTACCCCTGAGTTAGGTTCAAGGCAAAAAAGGGTCTCTGGAGAAGAGGGAAAATGCTAGTTTAAAACTGAAACAAGGCAACTTTAAGGTGCCTCAGCTGTGATTTAGGATGAGACAAAGAGAGGACATGGCGTTGAAAATGGTTAATGGGGCATGTTTGTTCCACTCTTAGTGGACGTCAGGATAAACCCCACGAGAGAATGACCTTACAACAGATGTGAATAGGCTTGGACTACATTTGTAGATTGAGTGCATACATCACATGGAGCGATGATGGGCTTCATCAAGATTTATGATCCCACAATTGGCTAGTTTTCTCCATCTTGTCCTAAACCCTGGATACCAACCACGGTTTATGGCTTAGCATGTGGCGTGGGGTTGACCCAACATGTTAGGCGACAAACAATGACTTCCAACTTACAATGCCTCAGCTTCCCAAGGTTATTCCAAAGCCGGAAAAGCCAACCAACCCACCCTGCAGCTTTGCCTGCTTAGGCTGAACCCCAGGAATTCATACTTGCTGCGGCGCCCGACCTATTTTCTGCCCAGACGCTGCTTATCCACGCTACGCCACTGGTCCTAACACACCAAGCAGACAAAGGAGGTCCGATTTACCCCTTCCCCGCGAGGTTAGAAAACTCCGCCACATTCCCTAGAGCAGTGTTTCCCAACCTTAGGAACTTGAAGATGCGTGGACTTCAACTCCCAGAATTCCCCAGCCAGCCGGCTGGGGAATTCTGGGAGTTGAAGTCCACGCATCTTCAAGTTCCTAAGGTTGGGAAACGCTGCCCTAGAGGAAGAAATGTCTGCTTGGGATTCTGCTGCAATTACCGCAGGAGAGCCACCAGCCACGCAAGGCAGGCTCAGGCTGGGGGGGGGGGCGGGGGCGGGGCGGAACGGAAGCCTTGCCCTATATTCCACAATTAGAACAAGGCGCATTCCGCCAGGCCGCCCCTCCCCCTCCCCGGTTCCCTTCGGAGATCTCTTTTTTTCTCTCTCTCTCTTTTGCGCGCGCCCGCGCGCAGCGAAAACCAGCTCAAGGAAGATTTAAGTTTGCCTTCGGGAGACGCAATTCCGAGCAGAAGATACACCCAGGAGCAACGCCCTTTTCAGCCTTCTCGCCGTCTGCGGGCCTCATTCTTTATTATTACCAGGGGTCTTCAAGCTTGGCCCTTTTATGACTTGTGGACTTCAGCTCCCAGGAGACTTGTGGACTTCAGCTCCTCTCAGCCTGGCTGAGGAATTCTGGGAGCTGAAGTCCACAAGTCATAAAAGGGCCAAGTTTGAAGACCCCTGTTTATTACAAACGGCGAGCAGCGCTGGACACGCCGCCAAACCGTTCCGAGGGCTGGTAAACGACGAGGTGTGCTGCAGCCCCCCGCCGCAAGTCTACTGCAAGCCACAATCGAGACCACGTGTCTCTCGGGACAAAGGGGCGGGGTGTAATTATTCCTGTTATTAAGAGAACAAAACGGCTGTTACAGATACGATTGCACGCTGGGCAGCGCGCGTGCTTTTAGTGTTAATATGGTGTTGCTGTCACGCCAAGCCAACTCTGGGCAGCCCTTGGGGCTCCCTGAGCAGCTCAGTGTGAGCGCGCCCCCCCAGATGTTGCGCCCGGTGCGGCCGGCCCCCCCTGCACCCCCCACGCTACGCCACTGAAGCTAGGGAGTTCCAGAAAAACATCTACTTCTGCTTCATTGACTATGCTAAAGCCTTTGATTGTGTGGATCATAACAAACTGTGGCAAGTTCTTAAAGAGATGGGAGTACCAGACCATCTTATTTGTCTCTTGAGAAACCTATATGCGGATCAAGAAGCAACAGTGAGAACTGGACACGGAACCACTGATTGGTTCAAAATTGGGAAAGGAGTCCGGCAAGGCTGTATACTGTCGCCCTGCCTATTTAACTTATATGCAGAGCACATCATGAGAAAGGCAGGGCTAGATGAATCAAAAGTTGGAATTAAGATTGCCGGAAGAAATATCAACAACCTAAGATACGCAGATGATACCACTCTAATGGCAGAAAGTGAAGAAGAACTAAAGAGCCTCTTGTTGCGGGTGAAGAAGGAGAGTGCAAAACTTGGGTTGAAACTTAACATTAAGAAAACCAAGATCATGGCATCTGGCCCTCTCAATTCCTGGCAAATAGATGGGGAAGAAATGGAGGTAGTGACAGATTTTATTTTCCTGGGCTCCAAGATCACTGCAGATGGGGACTGTAGCCAAGAAATTAAAAGACGCTTGCTCCTGGGGAGGAAAGCCATGGCAAATCTAGACAGCACACTAAAAAGCAGAGACATCACCCTGTCAACAAAAGTGCGTATAGTCAAGGCTATGGTCTTCCCAGTTGCAATGTATGGCAGTGAAAGTTGGACCATAAGAAAGGCTGAGCGCCAAAGAATTGAGGCCTTTGAACTGTGGTGCTGGAGAAGACTCCTGCGAGTCCCTTGGACTGCAAGGCGATCAAACCGGTCAGTCCTAGAGGAGATCAACCCTGACTGCTCTTTAGAAGGCCAGATCCTGAAGCTAAAACTCAAGTACTTTGGCCACCTAATGAGAAGGAAGGACTCACTGGAGAAGAGCCTAATGCTGGGAAAGATCGAGGGCAATAGAAGAAGGGGATGACAGAGAATGAGGTGGCTGGATGGAGTCACTGAAGCAGTAGGCGTGAGCTTAAATGGACTCCAGAAGATGGTAGAGGACAGGAAGGCCTGGAGGAATGTTGTCCATAGGGTCGCGATGGGTCGGACACGACTTCGCAGCTAACAACAACAAAACTAACATTACTTTGTTCTCTTTGGAGTCTTTGGTGCTCACTGAAATTGGTCATTTGGCTTGTGGTATGACACTCGCAGGGCAAGTCACTAGAATATAAAATGAGAGCAACCCATGCCCCCTACTAGCACTGATGAGGTTACCTAGTTTTGTAATGAAATGTCTGTAAAAAAAAAATCCAGCAAATTTTGAGAGCACTAAGGACTCCACAGTTCAACCCAGTGCTATAAATATTCTCTTCTGTTGTTCTCTTTCATTTCCTCCATTATCAGAACCTCCCGTGGTCTTAGCTATAGATATAAAGGTAAAGGTTTCCCTTGTCCAGTTGTATCTGATTCTAGGGGCAGTGCTAATTTCTGTTTCTTAGCCAAGGGAACCAGCGTTGTCCAAAGATACCTCCGTGGTCATGTGGCCAGTATGACTATATGCCAAGGTGCACATAATGCTGTTACCTTCCTACCAATGTGGTGCCTATTTATCTACTCTCATTTGCATGCTTTTGAACTGTTAGGTGGGCAGGAACGATCTCACCCTGTTGTGTGGCACTTGGGTCTTGAAGCTGGGCTGTCAGCTTTCCAGCTTTTAACCATTGAGCCATCGCACCCCTAGCTATAGCTATAGGTATACTTAATTACTGTAGAGATAGTATTACTTGCTGTTATCCTTCTCATCTTGTCATCGTTCCCATCTTTTCATTTCTCATCCTTTTCTCGTCTTCTCATCTTTCCTACTATCTTCTCCTATTGGTATCTCATGATTTATCACTTGCTGTTTGTATCTTATGATTAATGACGGTAACTATGATTTGTGATCTATGAACTTCACTTTGTTGTTTGTATGTACACTGAGAGCTTAAGCACTGGAGACAAATTCTATGTGTGTCCAATCACAATTTGCCAGTAAAGAATTCTATTCTATTCTATTCTATTCTATTCTATTCTATTCTATTCTATTCTATTCTATTCTATTCTATTCTATTCTATTCTATTCTATTCTATTCTATTCTATTCTATTCTATTCTATTCTATTCTATTCTATTCTATTCTATTCTATTCTATTCATTACTGTATGTAAGAGAAGATAAACCACATACACTATCTCAGGATTGTAATTTTTTTTTCCATAAACAAATGCAGTGGAGGGTGAGGATTTTGCACCTTTAATAAGTAGGCAGAAGAGGGAAGTCCAATGGATGTAGTTTGCCACATACTGCACAATATTAAAAATGCAAGGAACTGTCTTGCTTCTGACTATTTTGGATAATGATGATGATGGTGATGATGATGATGATGATGACAATGATGATGCAAATATCTTCAGATAAGGTGTTTAAATATTTTTTTATAAAGGTGCAGGAAAGAGATGGGTAAACTTCAATGCAAACAAAGTTTGAATTTGACATAATATGAGCTTCATTGATATCAGGATGATGCTTTGTGAATTCCTCCAGGTTTAAATCAGTGTACCTGACTACTGGAGAGAAAATGGGGAGAACCACTGGTGACCTTCTATCTACAGTAAATTATGCAGTAGCATAATTTAGGAAGACTCCTACCACATATAATTTCTCTGCATGAAAATCAGTTTGTCAGTCCTTGTAATTTGACAATGGCTGTTGTTTGGGATCAGTGATCCATCTCTGAATCCTGTAGTGTTGGTGATTGAATGTTGGCATCATAATAATAGCAAAAAATATAGCAAGAGATATACTCCATCTGCTGGTAAAATTTTATTTATAAAGAAGTGGAAAATAACCCAAGGATTAATAATACCTAGAGGCAGATATAAAACTCTGACTGTTGAATTAACAAGATAATATGTCTATTCACAAATTAAATTGGTAGCCTTAAGGAGTTATTTTGTTATTTGTTTCTCTGATTTTTTTTTCTCTTATACAGAGAGAGCAGATCATTTGTTGTTAAGAACAGTATTTTTACAGCTAAAATAAATGATGCTTAAACATCTGGTTAAACCTCTTTTTCCTCTTATCCATGGAGATCAAAGGAATTTTTCGTCTTGATTGTTTCATTATTCCCAGCTTCTATTTGTGCTATAATTTTTCGTATATAAATCCTTCTGGGTTTGTTTTTGTTTTTTTTCCCAAAATAAAAGATGCAATGAACATCCATTTATCTACAAGATAAAAGAAAGCTGCATCTGTGCATAAGCCAGGTATGTATTGAGTTTTTGATTTAGATTTATCCATCAATGTCCTCAAGGACAAGTACATAGGCAGTTTCTGGCTGATTCTAATATCAGGCAGAGAGATCACCTCCAATAAGCACATGTAATGCATTACTAATAGGCGTAATTTTATTATCTTTCTAGAATACCACAATTCCAAGACTCTTATCAATTTTCAAAAATTGGAATATCTACAATACGTGAATTAAAAAAAACCTACAATTAGAAACCCATAAAATTATTAGAATGAATTTCATCTTGAAACAGCATTCCAGGAACAATTAAAAAATTGATATTGTTGGGTCAGTTAGGTCCTTAAAGTGCTCCTGAATTATTCTATTTTGACCAGCTTGCAGAAATCCAGGAGGGGTGGGTCATGCTGCACTTCCTGTGGAAAGATATTCTGAAAATGTAGACTGCAGTCAAGAAGCATCTTGTGAAATACTGTGGGCAATTGGAAAGGGAAGGGAACGGAAAGGAAGGGAAGGGAAGGGAAACCAGACATAAACAATCAAGAGACAGAAGGTAAATTTGTTGAAAGCTTGTATTATGAACAGCAATCTGTCCCAAATTGTCAGAAACCTGGGGAAAAAAAGATTACAGATAAATGTAATAGAATCAGATAAATGATTCTACCTTAATGAACTTATTACAAATGAGTTTGTGTTAACAGTTCTCCAGCTTTCCAAAAGCCATATTTACTCCAACTTTGCAATTCTTACATTCTCAACTGGGATTTGACACATATTTTCTCTATGTTACAATAAAGTGGAATTATACGTGATTATTCATCCTCCTTCATGGATGGATCAATTTTGGTCACAAGAGGCAATCTACAAGAAAGCTTGGGATACCTATGTCATTCCAACCCATAGTTCACACTTCATGTTGACCCTTGGGTTGTTGACTAAAATATGATTTCAGCTCCATATCATATGTTAACCCATTAAACTTGGTTTATAAAATACAGTTTCTAAGTCCATATACCACCTTGAGTTATAATCAAAGCCCACGGCAGCTTAGTACAATACATAAATCACTTAGGCATGTTCACAAACATAATAGGGAAAGTTTGTGAGAGTTTCTGTAAAAATTGGTAAATCTTAGTCTCTTTAGTGCTTCTCAACTAATTTCAGATAGCAAAATCTGATGAGGCAGTCCTGGTCCTTGTACTGGAAAGCAAAATATGATGGCTACTATTTTATTCCTTGTGAAACTATCCATCTGTAAATGTTGTGAGCTCTGAAATAACTATATAAGCATTTTATGTGGAAAATCCACGAGTCACAATATACCCAGTGGATCAAAATCATAGTTACTCAGAAATTTCTTGCCTATAGATCAAAGCCAAACCACCACTAACAGCTACACCAGGGGTCTTCAAACTTAGCCCTTTTATGACTTGTGGACTTCAACTCCCAGAATTCCTCAGCCAGTCATGCTGGCTGAGGAACTCTGGGAGTTGAAGTCCACAAGTCATAAAAGGGCCAAGTTTGAAGATCCCTGCGCTACACCATTTGGGCCATGGCTCAGAGGATCGAAATTCAAGTCCATCTTTACCACCTCTGGGCTAAGCAAGGTCATTATTGCTCAGTCCAACTTAGATCATAAGGCTGCTTTTGCATGAAAAAAAAAAACTGGAGAAGTGATTATTATGCGTAGTGTCTTAAGTGGAAAAGACATGATTTAAGTCTAACATATGGAGAAATAAAGAGAAGCCAAAATTAATGTGATTTGACCGAGAAAAGGTAACTGATTGCACTGCTTTTTTCCCCAAGCAAAAACAACTGAAGGAAGTGAAAATCAGATTATCTTAATTACAATGTTTCTCGAAAGTGTTCACCTTGTTACCCGTTGAGTATTTCTTAATCCAATGCTCAAAATATTTTTTTATTTATTTTTAAACAATTTCATTAAGTTGGTGAATTCCATCAGTTTGGTGAAAGATAATTTATTTCTGAAACAAAATCAAAAATATGAGTGTAGGGATCTTTCATTTGATTATGAGATGTCCTTGGTTGTTATCTTGCAGATATATTTTCTTCTTGGTAGTTTCTTGATTAGGCTGTTGTTTATGTTTGCCTGTCTGAATTGGCAGTTCTTTGATTGGGATATTGCTTACTATTTGACGGTTGGTCTGGTATTAATCCTGGTGTTAATCCCTTTTATCTGGGTGTTGATTGCTGGGAATGAGATGTTTTCATCCTCCCCCCCTTTTTAGCCTTTTAATTGTCTCTTTGAATGGTGTATAATGTTGTTTATCTCTATGTGCCTGTTGATGGCTGATTTGACTGAATGCTAGACTTCCAAGAATTCCCTAATGTTTTTGAACTTAGTTTAGATAATGGGATACCCAAAAGATATTTGCTGAGTGTATTTCATTGCACAATAATCAACTTCTGTTGATGAAACTATAGCCCAAAGGATGACTTCCCTCAGGGTCTCTTTTCTCCAAGAAGGCTTCACAGTGATGGACAGCTATATAATACAGAACACAATGCTTGTGTTTGCTTGATAACACTGAACATCAGCCAACCTCATTTTATACTAGTTTGTTGTTCAAGCCCATCTTTTGTAGTTTCTTTAAGGATCAGTGTGTCAAAGGGACACAATTATATAGAGAGAGCAATGGGATCTCATGATGATATGATAAGCTCAAAATCTCCTCCCAAAGAAGTTCTAAAACACTTTAAAAGTGAAGTAGATAAAGTGATGCCTCTTTCATTGGAAAGAAATAGTTTCAAACTCCTTATAGTTGTGCTGCAGTTTTAGCTCCAAATACCTTAATTGTAGCAAGGATAAACTGTGTTCCTCTGGCAAAATAATAAGTTTGAATAGCTGGAGCAGATCTCTGTGCATTATGAGATCCAGGTGGGTATTTCTGCTTCCTGAAGCTGGAAAAATTATCTCCAAATACTTAAAGATCATAGCAGGTTCAGCAGACTCCCATTGAAGTTCCAGCTTCTCTGCTTTGCTCTTAAAATATTGTATTAGTAATTTGTCATCAATGCAATAATGTATAAGTAATCTCAAGGCTCTTTTAAGGCTAATGGATGTTAGAATTACTCTGTCATCAACACAGAGTAGTAAATTCTTATGTGTATGGACTAATTTTGGCAAACCTCATATTTACTAGTAAGTAAGTCTGGCCAGTTTGAACTGCCTGAAAATGTGATTGCTATCTTGTGTGAACCCCAAAGTCATACAGCAGATTAGTAAAACTATGTCATTTTGCATGACATTTTAAGTTCCACTTTTCATTAGTTAAAATGTTATTTATACATTTTATATTTTCTTTGAGGTGCCCATGACCATATTCAAAATTATGTGAGAAAAATCTGTCATCTGAAACTCTTACTGATAATCAGGTTTAAACTTTTTGAAAGATAATTATAACACTGAGATCACACTAGACATATTTGATTTTATTCTGGCTCAATACAAACACTATTACTGTGGCTTAGTCAACAAAGCATGATTAAAATGAACCATGGCTTAGTATGAAGGGTGACTCCAGCCACTGTATATGATTAATCAAATGTAATCCGGTAAGATTTATAGTTCATGCTAAAATTTAAATCCAGAATTTCACCAAATCCAACACACTAGCCAGAAGTATAATATATTAATATCTTTTGTAACATACTTTAGATCGTATTAATGCATCAATGAAGCTTTTCAACTCAAAATAACAATTCTTCCAAAGGAAAAATAGTTCTGAATATATTGCTTAATTAATCTAATTAAACAAAAAAAATGGAATGAGTTGGATTTGGAAAGTGGGAAAAGTTGCAGAATTGCATCTGCAGTCAAGCAGATGCAGTCTTTCAAATATATGATCTGCAGTGGTCATTATAAGTTGGGTAAAATAAGAATACCTCATTTCCAGGCAAAATTAGTGCTTAAATATAGCTCATTGGATTTGTAGCAGGTGACGGTAGTTTGTCGAACTTGGATCACTCAAAAAAGCTAAGAAGGTCTGTACTTAAATAGCAGACACCAGAAAATCCTAAAGTTTTGTTTGGTAATTTGAAAACAAGTCTTTCCAAAATTGAAAAAAGTAATCAAGGCAACAGTAAACCACTTCTTTATAAATGGCAAAGGATTCCAATAACATTCCTATATTCTCAAGTGTAGTTGAGCCTGATTCAAAATAATTTCTACCTTGTAGAATGCTGATATTGATGTTGGCTTCACAATTACAAGAAAATGTTTTATCAAACAGTGAGTATAATAATTGCTAAAGAAACTTTTCCTTAGTAAAAAAGTAAACCATATTTTGTTTAATTTTTTTCCTCTATTATTCATGCATTTCTAACAAAAAAGAAATCATGCTGTGAAGAAACTGTTTGCCAAGCTTTTTGTGCATGTAAATCTTATTTTATCAGTCTGGGACTATGTTTCAAAGGGACATTTCACTTCAGTGAAGTTTTAAAGCAAAGTGCTCCTTTAACTTAACTTGTCAAACTCCCAAGGTCCTCTGCTTTCAACCAGAGGAACAGCATTATCCCAGTTCCTTGCTTGGCCTTTGAAAAATGGCTTCTCTGCATGTTTGGTACATGGGCAGAAGACATTTCTGTGAAAATGAAGCTGCAAATGACCTTGCCTAAGTGCAACAAAAGATTGTAAAATGCCTCTTGATGTGTTAGCACATGGGTGCTGAAACACATTGTTGATATGGATTAACCACAGCCATTGAACAAACAAGCTTAGTCATGTTTGTTCGGAAACTAGCATCCTTATGGACCCAAACTACTTTAAGTAATAGTTTCCATTGGCTAAATATGTGTAGGTCCTACTTTATCCACTTAGCATATTAACCTTGCTCACTTTTTGTTTATTGACAGACAGACTGATAGACAGATAAATATAGATATAGATATAGATACAGATATAGATATAGCATTTACTGCACACTCTGGGTGGTTTACAATGTAGATGCATTGTTTGCTTATTTCATCCAACAATTTGGACTTCATTTTATTGACCTCAGAAGGCTGAATAAAACTTGAGCTCCATCAGGATCAAACTCCAAGCTGCAGGCAGAGTTTGCCTGCAATGCTGCATTTTAACCCCTGCATTACCAGGGTTCTACAATTTGGAGAACTCCCGTTTCACTCATAGAAATTAAAACAAAAAGAATAGAATAATAGAAACCACATAAATATTGTATACTGATAGGAGGCAATTAAAACAGGAATAAAATAATTAAAGTTAAAAAGGCGGAGTCAGTTTTTCTCACTATCCTCCATGCATTAAGAGATAATCTTAAGATCTTGGGGATCTTTTATAATTTTTTAGATTCTCAATGCAGTTTCTAATCCTGACATTAAGGGATTACCATTGTACATCAGTCAGATTCAAAAGATTCAAAAGCCATGTTCTAAATCAGGGAAACACAAAATACTCATCAGAAAGTAGAGTAGAACACTGAGCAACATCATATGATCATGGCCAATGTTGAATAGCAATGAAAATGTTAGACTACTTTCAAATTCTTATTCTACCTTAACTATGGAATATTACTGAGTGGTTTGGGATCAGTTATTCTTTCTTAGTCTAACCCACCAAATAGTAGTAGTTTTAATTATTTAACGATGTCTGACTCTTCTGTGCTACCCTGTCAAGCACAGCTTCTTTCAGTTGTTGTTCACTTCTGTATCAACTATGATGGTATTAAGGCAATGAGTTCTTCGCTTGTCCCTTCTTCTTGATCCACTAACCACTCCTCACATCATTGAATTCTCCAATCAATTTGCACGCATGGCATGACAAAAGTAAATCAGATGTAGACTTGTGATTTTAGTTTCTAATGTTTCTTGTTTTATACAGTTCAGCACCTCTCTGTTAGTTACTCTGGCTGCCCAACAAATACACAATAATTTATGCCAGCATCACAGTTCAAAGGCATCAATTCTTCTTTGAACCCACCATATAGGTTGGGACATCATCATCATCATCATCATCATCATCATCATCATCATCATCATCATATTGGAAGGGACCTTATAGATCTTCTAGTCCAGGGGTAGGCAACCTTGTCTCTTTTATGACTTGTGGACTTCAACTCCCAGAATTCCTGAACCAGCATGGCTAGCTCAGAAGTTCTGGGAGTTGATGTCCACAAGTCATAAAAGAGACAAGGTTGCCTATCCCTGTTCTAGTCCAACCCCTGCTCAGGTAGGAAACCTTATGCCATTTCAGACAAGTGGTTGTCCAGTCTCTTCTTAAAAACTGTCGGTGTTGGAGCATTCACAACTGCTAGAGGCAAGTTGTTCTGCTGATTAATTGTTCTAATGGTCAGGAAATTTCTCCTTAGTTCTATGTTGCTTCTCTTCTTGATTAGTTTCCATTCATTGCTTTTTGTCCTGCCTTCAGCTGTTTTGGAGAATAGCTTGACTATCTCTTCTTTGTGGCAACCCCTGAGATGTTGGAACACTGCTATCATGCCACCCCTCATCCTTCTCTTCATTAGACAAGACATTCCAGCAACTGTTCCTTATATGTTTTAGCCTCCAGTCCCCTAATCATCTTTGTTGCTCTTCTCTGTACTCTTTCTAAAATATCAACATCTTTTTTTATATCATGGGGACCAAAACTGGATGAAGTTTTGGCCTTACCAAGTGTGGCCTTACCAAGGCATTATAAAATCGTATTAACACTTAACGTGATCTTGATTCTATCCCTCTGTTAATGCAACCTAGCACTGGCTTGGTTTTTTTGGCAGCTGCAGCAGACTGCTGGCTCATGTTTAAGTGATTGTCCACTAGGACTCCGAGATCCCTTTCACGGTTACTACTATTGAGCAAGGTACCGTCTATACTGTACTTATCGAGGAGAAATTGGAAGGACGAGAACTCTAGTCCATCTTGACTTTTTCTAGGAAAATAGGAAATCTAATATACGCTGTACATAAAGTTACTATTTGTTATCTCTCTTTTTCCTATAAAATTTGAATGACTGCTTTTGAAACATAATTAGCTGCAAATTCTGGGAAGGGAAAGCAACCAAGTACAGAGCAACAAAACTTTTAACATAAAAGAAAGAATCAAGGGAAGAAGTTTAGAAGTTTATATATATATATATTAAAGACCAATGGCAATTCCTCATTTTTTTGGTGCCTTGCTGTGAGATTCCTTCTCTTCCATCAGCATAGCCATATAAGCATAAAAAACACTGAAGTAAACAAACCCTGATGGAGCTAATTCATGCCTGACAAGATGTGCCCTGGACTGGTTTGCAAATACAGGAAGCAAGTGAGAAAATTAGTCTTAACAACAGCTGAAACCTATTACAGATCTTTTCCCTCCAGCTTTCTTGGCTGATATGGAGTGCAGAATGAATACCTATTCAAAGAAGAAGCTGTAAACAGCTGGGTCTTCTGGGGTTCATATTTCACAACTATGCATGTTGAAGGGTAGGAAAATCAGGCTGTGTTCCGCAGGTTGTGTTTTTTATTATGCTTTCATCAGGAGGTGCTGAGAGCTTTTACAATTTTTGCAAAAATAACAAATGCCGATTAAATGTGTACAGAGATGGATTGTACTTATTCCCAAACAGAGATTATTCAGAGTGACAAACATCAATTCATTCTGTTCCATGCAGGATAAAAGGAGTACAGTCACATAATGTGACTTTTATGTGTTTAAAAGATCATATTGAAGTCAGCACAAGCTCTCTCCGCTATCGTTATACTTCCCCTGTGCTCAAACATCAGCAATTTACTCAAGAAATAATGTTAGAATGTGGCCTAATACAATAATTTATTCACTTTTTGTCGGTAGACCATGACAGTGGAGAATAGTTTGCAACACAGCCATTGATGTGATCCATTTTATTGCTAAACACAACAGCTATAGTTTAATAATGTAGGTATATACAGTTACAAACAAGAGCTATATGATGTAGTGCAGGGGTCCTGTGGTCTTACTAGGATTTTATAAAGCAGTACTAATACTTCATGTGATCTTGATTCTATGCCTCTGTTTATACAATCCAGGATTTTATTAGCTTTTTTTGGTTGCTGCTGCTCACTGCTGACTCATAGTCAAGTGATAGTCCACTAGGACTCCAAGGTCCCTCTCAAAGTTACTGTTTTTGAACCAGATTTCGCCTAATCTGTACTTATACCTTTGATTTTTTTAAAAAAAAAACTTTGCTTTTTTCCACACTGAAACTCATTTTGTTGGATAGGGCCCATTGTTCAAGTTTGTCAAGATCTTTTTGGATCGTGAGATTGTCTTCTGGGGTCTTGGTTACTCCTGTCAGTTAGGTGTCATCTACAAATTTGATGAGTTCCTCTTCAATTCCCCCATCTAAGTCATTTATTAAGATATTGAAGAGTACTAGGCCTAAGACGGAAGCTTGTGGCACCCCACTGCTTACTTCTCTCCATGTGGATGTGGTGCCATTGAGGACTACTTGTTGAGTGTGATTTGCCAGCCAGCTACAGAGCTATCTGGTGGTGATATTGTCTATTCCACCTTTTTCTAGCTTACCAAAGACTAAGTTGTGGTTTACTTTATCAAATCCTTTACATCCGCAGCATTTTGCTGGTCTACTAGTTCAATCACTTTATTGAAGAATGATGAAATAAAATAGATAAGGCATCAGGCTAGAAACTGGGAGATCATGAGTTCTAGTCCCATCATAGCCGCAAAGTCAGCTGGGTGATCTTGGGACAGCCACTTTCTTTCAACTCTGCACTGCAATGCAATGGCAAACCAATTCTGAAACCTTGCCAAGAAAACTGCAGGGACTTTTCCAGGTAGTCTCTGAAAATCAGACATGATTGAATGGAAAGGGGGAAAAAAAACCACGAAAGGGTTTTTATATCATTCTATTCTATGCCTCCCCTTCACAGAATACTGCCTAGTTGTGGTGAAGGGGCTTGCATAGTTGAATGAAGCTATGAGCTATGCCATGCAGGGCCACCCAAGACAGACAGGTTATAGCAGAGAGTTCTGACAAAACGTGATCCACTGGAGAAGGAAATGGCAACCCACTCCAGTATCTTTGCCATGAAAACCCCATGGACAGTACCAAAAGGACCTCCTGGAGGAACGTTATCCATGGGGTCGCAATGGGTCGGACACGACTTCGCAACTAACAACAACAACAATTCTATGCCTGGTGACTTGAAGTATGAATTTTAATAAGGATAGTAAAATATCTCAGGACAGTTATGTGAAAGTGAAAATAAAAAGAATGACTAAATGGCCATGTTATAAACTTTTTTTTCAACAGTGTAGAAGTGGGTTGACCTTGGCTTCTTCCAATATATTTATTAAATCTCCCAAACTATCCTATAGCCTTGGAGATGGTGATTATCCATCCCATTACTCCCTAACCTTGACCCTGCTCTGTTTCTGAGGCCTGTGTAATGGCATGTGGGAATTGTATATAGGGGAGATAGGAGGCTGAGTTGCAGCCTAGACAATGGTTTGCTAAATGAAAATTGAGTCTAATGGAGATGGAGTGGTGACAGTGAAGGGGATCCTCCCTAGTTTTTCAAAGAGTAAAAGTGAGAGACAGGAGTAAAAGTGAGAGACTTGCAAGATTCTTTTAATGGAAACTTACAATAAAAATAGAGCTAGTGCCTGGGTGTACTTCTTGCCTGGACTACCTCACAAGGCTAACACTTTGAGAAGTAAGAAGCAGAATAATTCTCATGCTTCTGGCAAACTGGAATGGTAGTCTCTGACTTACATTGGGCCTATTTTGTTGCTATTGTCTGCATGTGTGTTTAGGATGATTTTTTTTTATTGAAAAGTTTTACAATACATTTTATCTTTAACAATCCCTCCCCCCTCCCGCCTCCCAACCCTTTCTAACCCTCCCGGCAAAATTTCAAGTGCTCTGGAAACACTCAGAAGGAAGATTTGAAATGTGCTTTTGAAGCCACCTTAAAGGCCTCTGAGCCTGAACAGCTAGACAATAGGAAACTTTTGATTGGCAGTTGCCTGTCAGACATGTAGAGAATTTTGAAAGCACCAAAGAGACTGACATTTGGGTCAAGGCTATGTTGAAAGGTCAGCTTTTCAAGAAGTGCAGATTTCCTGATTCATATTGAGATTTGGCATTTATTTTGTGTTTGAGGCTTATTTTGGGAACTCCACAGCATTATGCATCATTGTCAGAAGGAGAGGATGTAATGGGGAAATTCAAATAGGAGAAACAACATTCACAGTGACTTTTATATGCAATCAAAATACTGTTTGTTTGTTTTTTCATTCCAGTCTTATCATCTGATGGCTGTGGGGGGTTTTAAAGTTATTTTTATAGAATATTTTATAGAATATTTTCTAAAGGATCAGCATAATGCAACCTGCATTACAGATAGTTCTGTACTTACAGCAGAGAACACAGTCATTTCATTTAGCTCAGGGGCAAGATGTGTGACTTGTAAGGGAGGTTTATTGGCAGTTGCTCTGTGGGTTCAATTTTATTCAATCAGGTACTAGGTAGAGGTAAAATTTGTTTCTTCAAAGCTTAGGACTGTCTGAAGGTTTCATATGAAAGCTGTTTGACTTACTGAGTTGTTTCAATGCAGCAGATTGAATCAGCAGCTGTTACATCAATCTGAATATTTGATGGACCTTGATGGACCACCCATATGTTTGGTTATCAGATCAAACTGACTCTTTAAACCCAAAAAATTACTGATTCTTTAAACCAAAAAAGTCAATTTCTTGAAAAGCTGACTTAAACCTTTAAACCACATTGGAACCCAGTCACAGATTCAAATCCAGTTGAAAGTTCAGATAAAATCTTAAGTAATTTAATAAGCCTGGCTCAGACAATTGGCCTGAGGCCCTAAATGGACATTCCATGTTGGAGATGGTCAATGGATTACAAAGAAGATCCCACCTCCACACTGTAGTACTCAGGGTTTTTTAAAAAAACTTATTTATTCTCACAGCAGGGAGGATTATATTTGCTCAGCACTAGAAAAATGAAAAAACACACCATTGGATGAAGAGATAATCAAGAAAATACTGGACTCTACCGAATGGATAGACTTTCATTGAGAATCAAAGAAAAAGAAGATACAGAATGTTTTCAAACATGGAACTTATTTTATCAATGGCTGGAAAAACAGGATAGATAGTAAGAACAATGTACAGCTAATCTCAATGTACACATGTTGTACTTTGACAATAAAGGTTTATTATTATAACTTAACTTGTATTACTAAGCAAAACAAATCAGCCCAGACAACAGACTGTTCATTAAGCACTAATGAATTGTAATAATAGAAAAATAATACTGTAAAATACTATAAAAATCTTCTTTATTCTCTAGTCATTTTTTTAAAAAAATATTTTGTACCTTTGTTTTTTATTATTGTAAGCCAGCCAGAGTTCCTTGACAGTAAGATGGGCAGCATATATATTTAATTTATGGACTATTGCAATGTCCTTTTCATGGGGCTACCCTTGAAGAGTATTTGGAAGCTACAATTGATGCAGAATGCAGTGGCATGGTCAGTTCTTGGGGCCCCAGGGTGGCCCATGTACATCACTTTTCTCTGAGCTGCATTGACTACCAATTTGCTTCTGGGTGCAATTCAAGATGTTGGTTATCACCTTTAAAGTTCTTCATGGCATAGGTTCAGGTTATTTGAAGAACTATCTCATCTCAATGGAATTGGCCCACCACACCCATGCTGGCAGAAGGGGCATGCTGTGGCCCCATCAGTTAAGGAATTTTGACTGGCAGAGTCCATGACAAGAGCCCTTTTTGCTGTGGCATCTGCCCTCTGGAACATCATACCCCACAAGGTGAGATCGGTGCCCACCTTACTGAGGTTCCATAAGGACCTGAAGCATTTGCCAGTTGGCTTGGCCTTCAGTGGGGGTGGACTATCCTGGGGATGACTCTTGGATTAAGAAAAGCCTCCACCTCTCCTTGTGTACTTCTTGCTTCCTTTCTCCCCATCTTTTAACTGTACGTATTGTTTTATCATTTTAATATCTACCAGTTTTAATGTTTGTGAGCTGTCCAGAGTCTCCTTTAGATGAGATGAGGGGGCACATATATCCAATTAAATAACTCAAAATAAATAAAACCAATAAATAAATACATTTGTTTTCCCCAAGTGGTTAGAGACATGTATATATTTAATCTTGGATGTGCAGCAGGGAATTGTCAAAGTGAATCAGGATGCTGGGTTTCTAACTGAAAAGGTCATGCCACTTATTCAGTGGGCCTGAATATGAAGAAAATGATTGGGAATTTCATCTGTGGTTGAAGGTCTGCTCATTAAAACTCTTCTGAAGAATTTCATCAAATTATACAGGTTCTTGGAACACAATTAAAAATCACTGAAGATAAAAACACTTGCAGTCTGGATAGCTAAAGCACCTAATTGCTGACCTCTAATTTATTACACTCAGAAGTTTCTGCAGAGCTGTGTTAAAAAAGAAAAGATAGTGGCCAATTTTGTATGACACATATAAAAATTGTGAAATTTTGATAACACCAGCTTAACCTTTTTTTTAACTGTACCCCTTATTAGACTAATATTATTTCTTTTATCTAGAAATATATGAAACTATCAACCCCTATTACCTTTGTTGAACCTGGAACCTGTAGACTGTGAGATAGATGTCATATAAATTTAATAAATAAACAAACCTGAGGGTGAATGTTTGCATTGTTTCTTCCATAATTTGTGAAAGTATAATAACAATGGTGTAATTTCTTAGCTTCATCTGCCAGGGGCTGATACAACATGTGTATTCTGACCCGAGTCAACTGACAGGTGCAGGTAACCATAAAGTTTGTTTATTACACAGCTACATTGCAACAGATGGCCCTCCAATGGTGCTGGTAAAGCTCCACCCCAATTCTTCCCAAAGGAAGTCATCCAAAATCAATGCCACCCGGTCCCACAAACTGGGTCCAGTATCATCAGAGCCAATCCACAAGGCAAGGAGAAGTCTGAAGTCCACAAACAAAGTTTAAAGTCCACAAACAAGGTTCCGAGTCCAGAAAGCAAAGTCCAAAATCCACAAGAAACCTAATCAGAAGTCCACAAGGCAGGGTTTATGAGGGCCAGGGAAGTGCATGCTGAAGCAAACAGTTGTTCCCAACAAACAGACTTTCCCCCTGCATCTGGTTAAATCACCATGATGGAGCATGCCAATCATGCTTGTAACACATTTATTTATTTTTGGGACTTATATGCCACCCTATCTCCCGAAGGACTCAGGGCGGCTAACAACAATAAAAACAACAATACAAAAGTTAAAAGAAATTAAACAAACAGCCCCAAAATAAATTAACTAAACAATTAAAAATTAAAACATTTTAAAAACCCGTCGTCAATCCAGGTCAGCCTGATGAAAAAGGAAAGTTTTGAGGTCGTGGCGAAAGGACCGGAGATCCGGGGCCATCCGGAGCTCAAGGGGGAGTTGGTTCCACAGGGCTGGCGCTCCCACAGAGAAGGCTCTCCCCCTGGGGGTCGCCAGCCGACATTGTCTAGCCGACGGCACCCTGAGGAGGCCCTCTCTGTGTGAGCGCACTGGGCGATGGGAAGTCATCCCCGGCAGCAGACGGTCCTGCAAATATCCCGGGCCTAGGCCATGTAGGGCTTTAAAGGTAAGTACCAACACCTTAACACATAACACTTGTAAATCAGTTCACCAACATGACAAGCTCAATTTTATGAACTTTTTTGCAGTTGTCATAGTTGTTAAGTGAACTCATGGTTTAGTAAGGGGTGGTTTTGCTGAAAATCAGAAATAAATGCCCATTTTTGTCAAAATAGTCATAAAACATAACCACATGACTGTGGGACACTGCAAACAGCCATAAATGTGGCATGGTTGCTGAGCACCTCATGTCTGGTCATATGACCATGGAGGAAACGTGACCATCAGAACTTGAAATCCAGGTAAGTCTCCCCTGGTAGTTCCCTTGTAATTTTGAATGGTTGCTAAGCAACCAGTCATAAATTGAGGCCTACCTGTATGTCTCTTCCTTTCAGTTCAGTCTCCCACATTAAGAATATGTAAATTGTGACCTAATGACATTTTATGGTCTCAGTAGATATTTGTCAGTGGCAAAAATACCATTTTTATAGTATTATCCCACCTCTTTATTTTCTTAATAGATTTTTTAAAAATGACCCCAATTACTGCAAAAATGCTTACCATTTCAGCTATAAATTAATTTATTCAAACTAGGCTGTGTTTGTACAATCTGTATTCCCACCCTAAGTCTTGCTTGGTTAGAACCAATTTAAAAATTATGTTTGTCTGATCAGGTAAAGGTAGAAAATAAAATTATTGACATTTGTATCCAGCATTTCTCATGTAAATATTGGAGTGAAAAATCAGGCCACTCTTTGGGAACTTAGTTTGAAAAAGAGTCAGAGGAAAAATAATAATGGTATTCTTCCTACCAAGAGCTGGATCCTATCATTTTTAAAGTACAGATATTTTGAGAACGTATCATCATGAACATTGTGATGATGAAATGTCAGATGAAAAACAGCAAACAAGAAAATAAAGACTGCCATGTTTTGGACACTTAAGGAAGAAATTGAAGTAGTAAGGGGGGGGAAATATAAAATAAAAACAGATCAATTAAAAGAAACACAAATGTAATTTAAAGTGTGGAAACATACCTTGAAGACCTTACATGCAGTATAACTATCTCATGGGTTCCTCATTTTTATGGGATTCCCCAAGCCCACTGACACACCCATATGTGAATGGATTTCTGGAAAATCAGTTTTGTATCAATTGGTAAGCATGTTTGGAAGTACCCCTGGCAGTTGTGTCCAAAGTTTTGTACAAGCTCAGGAAACTGTAAAAAGAATCTGTTTTTTTTAAATGTACAGTATACTGTATGTTAACCTTTTTATTTCAGGAGTTAGTTGACTTGAAGCCATTTAAAGTTGCAGGTATGAAAAGTACTTTAAATTCCTATTAGTTCCAAAGTTCAAGAATGATGAAATATGCTATGAACTAGTTCCTTGAGCTCTATTCAAAGTTATCAAATTGCTAGTTTTTGCCATTTGCCAAATACTGCATTGTATTGGCAGAGTAGAGTATACAGGCTGTAATAGCAATTTTGGTTACACTAACACCCTATGCAGTTCCTATCTATTCCTACTCAAAATGAAGTTCCCTAAATTTCCCAAAGGGTAAATCTTTTTTCTTATTAGGATGACTTTGGGGATTAGAGTGGATGGAACATTATTACAGTGATTTGCTAGGACTGCTTGAGCAGGGGGCTGGACTATAAGACCTCCAAGGTCCCTTCCAGCTCCGCTCCTATCCTCTGCTATCCTATCCTCTGCTATCCTCTGCTATCCTCTGCTATCCTCTGCTATCCTATCCTCTGCTATCCTATCCTCTGCTATCCTATCCTCTGCTATCCTATCCTATCCTATCCTATCCTATCCTATCCTATCCTATCCTATCCTATCCTATCCTATCCTATTCTATTCTATTCTATTCTATTCTATTCTATTCTATTCTATTCTATTCTATTCTATTCTATTCTATTCTATTCTATTCTATTCTATTCTAACATTTTCAGTAGGAGAAACCAGATCTCATTATCCTGAGTCAATCCTTCAATCTATCTTCTGTCTCCTCAGTTTGGGCCAGATCTTGCAATGGGTCTTAATGTGAATGGCTTTTTTTTATTTTATTTTTTTTATTTTTAATTCCATTTATATCCCGCCCTTCTCCGAAGACTCAGGGCGGCTTACAAGCTTAGCAGTAGCCTTCATTCTATGTATATGCCTGCTTATTAGGGCTTTCACACACACACCCCAAGCGGCATTATTACAAAGTCAGCTTAATTGCCCCCAACAATCTGGGTCCTCATTTTACCTACCTCGGAAGGATGGAAGGCTGAGTCAACCTTGAGCCTGGTGGGATGCGAACCTGCACTAATTGTTTTGTTCCTCTTTGCATACTCAGCTTACCATCTTCATTGCTTGGGAGAGTGAGCCCCCCTGAAATAAGTAGAACTATGAAAATAAATATGGGAAGGCGAGGAAAGCTTTTCCGTAACAAAGATAAACTGCTGTGATCGGTGTGTCATATGCTTTTTTATCATTCTTTTTTTTAGAGATCTCTTTTTGTTTATACGTCCTTCCCTTAAATTCCCTATTATGAGTCTGAAAGACTATTGATTGTTTCATACCTTGGGTTTTATTCACTGAGCTTGAAAGGACAGGAAAAGACAATATTAAATTATAGCAAAGCATTACAGTCACTATAGTATTCAGAATACAATGGCCATTAAAGGAACATCTGGTTTCTATAGAAGCCCTCTAGAGGAATTTTCAGCCTTAAGGAAGGTAGAAAAGTAATAACAGAGACCCAGATCAATGTTGTTTACTATCTGGAATAGCGACATAGGACTTCCTTGTAAATCTGCCCTTCATGGAATATCACTTGTGTGGATGTTCCTCGTTTCTCTCTCCTTTGTCCCTGTATGTTTTCAAAAGTGTCTCTGTAAGCACCATTGGATTAAGGTTACATTTAGCTTTGAGAAATGATAGTGTTGAGATTGTGTTGCTTTCTTTTTCCAAAGGCATAATTGATACTGCATTTTCTGAGTAACTCTCTTTTCTCTTTAATGCCTAGCAACTGCTACTATCATTTGGCCTATAAGGTCAAACATTCACATTCTACGTTGACCCATTTCTTGCTTAGATAGAGCAATTCCAATGATTGCACATTAGAATACATTTAATACTATGGGGGCCTCCTTAAAATATTACTTTGATATTTTAACATCTGAACGTTGCTGTCACTTCTTTGGATATGTCTGGTTACTGTGGTTTTATATAATCCCTCTTTGCCTCTCCATTCTAATTTTGAGAGTACATCTGCTATTCTGACAGTATCTTTCTACTGTTGCATTCAACTTTTAATTTTTATCTTTCTGGCCTGGACTGAGAGTATTAATTGGGGTTTTAATTGTATTTTAATTGTAATTGGGGTTTTTAGTTCAAGGTTAGTGTAATCATTTTAATTGTTTTTAATTTTTGTAACTTCTTGTATTGTTTTTAAAAAACCTTGTGAACCGCCCTGAGTCCTACGGGAGAAGGGTGGTATGTAAGTCTAATAAAAATAAATAAAATAAAATAAAATAAAAGTCCTGCAAATAGAAATAGAATGACTGTTGCAAAAGAAGGCAAATATAGTACCAATAATAATAGGTTCCTTGGGTGTAATCCCAAAACAACTGGAGCACCACTTGAACACCACTGACATTGACAAATTCACTATCAATCAATTTCAAAAGATGGCTTTACTGCGAACAGCTTCCCTCCTGCAACAATATCTGTAACACCATCAAGCACCCAGATCTGCCTATCCCAGGTCCTTTGATAGGTAAACAACAATGCCAAACCCAGTCTGAACATCTGCTTGACTGTGCAATGATCAGTAATAATAATAATTATTACTATTATTTTAGGACCATTTGGCACATCCATGTATGAAGAAGTCTGGCCAATCTGTAAAATCCATCCAATAACAACTAATGTGTACATGTGTGTATGTGTGTACACACACACACACACACACACACACACACACACACACACATACATACAAACACATACACTACAGAATACTTGCATAATCTTTGTGAATTCTGCTAAGGGATGACCTGATCTGTACAATTGCGAATATAAATTTTGTTAAACATGATTTCTCTGACTTTTGCTTTGTTGTCTAATATCACTAGAACATAAATTTCTGAATGCCCTGTATTTTTCTATTAAAGCTTGAATCTCAGAGAATGTGGTCCTTCCTTCCTTCCTTCCTTCCTTCCTTCCTTCCTTCCTTCCTTCCTTCCTTCCTTCCTTCCTTCCTTCCTTCCTTCCTTCCTTCCTTCCTTCCTCCCTCCCTCCCTCCCTCCCTCCCTCCCTCCCTGTCTTAGACCTAGACAACAGCATCCATCTCACATCTGCTTAACTTCAAAACCCAGATGAGGTTAACCAGAAACTGCTCCCTGTCCTGTGCATGCATATAATGGCATGAGGGCACATACATAAGTAGATATACATTGATTACATGATGCTATTTCATATACAATGTAAGTGTAGAGTGAAGTGTATTTTGAACTATTAACAATATCCTATCAGACCATAAGGTTCTTAAAATACCTTTTAAAAAGGCATAATAGGGTTTTAAATTCCAAAGGGGAAGCTATTGTAGAGTGAATGAATACAATGTACTTACAGCAGTAATAAGCCATCAGCAATGTGCCATAGAAAAAAAGGAGAAGGAGAAGGAGTTTATACAGAAGTCATCAGGGGTAGAAAATCAGGATGTTTTATATTTGCCATGCTTTAACTTAACACATACAATAAAAGTCTGAATTAGGAACATCTTCATTCCGCATGTATTTGTAAATGTTACCCATAGCCTAATATATATGAATTTATATTTTTGTATACTATAGTCACAAATCCTAAAATATTTCCTAGGCAGCTAGGAATGCTTCCTAAGTACACAAATATTGATGTCACTGTGAATTTCTTGCATTGAGTCAGGAACTAAAATGGCATATTTTAAATTCTTTTTCCCGATTCCTCTCTCTTTCTCAAATTCCAATTACTAGACTGGCCTTATCAATTCCATTAACATTTATCAATGACCAGGATGCTATTTGAAAACAAGAAATAACAAAATCATACAATTTAACAATCCCCCTCCAAAAATATATGGCCATTAGCTATCAGCATAACATCACATGCATTTGGACTTTGTTGTTGTTGTTAGCTGCGAAATCGTGTCCGACCCATCACGACCCCATGGACAACGTTCCTCCAGGCCTTCCTGTCCTCTACCATCTTCTGGAGTCCATTTAGGCTCACGCCTACTGCTTCAGTGACTCCATCCAGCCACCTCATTTTCTGTCATCCCTTTCTTCTCTTGCCCTCAATCTTTCCCAGCATTAGGCTCTTCTTCAGTGAGTCCTTCCTTCTCATTAAGTGGCCAAAGGATTTGAGTTTTAGCTTCAGGATCTGGCCTTCTAAAGAGCAGTCAGGGTTGATCTCCTCTAGGAATGACCGGTTTGAATGCCTTGCAGTCCAAGGGCCTCGCAGCAGTCTTCTCCAGCATCATAGTTCAAAGGCCTCAATTCTTTGGCGCTCAGCCTTTCACTGCCATACATTGCAATTGGGAAGACCATAGCCTTGACTATACGCACTTTTGTTGACAGGGTGATGTCTCTGCTTTTTAGTGTGCTGTCTAGATTTGACATGGCTTTCATTCCCAGGAGCAAGTGTCTTTTAATTTCTTGGCTACAGTCCCCATCTGCAGTGATCTTGGAGCCCAGGAAAGTAAAATCTGTCACTACCTCCATTTCTTCTCCATCTATCTGCCAGGAATTGAGAGGGCCGGATGCCATGATCTTGGTTTTCTTAATGTTAAGTTTCAAGCCAACTTTTGCACTCTCCTTCTTCACCCACAACAAGAGGCTCTTTAGTTCCTCTTCACTTTCTGCCATTAGAGTGGTGTCATCTGCATATCTTAGGTTGTTGATATTTCTCCCAGCAATCTTAATTCCAACTTTTGATTCATCTAGCCCTGCCTTTCTCATGATGTGCTCTGCATATACTGTAAGTTAAATAGGCAGGGTGACAGTATACAGCCTTGCCGTAGTCCTTTCCCAATTTTGAACCAATCAGTGGTTCCGTGTCCAGTTCTCACTGTTGCTTCTTGACCCGCATATAGGTTTCTCAAGAGACGAATAAGATGATCTGGTACTCCCATCTCTTTAAGAACTTGCCACAGTTTGTTGTGATCCACACAATCAAAGGCTTTAGCATAGTCAATGAAGCAGAAGTAGATGTTTTTCTAGTACTCCCTAGCTTTCTCCATGATCCAGTGTATGTTGGCAATTTGATCTCTAGTTCCTCTGCCTCTTCGAAATCCTGCCTGTACTTCTGGTATTTCTTGATCCACATACTGCTGGAGTCTAACTTGTAGGATTTTAAGCATAACTTTACTAGCATGTGAAATGAGTGCAATGGTGTGATAGTTTGAACATTCTTTGGCACTGCCTTTCTTTGGAATTGGAATGTAAACTGATCTTTTCCAATCCTGTGGCCACTGTTGAGTTTTCCAAATTTGCTGGCAAATTGAGTGTAGCACTTTTACTGCATCGTCTTTTAAGATTTTGAATGGCTCAGCTGGAATACTGTCACCTCCACTAGCTTTGTTGCTGTTCAGCTTTCCTAAGGCCCACTTCACTTCGCATTCTAGGATGTCTGGCTCAAGGTCAGTGACCACCTCATCATGGTTATCAGGGACATTAAGCTCATTGTTGTATAGTTCTTCTGTGTAATTTTGCCACCTCTTCTTAATCTCTTCTGCCTCTGTTAGGTCCCTGCCATTTTAGTCCTTTATCATGCCCATTTTTGCAATGCAATCTAATCAGCCTCTCCTCTCAGTGAAATGAGGAAATGATGAGGAATTGAAATTGATAAAGCATGCCACTATGGAAACTAGGGCTTTTATGATTAGTGGCAATACTTACAATGTCTCTTCCTGTCCCAGCTCTTTCTGCATTTAAATAGAAAAAACTGTCACCACTCTGGATATCTGGAAAATTAGTTCTGAGTTCCTTTTGTCTTTGGAAACAAGGTAAAGGTAAAGGTAAAGGTTCCCCCGCACGTGCGTGCTAGTCGTTTCCAACTCTAGGGGCCGGTGCTCATCTCCGTTTCAAAGCCGAAGAGCCAGCACTTGTCCGAGGACGTCTCTGTGGTCATGTGGCTGGCATGACTAGATGCGAAAGGCGCACGGAACGCTGTTACCTTCCCACCGTAGTGGTCCCTATTTTTCTACTTGCATTTTTACGTGCTTTTGAACTGCTAGGTTGGCAGAAGCTGGGACGAGTAACAGGTGCTCACTCTGTTACGCAGCACTTGGGATTCGACCCACCAAACTGCCGACCATCTGATCGACAAGCTCAGCATCCTAACCCACTAAGCCACTGCGTCCCTTCTTGGAAACAAAAGATGGCATAAAATTATGCCATTTCATTTTTTTTAATCGAATGATTGGCATGTTCCCTTTGGTCTTGCAAAGAAACAGAAGTGGCAATGCATTTTGTATAATTTTTGAAGGTCCCTGTCTTAAGTCTGAAGTGGGTAAGTGGATATACAACAAAACACCTGTCCCATATTTTACTTCCTTGCAATCTATTGCTCTTTGTCTTTTAATCCAACCAAAAATGCTTTGTGCAATTATTCTACCTCTCTAATCTCTGTTCCAATTAACCAGACAACAGCTTCTCCTTCCTTCCTTCCTTCCTTCCTTCCTTCCTTCCTTCCTTCCTTCCTTCCTTCCTTCCTTCCTTCCTTCCTTTTTACATCATTTACACTCACTTTTGTGCTTTGTTAGGATATTAATTTTACTAGCTGGAACAGCCAAGTGTACAATAGGCCAGAACACATAGTTATAGTTGATTTGTTAGGTCGTGTTGACTCATGCATGATGCAGTTTACACTATGATTGGTTGCTGTAAGTATAAGGGGGAGTTTTTGTTTTTCTCCTACTTTTTTCTTTTCTTGTTTCTTTTCTGCGTGTTCTGTATACTGATTATTTTTGCTCATGATGTTTCTGTGTTCCTGACTATCGTGTGTTGTGTTTTTTTCCTGTATGTAGAATGTTAAATACATTTATATATGTAAAATACTACACGTTCGTGTTAATGTCTCCAATTTCATCTGGACAGCTGCTGTGCGATTCCCTGACATGCTTTCATTGCACCAACTTTTCAGCTTTAAACCTGCTCTCTCCTAGAATGTGTCCTTTCAGCAGAAAAATACCCCATTTGTAGCCTTCAGCCTCCAAAGGGCAGCCTATTCTCCCTTTATTGTGTGAGGTGCAAATAAATATCATAGATCTACTTGCCCAAGAATGCAAATTGAGGTTTCGGGTTAAAATGTGCTTGATCATGTTGGTTAGATTAAGAGTCAAAGAGAAATAGATTGCTAGGAAGTAAAATATAGGGAAAGTGTTTGGTTGCATCTCCACTTACCCATTTCATATTTAAGACAGGGAGTGTCAAAAATTATACAAATGTCACACTGCAGACCCTATCACATCAACCAGTAATGTTTCAGAAGAGTTCACGCATCTTCAAATACCATTCTAATATTTTCTGAAGGGCCAAACAGATGAATCAAACTCCATCACAATTTTCTCCTTCTTTGGCTCCTCAAAATGGCTGTGACAGTATATGTGTCTTGCAAATTATATGTGTATACAGTATATGTGTATACAGTATATGTGTATTGCTAAGCACATTGATTTGTGCTTTAGATTGTAAGCCGTCCTGAGTCTTTGGAGAAGGGCGGGATATAAATGGGATTAAAAAAAATGTCTGCATAATATGGAGTAGGAACAGTCCAGATAAAGACGTGCACAAAGGCAGGTTATTTTTTAATAGCATGTGGTAGAATATTTAGAAAAAGTAACATGATAATTACTATTTTCTGTATCCTCCAGTTGAGAGAAAAAGAGATGTCTGGCATATTAAGCTGTGCTTTGAAACTTTTCAAGGGACACATTTTGATGTATATTGGGCTGACTTAGCACAGCAAATTTGAGTTTTTCCAGGGCATTTTGATTCCCAATGGAGCAAATATTATAATTTGGTTATTCGTTGTAAAATAATCTCGGTCTTTTTCATTGATGAGATCCAGGACAACTACTATCCAGTACAGTTGGGCTGACTGTCATGTGCTTAGAACCACAGGAATGATAAAGCACCAAAAACGGCTGATAGTAAAGGGAAAACACTCTGAAATCCAAGTAACTATATTTAGATTAAAAGCTTTATGAATTTGTGCCATTATAGATGTTCAGATCTGTCTGGACAGAAGAATAATGCATTTGCATGGGGCTATTCACTGATAGAGATTTATATTTCTAAAAGGCAATTCTGTGGATTAATTGCAATGCGTTGTTCAAATGTCAGTTACCGGCTTTTGATGGATCAGGCTGTGTACTTTTTTGTGTTGGAGGAGAGTTAAGATATAGCTTATCATCTGTCTTGTGTATCTTTTGCCTGGAACAAAAATGTACAAGGAAGAGATGTTGGAAAAAAACAACAGAAAGAAAAAGAGCCATCTTTTTTGGTGCCAGAGGAGTTTGACATGATAGGAATGAATGTTGAAGATATTTGCATTCTCTTTTTCTGGAATGGCATGCTTTCACTTCCCCCTCCCTCCAAATAAGAGATCAGTTCATTTGCAACACATATGCACACTAATTCCCTACTGTTATTTCTCGACCAATTAGACTTCGGGAAGAGGTAAATGGAAAACACCAATTTAAGTTGTGGGCCCGATGGAAAAGCAAGGAGGGAATTAAAACACAAAGACAAGTAATATTTGAAAAGCAGGCACACACAACTGCATGTTTGTATTTCACCCCAGGATGACAGCTTGTGATGGAATTTCTGCCCATAAGGCTCCTTTATAGGAAAACAATAGCTCCGTGGTTGGTTGCAAATGTTTTCACCAAGGTCTTTCCCTGCTCCACTCAGACAAAAATCCATGTTAATAAATATATTTTCAGAGCAGTAGCCTTATAGGGTTCACCACTATGTATTATTGCTAAGATACAGTGAATTCACATATTACATTGCCATTACGTGGACATCAGATATAGTATTATAAATCAAATGACTATGATAGGTTTGTGTCATCTACCCATCCACTCAACTACAAGGATTTCCTGAAGTAACATTCATGTAAAATATTTAAATGGATAAGTGGAATCACACACTGTTATTGGATGTGTGATTCAGCCCATCCAAATGATTGTGGTTATTCTAATTACTAAATGATTCTTCATTTCACTGAGGGGAGGGCTGTATTGTCAGACTAAAATCAACATATTAGCTTTCAATGCTGGTTCAAGTTCAGAATGTTTTTAGAGCGTCACCTTTGCATATTTTCCCCATAAATCAATTTCTGATCAATTTGTGCATTTAAAAAGCTGCCTAAGAAGTTGGTTAGTTAATTATTTCTCATATTCCTATGCAATTATGCTGATGTATCTATTTCTGAATGCAATTTTCTTTCGAAGTATATATATTTATGAATATATTTTTATCAATGTTCCAAGAATTGTGGAATCGAATGCACAGCTCTGTTCTAATCTACTGATTGGATATGAAACTTTGTATTAAAATTTGGAGGCATTGATTTCTCCAGTATTTCTAAGGTGGAGGGTAAAATTTATTACAGCTATAGATGTGGTCTGCAAAATCCATAAGACCAGGAGATGGCACCAAAGAGTTGGGTTTTTCTGCTATATGGGGAAGAAAGCTTACTTATCTGGGGTTTGCAACCTAGATATGTAGCCTTAAGCAAAGGAGAATTTTCTACACATGGGCATGGATAGTAACTTCTGTGCAGCCTTTCCAAACTAGGAGCCTTAAAGAACCCAGGAACTGTAATGAATGTACATAGGTGGGTCTTGATTTTGACCTTTCCCTGATATGTTAACTTCAACTTCCAGAATTCTACAGGCAACATGACCATTGCTGAGAATTTTGGGACCTGAAGTTCTGAGCTAGGTAACAGAGGCCTACTATATAAGAAACATTTTAGACATTTGTCTAAAAGTCAAAACAAGGACTCTTTTAGTAGTGGCTAGTGACATTTTGCACAATCTGACAAGATTCACTCTGCTCCTGTCCTCTAACTACTGTTAGAGTTGTGTGTAGAGTTGAGATTCCCATAATAAAGTTTAATTTCCTGTTCAAATTGGAACAGATCCTTTGGGAATGAAGCATGTCCATTCATGCAGAAATGGTCCTTTTGGGTTTGTGCTGCCACCACGTGGCTGTTTTGGGAAATTATACATTATGCTAATGGGCCAGTTCATCCCTCCCTTTTTGTGATGTATTTCCCCTCTTTCTGAGCTAACTTCCTCCTTCTTGTTGGCTCTGGGCCTGATATCCTCCTTAACCAGCAGACATGTGACAACAGCAGACATGTGCTCCAGATTCATGTGCAGATGCTGTGAGTTATTACCAACTTCTGACCTTGGAAATACTGTGCAAACATCATCTTAATGCATCCCACCTGCTGTATTCTACTCTACATGCAATGAAGGTATTTTTAGATGATAAAGGGTGTTTCCACGAGTTCTGCTATCTGGAGAGAAAGCTGTTAATGGTAATGGCATCTGCTTATATAGACCATAGAAGTCTTAACAAGGGATTAATTACAGTGCAACGGCTTTGATCCAGAATAGGGTTCATTGATCTCATCAAGAAAGATTCCTGTTTCCTGCCATCTCTCCCGCACTCCAAAAAAGATTCTTCCCTTAGTCTGCAGCACTGACTCCCAAAATGATTGCTCACATTCAGGCACTGTCTGTGATTTAGTTCTGAGCAATTCTGATTCTATATTTGATCTATGAGTTTCACTACAGCTGATGGTTTTGTTTGTTACAGCTAAGCCTTTCCAACAAGAATTGCCTCTGTTTGCCATATGTGATTTGACTCTTTTATGAAATAATAGTGCAAGATAATCCTTTGCATATTGAAAATTCAAGTTTCTATCCCACATCTGTGGGAGGAAAATACCCACACTGAGTGTATATGGTAGCAAAAATGCATCCTTAGAAGCTCCACAGAAATGAAATTGACAAAATTTGTTCAATTTCTGTGCCAATAATCAGCTTTTACCAGCCATGCTGATTGATCCACATCATACTTCCCATTCATGCCTATTTTATATCAAAATGCTAGTTTCTATGAGTGTTCATTTTTTCTATAGAGACAAGATGTATCCTTCCACCATTTGGGACTGTCACACTGCTGTGCTGAAAAGAAATACTAGCATTATGATTGTTGTGAGCTGCTGAGCTGTATAGACACATTGCTTTTTCCCCTTCAGAAACTTTGCAGCTTTTTTCCTGACTCACACAATTGCAGTTAGATTGCTTGTAAACAATGATACCTTGTGGTATATCTCTGAATTGATTGAACCAATGGTTTTCAACTGCCTTATCTTATATGTGAACGTATAGGCCAAGGCATTGGAGCAGAAGATTGGGTAGAATCGTTCAATACATGCTTGTTTGTAGATTTGTGATTCCATGGCCAATGAGTAAATAAGGCCAACAGGTAAAGAGAAAAAAATTATTCATCAGTGATAATTGGATCTCTTCCACAGCAGGAAATACCTGCATTGGGATGGTTATGCTATTTATACACATGCCAAGCACAATTTATAGCAAAGGATTTGACATTGATTTAATATGGTTTTTCCTTATATGGTTAAGAGACAGACAGACAGACACACACTGTACAAAGGTACTTTGTTTCATGTACAGTATAGTCCTTTAAAATGGTGATGTCACCTTTCCATCTTAAAATGTCCTGACATACGTAAAGGATTATTACTTTGTATGTGACCTATTCATTTAGAGAAGGGCTTTTACTTCTCCCTACTTTAAGAAAAAAAAGAGAGAGATGTCTGTTTGTCTACCCATCTCACTCTCCCTCCATTCATCTTTCTGTCTTTCTATTTACCTATCTATCATCAAAGAGCCTTGGTGGAGCAGTGGGCTAATGCCTCCTTAAGTAACACCAGCTGCCTGCAATTAGTGCAGGTTCGCATCCCACCAGGCTCAAGGTTGACTCAGCCTTCCATCCTTCCGAGGTAGGTAAAATGAGGACCCAGATTGTTGGGGGCAATAAGCTGACTTTGTAATAATGCCACTTGGGGTGTGTGTGAAAGCCCTAATAAGCAGGCATATACATAGAATGAAGGCTACTGCTAAGCTTGTAAGCCGCCCTGAGTCTTCGGAGAAGGGCGGGATATAAATGGAATTAAAATAAATAAATAAATAAAATAAATAAATAAATAAATCACTACGTAGCTATTTATCACACTTAAAAACATTATGAAAAAGTATTAACATCCTTCCGTAGTTTAAAAGACAGACAGTCAGATAGATAGAATAACAGAATTGGAAGGGACCCCTCTGTTAAATCAGGAGACCCTATTTCAGAGTCTTTTTGTCTTCTTTGTTTGTCTTCTTAACTTTAGATTAAGATTTCTGTGCTTTGTGTAGTGGTTGATTTGTCCAAACTCTGTAACAAAAGTTGAATTAAACATGGGTGAGCAATGTTTAAATTCATCCATCAAATGCTAAATAGTAAGTAGTGAGAAAGCAGAATAGGTGTGTGCAGTCGGGAAACTCAGCAGTTTCCATTTAAAAGATTGAAACAAATTGTGACTTTGGTGCTTTCTAGAGAATCTAGTTAAATCTTACTTTTGCAGGATTAAGAATTGAAGGACATAAAGACTAACTTTCAAGAAAACTCTGCTCTAGGTTGGGAACCACTCAGAAATTTTATAGGGTATCAACCTGAATATGTTTGCTTGGAAGTAACTCCATGTAGACTGATCAAATATATTTCATACTAAAGTATAACTTAAATTCACTGACCTAATCTTGCTAGAAATTTTACTAGCATGTTTTTTGGAAGATTACATTATTCACAAGACTAATTAAAAATATGTCATATCTGCTGATGGGCTTTAATAAAGCTTAAGGCATGATTTGCACCTGCATTTTAATATTCTGAAAATAAATTATGAAGTAAATAAGGAATGCAATGCTTTTTAAAATTCAATGAAGTATATTGTCACTAAAGTTTTAAAACCATTTTCATTTAATTATTGAGTAGAGAGCATCTTTCATTTTGCAATGGAAAGAACGATTCTGTAATTGTAATCTTCATTTAAAATTACCCCCTGCAATGAAGAATGTGCTTATGATGGGAAAGTACCTCGATCTTGTTTGCAATGGGATGGCTTTTCTTTCATTATTTAGTCTATTAATGCTTTCAGTACTGATGGGATATGTAGATACTACTGGAGCTTTTGTGTTAATCAAATGACTTGGCACGTATTGGGACTGTCCAAGTTCATGTCATTGCATTAAAGGTCAGAGCCGATGAAATCACTGGCTTGTAATGTACTAGTGATTGGATTAACTTGTCTATTTTGTGCAGACTATTTGAAGACTTATTGGAGATAAAGTGGAAAAGATTAAGTCCAAAGAGCTGACCTTTGGCTATTATTCCTCTTGAAAAGAGCTCACAAGCCCTCAGCGTAAGCCTACTACTCTTGAAAACTGTGTGGTATTAGAATAGATCAGAGGTGACAAATGTCTTGCTAATTTGTTTAAAATTAATCTCTGTTTGACTTTTTTTTCAATTAAATGGGCACCACAAGACAAATGCAAAGTCCAACGTGACCAGATTTGTGGTTCCTCTAAGCTTGACATCTAACCTTTACTTCATCATTCTGTACTGCCCAAATAACATTATGTCTCTGAAGGATCACAGCACTTTGATAAAGTAACCAACAGAGATTTTTCTTTTGGGACTAATGGAGAGACAATTTTAAAAAAACAACAACCATGGAACATTGCATTCTTGAATACTGTATGATAATTGCAGCAAGATTATTATCTGCTCTAAAGTGGAACGGTTCAGCTGTACTCATAATAGGAGAATGGTTGGTGAGGATGATGGAACTTACAGAGATGGCTAAATTGACTTCCTTGCTTAGAGAAAGACATCTATGTTTACTGCTGACTGGAAAACCCTTATAAACTTTTTGCATGAAACAGAAAAGCTAAATTTTTAATTTCTGGTTTTGATATTTTGAAAATATTAAATAATTGGAAAAAGAGAGTATTTTTTGTAAGCATAGAGTAAAAGTTAACCATGAAATCATACTTATATTTGCTTTCAAAGGAAATTTGAAGCTTCTTTTTTTCTATTTTAACTTTTCCTTTTGCATCTTTGTTTTTCTTTTTCCCTTCTTTCCCTTTTTTTAACTTTGTATTAGTTTTTGTTAGTTTTTATCTTCTTTTTAAAACTTTTAATTAAATGTATACAAAAAGAAAAAAAGTAAAGTAACCTTCTAAGAAAGAGAAAGTAGGAATTGAAATGGAAGACAGATGACCTCCAATGAGAACAGATGCTTATTATGCCATTCCTGGATTGACATATAAATGACAATTGACAATAGAGACATATGGGAAAACAAATCCTCCTCAGATTGTGACAATGTGAGATATGGTTTCTACTATAGCTTTGCATATTTCTTAACAACATGGTAAATGTGGTATAGAAATAAAAGAAGGATTATAAACTTTATAGTAAACTTTGTAGTAACTTTGATGGAGAAATCAAGCTTAGGCAATTAATGATATGATTTGACATAATTGTTATTTTCCATAAGTAAATTCAGACAAATAGCAATAGCAATAGCACTTAGACATATATCACTTCAGAGTGCTTTACAACCCATTCTTAAGAGGTTTACAGAGTCAGCATATTGCCCCCCAAGAATCTGAATCCTCATTTCATCAATCTTGGAAGGATGGAAGGCTAAGTCAACCTCAAGCCAGTCAAGACTGAACTCCTGGCAGTGGGCAGAGTTAGCCTGCAATACTGCATTCTAACCACTGAACCACCATGGTTCCTAAATTAAAATCCTTGGGAAAACCATGAACAAACTTCTTCCTTCACAATAGTTTTATGGTGCTCAATTCTATTTTTTTTATATTTCTTCTTCTATTTTTATCCTGCCTTTATTACTTTTTATGTGTGTGTATATAGATAACTTTTTTTTAAAAAAAAGCGATATATATGTGTGTGTCTGTGTGTCTGTGTGTCTGTGTGTCTGTGTGTCTGTGTATATATATATGTATGTATGTATGTATGTATGTATATATGTATGTATGTATGTGTATATATATATACTGCTCAAAAAAATAAAGGGAACAGAAAATAAGACATCCTACTATTAAATACAGTACATTGTGTTGTTTAAGTGTTCCCTTTATTTTTTTGAATATATATATATATATATATATATATATATATATATATATATATATATATATATATATATATATATATATATATATATATATATATATATATATATATATATATAGTCATTCGGGTTTTTTCCCATGTAGAATTGAAGGTGTAAAAGCTTTTACACCTTCAATTCTACGTGGGGAAAAACCCGAATGACCAAAGTCAAAGTTTCATCACCTCTACTAATTTTTGGCTCAGATCTTGGTTAATATGCTGGTTGAAACTACCTAATGTGGTTTTTAAACTATGGCTTTAACATGCTATTGTGCAAACTCAGATGATTGTGATTTATTCCTCAATTATGCTTAGGTAAACAATGACTTAATACAATAAGTAAACTCATCTAGTAGATATTCATAGAGCAACATTTCTTTGTTTCCTTGTTTTATAAAAAAATAGATTCTAAGTTACCCATATACATAATCAAAAGTTTATTTATTTTTTTAATTGAAAAAGGCAATCTGTACACATAATGGTGTTTGATATTGTTTCTTGTAGAGATTTGGTACAGCAGAATGGAAAAGAAGATAGAGATGTTGCAGCAAAACTTCTGGGTCAGTGGACATCCTTGGGTCTTGAAGATGTCCAGCTTATCAACTACACTGTCTTGCTTGACTTGCCAGGCTCTTCTCCAAATACAGTGACTCTGAATAACACTGGGGAATGCTATTATCCTGATGGACAGCCATGTAACAAAGAGACCCAAACTCACCACAGTCAAGACCTTCTGTACTCCTATGCTGCTTACTCTGCCAAAGGAACTCTCACGGTAATATGACCCATTTGTATGTGTTACATTGGTGTAAAAATCAAGCAGAAAGGGGGGAAAAACTCATGTGGGTGTAAGCCTGTTAAATGATTAACTGTATTCTGTTACAATGGCAAGATAAATTATGGAGGTCACAAATAGCAGTCATGAAACACTGTGATCATGTCTATGGATATTCTCAATGATCCATGTCATGGTTGTCCCAAAGGTGCTTTTCCAAAGGTAGCTGGACTTTCTTGGTTGTTGTTTTTTTCTTTGAAAATGTTTTGCTTCTCATCCAAGAAGCTTTTTCAGTCTCTCTGAGGGTCATTCAGACCACTTGGGGGGGGGATTATCTGTATCCTCAGAGTCAAAGTGCAAATGGGTGTGGAACCTTCTTGGAACTGCTGAAAGGACTGTGTTGTAAACAGGAGATAAGTAGTATCGTATCCCTGTCCCTCTGTTGAGTTCAGTTTTGACAAAATGGCTTTTTTTTACCCCTCAAATCAGTGGTCCTCTCTGTCCAAGAATCTGAACTTTGCTGTCTTCAGAAGGGTGGCCTTTGTCTTCCAGATGCAGATGGACTAAACCAATTGCTGCTAGTTGCTACTGCAACTGCTGTCACAAATGGTCACATGTCATGATGCTTTACAACACCATCACTTAATGATGGAGTTACTTGTCCCAATTACCATTGTTAAATGAGGACTACCTGAATACTAATCAGGACTAACTAAAGAAGTGCTGCTTCAGACAGGAAGGTGGTTCAAAGATTGGTGAGTATGGTAGAAAAGATTATTGATAGTTCACTTCTGCTATCCAGGACATGGCATATAAGCGATGCTTGAGCAAGGTCCACAGGATTGTCTGGGCCGCTACACATACTCTCCATGACCCGTTTTCCTTGTTACCTTTTGGGAGGAGGCTTCGTGGTATCCGAAGCAGAACTTCCAGATTCAGTTTTGTTCCAAATAGCATCAATCCCTGTGAAGTCTCAAGTTCTCTCTCTCTCTCTCTCTCTCTCTCTCTCTCTCTCTCTCTCTCTCTCTCTCTCTCTCTCTCTCTCTCTCTCTCTCTCTCTCTCTCTCTCTCTCTCTCTCTCTCTCTCTCTCTCTCTTTATACATATACATATACATGTGTGGGTGTATGTGTGTATATATACTTTCTTTTCAGAGCAGGGAACAGAATTTTGTTTTAAATGTATTCCAGTGTGCCCACAGTAAAAAATGGCAATAAAGATTCTTATCTTATCTTATCTTATCTTATCTTATCTTATCTTATCTTATCTTATCTTATCTTATCTTATCATCTTATCTTACCTTACCTTATCCTATCCTACCTCACCTCACCTCACCTTATCATCTTAAGTGTTCTCAACCACTTTGTAGTTTATGGATCAGTATACATGATAATGACTATTTTGCTTGTTTAAATTTGGAAATTATCCATCAAAGAAAAGATATCCATGTATCCTTGAATAAAAAACAAACAAACCTCACTTCAGTTTCAACCAGAATCAATGCATGGCTTTTCCCGACACAGAGTAGAATGCACTCTTAATAAGGAGACATCTACTAATGAGATTATTAATTAGAAGCAGTCTAATTCTCCCTTCCCCATCCAAAAAAAAAAAATTCCTCTTAGGTCAACATGGCTGACTACAACATGAGAGGATTAAAACATAAAAATCTTATATACCTAACTTTATTGCTTGGATAGATCAATCGTCATTGTCATTTCCTGGAGTCTTAAACTGTAAGACAATTCATTTATGAAGTAACTTTTTTAATAAAAAGGAAGAAATCCACATATATTTATTAATGTTTTATTAATATATCTAGTTTCATCATCAGTATTGACTAGATAGAGCCTACGTTTAAAATATCCTTATTTATATGATAATGTTTGTTCTCAAACTGTACAGAGAAGAACTTACGAAACAATTTTTCATCTGAAACTTCTGCATGATTATACATACCAAACCTTTTCTGCTACTTGTATTTAAAGTTTATTTTGTTTTAGGTGAGAACTGAGCATCGATGTGAATAATCTAAGCCCAAAGGAATTTGTGATCTATATATGTGCACAGAACAAAGAGCATATGGGGAGATAAATTTACAAGCATCCCCACCTGCTTTTGAGCAATGCCTGATCTGGATATATGTAGGCCTCAAAAACTGAAGATGCATCTGGTGTTCATACTGTATAATTAAACTTAGCCACCTGCAAATGTAAAAAGAATTAGGGCTTTTGCTAGACACAAAGCCCTATTAAGTTTACCTAATTATACATCTCCACCATCTGAGTTAATGTAATCAGTGCTGTGATGGTGCAAGTTTTCTACAAGATGCCACAACTACTTATATCTTTAAGATGAAGAGGCTAATTCCAATAGTAAGATTTCCTTTTGAAAACCATGGCCTGATTGCATATAATTTGCAGTCCTTATATGTCACATTGATGAAGTTAGCATCCCCGGTCCATTGTCCCTAGTTTCATCTTGAATCATGGTATATGTGAGGGGAGACATTAATCTCGTATCATAATTATACTATGGGGAAAGAGAGACAAATGGAAAAAAAGTGTATTGTAAAGCAAAAACACAAAGCACACGGCTTACATGTTTGGAAGGCCAGGTTTGCCTCAGGATCATATTATCAACATTTTGTTATTTTCATGATATCTTAGTTTATATTGGAGTCCTATGCTTCCAACAATCAGTGGTGTCTCTATACAATAATAACAGAATAGAGTTGGAAGGGACCTTGGAGGTCTTCTAGTTCAACCCCCTGCTCAAGCAGGAAACCCTATACCATTTCAGACAAATGGTTGTCCGATCTCTTCTTAAAAACCTCCAGTATTGGAGGCAAGTCGTTCCACTGATTAATTGTTCTAACTGTCAGGAAATTTCTCCTTAGTTCTAAGTTGGTTCTCTTCTAGATTAGTTTCCATCTGTTGCATCTTGTCCTGCCTTCAGGTGCTTTGATTAGCAGGATACAAAGATGACTAAAGGTAATAGGCAAAAGACACAGCTGCTGTTTTCAGTTCCAGAGAGACCTATGGAAAATATAGGTCTGCTTGACTTCCGGTGGCTGCGCGGCGCCGGAGACAGCCTTCCCGGGCTGCCCGCGGCTCAGCTGAGTAATTTTCACCCGAAACAGCGCCAATCAGCTGTTCGGGTGAATTTGAAGCCCCCTCCTCGGGAGAAGAGGAGGGGGTGAGGCCCCAGGTAGGGGTCGAGTTCTCCGGGGCCGCCTGAGCTTGTAGCTTGGGCGGCTGAAGGATCGAACTCCCCCGTAGCCTGGGTCGCTCCCAGCTGGTCAGCGTCTCTGCTCCGGATTTCTTGGAGCAGAGCCAGGCGTTTGCAACCACCCCTGCCTGAAGGAAGGACTATGGAATAAAAGGAGCAGGCAGAGCGGTACAAGAGGAAAAGGTGAAGAGGATTATTATATTTTACTCTCGAGCTTGATGGACTTTTTAAACTTAAAGTGAAAGTGCGTCACAAGTGAAAGTAAAAGATGGCGGCTAAACCTCCCCCAAAAACTCTTCGGAGTGCTGGATCTTCTCCGGTGCAACAATCATCATTGCAGGCGTTGCATCCTCCTGATGTATTGACACCGAAGGATTTACAAGATGCTCTTGAAAAACATGCCCAGGTAATTTTGGAATCAATGGGTGATAAATTTGCACAGATGGAGGAGAAATTGGAGAAATTGGAGGAGAGAATGGAAGAGAGGATGGAACAGAAGTTCAGTGTGATGAAGGTAGACATTTTGTCTTCAGTGCATAAAGTGGCTGAATGTGTGGAAGATCTGGATGAAAAAGTGGAAGATTTGACTCAAAAGAATGCCATATTAGAAGCAAAAGTATTGGAGAATGAAGATTTAAGAGACAAAATGGACAGAGAACTGAGTCTTGCTCAATATTACCAGATGCAGTTTGCTGTTAGAATCAGAGGCTTAAAAGAGAATATTAAGGAAGATTTAAAGCAGCTGATTTCTGAGGCTCTGGAAGTGGTATTGAACCAGCCAGCATCTGAAATAAAGGGAGGCATGGATAAAGTGTTTCATGTGAATTCATGGATTGCTAGACAGAGAAAGCTGCCTAGAGATGTGGTGGTTTATTTTGCAAAGAGGGAAATTAGAGATGAAGTTATACAAGCTGCCTATGATTCTAAAGTTGTGATTGCTGATCAAGAAGTTTTGGTTCTAAAAGAAATCCCTCCAAAGATTTTAAGGAGGAGGAAGGATTTTACATTTCTTGTGCAAGAGCTCAAGCAACGAGATATAAGGTTCAGATGGGAGATTCCAGTTGGGTTGATGGTGATGCATGAAGGTAAAAGGTACCGTCTGGCTACTGTGATGCAGGCGCGTGATTTTTACAATAACGTTTTAAAAGCAACCCCATCATCACTTCTGGAAGCTGCAAAGGGATCTGGAGAAGGAGAACATCAAGAGGCTGAAGATGGACAGACAGAGGAGAACGGTGCTGGAGGAGATCAAGCTACAACTTCTCTGGATGATCCTAGAGAGCAGAGGGTGACGCGTGCTGCTTTAAAACGATCAAAAAAACAACAACAAAAGAACAAGATCAGCAGAAGTCTATGGAACTTCCACAACGTACTTACAGCCAAGCAGTGGGAGGAGCACGGCCTAAAAAAGATAGTCCTATCAAAGCAGTGCTCCAAGAGCTTTGGGATGATATGCATGGCAACTAAATTTTTAACTTGGAACGTTAATGGACTAAATTCACCACAGAAGAGGAAGAAAGTTTTTCAATATTTAAAACAATTCAAGATAGATGTTATATGTTTGCAAGAAACGCATATTAGGGTTGTGGATCAAAAGTATTTATCGAACTCAAGGCTGGATACGCAATTTGTTGCTTCTGCAATGAATAAGAAAAATGGAGTGGTTGTTTATGTTAAAAGTGCTTTAACAGCAGACTTAATTGAAGCAGATAAGCATGGAAGATACGTTATGATAGAGCTGCTGCTAGAAGGTAAAAAGACGCTTTTAGTTGGATTATATGCTCCTAATCAACAACAAGCTGACTTTTTTAGTTTACTTCATACAAAGCTTACCCAGTTGGATTATAAATCTTTTATTTTTATGGGGGATTGGAATGGTGTTTTGGATGTACAGATGGACAAGGCTGGAGCTTTTAAGCGCGTCCCAAGTCATGCTAGACTGCCTAAATCCTTTTTTTAAATGAAGGATGACTTGGAACTGCGAGATATTTGGCGCGAGAGACATTTGCAGGAAAAGGATTATACTTTTTTTTCTGACAGACATCAATCTTTTTCTAGGATTGATTTTATTTTGTTGACTAATGATTTTTTTTAAGGACTAAGAAGGTGAAGATTTGTGCAAGAACTATTTCTGATCACAGCCCAGTTTGGCTAGAGATTGATAAGGAGAATAGAGATAGGCGCTCGTGGCGCGTAAATGAGAATTTGTTTAGAAATCAGAGAAATGTGGAAGAATGCAAACAGCGGATGAAGGATTTTTTTGAAATTAATATGAATAAGGGCACCTCTATGGACATGGTTTGGGATGCTAGTAAGGCCTATATGAGAGGGGTGTTGATATATATGAATAATAAACATAGACGTGCTGTGGAAGCTAGGAGGAAAGAACTGGAGAATGAAATAAAGGAAAAAGAAAAGGCTTTGATTTTGAATTCAGAGGATGGGAAGATTAAGGAGGCTATTAAACTGTTAAGAGGACAATTTGATAAATTAATGGCTGACCAAGTGGCAACCAATTTGCGGTTTGCCAGGCATAATACCTTTTGCAACGCCAACAAACCAGGTAGATGGTTAGCTTATAGATTGAGGAAAAAGCAAAGGGCTTCTAATATAGACAAAATTGAGCATAAAGGAAGGGTTGTGTTTCAACAGGACCTTATTAAGGATGCTTTTGTGGATTTTTATTCTAAATTATATGCTAAGGAGAAGATTAATGAAAAAGACATTGATATATATTTGGAGAATGCTAGCATCCCGGTTCTTACGCAAGTACAAAAAGAGGGGATTAATCAATTAATTACAGAAGAAGAAATTTTTACAGCAATTAAGGAATTGAAGATGGATAAAGCACCAGGTACGGATGGTTTGTCTGCGGCTTATTATAAAAATTTACAATTAGAGATTATGAAACCGTTAAAGGAACTGTTCCAGACAATCCAGAGGGGGGGAAAGGTGCCACCGTCTTGGAGAACAGCTTTTATTTCCTTGATTCCGAAGGAAGACCAAGATGCTACTCAAGTTAAAAATTATAGACCGATATCGCTTTTAAATACAGATTACAAGATATTTGCTAAGGTGTTGGCTAATAGACTGATGAGGGTTCTGCAACAGGTGATTCATGGGGACCAAACGGGGTTTATCAGTGGTAGGCAAATGAAAAATAATGTGAGGCATATAGTTGATGTGTTAGAGTTTTTGAAAAGGAACAACCAGATCCCTGCGGCGTTAATCTTTCTAGATGCTGAAAAAGCTTTTGATCAATTGAATTGGCAATTTTTGATGAAAGTTTTAGACAAAATGGATTTTGGGGAAAATTTTTTACAACCGATTAGGGCATTATATCAAAAACAAGCTGCCCGAATTATAGTTAATAATAGTCTGACAGAAGCATGTAATATTGAGAAGGGCACAAGGCAAGGGTGTCCGTTATCGCCCTTGTTATTTGTATTAACATTAGAGATATTATTGGTTAAAATACGGAATTCGGAAAAAATTAAGGGTATACAAATTAGAGATCAGGATTATAGATTGAGAGCATTCGCAGATGATCTGGTTGTTACAGTGACCCAGCCAGAGAACTCTGTTGTGGACCTGATGGAGATAATAACACAATACGGGAAGGTTTCTGGATTTAAAGTTAATATACAGAAAACCAAAATTCTGGCCAAAAATATGACAGTTTCGCAAAAGGCTCTCTTAGAAGGATTAACTAGATTTGAGATTGTTAAAAGGGTAAAATATTTGGGGGTGCCTTTGTCACCCTCTAATACAAAGTTATATAAAAATAATTATGAAAAACTATGGGGGAAAATTCAAAAAGAATTGGAGAGTTGGGAAAAATTGCAATTGTCCTTGTTGGGACGGATCGCAGCAGTGAAAATGAACGTCCTGCCTAAATTTCTATTTTTATTTCAAATGATACCGATTCTTAAGAAAGATTCTAATTTGGAGGAATGGCAGCGAGGTATCAATAAATTTGTTTGGGCAGGGAAAAGGCCACGAGTTAAACTTAAGATTATGCAGGATACTCGTGAGAGAGGTGGTCTTAAAATGCCCAATCTTAAACTATATTATGAAGCTGCTGCATTAGTAGGAATAAGTGATTGGATTAATTTGACACAAGAGAGATTATTAAATCTTGAGGGCCACGATTTGTTGTTTGGCTGGCATGCATATTTGTTGTATGACAAGAAGGTAGACAATGTGTTTAGAGTGCATATTCTAAGACAGGCATTGTTGAGAGTTTGGAAGAAGTATAGACATAAGCTAGATTGTAAAATACCACTGTGGGCAATTCCAAAACACGCAATAGAAAATATACATGCTGGTTTCAAACATGATGTGACTACGTACAAGGAGATTCTGAGCTTGGAAAGAAATGTCTGGAGTTTGAAATCATATAGCCTCTTGCGAGAAGAGAAAGTTGTTCAAAATTGGTTTCAATATACTCAGCTACGGGCCAGGTGGAAAGAAGACCAGAAAATTGGTTTTACAATGACTGATGAAAATTTGATAAAACAAATTAGAAATCAGGGCCCCGCACATATCAAACGGATATATCTTGCATTGATAGAAATTGACTCAGAAACAGAGCTTGTTAAAGATTGTATGATTAAATGGGCCCAAAATATTCAAGAAGTTGTTACAATGGATACGTGGGAAAGGATTTGGGTGAGGAACGTAAAATTTACACAAGCTCAAAATCTAAGAGAGAATTTTTACAAAATGTTTTATAGATGGCATTTAGATCCTAAAAAGCTTGCAAGTATGTATCCGAATTATCAGCCTAAATGTTGGAGGTGCGGTGACGAAGACGCAACATATTTTCACATATGGTGGACTTGTAAAAAGGTTAAGGTTTTTTGGATAAAAGTCTGGTGGAACATGCAGAAGATTTTTAAACAGAGGATAAAGTTTTGTCCGCAACTTTTTTTGTTGGGAATAATTACAGATGCTACAGTTGTGGACACTAAGTTGATGTTGAATTTAATTACGGCAGCAAGACTCTTAATAGGTCAGTATTGGAAGAAGGAGGAACTGCCGACTATAGGAGAATGGACTTTAAAGGTTTCCGACCTGGCAGAGATGGCAAAGATATCGGCCTATTTGAAAGATCATTCGCAAGAACGCTATATTATGGAGTGGAGAAAATGGATTGAGTATATCCAGAACAAATATGGGACTAAAAAGTTTCATGTAGCATTTGAATAAGTCTTCCCTTCTTTTCTCTTTTTTTTTCTCTTTTTTTATATATTTTATATTAATAGTCTTTGTAGTTATCCTATATGAGCTAGAGAGTGATAGATTTTAGAGTTTACGGTTGTGAGCATATGGTTGTTTATGATTCTTTTTTTTTCCTTTGTTTTTTATACCTTGTACTTAGCTCTGGGAAGTCGGGGGGGAGGGGGGGAGGGGTAAGGAGGGAGGGATAGGGGAGGGGTAGGGGGGTTTGTTAAAGATAAAATGTATGATAAAACTTTTCAATAAAAAAAAAGAAAATATAGGTCTGCTTCTTCTCTTCTTTTATCTTACTGTTCTAATGGGAATTGAAAATGAACCATTTTGTAAATGAAAGTGCTAATCTGACTTGCTTCTCTATACATCAAAGATAACACACCAATAAAAAGGTAAAGGTAAAGGTTCCCCCGCACATGCGTGCTAGTCGTTTCCAACTCTAGGGGCCGGTGCTCATCTCTTGTTTCAAAGCCGAAGAGCCAGCGCTTGTCCGAGGACGTCTCCGTGGTCATGTGACCGGCATGACTAGATGCCAAAGGCGCACAGAACGCTGTTACCTTCCCACCGTAGTGGTCCCTATTTTTCTACTTGCATTTTTACGTGCTTTCGAACTGCTAGGTTGGCAGAAGCTAGGATGAGTAACAGGCGTTCACTATGCTACGCGGCACTCGGGATTCGACCCGCCAAACTGCCAACCTTCTGATCGACAAGGTCAGCGTCCTAACGCACTGAGCCACCACGTCCCTTTTAACAGACCAATATACCCATGCTAAATATATTTTTATAGCATAGGTTTGTATATTCCACATATAGAATGAAATAATATGGTATTTTTAACACAGTCTGTACAGGAATGAGGAAGAACATCTCTATAAGAATATAAATTGTGTGCTTCTGAAATAGAGGCTAGGAATGCAGCTATTGGATATTGTAAACCCTATATCTCTATTTGCGTGAATGTCCACAAAGAGGAGACAAAGGGTCTAGGTTGGGGTGTCAAACTCTCAAGATCACATGATGTGTCGTGATATATCGTGACTTTTTCCCCCATTGCTGGCAATGGAGTGGGCAGGTTTTCGGCATGACGCATCCGGCCCCTGTCCAGTCAGTTTGACACCCCTGATCTAGGTGACTTCACCTGCATCATGACATCATTATGTAAATTATGCAAAATGCTTCCTGTACATGATTTATTTATTAACATTATGACTCAACTAATGGAACTGATGCCATAATCAGAATGGTATCTTCCAGATGCTATTTCTAAATGAGGGTAGCAACCTTTAATAGGGGGAATATGCAACATTCTTAATAGTCTAGCACAATATCCCAGACTGTGATGTTGATTTGAATTTTAATCACTACCTCCTAATTCTGATGTATTAGTAATTTAATTTGTCCAGCATGAAACAAATCAAGACTGAAATCTGCATTCAAATGTTACTTATTAAATTCATAGTCTACCTTTCCTTCTCAAGTTCATAGAGCACCGTGCCTTCCATTCACACCTACAATTAACCTGGGAGATTGGTTTGTCTGAGAGATAGTGACTGTCCCAAAGTCATCTGGATAAGTTTCATGGCTGAACGTAGCCATGAACGTGGATGTCTCCCATCCTAATCTATCACCTTAATCATCATATTGAGCTCAGACAGCCATATCCTATAGAACAGATTATTGAGGGAAAAGTTAATGATTTAAACACTAAGTAGAACATGGTTAGCTGTATTTCTTGAAACAACCAGAGGGATGCTTAAAACATGATGAATGGAATAGATTTTTCTACATATCTTTTCCAAAGTTTAAAGTAAAGTCAATGCTCTTTTGAACTGACTCTACTTCCTGGTGAGTTCATGAACATCCATGTTGTATTTCTTGGCAGCTATAGATAATGGATGTGCATTGCCTCCTCCTAGGACTTTTTCCTAAATCATCTGGGCATTCCTGATGCCTAAACTTTGCATATTTTTTCAAGTTCATGCAAGAATGGATAGATGCTGCCACCTCATGAGGTTTCCCAAAATGTCAAAGAACAAAATTTGGTATTTTGATTATTTTACACCTGATAACAGAATTACAAAGTTGGAAGGGACGTCAGGGGTCTTCTAGTCCGAACCCCTGCTCAAGCAGGAGACCCTATACCAGGGGTAGGCAACCTTGGCTCTTTTATGACTCGTGGACTTTAACTCCCAGAATTCCTGAGCCAGCCATGATGAGGGGAAAGGGAGAGGTTTCCAAGCTTAGCCATGCTGGCTTAGGAATTCTGGGAGTTGAAGTCCACAAATCATAAAAGAGCCAAGGTTGCCTACCCCTACCCTATACCATTCCAGACAAGTGGTTGTCTAGTCTCTTCTTAAAAGCCTTTAGTGATAGAGCACCCACAACATCAGAAAGCAAGCATTCCACCGATTTCTTGTTCACAGTGTTAGGAAATTTCTCCTTAGTTCTAGGTTGCTTTTCTCTTTGATTAATTTCCATCCATTGTTTCACTGATAATTAATTGATAATACCTCACTTATATTTGAAATCTGAAACAACTTTTAAAACAGAGATCTGAAGTTGATTGAAATGGATGATAATAGATTTGAATTCCAAACCTGTAAATTCAATTGGACATAATAAAGTGAGATCCACGATTAATAAGGACCACATCTTCATACACTTTGCCAGACAGATGATCTCTGGGCTCTGAAATAATGCAGATTTTCCTTGCTGATTAAATGAGAGTGAGCCTAAAATGCCCAGAATCCAGAGAAACTACATAATCCATATAGCTTTAGCCATGCCTTTCAATACTGAAGGTGTTTAACTTTTTTCTCCAGCAATATATAAATATATGACTCAATTTCACTCCCAAAGGCACTTTTCCTCTTCTTGAACTTCCATAACACTGAGTAACATCTAGAGATGGGAATAGGGTCTTCTTTTGTTTCAATAGCCTTTGCCTTTTCCCCCAAGCCTTTAATTAGTTCTGCCTTGCTTTTATGCAGACAACTACATTAAAAACTCACATCCAATAGCAATAGTAATAACATTTAGGCTTAAATACCAACCCATAGCAATAGAATAGAATAGAATAGAATAGAATAGAATAGAATAGAATAGAATAGAATAGAATAGAATAGAATAGAATAGAATAGAATAGAATAGAATAGAATAGAATAGAATAGAATAGAATAGGACCTTGGAGGTCTTCTAGTCTAACCCCCTGCTCAGGCAGGAAACCCTATAGCATTCCAGACAAATGGCTGTCCAGTCTCTTCTTAAAAACTTCCAGTGTTGGATTATTCACAACTTTTTGAGGCAAGTTGTCCCACTAGCTAATTGTTCTAACTTTACATGACTCTCTGGGTGGTTTACTATGTAAAAGTATTATAGGTAGTCCTCGACTTACAACAGTTCATTTAGTGATTGTCAGTGGCGTAGCGTGGGGGGTGCAGGGGGGGCCGGCCGCACCGGGCGCAACATCTGGGGGGGCGCCCATTAAGCTTGCCGGAGGGGGACGATTCCGCTTCGCCGAGGGTCGGAGGAGCGAGTGAGTGAGCGAGCGAGCGAGCGGGCGGAGCGTAGAAAGCAACCGCATTCGCTGCGCCCAGCCAGAGCGGGATCCCGTCCTCTCGTGGCTGCGGATCGCCTCCTTTCTCGGGTGGGGGTGGGGAGGCTTGGCGGTGTCTTGCCTCCCTCTCTTTCTCCCGCCGCGGCTCTCCTCCGCTTGGCTCTCAACCTGCAAGCCCGGCCCCCCCGACCCAGCTCCCGCCCCCGTCTCCTCCTTTCCCGGAGGTAAAGATAACAACTGCAGCTGCCGCACCTGCGGCTGCTTGCTGCTGCTGCTCCTCCTCCTCCTCCTCCTGCCGTATTGACTCTCTGCGGCCACTCGGTTCCCCCTGCAGGAGGCGATCGGGACCGCCCCCCCAACACACGTCGCCAGCAGCGAGAGTTTCCAGCCAGGCCGGCGAATCTTTGGGGTGAGGTGCCAAAGAGAAGGAGGCGGCTTGGCTTGGATAAGCAGCGTCTGGGCAGAAAATAGGTTGGGCGCCGCAGCAAGTATGAATTCCTGGGGTACAGCCTAAGCAGGCAAAGCTGCAGGGTGGGTTGGTTGGCTTTTCTGGCTTTGGAATAACCTTGGGAAGCTGAGGCATTGTAAGTTGGAAGTCATTGTCGCCTAACATGTTGGGTCAACTCCACGCCACATGCTAAGCCATAAACCGTGGTTGGTATCCAGGGTTTAGGACAAGATGGAGAAAACTAGCCAATTGTGGGATCATAAATCTTGATGAAGCCCATCATCGCTCCATGTGATGTATGCACTCAATCTACAAACGTACGGTAGTCCAAGCCTATTCACATCTGTTGTAAGGTCATTCTCTTGTGGGGTTTATCCTGACGTCCACTAAGAGTGGAACAAACATGCCCCATTAACCATTTTCAACGCCATGTCCTCTCTTTGTCTCATCCTAAATCACAGCTGAGGCACCTTAAAGTTGCCTTGTTTCAGTTTTAAACTAGCATTTTCCCTCTTCTCCAGAGACCCTTTTTTGCCTTGAACCTAACTCAGGGGTAGGCAACCTTGGCTCTTTTATGACTCATGGACTTCAACTCCCAGAATTCCTGAGCTAGTGGAAGAGACTCGAGTGCTAAAATCCACAGGTTAGGGGGCGCAAATTACTTGCCTTGCCCCGGGTGCTGACAACCCACACTACGCCACTGGTGATTGTTCAAAATTACAACAGCACTGAAAAAAGTGACTTATGACCATTGTGGCATCTCCATAGAGATGTGGCAAATGGCATGGATTTATGACGGTTGTGGTGTCCCAGGGTCAAGCAAAGTCAATGGAGTAGCCAGATTCACTTAATAACTCTTTTGTTAACAACTGCAGTGATTCACTTAACAACTGTGGCAAGAAAAGTCGTAAAATGGGGAGGGTCTTCTCAGGGTGCCGCCGGTAAATGATTGCCGGTGGGTAACACCCAGGGGGAGGGCCTTCTCAGTGGGTGCGCCTCCCCTCTGGAACCAGCTGCCCGTGGAGCTTAGGACTGCCCCTGACCTCCGTTCATTTCGCCGGGAGCTGAAGACCTGGGTCTTCGAGCTCTCTGGCCCAGGCTGAGAATTTTAATTTTAATTTTAATTTTAATTGGTTTTTTTTACTTTTTCAGGGATTGATGTAATTTTTTTAATTGTTTTTAACTTTAGTATTTCTTGTTTTAAATACCCTGTAAACCGTCCTGAGTCCTTCAGGAAAGGGCGGTATATAAATCCAATTAAATAAATAAATAAATAAATAAATAAATAAATAAATAAATAAATAAATAAATAAATAAAAACATTCTTAACAAATTCTCACTTAACAACTGAAAGTTGTGGTTGAAAACTATCTGCACTTGCATATGGCCCCAACAATCTATGTCTTCATTTTACCGACCTCGGAAGGATGGAAGTCTGAGTCAACCTTGAGCCCCCATCAGAATCAAACTCCAGGCTGTGGGCAGAGTTTGCCTGCAATAATGCATTCTAATCACTATGCCACTTGGGCTCTATAGACGTGCCTGTAAGCTAATGTTCACATAATAAGATATCTTTGTATGTGTATTTCTAATAGAAACACGTTTGCATATATTTGCTCTGGTTTAGAAACTGGCTCTTTCTGCAATGTAATTAAAACTAGCAGAATTAACTCTAATAGGGCAGATATGTTATGGATGGACAGCTATCCGTTTCATAAACTTTCATGAAGATGTATGTTAAATGCTTGAGCATATTCATGAGTCTTTTACATATCTTAATGACAAATGAGATTTTACCAATCTATAGAAACATATAATATACACAGACAGACTTTGGCCGTTGCATTGAAGTCTGCTAAATTAAATTCCATTCTATCAAAGGTCCACTATTCCTTAAAAGAGATTAACCCACAAGAATTTGCACTGTAAAAATCTACTAAGGAAAATGTGCATATCAGAATGATCTCGCTTTCAAAAAAGATTTCTTGGACAAATTACATTAACAGTCACACGAAGTTGCATACTAAGTCTCCATATGGCACTAGGCATTGTGAATCTAAACAGTTGCAAAATGTGTCATGATTTCTTAAAAGCAATTTTTTTTAAAAAAAATCTCATCCCTTTGGTTCCTATGGCAGTAACAGTGCCTGAGAATATTTTATGGGGTGGAATCATTTTTCCCAAGCAAATCTGACAGATCCTGGTATGATTTCTGAAGATGCATTTGGGAATGTTTCTTTCAAGCCCTGGCTGCATTTCCCTTTGTGTATTGTTGTTTGTTTATTTTGGGGAGCACATGGGAATGTATAAGGTTGCTTCAGTTACTTAAACAGCTGAAGGTTCTACTCAGCGGGTTGTGTGCTCTGTGGCTGTGAGAACTCTATCTCCAAAATGACAACCACAGTCTTTCTAACTATGCTCCTCTTCCAAATGGTTGAAATGGGGAGAATCAGACAATCTGCCATGTATTTTCACAGGAGAATACCTGGATATTTTTCACAAGCATATCTCTCAGTTTCACGTAGCAGCAGCTGAGCTGCAAGGAAGTTCCCCCAGGTATAACACAAGCCCAGGTAATCTTCCCTTGTCCCCTCAGGCATAATGAACAGGATGCATATGGTAATGTTAGAGCTAAGATGCTTGGGGATGTGAATGTAGGTGTCCTTTTGTGTGCAGATAATGCTTTCTTGTTGGCTGAGAAGCCAAACAATTTGCAAAGAATATTAAGCAGATATTATGGGGCAATGAAGGCAATGGATCTGAAAAGTAATGTATCAAAGAGAAAAGAGTTGTGTTAGTAGGGAAAGTGCAAGTTATAAATGAATGGAAACAAAACTGCACTTACTGTGTGCAGATGCTAGTATAAATGTAGTAGTACATGGGACCTGGGGTAGATACTGTATATAGTAGTATGTAGGCAGTGGATATGATGTACACAAGGAGCATGTGTGTATAACAAAAAGCAATTGGATCAAGAATAAATGTGGAAAGAAAAATGAATGATCCAAGGATGGAAAAGTAAATTGAATGAATTTGATTATTTAAAGAGAATGAATGAAGATGGAATCACAAAACAAATATTTGAAGGAAACGTAAATCAGTGGAGAGAAAGGAAAAGACTGAGAAATTCATGGTTGGGATTGTACTGAAAAAAAGAAGTAAGTTGGTATATAAAATGGTGCACGGATATGACAAAGCAAAGATGGTGCATGAGAACAGAAAGGTATGGAGAAGGTTTTAGTATAAGGGGGTCCCTGTGGATTTTACTGCCAACCAAAAGGGATGGTGCTCATCTCCATTTCAAGACCATTGAGCCAGTGCTGTCTGATGACATTTCCATGGTCACATAGCCAGCACTGTCACCTTCCCATCTACACACATTTGCATGTTTTCAAACTGCTAGGTTGGCAGGAGCTGGGGGAAGGATGGGAGCTCACCCTGTCATGTAATGTTCAGATCTTGAACCTGGGCTGCCATCTTTCCAGCCAACAAACCCCTCATCTTAACCATTGAGACACCGTGCTACACTTGGTTTTAATACAATGAGGCTGATATTGGAATAATGTTAAAATATACTACATTTGAGAGCCTAATTGGTATAGTAATGAAGGCTTCAGGCTAGAAATTGTGAGTTCTAGCTCTGCCTTAAGCACCAAACCAGCTAGGTGACCTTGGGCCAGTCACTTTCTCTCGGCTCTAAGAAGCAAGCAATGGTAAACCATTTCTGAAATCTTGCCAAGAAAACTACACTGACTCGAATATTTTTTTTTAAGAAATAGCTACAATTAATCATCTTTCCTTTGACCTTTCTTATCAAACTGTTAATTTCTTTAGTTTACTATTTCTTCTGTCTGCTTTCATGGGTTGTTTACCCTGAAAATGAATAGTGTGATCCGGAAGTAGGTATGCATGCATGTATGTATTAACATAGTGTGAATTCAAACATAATTAACAGAAATAACACCCTATTCACAGGAAACCTATTAAGCAAATAGTTTAAAAACATTGCATTAAAATAATTTGTACAACCCTCATCTAGCCTTTGAAACACAGTTATATATCAAGCACAAGAATCCTCTGTGGTAGCAAGTGGGTATTCTTGCCATAAAAGGAGCTGTGGTGATGCAGTGGTTAGAATGCAGTATTGCAGGCTAATTCTGCTGACTGCCAACTGCCAGCAGTTCAATTCTCACCGGCTCCAGCTTGACTCAGCCTTCCATCCTTCCAAGGTTGGTAAAATGAGGAACCAGATTATTGGGGGCAATAGGAGAACTCTGTAAACTGCTTAGAGAGGTTGGTAAAGCATTATGAAGCATATAGGTTTAAGTGCTATTGCTATTGCTGTACAAAGTTAACATATTGTCTCTATCCACTAATGAAACACCTACCATATTGTTCCAATATCTTATAGAGTGTGATAAAATATCACCTATCTCTAATGGACTTTAAGCACTATTCTTCTGTGTGATATATGACTGTGTTTTGCAGGTAGATAAAGGCTGTGTATTTATGACTACATAGATGCTTAATGAATGGGAAGATACTACATGGGTGATATTCAGAAGAATTTATAGAGAGGAGATGTAAAATCTATATGCTGTTCTGTGTCACTCTTCTAGGTTTGATCAATGAGCTATGAATTGTCCTCTGTTTGAAGTGGAAGAACATTTCCATTTACAGAAACAAACCTGCAGATAAGTAACAATGCAATTGTAACAATGTAGTGCATACTACTTAACATGTATATGCATAAGTTGATTAAGCAAGTGGAGTCCATGGGAACAAAATATTGTGAACACATATAAATGGCAAAATAATATTCATGGACATGTAAAGACAAACAGGTGATTCTCTCACCAAGTATTGCGAATAAGCCAGACATCTATGGATACCATCTGCCTATTCATTCCTAATATATAGAAAAAAGAATATGCTAATCAATTATCCATCTTTTTGTTTTTCTAGGCTGAAGTCTTTGATGTACAATATGGAAGTCCAGAAGATTTGCTCAGGATTAAACAGTTTACTAATGTGTCCAGCAAAATAGCTCTTTTGAAACTTGGACAGATGCCTTTGCTATATAAGGTTAGTTCTGGATTTTCCCCAGTGCATTTTTTCTTTCTGATTTTTGAATTGAAAGTAATAACTGTGGTGTGGTTTTGTAAAGCTGCATTTAATTGTTTCTTGTTTCTTTAGTACCCAAATTTATAAATGTTATAAACCCTTTCTCTAATGAACTGATTTTATTTTTTGAAAAAAAAAAAGATACAGTAGAAGAAAGAGGGCTTGGCTCTAATTTATCAAATGATTCCTATGATCAAATGGAGGCTTCAATGTATATCTCATTTATATACCTCTGTTATCTTAATCACTTTACTATATTTGTTGATCAAGAATTTAAAGAAGAGACAGTAACAGTTCTAGTCCAACTGACTTTGGTGGACAGTAGAAAGTTAACAAATGGTACCTGTTAGCATTGTATCTTTGTACATTGAGTGCATTGAGTATCATAATACAGTACTCTAAACCATCCAAAGGTAATTTGGCATATTATTAACCAAGATGAAACATTTGCCTCCTGTCTGTAATAAATACTCTTCTTATAGAAGAGATTTTAGATTTTAGAATTAGATTTTAGAATTAGACATTGGAAGCTTCCTGGAGCCCTCAGAGAATGAACTAAATCAATAATCTGTGTCAGAATTGCAACGGATACTTGATATCACTATTTATTATTTACATAGATTTTTGAATAACACTTATGATTATCTCATTTTCTATCCCAGTAAAACTTTGCTTCAAACATGTGCAATTAACCTTTCTTTTAAAACCTTCAAATGTTTGTTTTGTACATGTTCTATAGCCTAGAAAGAGTGTTAGAAATCCATTTCTGGAGATTAAACAATGTCACATTATTTATAGTTCTATTATTGCCATATTTGGGTATTTTTTTATTTAGCATATGGCATTGTTACATTAGCCAGGAGACTACAATGCTAATGCAGAGTAGTAGTTTGGCTGCCTGTTTACCAGCTCTGTTAGACACACACTTGCATGCTTTCCAAGATCCACTGCAGGAGGATGAGCTAACTTCACACCAGAAAGAAATATGAGCAGTACCATCCAAAGCCCTTTTCCTTCCACTGAAGCCACCTTGCAAATGGGCACCGCAGCCAGGAAGGTGCTGGCTCGTCTCCTTACCGAAGTGGTACCTATTTATCTTCTTGCATAGAACATGCTTTTGAAGTGCAAGATGAATAGAGGTTGAGGTGAATGATGGGAGCTCACCTGCCACACAGTGCTAGGACTTGAACTGCTGGAGCAGAGACCATCTCCAATGTCATTAAGCCACTGAGCTTCTAGATTTGGGGTTGAAATCCATAACATTTCAATATGACATTGCTGTTTGTCAAGAGTGTCTGTGTTCTACCTGGCTAAACCTCCTAAAGCAGGGCTTTTTAACCTTTTCACCCATTGTACCACTTTTAGGATATGGCAACATCCGATTACCACCAGTCGCCTAGAAAGGTGTCAAAAACTTGATGATTCCCCCCCCAAAAAGGAAAAAAGTGATGAAGTACAGGTAGTCCTCGACTTACAACAGTTAGCTTAGTGACTGTTCAAAGTTACAATGGCACTGAAAAAAGTGCCCCTCAAGCCACAGCCGAGCAAGACATCTGCCTGCCCGCCCGGCGGTGCTCTTCCTCCTGTCCAAGGTTTTCATTGTTATGAGCATTTCTGTTGAGGATTGGCAGCAGGGGTTGGGCGGAGTGTGTGTGTGTGGTTTTTATTCTCTCCCCCTGTCCGCTTGGTGGTTGCAGCAGGTTTTGGTCACTTCACATGACCCTGGGACACTGTGACGATCATAAATATGAATCAGTTCCCAAGCATCTGAATGTAAATCACAATACCCTGGAGATGCTGCAACATTCCAGCTGATCAGCGCTTCTTCTGGGCTCAGCAGAAGTGCCAGGATCAGTGCCAAGCTCCAGCTGAAGCCTGGAGCTGATCCTGGCGTTTCCACTGAGACCTGACAGCCCTGAAGAAGTGCTGATCCTGGCGCTTCTGCTGAGCCCTGACAGCCCTGCAGCTCCAGCCGTCTCTCACTCAGGCTTCTGCAGTGCTGCCACCGGTTCACGTACCACCTGCTAGGTGCCAATGTACCACAGATGGTACCCGTACCACTGGTTGAAAAGCCATGTCCTAAAGGTTGCACCAAGAAATCTAAACTGTGAGTATAGTAATTAGATCACAACAGCTATCTTGACTTTTCTGACTGTCCTCCCCACATAGATACCTCTGATTTCCATCCTGCCATGGATGGAATCAAAAGCGGGATAATAGCTTTAAGGTGCTAAAGTGCCAATTAAGCTTTAGGAAAGTTCTTCGTGTCTGCATGATGGTGCAGAATAATAAGAAAATCTATGGTAAAATGATAAGAAAATTTATGCTACAAAGGAGAGATGCAGCAAAAGCAGATGATGTTTTTATTGCACATTTGTCTTTCTTCAAACATGGACTCGTAGAGGGCTTATCTCCCATTTCAAATTTTTTTGCATCCCACTGCTTCTTCCATCTGTTTTCTTTCCCATAAAGTAAATGTTATGGAAGCAAAGATGGAAGAGCTGCACAACGTAGTTTGATTGATCGCACTAGGAATTGAAACATCCAACACACTCCATAAACGGGAGCAAGGGAGGAAACTGATCTGGGGAATATTAGCACTGAACAAAGCATTTTTTGATAGGGCTAAATCACAGTTTTTGTCAGCTTTTCATTTTTCCAGTCATAAGTCTGCATTCATTTGAAAAAAAAAAAATCATAAAAAGGTGAAACAGGAATGTCTCCTGGATTCACGACTCAATTTTGAAGATCATATTGGAGTCGTGGCTAGGGGGGCATTTGCCCAGGTTCGCCTGGTACGCCAGTTATGCCCCTTTCTGGACCGTACAGTCACCCACGCACTCGTTACCTCCCGTATAGATTACTGCAATGCTCTCTACATGGGGCTGCCCTTAAAGACCACCCGGAGGCTTCAGCTGGTTCAGAGTGCGGCCGTGCAGGTAGTGATGGGAGCATCCCGATACTCCCATATTACACCCCTCCTGCATGAGCTGCATTGGTTACCAGTTGTCCTCTGGGTGAGATTTAAGGTGCTGGTACTTACCTTTAAAGCCCTACATGGCTTAGGCCCGGGATACTTGCAGGACCATCTGCTGCCGGGAACAACTTCCCATCGCCCAGTACGCTCACACAGAGAAGGCCTCCTCAGGAAGCCGTCGGCTAGACAATGTCAGCTGGCGACCCCCAGGGGGAGAGCCTTCTCTGTGGGAGTGCCAACCCTATGGAACCAGCTCCCCCCTGAGCTTCGGATGGCCCCAGATCTCCAGTCCTTTTGCCGCGGCCTCAAAACACTCCTTTTCCACCTGGCTGACCTGGACTGACAGGGATTTTAATTTATGTTTTTAATTTTTAACTCTAATTTTTAATTTATTTTAATTTTAATTTATTCTACAGGGGCCATTAATTTAATTTTTATTTTAACTTCTGTATTATTGTATGTTATTGTTGTTAGCCGCCCTCAGTCCTTCGGGAGATAGGGTGACATATAAGTCCCAATAATAAATAAAATAAATAAATAAATATCCTGGTGCTTCTATTTCTAAGGTGCCATCTTGTCTTGCATGTTTTATATCTGCAATTATACATTGTTTTTTTTTCTTAATGCACTATATTATTCAGCTGGTGCAGAATGCAGCCGCGCGAGTGGTGGTGGGAGTTTCCCGATACTCCCATGTAACACCTCTACTCTGTGAGCTGCATTGGCTTCCAGTTGTCCTCTGGGTAAGATTCAAGGTGCTGGTTATGACCTATAAAGCCCTAAATGGCATGGGTCCGGGTTACTTACGGGAACATCTGCTGCCAGCATCAACTTCCCTTCATCCAGTGCGCTCCCACAGAGGGGGCCTCCTTAGGGTGCCGTCAGTGAAAGAGTGTTGACTGGCGGCCCCCAGGGGGAGGGCGTTCTCTGTGGGCGCGCCAGACCTGTGGAACCGTTTACCGGTGGAGCTTCGGACGGCTCCCGACCTTCGCTCCTTCCGACGTGACCTAAAAACATATTTATTTGAACAAGCCGGCCTGGTCTGATGGGTTTAGGGGTATTTTAACGTTTTGTAATTTATTAAATTGGGCTATTGTATTTAATATTTTTTTTTAATTTTTGTATATTGTATTTTATTGTATTGCCGTGTACACCGCCCTGAGTCCTTCGGGAGAAGGGCGGTATAAAAATTAAATTAAATTAAATTAAATTAAATTAAATTAAATTAAATTAAATTAAATTAAATTAAATTAAATTAAATTAAATTAAATTAAATTAAATTCTGTGTTATTTTCACACAAATGTGATTGTATGCACTTTTCTCTAGTGACAACAATTTCACATACTTGAGAACTACAACATGCAAAGTTCAGAGAAGTTTTGGAAAGTATTGAATTTTGAGGTACCTACTGGTCTGGAAATGTGTAATTTTATGAGTATTACAAGATGACCCAAATAAATTTATCCCCACTTCCTATTTGAGAGCAATTTTATGTACAGTAGCTGTGCATTTTTCTCCCCCGTAAAAAAAAATCCTTGCCTTTTAGAGTTAGGATTTCAGGACATTGCACAAATGAAACAAATCCATTTTCCTCCACACCTTGGTCTCAAGTGGCATCATTTTATAAAGTCCACAGGAGTAGAAAAGAAAAATAGCAAAGAATCTTTTTTTTAACAGCTGTGTAGTTAAAGATAGCCATGCTGTTTTCTATTGTTATATGATGGGAGATCAGATTCTTCAACATCATTACTTATCCTGTTGGAGATTTAAACATGCCCCAAGGAGAAGCTAACATAACACGTTGTCTGTCTAACCTCCTCAAGTTTCAAGATCTTACTAGGTTTGTTGGATTGTCTCCAAAAGTCGCCGCTTGCAGCTGTAATGAGAATAAGAGCTATGAATTGCAATGGAATAAAGTGTAGCAAAAAAGCAATAGATAGACAATGCATTGTGTACTTTTAAAGCCATTTAAAGATACTCATTGCTGTCCCTTTTAACCTACAGTATATCATTGTTCATTGATGTAAGGGAATTTGCATGGCTTCCAGATCTCTGCCAAACACTACTTTTTTCTTCTTTTTATGACCCTGCAATCCCTTAATTCAGGATATAGTCGGGGCAAGTGAGTGGAACTGAGCTGGATGCCTTTCCTGACTATGTAGCATTTGCAGCAGATATTTTCTCTTTGTGCCCTTACCTTGAATCGAACTCTCAACCTTCCGAACGGGAGGTGAGCATCTTCACCACTAGGCCACTATGCTGCTATATAAAAATCATAACACTACTGATAGAAGAAAACAGTTGTAGCTCAGGGTGGAACTGAGGGGTCTTCTTTGAGCTTGATGGTTTTCTTGCAGATATTTTATTACCAAACTAGCTAACATCATCAGTGCTAGAAGGGAGTAGGGTTTATTAGTGGCTTGTCTTGTCAGTGTTTTGTTTTTTTTAAATCCCATTTATATCCCGTCCTTCTCCGAAGACTCAGGGCAGCTTACAATCTAAGCACAATCAATGTGCTTAGCAATAGCCTTCATTCTATGTATATGCCTGCTTATTAGGGCTTTTGCCCCCCCCCAAGTGGCATTATTACAAAGTCAGCTTATTGCCCCCAACAATCTGGGTCCTCATTTTACCTACCTCGGAAGGATGGAAGGCTGAGTCAACCTTGAGCCTGGTGGGACTCGAACCTGCACTAATTGCAGGCAGCTGGTGTTACTTAAGGAGGCATTAGCCCACTGCTCCACCAAGCCAGTGTTGATGGGACTGTCCTTGGTGGTTCCTTGGTTAGGCTGTTGTTATATATTAGCTTGTTTGTCTGCATTGGTAGTTCCTTCATTAAGGTATTGTTCACTTGATTTCTGGTCTAGTGTCAATCTTGGTGTCAATCTCTGCTCATATGGGTGTTAATTGCTGGTAAGGAGGTGTTCGGTCTTTTTTGTTTCCTTTTGGGCTTTTTGATTGTTTCATTTGTGTGGTATATAGATGCAGAGCACCTCCTTGTGTCTAGGGGACCAGTTTGTTTTTGGATTGGGTCCCCCTGAGACATCCTGGGCACATTGCATGGGAATGAAAACCCCACTGGAAATGGAAAAGTCCTCTGGGGTTAGGGTTGGGTTTCGGGTTAGGCTCCATGAAGTCTGTGCCCAAAACCAACTTCCTTAGGCTTAGGGGACCAGTTTGCTTTCCTGTCAGCCCCCCAAGGAGTTCTAGGTACATTGCATGAGAAAAGTCCATTGGAAATGGGGAAAGTCCTCTAGGGTTAGGGCTAGGGTCAGCCCTCCATGAGGTCTGGCCCCACAACCAATGTTGCAATTGAAGATGGAGCTTAGACTTATGGCTAGGGGTCACTGTGATTTCCAGTCAGCCCTCAAGATGTCCTCTGGGGAAACTTCATTGAAAAAGTCCTCTGGGGTTAGGAGTAGGGTTAGGCCTACACTGTAAAATGTATAAGAGTACCTTACATAAAAATGTCTCAGAAATTACCTACAAACTACTACAACCACATGGCATTAGGTAGCACACAAATCAACTAAAGCCTTGCAAAACAGCCTAAGTAACCAAAAATCCCAGCAGTCCCAGAAGGAAAAAAAAACCAAAAAACATAGCATACAGTGCAAGCCACTATGTAGGACAAACCAGCAGAAGACTAACAGAACACATTGTTGAATACCAACTAGCAGTCGGAAGAGATGAATAAAAATGTTTTAATTTCACAATACATGGACACACTCAACCATAGTTTCAATTAGGAAACTGTGAGCATAGAAAGTAACTATTAAAAAAAAAGTCCTGCTACACAAGATTTTAGTCAATGGCTGAGAAGTGATGTGAAGACAATCTTCAAATATGGGTGTGACATCACAAATATAAGGAGTTTTAGAATATCATTCTTTTGTCAGAAATTGCTCTACTATCCGAATAGATTCTATAAATACTGTATGTTCAAGGTCCATGTTTTAATCACCTCATAGAAATGAATAATCATGAAGGAAGTCTGATTTGAAAATTGTTTTTATAAAGGTTTATATAGAACATCAGTATAGGATTGTGGGCATATATACATTACTTTAATGATGCATAACTAAATTTCATGGATATCATATTTTAGTTCACTAAGTTATTTGGTAACAAGCAACATATTTTCCAGGTAGCTGAATTTGGCAGATCATGAGAAAGTTGAAATTGATAGTTCTGTTTCATATTGATCATCACCGAATCCTAAGGAAATATATTCCCTGAACATTTCATTTCCATTTTACTGTCAATAAAACTTCATGGCCTCATAGTAACCAGGAGTCAAACTTAATTCAACAACTTTTAATATATTACTTACAGCATTTCCCCAAAGATTATTATATTGCATTTTCTTGGAGATGAAAAAAGATATTTTAATGTCCTCAAAAGACATATATCTAGCACACATATATTCCACATACCCCTTTAATAATTTCTCAAGCATATCTTTTATCTTCAATCTAATCTTAACTTTTCCCTCTTGGGAAGTTGTTTACATTGCATTTCATAGCAGCATGTACTAGTTATAAGAGATGCAATATCAGTAAGTGATTTTTATCTCCCACAAAAAAGTACCTTACTGGGAATTTCTGGAGTAATTTCTCCAACTCATAGTTTGTATCATAGCCTTCAAGAAAAGAAAAGGGTAATATTTAATTTGCTGTACAACCTGACCTTGTCTCCTGTCATATTAGAACTGGTGGTGAAATGTTTGCTGAACTCAGATGTGCTGATTTAAGAGATACCCCAATTCCATTTTTAAGACTTCTTTATGACAAATCCAAGATTAATTAGTCAAGGGAAACTGATGGCTGGAGAAATTGCTTTTCTTTTTCCCCAATAACCATATTTATCATCTTAATGTCAAATTTGCTTCCTAGTTGAATCATATTGATGTGTGGTGAACTAGACCTGCTGCTTTAGGCATCAGACAAGTTTTAAGGTTTGCAAAAAATTATATTGGTATTTGCTGGGTCTTCCCACAGTAAAGAGATCTTTAATGTGGAGTTCTTTCCCAAAGGGATCCTAACCTTATAAATCCTTTTTAAAACTGGGATGGAAACAGCATTGTTTGTGCAGCAGTTTCAGTGGGCTCTAGATGAAGTGGATTATTTGAACCTTTTCCAGGCAGGATTCCGGCCTGGACACTGGATGGAAATAGCATTGGTTGCACCCTTGGGTGACCTCTGCTGGGAGCAGAAGAGAGGCAGTCCTTCCATCTGTCCTTGTTCTCCTTGACCTCCTTGATATCACTGACTTCTTCATGGGTTGGAAGTAGGCAGCACAGTATTGGGTTGGTTGTCTTCCTTCCTATAGGGCTGGTACCAGACAGTGTTGACTGGGAATAGGCCCCACCTGTGGGCCTTACTATGTGGGATTCTGCAGGGTTAGTACCCTCTTCATTTCTATTTAACATCTACATGAACATCTGTTTAACATCTATACCAGGGGTAGGCAACCTTGGCTCTCTTATGACTCTGGGAGTTGAAGTCCATGAGTCATAAAAGAGCCGAGGTTGCCTACCCCAGATCTATACCAATGTAGGGTGAGATCATTCATTATCATGGTGTGAGGTATTATTGTAAAGCTGATGATCCTCAACTGTACATCTCTATCCTTGGTGAAATAAGTGATGCTGTTGATGTCTTGTCCTGATGCCTGTAAGCTATGAAGGTCTAGAAGGGGAACAACTACTGAATCCTGGGTTGAGTGACTTTGGGTTTGGGGGCCTTTGGGATAAGGGACTTGACCATCTTTGGTTCTAGATTGAATGGAAATACTCCAGGCAGACACTTTGTAAATTCTGAAAGTCCTTCTATACTCACAAGTGCTGCTCTACGAGCAGGTAGCAATTGTCGGTAGTGGGGGGCTTTGAACCATGCACCAGTTGTGCCCTTTCTTGGGCCATGAGTGGCAGTCTCTAACACTCTAGTCATCTCCAAGATGTATTACTATAATGCACTCTATATGGAGCTGCCCCTGAAAAGTATCCAAAAACTTCAACTGGTGCAGAATGCAGCTACACAGACACTCTTTGTGCTTCTACAACTGCACATGTTGCACCTCTGTTCCATGATCTGTATTTCTGCTGGTTTTAATCTTTAAAGCCCTACATAGAATGGGTCCAGTTTACCTAAGGGACTGTCTCTTTCCAATCATATGTACCCAGTCCATTAGGGCCAGTAAGAGGCATATGTTGCAGGTTCCACCTGCTAAAGAGCTACATTTTATGGGACCCAGACAACACACCCTTTCTTCTGTGGCTCCTACAATCTAGAACACCATTCTACCTCCCAAACTACCCCCATCCCTGTTAGCCTCTAGGTCGTTGGGTGTCTTTACAATAGTTGTATCTTGTTTAGATGAGTATCTTGTACATAGTGTCTTAATTATCTTGCTTATATTTGTTTTCAAAATGTGTTTTGATAGCTGTGACATTGTTTTAAATATTAATTGTATGTTGCTCAGAGTCACGTTTGGTGAGATGGATGGCTATATAAATGTGATAAATAAATATTCAGAAACCTGAAGGCAATGTCTTCCACTGAATATCATGAATTTAAATCAGCCTTCAATTTCTCTAAATGGGAACTTTTAACTAATCTCAAAACTGAACTAATGTTCCCAAATTTTAACTCTTTTTGAAAGGTAACAATATTTTTTTTAAAAAATGGCAAAGAAATAGACTCACATTCCAGTCAATGGTGAGTTGTGAATCTTATTCTGGATACTTAGTCGATCTTAATGAGGTTCAAGGTTGACTCAGTATTCTATCCTGAACCAGACAAGCTCTTTCCTGAAGCACCAAATCAAATTCCAGATCATAGTGTATATGCTTTACATGGGAATGCCTTTGAAGAACATCTGGATGCTGTATCTCAGTGAAAATGGGCAATTATTAGAGTTTCTTGATTTGTACATATTAGAACTCTGCTTTCTAACCAGCACTGATCACAATTTTTCTTTGTTCAATTTAATTCAAAATGCTGGTGGTCTTCATGACTTGGAGCTGGGCTATTTGTGGGTTTGCCTCTCCTTGATTGTCCCTGCCATAGCATTAACAATAGCATTTAGGCTTATATACTACCCCATAGTGTTTTACAGCACTCTCTGTGCAGTTTACAATGTAAGAATATTGCCTCTCCAACTATCTGGACCCTCATTTTACTGACCTTGGAAGGATGGAATGCTGAGTCAAACTTGAACCTCATTAACTCTGAGCAAAGTTTGCCTGTAATACTGCAGTTTAACTACTGCATCATCAGGGCACCATCCCAACAAAACCAGCATAAGAGGCATGCTATGGGTCTTATCAATTAAAGAGTTTATCTTTAAAGAACTCCTTTACTAAAGAAGCACTATTAAAGAACCTTTTTGAAACATTGTCTTAGGGAACTTAGATTGCCTTTGCCCCTGTTGGAACTTTCTAAGGTCCCAAAGATGTAGCTGTGTTCCTGGGCATAGGAGTCAGAACATCAGACAAAGTCCATAAGATAGCTATGTTGATGGTTGTTTTATCATGGCTGCCAATTACGTATTCATTGCCTGCTATGTTGTGTTTTAAATGATATAGCCTCCCAGAGTTACTATGATGAGATGAGCAGCCGTATACATTTAAATAAGTAAGTAAATAATATTTCATGAGGCTTGATTGACAGAAAATTAGTTAACTTTTTTGTTTGGTCTCTGTTTCTTTTTTAACTATCTTCTTTAAGGCAATCTTAACTGATTCATTTCTGGATAACTTTACCATGCCCTCTCAGCCTCATCCTTGTTTATATTTTTTTATACAGTTAACAGTTCTGCTTTGTACTAGGTTGCATGCTAGATGATAACATGGGAAAGTTAAAATATAAAAGTAACTGCTGGAGACTCTCTGGATGAGCATCAGCATAGACCAAATCTCAGCTCAGTCCTAGGTTTCATTAACAGAGGGATAGAATCAACAATGAAGAGTTAATATCACTTTGTAATGCCTTGGTAAAACCACACTTGTAATATTGCATCTAGCTTTGGTCTTCAAGATATATATATATAAAAGATGTAGAGAATCTAGAAAGAGTAGAAATAAGAGCAATAAAAATGATTAGGGGACCAGAGGCTAAAAATGGTTTCAGGAATTGGGTGTCCCTAGTTTAATGAAAAAAAAGAGAAAGGACAAGGGATGACATGAGAGCAGTATTCCAATATCTAAAAGACTGCCACAAAGAAGAGCCTTGGTGGAGCAGTGGGCTAATGCCTCCTTAAGTAACACCAGCTGCCTGCAATTAGTGCAGGTTCGCATCCCATCAGGCTCAAGGTTGACTCAGCCTTCCATCCTTCCGAGGTAGGTAAATGAGGACCCAGATTGTTGGGGGCAATTAAGCTGACTTTGTAATAATGCCGCTTGGGGGTGTGTGTGAAAGCCCTAATAAGCAGGCATATACATAGAATGAAGGCTACTGCTAAGCTTGTAAGCCTCCCTGAGTCTTCGGAGAAGGGCGGGATATAAATGGAATTAAAAAAAAAAGATTGAGGGGGGGGGGTGTCAACCAATTCTCCAAAGCACCTAAAAGCACCTATGCCAGTGAGATAAATTGATCATTCTTTCATTTTTCAACCATATTGCCCACCTATAAAAGAGTCATTTCTTTCTTAACTTAATTCTTGAGGTATTTCAAGATTTATTTTGAGATTCTCTTCTTTCTTATATATTGATATTTGGTGGCAGGAAAGAATATGCTTTCTGATAAAGTTTTCTTCTGTTACACTTTTTTTTCATCATTTCCAACCCCAGTCAACAATACTTTCCAATCCAAATTAAAAAAAAAAAGAAACCCAGTGGAAGGCATTTTGTTCATGATTCCTTTTCGGGGTAATTTCATGGAAGAATAGTAGGGCAGCTGCAGGCTTCTCAAGGTGTACTTAAATATGTTATTCTTTGGCCACCCTAGCAACCACTAAAAATAACTGGTAGTTTCAACTTACACTGGGTCTACATCAAGAACAGTATAAAAAGAACAGGACAAATACCATACTTTAACCATACTATTTCATCCAAAACTGTCTTCTACTTGAGAAGAAACTTCAAATGCAAATTCTTGTTCATCGGATTGAATAAAAGCTGGTAGAAAATAAACACAGGAAATTTTTTCCACACAGCACTAAAATAAAATGCATTTAATGAAAATGACAATTAATCCTGTCCCAAAAACAATTAGGATTAGAAGAAAAAGCAGCTCTCATTATGTAAATCTGAGATAACTTCAAAATTCTTATCTGTTTGCAAAACTAATAGCTTACTAATTTAAAGCTGCATTGGATTTCAACTAGCAGAATGGCTGAGGAGAATTTAACCTCAAAATCTTGTGCCAGATCAAGGTGCCTATTTTGATGATGGCCAGTTGCTATTGGTACAGTAATTGTTCCTGTTTATACTGATTTCTAGTTCCTCAACATCTGCAGTTGAGACAGGAAGAGAACCTGCTACCTATCACTGGTTTAAAATCCACAGATTGGTGAATCTGAGACATTGTTGTAGTATCATGGAATAACAGAGTTGGAAGGGACCTTGGAGGTCTTCTAGTCCAACCTCCTTCTCTAGCAGGAAAACCTATACCATTTCAGACAAATGGGTGTCCAATCTCCTCTTTAAAACCTCCAGTATTGGAGCTCCCACAACTTCTGGAGGCAGGTTGTTCCACTGGTTAATTGTTCTGTTAGGAAATTTCTCCTTAGTTCTAGATTGTTTCTCTCCTTGATTGGTTTCCATCCATTGCTTCTTGTTCTGCCTTCAGCACAAGAGAATAACTTATTTATTTATTTATTTTATTTATTTAGATTTATATACCGCCCTTTCCCGAAGGACTCAGGGCGGTTACTTGACTCCCTCTTCTTTGTGGCAGCCCCTGAGATATTGGAACACTGCTATCATGTCATCACTAGTCCTTCCCTTCATTAAGCTAGATATACCCAATTCCTGAAACCATTTTTGGCCTCTGGTCTCTTAATCATCTTTATTGCTCTTCTTTGCACTCTTTCTAGAGTCTCAACATCTTCTTTTTTTATATCATGGAGACCAAAACTGGGTTCGAATTCCTTAGTTTTCTTCTTTTTAAAAAAACCATCAATCAGCCAACTGTTAAAGATTTAAATCCTAATTGCACATAAGATAGGACTGCTATTTGTCTGGGATTAAAAAGTTGTTTGGCTTACAAATGTACATTATTCTCATGTTATTCTGTGTAATTGCACTGTCCTTCCCTTAAAGAAAATTATATATTGATTTTGTTTCTTTGCAAGGGCTGAGATGCCCACAGCACAAACAGTTTATGTGCATAGGTGAGTGATAGCTTGATTGAATACTGCAGCAAAGAAATTTAATGCTACTTGCTTTGGGACCTCGACTTTATTTCCTTAGAAGATGAAGGCCTTTCAGGGGACTTTTCTGGATATTAAAATTCTCCCTTTTCTTCTACTGGTCCCCATAAGGACCAAAGCCTCAGTCTCAGATGGAAAATGGGAAGCAGTGTAAAAAATAATATGCTAGCTTCTACATTATTTTCTTGACCTCCTGGAGGTATGCTGACAACTACATTAAATTTAGATTGCAATGACAACCTCCCAGTGTGTGACTTATGACATATATTTAGCCACAAGAGCTGCCATTTACATTTTTCATGGAGTGAAATCCATTTGACCAGTTTGAAAAATTAATATGGCAGCTTGCAGCAACCTAAAGCCACAATCCAATTAAAGGAGGAAGAAGCCAATCAAAAGGGTCTAATTATTGCACCATTTGAAAGTTTAGATTTCACACCACTGTGGGAAATAAATAATGTATGCAGGAAAACAACTATGGGAGAATTGCAGGCACACAAATCCCATAAATAAATCCTATAAAAGCATTCCCTATACTGTACATGCCAGTAGTAAGATAAACAGCCAACGGGCCAACTTGAATCTGCTTTTTCTCAGTCTCTGATGCTCCTTCTGAACATCAATATCAAAAGTTAAAGATGGAGGCATATAGAAACAATCACATGAGACCTAAAAAGTATTGAAACAATTAAAAAGACAATGAAGAAAAAAAAAACAACTCACTGCCTTTCACATCTTTTCCTTACTCCCGGAATAACAACATTGCAGTCTTATCTGTTTTGGGTTTTATCTGGCTCTCCTCCAAAAACTTATGTTTCAGGAAATCATGTCCCCTTTTGGGTAGTGAGTGTGTCTCAGAGCTTCAAATCTTACAGATCAATCAGTTTCTGGATACAAGTTCTCCCCCTTCCTCTTTATTCCTCCAAATGGTCCCAATGAGAAAAGGAAAGTCTGTGGAAGCCTATAGTTCATTACTCACCATTCTACATATACTTCTTTGCACACTTAGCCACACATATTTTACAAAATTCACGTCCACCTGGACTTCTAATTTGGGAACAATGGAAATTAGGCAGAACAATTTGTAAAAAAGTGATTTCCTTAAGCTTCAGAAACAAAATGGCATGGTGGGATCCCGTTTTCTGAACAAGGCATATTAGAGATCTTAGCAACTCATATTAGTTTAGGATTTCAGGAAAACTAAAATCTTCCTTCCTTCCTTCCTTCCTTCCTTCCTTCCTTCCTTCCTTCCTTCCTTCCTTCCTTCCTTCCCAAAGAATGATCTCAGAGACCACCAAGGACTCCATACCCACATTCTGGATCACCTGCAACTCCTAAATATTCTTCAAGGGGTAGAATTGTGGCAGCCCACTGGGTGCATATTCAAGGCATGAGTTTCCAAGAGCACTCTGTGTCTCCAAATTATTTTTTTTTTTAAAATAGCTTCAGTCATTTAGTTCTTTCTATCCCTAGATATTACACAGAATATTTTATTATTCTCGGTTTGTGTGTTTAAAGAAAGTGCAGAATGATATGAAATGACAATATCAGCAGGGACAAACACAATGCAAATTTCACTATAATCTATGAATATAATTCCTATGCATATTAGCATGTGCCATAAATATAATTGAACAACATCAGCTGTATATGAGCATTAAAACCATATGGATATGGAAATTTAATTGCAGAATAAAGAATCAATATTTAAGGGGGTAGCTACAAGAAGAAAAAAAAGAATAAAGCATAAGTTTACTGGGGAGAATTTTTTTAAAAAAACTTTTGCAAAGAAACTTGCTTTCTTCCACCCATATCTCTGTCATGTATAATTTAGGACCAGTGAATACTTAAAAATAAAACATGAATTCAGTATTTACATGCCTCCTGTTGATAAATACATCAGGACATCACAACTTGTTCCAGTCTCCTACTGGATGTATACTTGAGGGCAAACCTAGATTTGCATTGCATAATGTGTGAAATAACATTCAGAATTACTATTATTATTTTATTATTATTTATTATTTATTATATTTTTATACCACCCTTCTCCCGAAGGACTCAGGGTGGTGTACAGGGCAATAAATATAAAAACGAAATACAAAAGTTAAAAAACCATTAAATATATGCCCGAATATAAAACAATAATTAAAAGACATATTAAAACCCAACCCTAACCCATCAAACCAGGTCAGATTGCTCGAATAGATAAGTTTTAAGATCACGCCGGAAGGACCGGAGGTCGGGGGCCATCCAGAGCTCAACCGGCAAGCGGTTCCACAGGTCTGGCGCGCCCACAGAGAACGCCCTCCCCCTGGGGGCCACCAATCGGCATTCTTTGATCGGAGGCACCCTGAGGAGGCCCTGATGAGTTAGGATTCAAGGCATCCTTATTAGTACTTAGTGGCAACTGAGTAGTTGGATTTCTAACTGGAGGAAGAAGATTGTGTTTGTTTGTTTGCTTATACATACAAATAACTCAAGGCAGAGAACATATCCACCACCTTCCTCTTCCTATTTTTCCCCACAACAGCAACTCAGTGAGGTAAATTGGACTGAGAGAGACTGGTTCAAAGTCACCCAGCTGGCTTTCATAGTTAAGGCAGGACTTGAACTCAGTGTTTCCCTTTTTCTAGGTTGATGCCTTAACCACTAGATTGTTGGATTATTGGAGAAACCATCCTGACATTTATTAAGGAGGAAAGATAAGTGGGTTGAAATACTTGACAACATGCCAGATCTGTATCTTGGAAATTTCACTGTTTCCTATCTTGTTTTCTTTAGATTAAGCTTTTAAAACTTTATGAACCAATAGGCTGGATCCGGTCTTCCAGTTATATCTGGTAAATTGGCAGAAGCACTTTGAAAAAGGTTCAGAGAAGGACACCAAATTTGATCAGTGCACTGGAAACTAAAACCCGCAAGGAGAGATTGAGAAGAAGGGAATTCAGTGCAAATTTGTTACAAGAGTATTTTATATACTTGAGGGGAGACCATACTAATGAAGGCCACATCTGTTCACCATCAACCTGAAATGCAGGTCCTGAAATAATGGCCATAACTTACAGGTAGACAGATTCTGTCAGTGGAAACATTTATTAAAGAGCTGATCAGTTTCCCCCTTATTTGTTAAGTTCAAGCAAAAGCCAGACAACCTTCACCCAGTGCTGGTTTTAGCAGCACAATTCTTTATAAAATCTACACATCATTCAGGCATGTTTTAAGATTTCACTTTCATCAGAGGTACAGTGGGCCTCTTTGTGAAAAGAATTCCTGATTGGATCTACTATCCATGCAGATAGAAAAGCATTTTAGTATGTTTTAAAGATAGGGACGCGGTGGCTCAGTGGGTTAGGACGCTGAGCTTGTCGATCAGAAGATCGGCAGTTTGGCAGGTCGAATCCCGAGTGCCACGTAACAGAGTAAGCGCCTGTTACTCATCCCAGCTTCTGCCAACCTAGCAGTTCAAAATCACGTAAAAATGCAAGTAGAAAAATAGGGACCACTACGGTGGGAAGGTAACAGTGTTCCGTGCGCCTCTGGCATCTAGTCATGCCGGACACATGACCATGGCTTTGAAACGGAGATGAGAACCGGCCCCTGGAGTTGGAGACAACTAGCACGCATGTGCGGGGGAACCTTTACCTTTACCTAAAGAAGGCTGTGTGTTTTTATGATTCTCTATAAATCTATGATACATTGAGATGAAGGAGGACTATAGTTATGTTAAATTCTAAAGGCAGGAATCCAACTAATTCTAATAACTCCATAGTTTTATAAAATAGAGCAGATGTGTGGCAATTCAGATAAGGATAGCATTGTCTACTTCTCATCAATGCTTATCTAAACATGCATGTAACTTTGCTCTATCCAAGAGCAGAAGTTTACAGCTCTTGCATTCAGTAATCCTTCAGCAGATGAAGTTCTACTTCCCATAGTTTATAAACATTCCAAGCACTTTAGAATCTTTCTATCGGTGTCTATAGAAACTCATTTACAATAGAAGTGACATGCGATGCAGAATGATACATCCTGGCTTATCTTATTTTGTCCGTTGAAATTTATCACATAGCCATAGGCAAACATGTACATATGATGATGATGTTATCCATTCAGTTGTGTCTGACTTTTTATGATTCTATGGGCCAGGTCTCTCCACATCTTCTGATCTTGCACTGCTTCTTTGAGGTATTCTATGCTCTGGCTGTTTTGATGGTACACATAAATATTGTTGTTGTTGTTAGTTGCGAAGTCATGTCCGACCCATCACGACCCTATGGACAACGTTCCTCCAGGCTTTCCTGTCCTCTACCATCTTCTGGAGTCAATTTAAGCTCACGCTTACTGCTTCAGTAACTCCATCCAGCCACCTCATTCTCTGTCGTCCCCTTCTTCTATTGCCGTCAGTCTTTCCCAGCATTAGGCTCTTCTCCAGTGAGTCCTTCCTTCTCATTAGGTGGCCAAAGTATTTGAGTTTTAGCTTCAGGATCTGGCCTTCTAAAGAGCAGACACATAAATATATACATACACATATACATACACATATGAGAAGTCCTTGGTGCTCTCTGAGCTTGCTTGTTTTGTTGCCGATGTTTCATTACCCTAATTAGTAACATCATCAGATGTTTGCGTAATGAAACATCTACAAGAAAACAACCAAGCTCAGAGAGCACCAAGGACCCCTCATATCAACCCTGAACTACAAATATTCTCCTTCATTGGTACCACATATACTTATGCATATACATATTACAGTGGGGTAAGTTTCCATTCATAGAAAATTAATGTTATTATAGCTAATATAGATATTGAAAATCTAATACATATACATATTACAAGGGGATAAGTTTCCATTCTTGCCCCAGCTCTTAACAGCCTATCAATTCAAAAGCAAATAGATAAATAGATACCAGTTTGGTGGGAAGGTTCTGTACACACACACACACATACACACAAACACACACACACACGATCAGGAAACGATAGCAATAGCACTTAGACTTATATACTGCTTCACAGTGCTTTATGGTCTCTAAGCGGTTTACAGAGTCAGCTTATTGCCCCCAACAACCGGGGTCCTCATTTTACTGACCTCGGAATGATGGAAGGCTGAGTCAACCTTGAGCTGGTGAGTCTCAAACTGCTGGCAGCTGGCAGTCAGAAGAAATAGCCTGCAGTACTGCCTTCTAACCATTGTGCCACTAGGGCTCTAATAAACAATGATGTAAGAAAAAAAAGTGAGAAACATAGCTGAGAGAAAAATTTTTTGTGAATTACAAAAATCAAATAAATATAAGTCTTCTGTCTCTCTCTGATATAAAATAATTCTTCTCTCTTTCAAAAATTACTTATTAGAATAATAAATTCCCCATTTATCCAATGAAATAGACTGTAACTGAGAAAAGCACCTCCCATTGTTATTTTGCTTATTTTATGATACAGTGGGATGGTTATTTTTGTGGCAACAAATTAACATGAATTGTGTGGAAATAGTAACACACTGAGTTATCTTGTCACTGTGACTATGATAATGTGAAAAAGGACTTAGGCACATAGAGCTCGCTTAAGAGTTCTTAAACCTACTTAAATAGATTATGTAGTCTAAATCCACTGCACAGCAGAATCACATTTATCTTAGAACATCCAGTTTTCACTATTATCTCTAAAATAAAAGATCTACACTGTTGTGCACAGCTTTCCATAATTGACACCATTTTAAATGCAGTTCTATAAGAAATGGAGGTAGTGACAGATTTTATTTTCCTGGGCTCCAAGATCACTGCAGATGGGGACTGTAGCCAAGAAATTAAAAGACGCTTGCTCCTTGGGAGGAAAGCCATGGCAAATCTAGACAGCACACTAAAAAGCAGAGACATCACCCTGTCAACAAAAGTGCGTATAGTCAAGGCTATGGTCTTCCCAGTTGCAATGTATGGCAGTGAAAGCTGGACCAGAAGAAAGGCTGAGCACCGAAGAATTGAAGCCTTTGAACTATGGTGCTGGAGAAAACTCCTGCGAGTTCCTTGGACTGCAAGGCGATCAAACCGGTCAGTCCTAGAGGAGATCAACCCTGACTGCTCTTTAGAAGGCCAGATCCTGAAGCTAAAACTCAAATACTTTGGCCACCTAATGAGAAGGAAGAACTCACTGGAGAACAGCCTAATGCTGGGAAAGATTGAGGGCAATAGAAGAAGGGGACGACAGAGAATGAGGTGGCTGGATGGAGTCACTGAAGCAGTAGGCGTGAGCTTAAATGGACTCCAGAAGATGGTAGAGGACAGGAAGGCCTGGAGGAACATTGTGCATAGGGTCGCGATGGGTTGGACACGACTTCGCAACTAACAACAACATAAGCCTAGAATTATGAGGACTTAGTAAAGTATCTGACCAAATGACCAAAGATCTACATATATATATATATATATATATATATATATATATATATATATATATATATATATATATATATATATATATATATACCACTTTACAATGCCTTGGTAAGGCCATACTTGGAATACTGCATCCAGTTTTGGTCACCATGATGTAAAAAAGATGTTGAGACTCTAGAAAGAGTACAGAGAAGAGCAACAAAGATGATTAGGGGACTGGAGACTAAAACATATAAGGAATGGCTGCTGGAATTGGGTATGTCTAATTTAATGAAGAGAAGGACGTGGGGGGACATGATAGCAGTGTTCCAATATCTCAGGGGCTGCCACAAAGAAGAGGGACTAAAGTTATTCTCCAAAGTGCCCAAAGGCAGAACAAGAAGCAATGGATGGAAACTAGTCAAGGAGAGAAGCAACCTAGAACTAAGGAGAAACTTCCTGACAGTTAGAACAATTAATCAGTGGAACAACCTGCCTCCAGAAGCTGTGAATGCTCCAACACTGGAAGTTTTTAAGAAGAGACTGGACAGCCATTTGTCCAAAATTGTATAGGGTTTCCTGCCTGAGCAGGGGGTTGGACTAGATGACCTCCAAGGTCCCTTCCAACTTTTATTATATATATATATATATATATATATATATATATATATATATATATATATATATATATATATATATATATATATATATATATATATATATATATATATATATATATATATATATATATATATATATATATATATATATATATATATATATATATATATATATATATATATAATAAATTTGGATTGCTGACAAAGAATTAAAAGGAGACTGATATAGCTATTTCAAGCTTCTTTGCTCTCATCAGTCAGCCACACCCTTCTGAGATTCAAACCTGGGCTGCTTTGCATGCTAGGCAGTTGTTTTAACCTCTAGGCCACAGGCTCTTTCTCACTTTGTTAGCTGCATTAGGGAAGGAAGAGACGAGGGGAGGAGATATGTCTTGAGTATTTTGAGCACCTTGTCGGCCCAAATATGGGTGAAATCTTTTGCCTGTATCAGCCCAAACTAGGGCCATCCACAGGCAGCAAGTCGCAACTGTGACAATTGTTTGTATTAAATAAATTTGGATTGCTGACAAAGAATTAAAAGATTTCACCCATATTTGGGTCGACGAGGTGCTCAAAACACTTAAGACATATCTCCTTTGAGAGAGAGAGAGAGAGCAAGAGAGCAGATATGTTTATCCTCCTGTTGATATTGTGAAGAAAACCAAAATTATGCGACTGTGGTTTGGTAACAATCTCTTTATGATTTGGTAGATGTATAGCTGGATTTCCTAATCAAAATTCCGAATAATTTCTCAACCCCAAGATAGTGTCTAATATTGACAGTCATGGGGCAAGAAGTTGGATGAGAGGATAAAACTTCATTAATAAGATTTGTCTTTAAACAAATTAAATAAATATCTCCGTTCCCTGGCCTCAACAATATTTCCAAATTAATTCACTGAAACTTGCATTCATTTTTATCAATTTACACCGTATATAATTGTTAAAAAATAACTAACTAATGTACACTGGGAGGGAAATGGATTGGAGTGTAATCACTCATGTGTAAATGCAAGTAACACTTTTTAAATATGCTTTTTGGCATAATGAAGAACACGCCGTGCATCTGTGTGGCTCACCTCAAATCCTGCATCACATTGCCATTACAAACATTAGTTAAAATATAACAGCCATTTACAATTTTAAACCTTTAGAGAATTGTCAAACATGAAATGATTAAATCAGTGCTGAATGTGCTATGAGAGTAAAACACCATCCCTGTTATTTCTGGTATAAAACAGATATAAGGAGGGAAATGAAGTTACTATACGAAAGGCTTTCACACTTTCCTAGCTTTAAGCAATCATTTTTCCAGAGCAGTTCATCTGCTGCAAAATGGCTGAGTAAAATTGTATGGGAGCTCACTCCAAATCGAGCATATGGGCCATGGTCAAGCTACAAATAAAGCAGCCCCTGAGGAAAACACAGTCAATACCGACACTCATAGAATATGCAAAGACTTCTTTGTTGGAAACTACATTTGCCAAGAAACTGTAGTTCAGAGCTGGGATACTTGATTTAAATGCTGACAAGTTCGTATTTAATCCAGTTGTCTCCAGTTTAAACAAATCTCAGCCAGCAGATGTGAAAAATCTTGGATTCAAGTCCCAAGACCTGTTGCCAGCCAGAACTATTAACCTAGATCATAAAAGGTCAGTCTATTTATAATGGGCCATTTCTGGGGCCATTGCACACTTTATCCTCCTTTATGTGGTTATCTGCCCCTCAAGAGGCTTGAAAAGCCCATACGTCGGAAACTTGACATTATGCCTATGAATTATGGTGGTTGACCACCAAGAAATATAGAAAAAATAAAGCAGAACTGTGTGTGGAAAAGTCTCACCACTAGCACAAAAAACGCCAAATCATTGTCTTAGCAAGGCAACCCATGGGTGCACTTTTTAAAAATAAATAAATAAATAGTGTAAAATTGAAAAATTGAAAAAAAAACATCTGGTGAAATGGACCAAGAGCATGCCCACTGCTAATTTCAGCAGACGTAATTTAAGTGAATAGGTTTCATTTAGTAGAACACACAGTCAAGGCTATTAGTACAGAGTGTGGAAGCTGGTTGGTGCTTCCACTATCTAGTTTCCTGTTAGATGAATCATGACTGACACCTTCCTTTGCCTATGTCAACATTAAAGAAATATCAGCTTGAACATTCTAATTCTGCTTCAAATTTCCTTCCCAGGCAAGGAAGTTAGAAATAGAAGTAAAATGCCTTTTAAGGGTACATAATATAAGGTTGAACTTTCTTTTCTTGTCCTCCACTCCTCTCTGCAAGCCCCTCAAAGCTAGGAGATCCTAGTAAAGTCCAAGGGATCTTTGTAAACAGCATGGAGCTTGTGTGAGCTGGTCAATCAAGAGGAATCAGAATCAGAACGTGCCTAGTGGAACAATGACGTTGGTTGCTATAGAATATTTCTTTCTTGTTGAACATATAATTGATTGCAAATGGGATATGATGTATTCCTTGACATGCTTATCTAATATACTGTATATTGTTTCTGTACTTTTATTTTGTTCTGAATTAGTGTTTTATTGCTTCAGTCAATAGCTGAAGCCAATTATGGACTACATTAGGAATTACAAAATATTGTTTACTTCAGTTCATGCTCATTTTTTTTTAGAAAAACCACTGTAAGAGTCTTAATTGCCGTCACTGTGGTAAACTGTTTTGGTTTTGATTTAAAGGAAAAACAACATACAGCCAAATAATACACATAGGAGTTTTTAAAGAGTAAGCATGAATTAAAGAATACAGTCAAAACTGGTCTTCTACATTTGTATATTTACTTATGACATTATTTATATTTCTGTCTTTTACATAGAATACCACATTTGAAAAGAACAGAACAATTTTAAAATGTCAGTTATTTATATTGCCATAGCTATAAAGGCAGGCACAAAGAAAGCAGCCATTGAAAAACAGGATATGAGTTTCTAATTTGAAATAAAAGGCACCTTATAATTGGAACTAATTTATTTTAATTAACTTATAATCATGTCATGATTAATGCTTATGCTGAGAATTTCTTATGGATATTTCAATTCTCTCTCTCTCTCTCTCTCTCTCTCTCTCTCTCTCTCTCTCTCTCTCTCTCTCTCTCTCTCTCTGTGTGTGTGTGTGTGTGTGTGTGTGTGTGTGCATTCATGCATGCAAATACACGGGAATTGGTGGGATTCAAATAGGTGAATAACCAGTTCTCTGTGTGGATGCCGCTTCCAGAAGTCCATTCTGGGCCTAGGCAACAAAAAATTAGCTATTGGTTCTGTCGAAGTGGTGTGAACTGGCTGAATCCCACCACTGTATACGGGAACACAGATATGCACCCAAACAAATCAGATAAATTATTCATCTTCTTCCCTGTTACATTTTATCATTCTTCTGGAATGTTAGGAGCTTTTCTGAGCTTGGAATTTTTCAGATCACAGTTCTGAGGGGATGCCATGCAGGTCAAGGAAGGCACGTGGCGGGTATGGTGTGGGTCAGGAAAGGTGCATATGGGTGCCCAGCAATGCCATGTGGATTGGGGAAGTGCATGAGAGGGAATGGAACAGGTCAGGAGGATGCATTGTGCTGATAAGGAAAGACATGCAGGGGGGGCAGCGCAAATCAGGGAAGTGTGCAGTAGAGGAATGGCATAATCAATGAAAAGCACACTACAGTTCCTCTCTGCCCTTCCTTTCCCTGCCCTGCCCTTCCCTGCTCTGCAGGTAAATGGCTGCTGGGTGCGGGACAGAGTGAGAGATTGCAAAATTGGCTGGGAAACTATCACGGAATGTTGAAAGTGCAGATCATATGACCACAGTAGCAGTAGCAGAGCAATTGCAATCCCAACTTTCAAAATTTCATTCCCTCAGGAGTCATGGATCCCAGATACTAGACACATTCTGAAAATTACCATTCAGGTAGCTTGGTTCAAAAATTGTTTCCTTAGGATGCATTGTTATGGCCAGTTAAGGGTCAGGGCAATGAGAGTTTTAGATACCTAGATTGGATTGGATTGGGTTGATAGATGATAGACAGACAGACAGACATCCTTGGAAAGATTGGCCCGAGATCCTCTATAATGCTTTATGGTTGCATGAAAAGTTGTATTTCTGCCTTCTTCCTTCTGTTGTCTATTTAGTTAATGAGGATCTAGCATGCTATAAATTGCTTCTCCTGGAGGCTTGCTTACCTAATGATGTCCCCACCACAACCATATGTTTTAGATTCAGATGGTAGAAAGAGAATAGCCTCAAATTACCCAGGACATTCTATGGTTGATTTTAGCTTGGGTCACTATGTTCCCATGTAGTATCCAGGTCTATCTTTCTAGCCAGATAATAACTGAGATACTCTATGTTCCATTATTGCCGGCCTGGACTGAGGGATTGGGGTTTTAAATTTCATAATTTAATTTATTTTGTTTGGGGCTAAATTTAATTTAATCTATTTTTAACTTTTGTATGTTATATTTTAATTGCCCTGTACACCGCCCTGAGTCCCTCGGGAGAAGGGCGGTATATAAATCAAATAAATAAATAAATAAATAAATAAATAAATAAATAAATAAATAAATAAATAAATAAATAAATAAATAAATAAATAAATAAATAAATTATGCGAAGGGCACATACTGTGCTTCCGATCTCTAACAACCCATTGTTTCTACAGCTTTCTCTTCAGACTGTTCCCTGCTTTCACTTATCACCCACACAGTATGCATAGCAGCTGGATGAGCAGATGCTTCCTGGCTGAACCTTATGTCTCATTCAAATCTCAGGACACGATCAAGAAGGTCATGTGTGGGTGTGGGTTTCTCATCTCTTCAAGCACTGTCACACTTTTGACCTAACGTTGATTGTGATTAATTTGTGCTGGGGTTTTTTTGTTTTTGTTTTTGCATGTGTCATATACAGCCATCATTCTTGAGAATCATGTAGAAGCTTGGTGAAAACAGGGTTTCACTTGATGTAGGGGTAGACAGAGTATTGATTGGTATTCATGTCTATGCATCATTGATGACTGTAAAACTACTCAGTGAGCACCAGTGAAAATTGCCCTAACCAAAAGTGTTTAAGCAAAGAAGTTTACTTGCTGAGGTTTCAGAGAAGATAGGAAAAATAAATGTGTGTGCAGTACACATTATCTATTATCTTGTGCCTGTCTTATGACAGGAAGTTGATTATTAGGTTAGTGTTGACTGATTAAATTCTTTCCCATTTTTACTACTGATTCTCATTCTTTGTGATGACAGAGAATTTGCTTTTTGAATTCTTTCAATGGAAAAAAATAACATCTTCAAAGGAAAAAAAAGAATTTATATATATATATATATATATATATATATATATATATATATATATACTGTATATATATACTGTATATATATATACTGTATATATATACTGTATATATATATACTGTATATATATATACATATATATATATACAGTATATATATATATACAGTATATATATATATACAGTATATATATATATACAGTATATATATATACAGTATATATATACAGTATATATATATATATATATATATATATATATATATATATATATATATATATATATATATATATATATATATATAAATTCTTTTTTTTTCCTTTGAAGATGTTATTTTTTTCCATTGAAAGAATTCAATGGAATTCAATGGAATATATATATATATATATATATATATATATATATATATATATATATATATATATATATATATATATATATATATATAGAGAGAGAGAGAGAGAGAGAGAGAGAGAGAGAGAGAGAGAGAGAGTATTTTGAACATCTTGCTGGCCCAAATACAGGACAAATCGTTTGTTTGTTTTTTTGGACGGCCTGAGTTTGGGCTGATACAGGCAAGAAATATTTGGGCTGGCAAGGTGTTCAAAATACTCAAGACACATCTCCCCTGCCTCTTCCCTCCACAATGCAGCTGACAAAGTGAGAAAGAGCCTGTGGTCTAGAGGTTAAAACAACAGCCTAATGTGCAATCAGCCCTGGTTCGAATCTCAGAAGGGTGTGGCTGACTGATGAAAACAAATAAGTTTGAAATAGCTATATCAGTCTCCCTTTAATTCTTTGTTAACATTCCAAAAAAAATTACATATATTTTCTCGTGTAGGATTGAGGGTGTCTTGGTGATGTTTTGACGAGGTCCCACTCGTCATCTTCAGGCTGGTGTCTTTGGTTTCGTGCTTGTGCGAGCGAAGTGTGATCGGAGATGCCATCTCTATAAATACTGGTGGGGATGTGTGGGGTGTTGGCTTTGTTGCTGTAAGCAGATTGGTTGGCTGTGATGTTATAACCCCATCAACCAATCATGATGTAATATCAAGCCAACCAATCCACCTACAGCAACAAAGCCAACACCCTACACATCCCCACCAGTATTTATAGAGAGACGGCAGCTCCGATCACGCTTCGCTCGCACAAGGACGAAACCGAAGACACCAGCCTGAAGATGATGAGTGGGACCTCGTCGAAATGTCACCAAGACACCCTCAATCTTACACGGGAAAAGACCTGAATACGCCAAGACCTACATATCTATACCCATGAAAATCTACGAAAACAAATATATATATCTTTGGTCATTCGGGTTTTTTCCCATGTAGAATTGAAGGTATAGGAGCAACGTTTCAACGAAATCTCATCCGTCATCCTCAGGCTGGTGTTTTCAGCTTCGTTCTTCTGGGAGAAGTGTGTGGTAGTGGCTGTTTGTTCCTCTTTTTTAAACTGCCAGAGGGGGTGTGTTCTGTGGGTGGAGGTGTGCTCTGATTGGGTGGGGGGTTAGCTGTGTTCTGATTGGGTGGGGTGTGTTTTGAATGGGGGCTGTGTTCTGATTGGGTGGGGGTGTGTTTTGAGTGGATGGGCTGGTCTCAGCTGCCAGCCTTAGACCTGAACTGGTGAGTTGTGCTGCTTTTGTTCGGCTCCGTGTTTGTGGTGGTGCCATGTTTTTATAGTGGGTGTCAGTTTGCTTATTGTGTGGTTTGGAGGGGTTTAAAGTGGCTGATGTTGCAGCTGTAGTTAGGTGTCTGTTTTGTGGTTGTGTGTCGTTATCGTTGTGGGTTCGGATTTGCTTTTTGAATGGTTGTGTGGTGGTGATGTCATGTGATGTTATCATGAGTTTGGGTCTGGTATCATTCTTGGTGGTTGGGACTCGTCTGTCAATCAAGGTGGGTTTCCAAATGGCTGGTAGGCGAGAGGTATCATCTCGTTTGTTCATGGTGTGGGGGTGTTTTTCTATCTCAATGGCTTCTCTGATTATTCTGTTGTTAAAATGTTCAATTTTGGCGATAGTTTTGGGTTTTTTTTAAAATCAATTTCATATCCCGTGGCTTTAAAGTGTTGGACCAGGGATGAAGTTTGTTCTCCCTTTCTGAGTGAGTTCCTGTGCTCTTCAATGCGTGCACTTATTCTTCTGTTGGTCTGTCCGATGTATGTGGTGGGGCAGGTGGTGCATGGGATTTCGTATACTCCTTGGTTTTCTAACCCAATTATGTCTTTGGGGTTTCTTAGGATGGTGGATATTTTTCTATCTGTGTAGAATGCTGTTTTGATGTTGTGTTTTTGGAGGATCTTGCTGATTCTGTCTGTGGTCCCTTTTAAGTATGGGAGGAGGGCTTTGCCATTTTCTTGTTCTCTGTCTTGGGTTTTTGTGGGTGTCTCTCTTCGGATTAAATTGGTAATCATATTTCTTTGGAATCCATTAGCTGTTAGTACATTAATGAGAGTGTGTAGTTCGGTTTTTAGGTGTTCTTCGTCAGCTAGGTGTTTTGTATGTGTGTACACACACACACACACACACACACACACACACACACACACACACACACACACATATATATATATATATATATATATATATATATATATATATATATATATATATTATATAGTATGACATGAAACAATAGCTGAGTGAAAGACTTTCCGTTTTCTCCTGAATTGTATCAGGAAGTAAATTATTTTAGTACTGAGACAAATTACGTAGAGTGCATTAAATCCAAACAACTTTTCTTTATGGGGAGTTGTAGTTCAATTTTATTTTTAATTGGAATTGAATATTTTGGACTTTTTCAGATTCATAAATAAGATCCAGCCATAAAACTGGCACACTGAGATATATTAAAGTCCCTGAAAAATAACTGCAGAAAGCTGGCAGCATATATATTTAATTTTCTAAGAAATCTTGCAGCTGCTATTATTATTCCAGTTCTAATTATGTTAAGTAACCACATTAACTTTGTAGTTTAAGATTACAGTTACTTTGAGAATAGGCAATATACGTGAGGAGGAGGAATTTTTCATTTCACCATAGCTAAGATGAAAAATTGTGGAGTTTATATTGATGATTGATTGATTGCTTTTTTGTGCTATTTTATTGGCATCAAGATGAAATATCTGTCTCCTTTAATAGCAAAAGAATGGTATGCTATTCAGAAAACTTTTGCCTGAAAATGTTTTAGCAAAGCCAGATACAGTAGTAATTTTATTGTTGCTGAAATATTAGGAAAATGTGCAATCTGTTACAAGCACCACAAAAAAGGACAACAAAGATCCCTTCTTAAATGCTAAGATTGGGCCTTGGTCTTATAATGATCATACTGATGGTCTACTACATCTACATTGCATACTCCATGGGGGAGAGGAGTGTTTATTTTTTATGAAAAAGAAATCTGTAGATACGTGGTGATGATTCAGTTGGAAGTCAACTGAAGGGGCACCAGTGTGATTTTCAAGAAATTTTGTAGCTTGTGATGTTTTTAATAGAACAACAGAGTAGGAAGGGACCTTGGAGGTCTTCTAGTCCTGCTCAGGCAGGCAACCCTATACCATTTCAGACAAATATTTGTCCAGTCTCTTCTTAAAAACCTTCAGTGTTGGAGCATTCAAAACTTCTGGAGGCACGTTGTTCCACTGATCAATTGTTCTCACTGTCAGGAAATTTCTTCTGGGTTGCTTCTCTCTTTGATTAATTTCCATCCATTGCATTGGGTCCTGCCTTTCGGTGCTTTGGTGGTCTTCTTTATGGCAACCCCTGAGATGTTGGAACACTGCTTTCATGTCACTCTTAGTCCTTCTTTTCATTAAGCTAGGCCTACCCAATTCCAGCAAACATTCTTTCATATGTTTTAGCCTCCAGTCTCCTAATTATCGTTTTTGCTCTTCTCTGCACTCTTTCTACAATTTCAATATGTTTTTTTATATCATGATGACCAAACTGGATGCAATATTACAAGTGTGGTCTTGCCAATGCATTATAAAGTAGTATTAACACTTCACATGATCTTTTTATATAAACATTTTATTAATTTTCTAATTTTACAATCATGAGTACTTAATAAGCAACGTGTTCTCTAAGTCTATTAGTAATTCAGTGGTACATATTAACTTTCTCAGTCTAGTTCCAATACTACACCATCTAGTGCTTCCTTGGTCTTCTCTTCTTTCAGCATTATGCATTTTTCCACACCGGGGAAATACAATTCTTGTTACTGTTAATACATATACAATTAAATATAACATCTTCATCACATTTTTCTGGTATTATACATAATATTGATAGTATCAATTTATAATATCTTTTCTAGCCAAAATATGTCTCAATTGCATTTGCACTTAAAATCCATTTATTCAATCAATATCCTGTTTTTCCCGCTTTTTTAAAATTTTATTTTCCCATCAATGTTCAAAATATCTCTATCACTTATAATTTTCTCATAATAAATTATATTTGGGTAACCATAAGCTTCCCTTATTCAAACCCTTTTAGAATTTTCATATATCCCATCTCATAACAAAGTATAATATTCTAGTATAATATTCTCTCTACATGGGGCTGCCCTTGTGGACCACTCGGAAGCTTCAGCTGGTGCAGAATGCAGCTGCGCGAGTTGTGTTGGGGGTCTCCCGATACTCCCATGTTACACCTCTGCTCCGCAAGCTGCATTGGCTTCCAGTTGCCCTCCGGGTGAGATTCAAGGTGCTGGTGATGACCTATAAAGCCCTACATGGCATGGGTCCAGATTATCTATGGGAGCACCTGCTGCCGGCGTCAACTTCCCTCCGTCCAGTGCGCTCCCACAGAGAGGACCTCCTCAGGGTGCCACCGGTCAGAGAATGTCGACTGGTGACCCCCAGGGGGAGGGCATTCTCTGTAGGTGCGCCAGACCTTTGGAACCGCTTACCGGTTGAGCTCCGGATGGCTCCCGACCTTCGCTCCTTCTGACGTGATCTAAAAACCTATTTATTTGAACAAGCCGGCCTGGTCTGATGGGTTTGGGGTTTTAACATTGATTTTAACTAATTTATTGCATCGGGCACAATTATTTAATGTTTTTTTTTAACTTTTGTATCTTGTATTTTTGATATTTATTGCCCTGTACACCGCCCTGAGTCCTTCGGGAGAAGGGCGGTATAAAAATCAAATAAATATAAATATAAATATAAATTGTTACAAATCCTATCCTTCTAATTATAATGATACTTTTAATAATACTTTTATTTCTGACAGTTATCTATTTTCTTAGCCATATTCAAACATCTGTTTAGTAGTGTATTCATTAAACAGCCTCCATCCTTCTCCTTCAGTTTTTCTTTTCATTTCTTGTTTGTCAACATTCAGCATTTCTCCTAACAGCTTTATCATCCATTCGCTCAGCTCTTCTTCCTTATCCTCAAATGTGTTCTGAGATCTTGATAAGTACGGTGTCTTTTTCATTTCTGGTGTTATCACTGCATCTTCTAGTTTTCATTTGTCTGTATTAATTCCTTCCTTTAGATCCTCCTTCTTTGGATCTGTTTCTTCTAATTTTCCTTCTGTTTTATGGGTATTCTATTGGATTATACAGCATTATTTCAATTCTAGTTATCACAAATTCTCGCCATATATTTGGGCAGGTGAGAATTGTAGTTGAAAAAGCCTATCCCCAATTCTTATGTTCTATCACCATTATGCATAATGCAATAATTTACCCTCATATAAAAAGATGAACAGGATGACTCATGCAGATTTCCTTATCATCTTGAACTGTTGAACATTAACCTAGCTCTGCCTGGCTTCCTGAATGACAGACTTTCAAGATGTTTCAATCATTACATTGTTGGTCTCTTCTCTTTCTTTCCACCTTTCCTAGTATTATGGACTTTTACAAAGAACTAGGTTTTCACATAAGATGTCCAACGTATGATAATCTGAGCCTCATCATTGGTCATTTAGTTAGAACTGAGTTCACTTATTTGATGATCCATGTGTTTGTCTTCTTTGGCTGTCCATTCTATCTCAGAAGTCTTCTCCAAATCCAGATATCAAAAGTGCCAATACACTTTGTATCTAGCTTCTTCAAAGTCCAACTTTTGCTTCTATAGAGTGTCACAAAGAATACCATGATTTGCACCATTCTGATCTTTGTAAAAACAGAGAAATTCTGGCACTTAAGATGTTTTCTCAGGCCTTCATGGCTACTATACCAAGTGCTAGTCTGTGGATCATTAAGTAACACAGACTTTTTTTCCCTATAAGATCTCATTGAACTTTACTCCCTCTAGCATCTTCAGTGAGAAGAATGACGTAGTGCCTGAGCCAAAATGGGCCTACTAAACTAGCACTGGATTTCTATAGGAACAGAGAGGTGTGCATTGCTTTCCACTTATTCAGGCTCTATTGATATAACAGTTCACACAAGCGCAGTGCTTTGTAACAACAGAACAAGAGCAGGTGACATCTAATTAAATTCTTGCAAGGCAAGGCAGTTACTCGTCTCTCTCTTTCTGTGTTTGTTACCCATACCATAAGTAGCACTTTGCTTCCCATAGGTAATTTTATGCATTGCCAATTAGTACAGTGAAAAAAGTGATTGCTAACATATCCTTATGGCTCTAATTGGGACTTCAGCATGAATTCACAATAAATGTCCAGGAACTCATCTTTTATCCAACTAAAGAAGACAGACCTTGGTTCATTATTATTGGTAATCTGGCTATCTATGAATTGAGACTTTCTTTTGGATTACTTGGGAGGCAGGGTGAGATAATTCTTAACTCTGCACAATTTTCATGCACACACTCTTTTTTAAAGGTTGATGTGATAGGGGCTTCAGGATTTTCAAACAGAAAAAAATACATTGTGAATTCTTTATTTTCTCATGCTTTATTTATTAATATCAAGACTGCATCTGTACAGATTCAGCTATTTATTCAATACATGTCTAACTGATCCTATCCTTCCTGATCCTGTTTATTCCAACAATACATCTAGGAGGCCAGTTTTCAAGAAAGATACAGTTAGTCAAGTGTCAAATTCTAGATCTCCCATTCTGTTCAGTGAGTTGATGTCATAGTTGTTTTATGTGTCTTTCCAAATTGGGGAAAACTTGCCACGGAGTAATGAGCTGAATGATAGACATTCAGAAAACTGAATATTCCATTCCATGCTCCCAGCTATGCTAACCAGATAGACACTAGATTCCTTCATGATTTTGGGGGGTCAACAAGACTGCAAAGTACTGTATGAAAACCAGAATGGTGCAATAAGACTGGATCTTCTTGTAGGGTTACCAGTCATCCACCAAAGGAGGACTTTGTCTTCCAGCTCTGTTGCTTAAAATCAATCTTGCCTGGCTTTGTGAGTAGCTAGTGGTTAAGGAATCAGGCTAAAAACCTGGAAAACTGTGACTTCTATTTCCCCATGAAAACTAACTGAGTGATTTTGGGCCAGTCACTCTCTCAGCTCAACCCATCTCACATGCTTGTGTATAAAACAGGAAGGGGAAGGAGTATTGGGTATGTTAATTGCCATGAATTATTTAAAAATAATAATAATAAAAGTAGGATAAAAATAAATAAATTCTCTGTAGCAGACTGCTTCCCTAATACATCTTAACCACAAGTTAACAAGCTCCATTCTATGACCTTAATTAGTATTGATCAGAAAGCATGGGTCATAAAGAGGGCTGAAAAAATATCTACAGACATATCATGTACACAAACTGTTTCAACTCCTTCCCTCAGAATGCCACTATAGGGTATTGCATGCTAAAACAAGTAGACACAAAGACAGATTTTTTCTCTCTCATGCCATCACTCTGCTGGACACCTAATTACCACAGTACTATCTTATGTCTGAAGATATTTACCCATATAATGCAGCTGTATTAGTGTTATCCTTCTTATCTTTTCTACTAACTTCTTCATTGATATCTTATGGTTATATTACTTTGTTGTTTGTATGTACACTGAGAGCTTATGCACCCGAGACAAATTCCTTATATGTCCAATCACACTTGGCCAATAATTCTACTCTACTCTACTCTACTCTACTCTACTCTACTCTACTCTACTCTACTCTACTCTACTTTACTCTACTCTACTCTACTCTACTCTACTCTACTCTACTCTACTCTACTCTACTCTACTCTTCTCTACTCTATTCTAATAGATTAGTGCCAGCTTGCACTGCTGCCTGAAATTGACAAGACTTTAATCAGTTACATACTGAAGACTTTTCCTATCTGGCTCTAGAACATTATTGCCATTGAAAAACCAGTGTTGCTGATGCTTAAAAAAAGAGTAATTTCATAGACATGTAGCTAGATACTTTTCTTTTTGTTTCCTGCAGTTTTTCAGTGTAATTTTTGTTACAGCTGTCAAGAAAGTTAAACATTACCTCTGTATTTTTCCCCATTTATTTATTTTATTAAACTTATATACTGCCCTTCTCCCGTAGGACTCAGGGCGGTTCACAAGGTTTTTTAAAACAGTCCAACAAATTACATAAATTAAAACAATTAAAATGATTAAACTAACCTTGAAACTAAAAACCCCAATAACAATTAAAATACTATTAAAACCCCAGTTAATATTCTCAGTCCGGGCCAGAAAGCTCGAAGAGCCAGGTCTTCAGGTCCCAGCGGAATGAACGAAGATCAGGGGAAGTCCTAAGCTCTACAGGCAGCTGGTTCCAAAGGGCTGGCGCACCCACAGAGAAGGCCCTCCCCCTGGGTATTGTCCGCCGGCAATCTTTTACCAGCGGTACCCTGAGAAGACCCTCCCTGTGAGAGCGCACAGGACGAAGGGAGCTTGATGCCTGTTCTGAACCAGCCTGCTACCGGCCTTGCAATAAGGCAAACCCCTGTTCAAACAGTAGAGACTGGAGAGCGTCTGAGGCTGGGAAGCGTCTGCCAAGATTTATTACTCAAACAACAGAACAAGAAACAAAACACTGGAACTTGAATACTCAAACGGAAGGGTTGCTTTCAGCAACCAGCCCTTCCCCAAACACTCCTTTTATTTAGAGTTCAGGGCGTGGCCTCCCTGTGCCTCCTCCCGAGAAGTCCCACAGCCTTTCTCTGTTTGTTCCTGCTCGACTGCCTCCTGCGTCGGGCGTCCTTGAACAGGGCCAGCTGTGGGTCATCATCCTCCGCACTATCGGGCTCACGCAGCTGAGAAGAGGGCCCCGGCTGAGGGCTCTGCGAAGCCTCCAAGCCATCATCAGCCAGTTCGTCTTCCACACCCTCCTCTTCCCCCTCATCTGAGTCATCCGAGACATCTGAGCCGGCTGCCGGACCCACAGGCTGGCCCTGAGTCACAACAATGCCGGCAGCAGGTGTTCCCTCTGATATCCCGGACCCAAGTCATTTAGGGCTTTATAGGTCATCACCAGCACCTTGAATCTCACCTGGAGGGCAACCGGAAGCCAATGCAGCTTGGGGAGTAGAGGTGTTACATGGGAGTATCGGGAAACCCCCATCACAACCTGCGCAGCTGCATTCTGCACCAGCTGGAGCCTCCGAGTGGTCCTCAAGGGCAGCCCCATGTAGAGAGTGTTGCAGTAGTCCAATCGGGAGGTCACGAGCACATGAGTGACTGTGTGCAGGGCATCTTGGTCCAGGTAGGGCCGCAACTGTCGCACCAGGCGAACCTGGAATGAAGAAAAAGAAACCAAATCTTGTACATGGAAATAATTTCAAATTTCTTCCATAATAATCATTGGGAAACAAGAATCCCCCCCTAAGATTATTTTTTAAACAGGAAAGAAATAAAAGTTATATGATTTATTCACAAATTTACCATAAACTCTGATAGCTATATGTTCACAGGTAGGGTTACATGTGTTTGTTATATATGGGATAATCAAACTATTATATTATTGAACAGTGTGGAGGCCTACCTCACAATCAAGAGGCTGTGAGTTTGATTCTGGGTAGCAGAAGATATTTTTTTCTTAGGGCGCAAAGAGAAAATATCTGCTGTGAGTTCTGTGAAGGTGTCAGGAAGGGCATCCAGCCAATAAACTCTCAGCTCCATTCAGTCACCCCAACTCTACTCTGATGCAAGGGAGTACAGAGTCATTAAAAGAAAGAAAAAAACTATTATATTATTGAGAGCCAGTTTAGTATAGGGGTGAATGTGGCGGCCTAGAAACCAGGAAAATGTGATTTCTAGGCCTCCTTAAGCTTGAAAGATGGCTGGGTGATTTTGGGCCAGTCAATCTTTCTCATCCCGACCTACTTCACAGGTTTGTTGCTGAATGAAAAAAAGAAAGGAGTATTAGGCATGCCTCCCTCCTTCAGTTATATATAAAAAAGTGGGATGGAAATAATAGAAATAGCAGTAATGTATTAAGATTATGCTTTTCCTTCCCATTGGCATTTTCAAACCGGCTAACAAAACTGAATAATGAATTTATTTCATAGTACAACTCAGTGTGCTTTTTTTTAATGTCCCCAAGAAAAGACTCACATAAAAGGACTACATTCTCTGCTATTAATGCACCTCTCTTAACAATGTGTTTTCAGAGTGGCTAACAAAACTGAAAGTGAATAATGAATTTACTTTGTAGCCCAGTTCACTGTGTTATTGTTGTTGCTATTGTTTTAATGTCCGCAAGGGAAAGGGACATTGGGACTCATATACATGTACTACATCCTCCGCTCTCAATGTATCCTTGTTCACAACATATTTCTAAGAAGAAACAGAAGTGTTGTGATGCCCTTGGCAACTTAACTGCATATTCTCAATTTTCAATTTTATGGACAACCCTAAATATGCTGTAAAGAAACTTTCAGACCTTTATTATAAGCACCAGAAAGTTGAGAGAGTAGATTCAGTTATGTGCCCATATTTTCTCTTAGTAATGATTTTTTTTCCACAAAACATAAAAAAGGCTTAAATCACAGCAGGTCTCAATATCACTACCATATAATTATAGCTGTGACAAGTGTTTCTCAACTTTGGGAACTTTAAGATGTGCAGATTCAACTCCCAGAATTCCCGTGCTAGCATGCCTTGTTGGAGAATTTTGGAAGTTCAAACACTAGTAGTGACATTTTTAGATTGCAGAGAATATGAAAAAGAAGTGTCTTCTATTTGGTTCAGAGGGGACAAGATGACTCATTTGTTAAAGATGCTGAGCTTGTCAGTTGGAAAGCTGACAACCTGAGTTCAAGACTGGGATAAGTGCAAAGGGGTAAGCTCCCATTACTTGCCCCCGCTCCTGACAGCCTAGCAGTTCGAAAGTATGCAAATGCGAGTAGATAAATAGGTACCATTTCAGTGGGAAGGTAACAGTGCTCCATATGCTTCAGTGTATAGTCATGCTGGCTACATGACCATGGAAATGTCTTTAGCCAACTGTGGCTCCCTTGCCTAAAAAAATGGAGATGAGCACCATGCCCTAGAGTCAGACATGATTGGACATGGGAAACCTTTACCTTTATTTGGTTCAGAGCATGTGTAATGGTCAGAGATGTAGATAGAATGACAACACTGATTCCTAAAGAATGGCTGATTTTGGCAATACTGGGAGGAAATTTGTTTTTTTTTTAGATGCAAAATTTGGGAATGGACAATGGAAAGCCTGGCTCAAGTGTCAATAGCCCGTGACTCAAGGCACAGTTATACTTGTAATTTAAAACTTAACATTTTCTCCTATCACACAGAAAATAGAATTTATAGATTAATCAGCTTGGCTTTTCCTCAAAAACAAATCAAATTATTGGCTATGTATACCTAGCATTACTCCTAGGAGAATGATCATACAGTATGTCTGAACAATGAATCTTATTGACTAAAATAGCCTACAAAATAGTTTTGCTTTCTGTATAGGTGTCAGATTAGAAGAGAGTGGTAAAATACCTATAGGACTACTATATTCTGTTGGTCTTTCAAAACAGCTGCCACTTGAGAAGAAAGACCTCTGACTTGAAAAGCAGAGTTAGATTCCTTTATGTGTGCTGAGTTATTCAGCATTAGACAATATGAGGACATGTTTCAGATGTTGGCTCTTTAAACTATAACATTTAATATGTCTTCACATGTCAGCTGCTGGCAAAGCAGTTGGTCATATCTTTCTGCACTACAAGTATACTGCTCAAAAAAATAAAGGGAATAATTAAACAACACAATGTACTGTATTTAATAGTAGGATGTCTTATCTTGTGTTCCCTTTATTTTTTTGAGCAGTATATCTCATCCATTGTCTGGGAAAGTTAGGTCATCCAAATGACTTCTGAGTCTCTTCACTATTATCAGAAGGGCATTCAAGTGTAACTCTCAAAATATAAACCTTGGTTCAAAACAATAGCAGCTTCTTAAAATAGTAGCATTGTAAATAGCATAGTGTAACTTTGACATTGTTGATATTTGATAATGTGTTGCCGAGCTAGTGCTGTCCACCATTCCTTGAGCTGGCAGGTAAGTATATCAGCATAACATTTACTGCTCCCACTGGAGATTCTTTATTACCCAAGGCATCATATCAACAAATGTTGTTGTTCTTATTTATATTGTACAAGGGATTTTAAGGATCAGAATTGATTGATTTCCCCATTTTCATTACCCTCTCTTTCCACAAACATCACCAACTGGAGATAAACTACTCACAATTGATAATTCAGTAATGTCTAACTCTTGGCGATTCTATGGGCCAGATCTCTCCAGATCTTCCGATTTTGCATTGTTTCTTTGAGTTTTTCTATGCTTTTGCTGGTGTCATCTTTGATGGTGTCCAGCCACTGGGTTCTTTGGCAGCCTGGTTTCCTTTTTACCACTAACTCTTCCCAACATAATTGCTTTCTCCAGTTACTCACAATTAATTTCCCTTGATGGGAGTTTAGCTGAGTCCGGAAAGTATAAACGGTTAGTCTGGATAACTTTAGTTGCCCATCAAAACCTGTTCTCGTTTTTACAACTGTTTTGCATGATTGTATTTGGGTGGGACGTAACTATCAGTTGATTTACCCCTGTTGTCTTTAGGCTGTTTTGGGACATGAATTTAGCATTATTTCTCAATAGTGCTTTTTTCAGACTTTGGAATAACAATATTCTGCAATCATGCTAAACTCTCAATCCACAGTCAAGTTTCTTTTGGATATAGGTTTAGCACAATTCCAGAATGTGCTGAACTTTATTCAAAAGCAGCCTGAACAAGAGATGTTATAGAAAGTTGCAAAAGGAAGCACTGTAGAGAAAACCAACTTTTTGCAACCAAAGTCAAAAATAACAACAACAAAAAAAGCTTCTTTCAACATGTAAAAAACAAGAAAAAAGAGAAAGAAATGATTCATCCATTACTGGGGGAAAGTGGCAAGAAGGTGACAAGCAACAGGGAGAAAGCAGAACTATTTAACTTGTTTTTTTGTGTCTGTCTTTACACAAAGGGAAAAAACAGACCAACCTATCAAAAATAGTGCCATAAAAAAGGGAATAGAAACACAAGTTAAGATAGGCAAAAAAATGGTAAGTGAGCACCTGTCCAGCCTAGACGAGTTCAAATCACTAGGACCAGATGGATTACACCCCGAAGTTCTCAAGGAACTGGCAGATGTGATTGCAGAACCACTGAACTATATTTTTCAAAGATCCTGGAGCACTGGGGAACTACCAGAGGACTGGAAGAGAGCTGATGTAGTTCCAATCTTCAAAAAAGGGGAAAAAATGGATCAAGGAATTACAGACGGTATTTTATAAAGTAGATCACAAACTACTACTTGATACGATAGAAAAATGTGGGTTAGACAGCATCACCACCAGATGGATTCATAGCTGGTTGACCGGCCGTACTCAGCATGTGGTCTTCAATGGAACCACATCTACATGGTGGGAAGTGTGTAGCGGGGTGCCACAGGGCTCTGTTCTGGGCCCAGTGCTGTTCAACATGTTCATCAAAGATTTGGACGAGGGGATAGATGAGGAACCCATCAAATTTGCAGACGACACCAAGCTGGCAGGAATAGCCAACACTCTAGAAGACAGGCTTAAGATACAGGAGGATCTGGACAGACTTGAACACTGAACGCTATCTAACAAAACAAAATTCAATGGTGAAAAAAGTAAGGTCCTACATTTAGGCAAGAAAAACCAAATGTATAGGTATAGTATAGGGGGTACCTTGCTCAATATTAGTAACTGTGAGAGGGATCTCGAAATCCTAGTGGACAATCACTTAAATATGAGTCAGCAGTGTGCTGTAGCTGCCAAAAAAGCCAACACAGTTCTAGGCTGCATTAACAGAGGAGTAGAATCAAGATTACGTGAAGTATTAATACCACTTTACAATGCCTTGGTAAGGCCACACTTGGAATACTACATCCAGTTTTGGTCACCACGATGTAAAAAAGATGTTGAGACTCTAGAAAGAGTACAGAGAAGAGCAACAAAGATGATTAGGGGACTGGAGACTAAAACATATAAGGAATGGCTGCTGGAATTGTCTCCAGAAGCTGTGAATGCTCCAACCCTGGAATTTTTTAAGAAGAGACTGGACAGCCATTTGTCTGAAATGGTATAGGGTTTCCTGCCTAAGCAGAGGTTGGACTAGATGACCTCCAACATCCCTTCCAACTTTTTTTACTATTATGATTATGCCTCCCGTACTTCCTCATGCCATATCTTTGCCTACCTCCAACTCTCAACTGCTAATGAGTTGATCCAGTTTTCTGAATCAGAGATCAGCAGTTATCTGAATGAGGATTGGCTTGTGAAGGGAAAGTTGTGGAGGGAAAGCTTGTGAATTAACTTTCTTCTGCCTAAAGCTAAATAGTTTGGAAGACTTGCAGGCATGGAAGGGTTAGGGCAGGGGTAGGCAACCTCAGCTCTTTTATGACTCATGGACTTCAACTCCCAGAATTCCTGAGTCAGCTGACTCAGGAATTCTGGGAGTTGAAGTCCATGAGTCATAAAAGAGCCGAGGTTGCCTACCCCTGGGTTAGGTTTAGGGTTAGTCATGCCCATATCAACCTAAAGGGTCAATAGGAGTTTGGTTGTTCCCATCTCTTAGGAACCACTTGATAGCAACACTGGAGAAATGAACAGTGAAATATAAACTGATTATATTATCAACATTGCCATTTCACTGATTCTTACTATAAAGCTTTTAGTATGTGTTCACACAGGATGTATGCACAAGAAAAAGAGTTAACTTATTAGTTTGCAGGGTTTGGCCTTAATTTTAATCCCAAGCAAGACATTTCTAGAAATAAAATATGATGATGGTTTTCCATTCTCTGAAGCCATTGAAAATTCAGGTAAAGGTGATACAAGTAAAAACAACAACAACAACAACAACAACAACAACAAAACCCAACCCATTTCCCTTTCTATTACTGGCCTATTCTATTTTATCCTTTAAATAAATGGTTCTTGTGGGAGTGAATCCCATACATTAATAATTTTTATGACTAACAGTCATTTCTCTCTGAACTTCCAAATAATAAGCATGGAGCATCTTCCAGAAACAGCAGGAAATGCCAATCATTTCAACGTACAAATAGATTCTGGAAATTTGGCTCCAAGTTCCCAGTCCATAAGGAGTTTAAATTAGTTGGATAGGAATATTTTTTTCCTTTAGTTAACATAAAAGTGCATCAGGCAAATTTATAGGACTGGGCACATAAGTTTGAAGGAATGCTGCAGTGTTTGTTGCCAAGATACAGGATTTGTCTTTTAAGGCCATGTAGTAATTTTAGCAACTGAACACCTTCTTCTTTAAATGGATTGTGTAATAACAGAACAGCAGGTTATATTCTCTCTTTCTTAGTTCCTGAAGTCTACTAAGGAAGGCAAAACAAAGGAAAACTATATAAAAAGGAACTGAATATATGTTTTGCTTATTGTATTATTTATTACCTTTTAATATATATGGCATATGATATGATATGATATGATATGATATGATATTATTATATTATGATATGATATGATATGATATGATATGATATGATATGATATGATATGATATGATGATATGATATGATATGATATGATATGATATGATATGATATGATATGATATGATATGATATGATATGATATGATATGATATGATATTATATGATATTATATTATATTATATTATATTATATTATATTATATTATATTATATTATATTATATTATATTATATTATATTATATTATATTATATTATATTATATTATATTATATTATATTATATTATATTATATTATATTATATTATATTATATTATATTATATTATATTATATTATATTATATTATATTATATTATATTATTATATTGGTGTTATGTTATATTTATTATATTGTATTTATTATATTACATTGCATTATTATACATAAAGCAACCTTGTCCCCATATTTCAAAGATACTCTTTAAAAGTTGTGATAACTGTTTATTTATTTATTTATTAAATTTATATGCTGGCCATCTTAATCATTATTATAATAGTAAAGTTGGAAGGGACCTTGGAGGTCATCTAATCCAAATCCCTGCTCAGGCAGGAAACCCTATACCATTTCAGAAAAATGGCTGTCCAGTTTCTTCTTAAAAACTTCCAGTGTTGGAGGATTCACAGCTTCTGGAGGCAGGTTATTCCACTGGTTAATTGTTCTGTCAGGACGTTTCTCCTTAGTTCTAAGTTGCTTCTCTCCCTGATTAGTTTCCATCCATTGCTTCTTGTCCTGCCTTCAGGCACTTTGGAGAATAGCTTGACTCCCTCTTCTTTGTGGCAGCCCCTGAGATATTGGAACACTGCTATCATATCATCCCTAGTCGTTCTCTTCATTAAACTAGACATAACCAATTCCAGCAGCCGTTCCTTATATATTTTAGCCTTCAGACCTCTAATCATCTTTGTTGCTCTTCTCTGTACTCTTTCTAGAGTCTCAACATCTTTTTACATCGTGGTGACGAAAACTGGATGCAGTATTCCAAGTGTGGCCTTACCAAGGCATTGTAAAGTGGTATTAGTACTTCACGTGATCTTGGGAACTACATCAGCTCTTTTCCGGTCCTCTGGTAGTTCCCCAGTGCTCCAGGATCTTTGAAAAATATAGTTCAGTGGTTCTGAGATCACATCTGCCAGTTCCTTGAGAACCTTGGGATGTAATCCATCTGGTCCTGGTGATTTGAACTCGTCTAGGCTGGACAGGTGCTCCCTTCCCATTTTCTTCATATGCCAGACCTAAAAATTATTGATTAAATTAATTAATTAATTTGCATGCTGCTTCTCTCACCAGTAAGGTGACTTGAAATGCATATAAAAAGAAATAAAAAAAGTTATTTTCATCTCCAGCTCATACCAATAATCAATTTACATGACCTTTGCTCATGACCATTTTATGTGTAAGGGGAATGTTTGATCCAAGGTATTGGGTTGCATTGGTTTATTTGGTGTCAAAGTAAACTGCTAGAAGAGTGCATTTAGCTTCTGTAACTATCTTAGGACTCTGGCTTGTTTCCTGGAAGAGTTAATGTACCAGTGAACTTTTGAGAGCCACTGAAAAGTGTTCAAACTATGCTTTAACTTTGTTTGGCTTGTGGATGCTTTCCCCCCCTAAAAAATATTTAAATACACAAACACGCACAAGCAAATACTGTACATTATAGCAGAGTGAAGCAGCTTGATAGCTATATCTATTTTCTAACACATGGTCAAGCATACTATTCCTAATAATTATAGCAGAGAGATACTGAATAATGGGTGTTGGGGTGATTATAATTTTGATTATGAATCTAAAATGCATATGGCCTTTGGATTTAACCATAAATATGACTGTTTACCAATGTCCTCAAACTCTTTAAATGGCAACGTTTTGCAAGTTTTTGGCACTTAGGGAAGAAGGCAAAGAGAAAAACATGAGAAGATATTTCTGATTTCCCCTTTTTACTTTTATGCTTTTTCAGCTTTCACTGCTAGAAGAGGCAGGTTTCAAAGGGGCTCTTCTTTACATTGACCCTTGCCACTTACCAAAGTTTCAAAACCTGAGCAACAAAGCCTTTATGGTGTCATTGAACAGTGGTGGTGATCCTTCGACACCTGGATATTCAAGTGTTGGTGAGTGCTTTTCTAAGAGTACTTTTTTTACATGAAATAAACAGTAAGCTCTTTATTGCAAAAATGGTTAGTTGAAAGCATAAAGGAAAAGTGATATAAGGGTTCTGCTATCCATAACTGTCTGTGTCAGCTGCCACCTTGTGCTCGCTCGTGCTTCATTGCTTGGGGAAATAAAAGTAAGTTTTGTGTCTTCTCGAGATGCTGCCTCAAGGTCACTCAGCTGGAAGGAGGAGGGAGCTGCATACCATACTGTGCTTGGACTAACCGTTATGAAAACAACTTGCTTGAATCTGATTGGTTACACAGAATGGGCAGTGAGAGACAGTTAAGTGGGGGGAGTAGAAGCTAGGGATTTTGGCACATGATTCTCAGTTCTAGCTTTGCAATATTGAAATATGCTTGATCTCTAATAAACTATACCTTTTTTCAACAAATGGAGCCAAGGATCATTTCTATGTTATTCCTTCACCATGCTTCCCAGGACAATGTGTATCATAGACCTAGGCAGACTGTGAATGACATAAATCAAAATTGTTAGGGTTTAAATTATTTTAAGCATGATTTAGAGAAGCTTTGGACTTTTCATGAATGTAACATGTTCTGTGTGATTCATGAAAACAACCAATCTTTTTTTTTAGGCTTCTGTGTAAAGCATTCCAAAGCAACTAATGCAGAAATTTACACGAGTCCTAATTATATTTCCCATATTCTGCCAACTGAAGGACTGTAGAAACATATATGAAAACATATGGTAATGCAGTCTTTAAAGAAATATAGACTGTAGCACAAGTCATTCCAAACCAAATTGAAACTGGAAAAATGATATTTTTGTTTCATTCTTTAAAAGCAGATGTTCCTCCATACTGAAAGTTATGAAGAAGATTTGGCCAGATATGTCTTCTCCAATAAGTAAATTATTTCCACACTGCCTTTTCCTTGCTACAAAACTGAGAGTCTGAATGTCCACTGTGGTTCCATATTACTAGAAACAAAAGCCTCAAAAGTAATATTACTCTCCACTTCTCTCAGTTTCTGAAAGAATCTATCTGCTGCAGTTCAGATACATGAGACAATTTCATACATAGTACACTACGATAAGGCTTTGTTTTTGTGAAACAAAACAACCTCTTTGTCTATGGATTTCATGGTAGAGCTCTTTCTTGTCTAACTTTAGCTGCATGGAAAACATCATCATGGATTATCCCTGGATTGAGACTTGGAAAACATTCAGCCATCTTTTTACAGTTGTAGTTAATTGAAAAGGACAGGCAGCAGGTTGTAATGTAGCTCTTTGCCACTAGAGATGAAGATATCACTTTTACGTATTGACTGTTTTGCTGGTAAATTATTGGCAAAATGCTTTACAGAAGAACTTGGTAGAGCTACTGTTATTGTTCATGATCTCAAAATGTCTGCAGGGAAGAGTCAAGGAAGCAAATGATGAAACCACCCATGTGCCGTCATGACTCAACATCTGCCATACAAATACTGAATGTGCATTAAAAAAAACACCTTGTAGTATGAAGGTGAGACACCTTCCTAGATCCTCCTTGGATAGAAATATGTCTTTCTAAGGAATATTGAATGTTGGTATGGGTGGTGAATGCAATCTGTGAAATGTGTCTTTAAGGTGGCATCTTTTGTGAGTTTCTGTGAAGATATTGTCAAGTGCCGGGGAAATAGAGGAGATTCAGGCAGTTCAAATGAGTATAAAGATTTAAAGCTTAACCTTATATATATTACAGCATTCCTTTTCAGCCAGGCCAATTAAGATAGACTTATAATAATAATTTTAGTTGTTTTATTGGTGTTTTTTTAATTATACACTAAAATGTAGACTAATATATGGGCCAGAACTTAAATGATTGACTTGGTGTTATACAGTTTTGAATGTTGTAACACAGGTATCAGCAATATAAAGATAGCTAACTTCATAGGTGGATTCTATTGTGATATACGACAGGATTTTCTGCAACTTTTCTCCTTTGTCTTAGCCTTGCATGCCCTTAAAATTGTTCTGGAGTAATGTTTCTCAACCATGGCAAATTTAAGATACATGGACTTGAACTCTGAGAATTCTCCAGCCACCTAGGTTAACTGGGGAATTCTGGGAATTCAAGTTCACATATCTTAAAGTTGCCATGGTTAAGAAACACTGTTCTAGTGGAATTGGGACTTCTGCCCAAAACATTATGATAGTGATAGAAAAGGACAGCAGTAGAAAGATGCCTTTCTCAACAGCAGAAGATGCCTTTCCAAAGTGAAACAATCAAGTGGATTGCACCTCATTTGTTCTTTCCAATACATAATTAATAGGACCTGCATTCATACGTGTTTAAAGTTACAATTTTAAAAACCACATATTTTAAAATATGTTCTTCAGACACTCACAATCTGAGTTATACAGCTGACTCTAATCTCTTAGATGAAGGTAAAGAAAACTTAGAAGAGCTCATTGTGGAAGTCCAAAGGGAATGTGAATTTTCTGACTGAATGCTAAATATTGAGAAGAGGAAGTTAATAGTTCGTGAATTCACAGTTGATCGTGGTCAAAAGAAATAAAACTATTCCCATGTATAATTGGCAGTGCATGTATTAATTATTAATGTACTTAAAGCTACATTTTTTTAAAATGTGTATTTTAAAATAGGCAGTTCAAATTAATAAATTGACATACAGGATGCAGACAATGCCACTATTAATCAAAGTGAAGAAAACTCAAGATTCAAAACATGAAGAAAGTGAAAATATTGAAAAGACGATTCTTAGTGAATTTATTGTTGATGGCAAATAAGTGAAAATAATAATTTATTGTCTTGGTCTCAAGAGTAGATAAGAGGGCAAGATTCTGGAGGAATTGAGGAGGGCTTTAATTCTAGGGAAGAAGAGAACATCAAACTTGGGGGGGGGGAAGGATCCTTGGTGCTCTCTTGAGCTTGGTTGTTTCCATGCAGATGTTTCATTACCCAAAGTAGATAACATCATCACTGCTAGTACTAGACACTAGTACTAGGCATTTGGTACTTGGAAAAGAGCTTGAAAAAATAAATATATTTTTATGACAATAAATACTGGAACAGCTGAAGAAGTAGCATTGCCTATAGTAATGTATGGTGATCAAAGCTAGACATTCAGAAGGAGTAAAAGAAGGAAGGAATATATCTTTAAATTATGGATTTAAAGACAGTTATTAATAGTACCATGGATTCCAAAAGAACCCATTAGTCAAACTCGTATGAAGTAAAGAGTGATTGTTCCTCTGAGGCAAAGATTAGCAAGCAGTTAATCTTGGCCATGTGATGTGACTGTATGATCTACTAGAAAAAGAAACTATGGGAAATTTGAAGGAAGTAAAAAAAAAAGAGAATAATCCTTCCATTCCCCCGCCGTCCTTCCAGAACCGATGAAGCTTCTTAGATGAGAAGCGAAACATCTTCAAAGAAAATCCAGTTGCCTTTTGAAAAAAGCATCTTTCAGACAACCATGACCTGGATGACTGAGAATCTTCATAGACAGAAAGAGAATAAATGCAAAAATAAATAAATAAAGTGGATTTACCAGTTCAGAAATAGTGTTGAAATGTCTTTGGGGGTGCTATATTTTGTCCGGGCAGATAAGTTGAGATGGATGGCATTTTGACATGCAACCTCAGAAGCAACATTTAAGTTGATAGCAACCTAACTAAACATCTCATTTGGGAAGATCTTTTATTTCACTGTGTAAATGAATGTAGAAAAGGAATGAAACAGAAGTTTGACTAAAGATACAGTATGTGAAAATAGCAGGATTTAAAAACAAAAACAACAAAAACAAAAAACCAGATGGCTTCTCCTTGGTGTTCTCTGAACTTGGTTGTTTTCATGCAGGTATCTATTACCTTCATGAGAAAGGCAGGGCTAGATGAATCAAAAGTTGGAATTAAGATTGCCGGAAGAAACATCAACAACCTAAGATATGCAGATGATACCACTCTAATGGCAGAAAGTGAAGAGGAACTAAAGAGCCTCTTGTTGCGAGTGAAGAAGGAGAGTGCAAAATGTGGGTTGAAACTTAACATTAAGAAAACCAAGATCATGGCATCTGGCCCTCTCAATTCCTGGCAAATAGATGGGGAAGAAATGGAGGTAGTGACAGATTTTATTTTCCTGGGCTCCAAGATCACTGCAGATGGGGACTGTAGCCAAGAAATTAAAAGACGCTTGCTCCTGGGGAGGAAAGCCATGGCAAATCTAGACAGCACACTAAAAAGCAGAGACATCACCCTGTCAACAAAAGTGCGTATAGTCAAGGCTATGGTCTTCCCAGTTGCAATGTATGGCAGTGAAAGCTGGACCATAAGAAAGGCTGAGCGCCAAAGAATTGAAGCCTTTGAACTATGGTGCTGGAGAAGACTCCTGCGAGTCCCTGGACTGCAAGGCGATCAAACCGGTCAGTCCTAGAGGAGATCAACCCTGACTGCTCTTTAGAAGGCCAGATCCTGAAGCTAAAACTCAAATACTTTGGCCATCTAATGAGAAGGAAGGACTCACTGGAGAAGAGCCTAATGCTGGGAAAGATTGAGGGCAATAGAAGAAGGGGACGACAGAGAATGAGGTGGCTGGATGGAGTCACTGAAGCAGTAGGCGTGAGCTTAAATGGACTCCAGAAGATGGTAGAGGACAGGAAGGCCTGGAGGAACATTGTCCATAGGGTCGCGATGGGTCGGACACGACTTCGCAACTAACAACAACAATTTATTACCTGACTAAATAATGTGTTCAGTGGCTGAAGGAAATGAGTTTTGCTCTTTGTTTATTATTTCTTGATGGAGCTTTGTCTGCATGCAAATTTAGAGCATAGAATATGGAATCATAGGGCTGAAAGGGACATGGGAGATCTTCTAGTCTGACCTCCTGCTCAAGGCAGGCAGCTTTGTATCATCCCTGTCAAACGGATGTCCAGTTTGTTTTTGGAAAACCTCCAGTGGTGGAGCACCCACAACTCTGGAAGGCAAGCTATTCCATTGCTTAACTGTTCTCACTGTCAGAAAATTCCTCCTTATTTCTAGGGTTATTCTTCCATTTGCATGCCCTCTGAAGTGTTTGATGCCCATATGTGGCACCCATACAAGGGAATATATTAGATGAGGGTTAAAACCTGGAGTCCTTGGCACTCTCCAAGCATGCTTGTTTTTTCTGCAGACATTTCATTCCCCAACTAGGTAACATCATCAATGCTAGAAGGGAATAGGGTTTGCTGAATATTTATTGTTCCTTGGTGGAGGTATAGCTGAAATCTATAGGTGAAGAGTTAAGACACTAGTATTGTACTGATGCAGCATACAAGATCACAAATTACAATGCAAAAAGTGTTTCACAGCATCTTTTTTGCCTTCTAGCTCTACAAGGAGGGGAAAAAAACATTAAGGATCAAACTGTGAAATTGTAACAAGGTACTATCAAGAACTTTTGCTGCAGTGGTGTGGCCAGACCCTGAAAACCTTTTCTTGAATTGTCACTAAATCAGCTGAAGTGACAGTACTGTGACGCGACATGACTGGAATGGCATAAGGAAAGCAAGCAAACTAGAAGAATTTGCCTCCTCGTCATGGATGGGTGTTAGCTATTCACAGCATGAAATGCCGTGACAGCTCAGTGGGATGGAATTGAGCAATTTCTCAGCATCTCAGACTACCTGACCTAGTGTTTCTAGTATTGCCCTGAGGAGTGACGGAAGTAAATGTAACATTCGCCAGCTTAATTCTTGCTTATTTCACAGGGACGTTTGAAAAATGGGTTGCTGTTTATCGTTTTGCTCAACTCTGCAGTGCTTTATGTATCCTCTATGAAACATAAAGTTAATTGAAAATGCTTACAGCGAGCCCGTGAAATGTTGGTTCAAGTCCTAGATGTGATGTGCTGACTTTCTCATGAAGGCTTGTGAGGGGATACCATAGATTCCAGGTAGATTTTTTTTTGCAGGAAAGAAAATTAAAGAGTGGCGAACATGATGTGTAGGTATGGTGTACCTGCATGGGACTGTGTGAAAAATATAGTTTATTTCTATCAGGCCCCACAAACCAAGTACAACATGTCAGAGCATACACAGTCTTATTGCACAAGATAACCCAGGAGTAAACACAGTAAACAGTGGTCTATATTAAATGGTGGTTTATCTACAATATCATACATCAGGAACAATATACATACACATGTTAATACAGCAGGATCTAACACGCAGTTACAGCAGGAAAACGGAAGAGAGAGAACACATCTGCAGAGCCTTCCCCTTTATACAAAACTTTTAAAGAGACACAGATCCCGCTTGCTCTTAAAGAGACACAGACCCTGCTGATTCATTCCCATCATTACATCATACATTACATCAGCTGGTTAGCTATTAAATCATCACCTTGACACAACACATGGAGTTCTGAGTACTTTCTTCATTATTGTTTGCCTACTGACAGAATCTTGCCAGACTAAAGCAACTATCTGCATAACTATAGATATTCTCTGTGAACTGATAGGGATGGGTCATATTTTCCCTCTTCCTGTCTACCAGACTTTCCAGGTTCTACTCCCTTTTTGCTCTCTGGGAAGGAGTTTCTGCCTAATGAGACTCTAGACTATAAAAGTAAAGGTAAAGGTTCCTCCGCACATGCGTGCTAGTCGTTTCCAACTCTAGGGCCTGGTGCTCATCTCCGTTTCAAAGCCGAAGAGCCAGCGCTTGTCCGAGGACATCTCCATGGTCACATGGCCAGCATGACTAGACACCAAAGGCGCATGGAACGCTGTTACCTTCCCACCGTAGTGGTCCCTATTTTTCTACTTGCATTTTTATGTGCTTTCAAACTGCTACGTTGGCAGAAGCTAGGATGAGTAACAGGCACTCACTCTGTTACGTGGCACTCGGGATTCGACCCACCAAACTGCTGACCTGATCGACAAGCTCAGCGGCCTAACCCACTGAGCCACCGCGTCCCTCTCTAGACTATATTCCACCACAATATCAAGACACACATGGATATATATATATATGTATACACACACACACACACACACACACACATACATGTAGATGTATTGGGTTGTTGTTTATTCTTATTCTGTTTTCACTGAGGGATTTTAATGCCATTATTTATTTTAACCTTACCATGGATGTTTTACCAGTTTTAATTCTGTAAGCTAATAAGAATCATTAAGACTGCAATTAATCAGTCAAAGTAATATTTGAAATTTATCATCATACCTTAAGTAAATGTAATCAGACCTTTAAAAAAGTAACACATTTAATTGTTTTAGAAAATGAGGAAAATCCCAAATTAGGTCTAAATAGTTTTGATTAATGTAATAATTTAATTAGGTATAAAATTATTTTTATGTTAACAGGATGAATCAAAGCTTGCACCTGAAAATAGGCAAGCAGTATAGCAAGAAAAAATGTTTTTGTTCATCGTATGTAACTTAAGAGTCCACTGCCACCCCATAAAAATAAATGATACAAAAGTTGCATATGAATGTATACACATGCACTCAAACACACACACACAAACACAAACACACACACACAGAGAGAGAGATAAAAACACACACAAACAGATGTGCCTGTTTTGGCAGTTTGCTATCTTCCCATTTACTTGGTCTGCTTCTGGCAAGGAATTGTTGAGCTTCACATGAATACTGTAGTTCCACATTTATTTTTTAAACTAAAATCTTCATCTGATAGGAAAATGACTTGGTAAATGAAGATATGAAGAAAAGCTATATCCAGACTGCCAGACTCCCTAGTATGTAAATAGCAAAACATCTGTGCTATGAGAAGAACTCTATTCCTAAGATAAGCCACTTGGTAATAGGGTTTCTATCTCCGTATTTGGTAGAGGACAGAAAAATGATAAAATTCTCAAGCAGCTTTGAAGATGTGGCAACTCTTTATCAGTTTTTAAAATGCTAAAAATGCAACATCTCAATCCAAGATATACCTCATCCTCTTGCCAAATGTTTCCAATAAAATACGCTATTGAAGAAATAATCTAATAAAAATGAGAAGAGGATGCTCTAAGTGAAAATAACCATTTTGCCTCTTTCGATCAGCCCTATGCATTGGAAAGGTGAGAATGACTCATTCCAGATTCCAGAGCCATGACAAGTCTCAGGATTTTGTTAAGATGTGAATTGCTGAATTTCAAGGCCGGTCAAAAGTGTTCATGAAGAGGGACAAGTGACATTATTTGTATCATAATGTGACCAGACAAATGGCATGGATAACTCGCCTGATCCAAGGATAATAGATAGATAGATAGATAGATAGATAGATAGATAGATAGATAGATAGATAGATAGATAGATAGATAGATAGATAGATAGATAGATAGACAGACAGACAGACATATAAAACTATATTATGGTCACATCAATTGAGCAAATTACATAATTTGTGTTCTTTATATGATAATGTAAAAAACATGCATGGCATCAGCATAGCTATTAGGTTTTTTTCTTTTTATAACCTTTTAATCCCTTTTATTTGGTTGGAGTAACTGAGTGGAGCTGATCATTTACTGACCAGATCCTCTTCCTGATGCCTACATGGTGTTCACAGCACATATAATATTTTCTCTTTGTGCCCTGATAGAAAAATATCTCCCACTGCCTAGAATTGAACTCTTAACCTTCCAAGTGAGAGATGAGAGCCTTCATCTCTAGGTCACTGCACCACTCAACACAGCTATCAATTGTTTGTTTAAAATACATATGCTACCTGTTGTTTTTTTTTGTACAGGATCTCTCAAGTAGTATATTTATTACTCCTTACTCTTATATTTCCAAACAATAACCTTGTCAAGTAGATTTGCCTGACAAGACAGTGACTGTCCATAAGAGGAAACTTTTAGTCTAACATACAAAACCTTAGAAAGAGGCTCACCACTCATCCTAACCCATGACTTGAGGGGAGAGAGATATAAATTTTAAGACAATTTTAAAATGCTTTTAAATCTTATCACAGATTTCCAACAATGCTTAATTGTATTACTTTAATAAGGAGACATCACATCTGCCTCCAGTAGGCTTGGAAAATAAGAAAAGTTGGGCTCTTAATAATGGAAGCTCACAAGACTGTAGACATATAATCACCAGGTGTTGAGTCAACTCAGGATTAGCATTACCTTCACATATTTCTTTTTTAATTGAGGGTAGTCAATTATTCTGCAAAATTTGAGAAGATCATGTGCAATTTACATAAGCACACATGCTGTGATTTAAATGTATATCTACTTTTACAGTCATAAGGCCATTAATTTGCTTTTGACATATCCCTGCCTCTCATTAAAAATGGTCTTTTGTGCTTGATGTTTTTATGATCCTTTATTCTTTTAAGAAATGGGACGCGGTGGCTCAGTGGGTTAGGACACTGAGCTTGTCGATCAGATGGTCGGCAGTTTGATGGGTCAAATCCCGAGTGCCGCATAACAGAGTGAGCGCCTGTTACTCGTCCCAACTTCTGCCAACCTAGCAGTTCGAAAGCACGTAAAAATGCAAGTAGAAAAATAGGGACCACTACGGTGGGAAGGTAACAGTGTTCCGTGCGCCTTTGGCGTCTAGTCATGCCGGCCACATGACCATGGAGACATCCTCGGACAAGCGCTGGCTCTTCGGCTTTGAAACGGAGATGAGCACCGGCCCCTAGAGTCGGAAACGACTAGCACTCGTGTGCGGGGGAACCTTTACCTTTACCTATTCTTTTAAGGGACTGAACTGTACAGTCAGAATTCCCTGGAAATTCAACCTGGTTATTTTCCCAAGTTTTGCAATAGAGTGGTTATAAACCCTTTTAGTTCAGTTTAGTCCTTTTTGTTGGTTGTGTTTTATGTGTATAGTTTCTTTTCTTGTGTTTGTAAACTGCCCACAGTATTGAGGATTGGGGCAGCTTCAAAATGGGAATAAATAAATGTTGTACAGCAGTTTAATCAAGCATGTGCTCTATGACATTAGACCTTCTTTGGTGAATAATTTTGAATTTCCTAATATTTCTGTAGATTTTATTGGTGTACTGTTTCACAGCAGTGTGTAACACAAAAATTGGATTTTAGAAGCTGCATCCTTTTCATGCATCATTTATCATTATTATTTATGGTTTTGTCATGCATTCAGCCTGATATTTAGACTGGATTTGTCATTTTTTTTCTACCTATCATGTTCTTCCCAAGTGTCTGAGATAGGCAGATGCTATTGTATGATGATTTTAAAGATATTGCACAAGATGTAATAATGTTCCAAGTAAAGCTGCCTTTTGCAATTGATTGATGGTGTTTGGGATTGTACCAAAAGCACCTATTACTATTGATATTTTTGCTTTCTTTTGCCACAGTCATTCCATTTCTATTGGCAGATCTTTATTTTTTATGGTTGGATGCAACCATAAAAAGCTGCGTCCTTTTCATGCATCATTTATTATTATTAATTATGGTTTGTCATGCATTCAGCCAATTGTTTAGACTGGTTTTGGCATTTTTATCTGCCTTTCGAGTCCTTCTCAAGAACCTGGGATAGACAGATGGCTGATCTTTGATGGAGTTAAAGGTATTGTGGTAGGATGAAAGTTGTTCCGAATAAAACTGTCTTTGCAGTTGATTGATGGCGAATTTGTCAATGTCTATAGTGTTCAGGTGGTGCATCTATTACTATTGGTACTGCCATTGCTTTCTTTTGCCACAGTTGTTCGATTTCTATTTGCAGGTCTTTGTATTTGACTATCTTCTCCAGTTCTTTCTCTTCTCTTCTGCTGTGTCAGGGTATTGCCACATCCACTAGCCAGACTTTTTTGTCTTTCTTACTGACAGTTGTTAAGTGTGGGTATTAAAAGACAGGTGCATGGTATTTCTTGCAGACTCTTGTCAATCAGTTCTTCCAGTGCACCATTTTTGCTACTTTATCATGCCATTGTTTGTAGTCAGTCTGTCCACTATTTCTTAAACTTCTTTGCAGTGGAGATATCTGCTGTTATATAGACATCAGTGTGAAATTACAGCTTCCAGTATTTTTTGCTGCTGTTGGACCTTCATATATGCACCGAGTTCTTCCCAAGGACCCTAGAATGTCATAATGTATCAAACTCCATGATTCTGGATGGCAACTAAATGAGAGAAATTCCATCACAAGCATTCAGAAGGCAAATTTGGAATACAATAAAGCATCCTGTTGGGGTTAACAACAAGTCTGCCCCAAAAACCTGGAAAAAACAGTCAGGTTTTCAATGACCTTTTGGACGTCAGTGCTCAGATTTCTGAATGATGCTTTTCCCGAGGGCAGAAACTGTGATAGGGAAGGTATGCTTTTGGAGGCAATAACACTGCCCAGGGAACTTAAGGTATCCATGTTGTCCAATCTCACTGGACAGGCAGAGACAAGTTGGAGAGAAGAGATCCCTCAAATAGTCTGTCTCTATAACAAGTTCAGTAAATCACTTTCTGGGTCATAGCATGTAGTCCTCTGTGGTCCTCTATATTATTAGTCCAATTCCAAAGGCTCCCAGCTCTTCTTTTGTTAGATTCCTGTCAATCAGATCCATCCATATTTCCTAGCTTTCCTTCACATCCCCTCTAGACATCCATACTGTATTTTCTCATTTTATCTGTCTAAAACCCAATTAAATAGATATTCCCCTTGAGTTTCCATGGGCTTACACGAGGCAAATAGATTTCAATGGCACTTATTCGTGGGGGTGGGTTGGGGGTGGAAATAACCTTCAGGAAAGTAAAACTGGAGTGGGGATCTTAGGAGGAGCCTATATATGTTTGTTTCCAATTTCTTTTCTTTCAGACTGTATCAATGCTTCTTTTCTTCAGACCATGTGAAATTATTATGTGGAAACCAAATAGATATGTGTGTGCTGGTGTGTGCTATTCCAGAGAAAATATATAAGCTGCCTGGAACCTAAGAGATTTTCTTTGTACCTTCACCTACATATTCTTAATACATCAGTATCTTGAGTATGTAAGCTTATTAAGCTGCTTTGCCATAAGCAAAGAATGGGAGATTTCTCTCTTTGTGTTTGATAAATGTATACAAGGATGAAGGTACTTAATTACTGCAGTGCATTTATCATGCTGGAAACACTCTCTCACTCACTGTACTTGATGTGAAGGATTTGTCTCTAACTCTGAGTGGTACTTTTATAGACTAAGAATGGATCAGAAAGGGGGGTTGAATGATATATGAATACTAGAGGTTTTAGATTGCTGACTATAATATGTATGTGAAATGCCCTTTACTGGAGAGATAATGCACTTTATTTATTTATTAAACAAATTTAGATAGTGCCCAACTCACGCACAGTGACTCTGGGTGGCGTTAAAAATTCACAGTTAAACATGTTCAATTTAACAGCAATAGCAATTGTATTTAGACTTATGTACAAGCTAGACTTCAGCAGTATGTGGATCGAGAACTACCAGAAGTGCAGGCAGGATTTCGAAGAGGCAGAGGAACTAGAGATCAAATTGCCAACATACGCTGGATCATGGAGAAAGCTAGGGAGTTCCAGAAAAACATCTACTTCTGCTTCATTGACTATGCTAAAGCCTTTGATTGTGTGGATCATAACAAACTGTGGCAAGTTCTTAAAGAGATGGGAGTACCAGACCATCTTATTTGTCTCTTGAGAAACCTATATGCGGATCAAGAAGCAACAGTGAGAACTGGACACGGAACCACTGATTGGTTCAAAATTGGGAAAGGAGTCCGGCAAGGCTGTATACTGTCGCCCTGCCTATTTAACTTATATGCAGAGCACATCATGAGAAAGGCAGGGCTAGATGAATCAAAAGTTGGAATTAAGATTGCCGGAAGAAATATCAACAACCTAAGATACGCAGATGATACCACTCTAATGGCAGAAAGTGAAGAAGAACTAAAGAGCCTCTTGTTGCGGGTGAAGAAGGAGAGTGCAAAACTTGGGTTGAAACTTAACATTAAGAAAACCAAGATCATGGCATCTGGCCCTCTCAATTCCTGGCAAATAGATGGGGAAGAAATGGAGGTAGTGACAGATTTTATTTTCCTGGGCTCCAAGATCACTGCAGATGGGGACTGTAGCCAAGAAATTAAAAGACGCTTGCTCCTTGGGAGGAAAGCCATGGCAAATCTAGACAGCACACTAAAAAGCAGAGACATCACCCTGTCAACAAAAGTGCGTATAGTCAAGGCTATGGTCTTCCCAGTTGCAATGTATGGCAGTGAAAGTTGGACCATAAGAAAGGCTGAGCGCCAAAGAATTGAGGCCTTTGAACTGTGGTGCTGGAGAAGACTCCTGCGAGTCCCTTGGACTGCAAGGCGATCAAACCGGTCAGTCCTAGAGGAGATCAACCCTGACTGCTCTTTAGAAGGCCAGATCCTGAAGCTAAAACTCAAGTACTTTGGCCACCTAATGAGAAGGAAGGACTCACTGGAGAAGAGCCTAATGCTGGGAAAGATCGAGGGCAATAGAAGAAGGGGACGACAGAGAATGAGGTGGCTGGATGGAGTCACTGAAGCAGTAGGCGTGAGCTTAAATGGACTCCAGAAGATGGTAGAGGACAGGAAGGCCTGGAGGAATGTTGTCCATAGGGTTGCGATGGGTCGGACACGACTTCGCAGCTAACAACAACAACAACAACTGTCTCCGTATAAGGGACACGGTGGCTCAGTGGGTTAGGACGCTGAGCTTGTCGATCAAAAGGTCAGCAGTTTGATGGGTCAAATCCCGAGTGCCACATAACAGAGTGAGCACCTGTTACTCGTCCCAGCTTCTGCCAACCTAGCAGTTCGAAAGCATGTAAAAATGCAAGTAGAAAAATAGGGACCACTACGGTGGGAAGGTAACAGCGTTCCGTGCGCCTTTGGCATCTAGTCATGCCGGCCACATGACCACGGAGACATCCTCGGACAAATGCTGGCTCTTTGGCTTTGAAACAGAGATGAGCACCAGCCCCTAGAGTCAGAAATGACTAGCACGCATGTGAGGGGGAACCTTTACCTTTTTTTACTCTCTCCGTAGTGCTTGACAGCACTTTGAATGGTGTGGTGGGCTAGTAGTGATAATGCTTACCTCCCACTCAGAAGTTGAAAGTTCAATCCTACCTAGTGGGAGATATTTCTCTCCTAGGGCGCAAAGAAAAAAAAATCTGCTGCAAACTCCATGGGGCATCCAGCCAGTAAACGCACAGCTCCATCCAGTTGCCCTGACTCTACCCTGAATTAAGGAATTGCAGGCTTGTAAAAAAGGAATGCTCTACAGCACTCTCTGAGTGATTTATAATGTTAGCATTATTTGCATATTGCCCCCAACAATTTGGGTCCTCATTTTACCAACTTTGGAAGCATGGAAGGCTGAGTCAACCTTGAGCTCCAACAGGATCAAATTCCAGGTTGTGGGTAGAATTTGCCTGCAATACTGCACTTAACCACTACCCCACAAGGGTTCCTTTACTCCCCCCACCCCACCCCATGGTGGCAACAACAGAATCAAACAAGGCACTTGCTCAGCTCCAGATGGGGTCCCAAGCCCTTGACAAAACCATGTTTTCAATGCCTAACTTGCAGAAAACCAACAAGCAACCAATTTTATCTCTGGGGAAAGGTTATTCCCAACTGTGTGAGCCATCCTAGAAAAAGCCCTTTTCCCAGGTCCCACCGGTATTTTCTGGATTGATGCAGCCTCTATAAAAAGATAAGCTATAGGTTTTATCCTACTTCATTGTGCAATCAGTTAAGTTATGTGCATTTCTTTTTAGTTATGTCATGATATACAAATGGAGACCGTATGATGCATTTCTGATGCATGTTAAGTCTTATTCGTATGAAGCATAGAAGAACCAAGAGTTGAGAAGGAAGACTTAGGGGTGTGCAGAACTAGAATCAAGTAAAACAACAAGGAAACAGAATTGAAGAATCCATTCAGGGTGGGCCTAATTAGAAAAATCTACATAGAATTTGTTGTCTAATGCCCACAAGCCAAAGAACTAAGGATTCCTGATGTTCATTCAGGAAGATCCCGAAGGTAGAAATGCTTGAAGATGAAGGGGAAATTAAAAACCTTAAACTATAAATTATATGAAATAGATCAATTTTATGTCATAGTGTACTTTAAAGAAAACAATACTTAAGAGGACTTCTGCTTCAAAGAAGGGAAGGAAATGTAAATGTTTGTTGTTGTTAGCTGTGAAGTCGTGTCCGACCCATCGCGACCCTATGGACAATGTTCCTCCAGGCCTTCCTGTCCTCTACCATCTGCTGGAGTCCATTTAAGCTCACGCCTACTGCTTCAGTGACTCCATCCAGCCACCTCATTCTCTGTCGTCCCCTTCTTCTCTTGCCCTCAATCTTTCCCAGCATTAGGCTCCAGTGAGTCCTTCCTTCTCATTAGGTGGGCAAAGGATTTGAGTTTTAGCTTCAGGATCTGGCCTTCTAAAGAGCAGTCAGGGTTGATCTCCTCTAGGACTGACCGGTTTGATCTTCTTGCAGTCCAAGGGACTCGCAGGAGTCTTCTCCAGCACCAGAGTTCAAAGGCCTCAATTCTTTGGTTCTCGGCCTTTCTTATGGTCCAACTTTCACTGCCATACATTGCAACTGGGAAGACCACAGCCTTGACTAAACGCACTTTTGTTGACAGGGTGATGTCTCTGCTTTTTAGTGTGCTGTCTAGATTTGCCATGGCTTTCCTCCCCAGGAGCAAGCGTCTTTTAATTTCTTGGCTACAGTCCCCATCTGCAGTGATCTTGGAGCCCAGGAAAATAAAATGTAAATGTTAGCTCAAGATAAATACAAGCCATTTGAAGGATTCAAGAGTAAATGAATAAGTGCTGAAATACTTGCAGTGACCACAAACAGTGCACAATATGAAAAAAAGAAAAAAAGTTAATGGCAAGCATTTATCAAGTGCTCATTCAATATAAATTCATGAGTGTTAACAGGCGCTACAATGTCACCTAGTTAATTCCGTAAATATTTGGGATGCTGGTTAGCTTCTCTGAGCAGAGGTTCAGATACAAACAGTGGAGGCTCATAAAATTGACCTCAGTGTGACATATGAGATATGGGGTCTTCAGATTCTTCTCTGACTCATATCAAAATTTTGGATCTGAAGGATATCATGCAATTTCTAACGTATTGCAAAGCAAACCTCAGAAAGCTCGTGCATCTCTACAAAATGTTGTAAAAAAAAAAGAACTGGGGCTGTATTCATTGTAATGGAAATACAAAATAGTGAAATTGCTTCTCACATTCTATATGCCACTCTTCCCCAGACCACATACATTTTATGACATCTTTACAAACTTCTGAACTCTTTAATATTTATTTTAAGAAACCTTCAGTGTATCATAAAGTTCAGAGTCTGGCAAAACTTTTATAGACATTGTATAGGTGCTCAATAAATATGGTTCAAAGATGGAGACTACTAAACACTTGTGATCACATTGGTATCCGAAGGAGGAGAAAGCACTGGAGTGTTAAAAAGTCAGTTGACTGATTGTTTAAGCAATTAAATGTGTAATTAGGTTTATAACTGACCTATTTGCATGCATTCTGAATCAGCCAAGCAAGAAAACCTACCATCCTTTGATATCTACTCCAAAATACTGCTAGCTAGCCTTAAACTTCATTTAATTTGATAGTGAATAGGAGAGAAAGAGAGAGAGAGAGAGAATTTGGTGGCTCATACTATTCGCATTAGTTGGAGAATAGCACTGTAGGTGTTTTCTTTGTTCTTTGCTTCTGTTTCTATTTTGCTGTTCATTTGCTTGCTGACATTTTAATTATTGTTTTTATGGTATAGGTTTTAATACAGTACTGCTCTGCAACCCAGGATAACAATCTCGCTTCAACGTATTTCCTCTTAAAGTTCTTTCTTTTTGGGAGATATCGTGGAGAGCTATTGTTTCTTGATCTTTCTTTTAAAAAGAAATCTTTTAGAAGAACAATTATCCTCTTTATTGGCTGCCAGCACACGTATTCGCAGGATCCCACACTTTTATCGCAATGACAAAAGCAGCATTTCCCCATTCTGTAGTAAACTCCACTCTTTTTGTACAGATGTCCATCCCACTCTAAGGGGACATGAGCGGATGGCTTTACTTACTAGAGATGCTTGCTTGCTTCTGATAAAACCAACAATTTTCTGTTGTTTCAGAGGCTTAGAAGAGGATTGCGTTGCAGAAAGTATTCTCTGTCTCGTCTTACTTTTCCCTTGACAGCAATGCAAATATGTTTTTTGTAAAAGAACAAAACAAAAAAAACCCGATCCAGTAATAGCAATATTTTTTTAAAAAAGTAAAATTGTAAAAAGTGATTGTTAAGAGAAGTATAAAAGATGATTTAAAATGCAGGTAATAATAATAATAATAATAATAATAATAATAATAATAATAATAATAATAATAATAATAATAATAATACCATTGGCATTGACAAATTCGCCATTAGTCAATTGCAAAAGGCGGCCTTACTAGGAACTGCTTCCATCCTGCGATGATATTTGTAATACCTTCAAACATCCACATCTGCCAATAATAATAATAATAATAATAATAATAATAATAATAATAATAATAATAATAATAATAATAATAGTTGAAAGGGACCTTGGAGGTCATCTAGTCCAACCCCTTGCTCAGGAAGGAAACCCTATACCAATCATGGTGAACCTTTTAGAGACCGAGTGCCCGAACTGTGACCCAAAACCCACTTATGTATTGTCGGGTGCCAGGTGGCCGTGTCCCATTGGGTTGGTATGGCCAATCAGGTGGGTATGGCCCATTGGGTGGGTGTAGCTGTGGTGGTAAGGGCAGATAAGGTGGGACTAAAAAGTTCAATGAATTAATTACAATTTTGCAAGATCATTCCCCCCCCGAGAAGTTTTAAATTGATTGATTAATTGATTGAACCTTTTTTTTTGCACACAGCAGTGGAAGCTGAAAGTGAGAAGGTTTTATAAAAGCCAGCTGAAGGCCTAGGATTGCGGCAATGGGGTGCATGCCCACAAAGAGGACTCTCAGTGACACCTGTGGCACACATCCAATAGGTTCGCCACCATGGACTTAGGGTTAGGGTTAGGTCACCATGAATTCATAGAGGAAAATGGACATCGCCTACAAACTCGGAGTACTTGGGTATGGTTAGGAGGGCACTTACCTTTCTTGGCTGCCCTATCTATGTTTCCTGGTAAAATACAGAGGAAAATCCCATTGGAGGAAAATTCCACTTAGGGTTAGGATTAGGTCACCATGAACTCATAGAGCAAAATGGACATCGCCAACAAATACGGAGTGCTTGGGTATGGTTAGGAGGGCTGAAAGCCTAGGATTGGGGTGACGGTGCTCATGCCAACAGAAAGGGCTCTGCATGCCACCTGTGGCATGTGTGCCATAGGTTCGCCACCACAGCACTATACTATTTCAGACAGATGGCTGTCCAGTCTCTTTTTAAAAACTTCGTGCTGGAACAGTTAAAGAAATAAATGCATTACAAAGAGACAGATTTTATTTTATGTGGCTCATATGGTCATTTGTACCTCTTTAACCCCATCCATGATGATACTTCTGCTTCCCATGTTTTACTTGATTATTTATTTATATGTATATTTGTTTATACAGTTAGAGACTGCCCATCTTACTCAAAAAGCGACTCTTTTATGTTAAATTAAATTAAATTCTAACATTTCTGAGTGAGGTTTGTCCTGCCTTGCCCTGCTTTGGATGACAACATTTTGAATGCAACATGAAGGCCTAATGCGAGCTTCTGTAGTATGTTGTTACTTAACAAGTTATGACCTGGTTCTGAAGGTTGTCCCCTCCCCCGTCTGTGGTCCCATGACCTCACTTCAGTTGCCCAGCAACAAGACTGTAGTTACATCCATTTTCAGCATCTCACAGTCCTGTGACCATGGTTTAAGATGGTTTCGCTGAAAACTGGAAGTTACTTCCCTTTTTTGACAAAACCACACTATAGCAAACAGTGATGACTGCAGTCTTCACTTAGTTTATGATCATCACATTTGCACAGCAATTGCTGCAAAAACTGACCCAATTTATGACCATCATGACATATGACTGCAATGTCCAGGCTCCATTGCAATCATATGTTGAAGACTGCCTATATTATATTGGGAAATAAATAAATAAAGTAGCCTTCTTAGAGGCCGTTACTTGATGTGATCTTGTTCTCTAATAGAGAACAGCTGCTAATTTGCATGCAGACAAAGGATTCATCCTGCCCAGTTGTAGCTAGTCTTGTAGTATGAGTGAATGTATGCTGGAATTTGGCTTGCATTTCTCAAGTCTTTTTCTCAAGTTTCTTCTCTTCCCCCCCCCCCCCCGCTTTTTAAACATTTTCTGGTAACACCTGAGCTCAATCTATTGTTGAAGGAGGTGGTTTTTATTTTCTTTTATGCAAGTTTTCTGCACACTGAAAGCACCCTAAGTGTATTTCCCATTTGAATGCCCAGTGGAAGCAGGGATCACGCAAAGACTTCCTTGGAGTTAATTGGTGTTCCTGAAGGAAATGTGTGTAAAATCAGTATGTTGATAAGGATATCCCTTGGCTACTTCATAAGTAAATGAGTTCAAGAACATCACATTAATTTCTCCTTTGAACAAAATTTCAAAAATGAATTATCTTTTATCACACTGAATGATAAATGAATGGTAGGGGGGTAAAGGAGCAGACTTCTGGACTGCAAAGACGTCTCTTCAAAACAACTTGTGGTTATGCTTTAAATGCAGCTGAGTATGCTGAGTATGTTCTGGGAGATCCTTGATGCTCTGAGCTTGGTTTTTGTCTTGCAGAGATTTCATTACCAAACTAGGTAACATCATCAGAGCGCTGATAATGCAACCTAGCTGGGTAATGAAGCATCTGCAAGAAAACTACCAAGCTCAGAGAGCACCAAGGGCTCTTATATTTCAACCCTGAACTACAAATATTCTCCTTGTTCTTTCAGTTTCTGTGTTTTTCTTCTTCTGTCATATTTCCTTCCATTGGTGTGCACGTGAGGTGACAATAACAAGATCTTGCAGTGCATAACACTCTGCTCTGATTAACATAAAATCAGGAGATGTTACCTCTTACCAGTGGTGGGATTCAAATAATTTAACAACTGGTTCTGTTGCTCCATCCTTGGTGGAGTAGTGGACTAATGCCTCCTTAAGTAACACCAGCTGCCTGCAATTAGTGCAGGTTCACATCCCACCAGGCTCAAGGTTGACTCAGCCTTCCATCCTTCCGAGGTAGGTAAAATGAGGACCCAGATTGTTGGGGGCAATTAAGCTGACTTTGTAATAATGCCGCTTGGGGGTGTGTGTGTGAAAGCCCTAATAAGCAGGCATATACATAGAATGAAGGCTACTGCTAAGCTTGTAAGCCGCCCTGAGTCTTTGGAGAAGGGCGGAATATAAATGGAATTTTTTTAAAAAAATCGTCATCACCAGTGCGGTGCGCCTCACATATTCTTCATCACCATTACGATGTGTGTTGCATTGACGTCATCACCGATGGAACGCACATTGCATTAACATTATCACTGGTGCTACGCACGTCACATTGACATAATTACCTGTCTGACATGCCTTGTGGCCGCAGCGGCACCAGCATGACGTGCCACACAGATTTATCATAACCAGTTCATCAATCTCAACAAAAAATTAGGTATCGGTTCTGCCAAACCGGTGGGAACCGGCTGAATCCCACCACTGCCTCTTACCATTATTGCAGACCTCTGGTCCTATGGAGAACCTCCCTCACATTCCCCCCACAACTCTTTTGACTCAGATTGTCAATCTGGAATTTAGAAAGTCTTCAAGCCTTTCAAATGACTCACAACTTTCCTATTTCCTTTTCTCCTTAATGGCCATTAACGTCTGCAAGGCTTCTTACTGTGTTTCCCCAAAAATAAGACCCAATGGGAAAATAAGCCCTAGCATGATTTTTCAGGATGCTCATAATATAAGCCCCACCACAAAAATAAGCCCCAGTTAAGATCGTCAGCCAAGTGGATACACTTATTATTGTATTTCCCTGAAAATAAGACCTAACTGGAAAATAAGCCCTTAATTCATCTTTTGGAGCCAAAATTAATATAATACCCGGTCTTGTTTTTGGGGAAACATGGAAGTTATGTCTGCTATACTTTCTAGCAGAAGATGATGTGGTACTTGATGCTTCACTGCAATTGGAAAACTTTTGCGTGAGTTCAACCATTTCCAGGCTGCATTGTGGTAATGTAGAAAATGTCTAGCATTCTTATTGTTTCTCGTTGTGATTGCTGCCATTTTTCAGAGGTCTAGAGGAGCTGTTCCAGTGAAAATGTGCAGTTTGTTTCAGGAAACTTTAGACAGCCAATGGTAATTTGGCTGCTACTGTCCAGCAAGGTATAATGCCAAGACCAATCTATCCATGTAACAGGATAAAATGACTCCTAGCCGCAGGAAATGTTTGTGTGTGTTTGTGTGTGCGCCTGTGTGTATAAGTGATTGATGACAAGAAGAATTGATGGTCACAGTTGTAGCATGGAGTGGTGTTTATTTAATTTAGATTTATTTTATTTTATTTTATTTAGAGTTGGTGAGAAATCACTTTGGTTTTCAGGGCATTGTGAAGCTATGAGATTCAAATTTCCAAAATCATGTATGTAGATTGGGAAAGTATGATTAGAAATATTTGCATCTGTCATGGAATGTTGTCTGGATTATCAGGAGGGAGGGATTGCATTCCAGAGAATCAAGAGACAACAGAGTTTATATAATCTGTATGAGAAAAAGAGGGTGAATATTCTCTCTTCCCTTTTAGTTCCCCAAACATATGCTTTATAGGGCTAGTAGCCTGCTTTGGTTTAGCAAGATTCTGTCTATAGGTGAGGAACAATAAAGAAATGTGCTTAGAAGAAGCACAATATGTCCTCCTTGGTTTTTAGAGCCTGGCAGCATTTCAGGGAGAAAAAAAGTGTACATTGGGAAGATTAGAAGAAAACTAAGTGAAATGGAAATTAATAATCATCCTCTTGTCAATTATCCCTCCACCCCTAGTATAATTAGGTCCTATGTTTTGGACAGGATGATGTTTTGAACTGGCACTTTTCCCCTTATCCAAAAGTGAGATGTCAGTCTGTCATTTTCTCTTTACAAAAGAATTGATGCAATTGCCTTTGAATTTCTAAAACTAGAAAATATCACTTGTATATCCAAAGGCCAGATGGAGAGGGCAGATTTTTTTTTAAAAAAAAATGAAAGGCGCTATTTTCCTTTTTTTTTCAGGAGAACATCAAACTTGATTGACTGAATCATAAATCATATTCCATTTGGCCATTTCAGTGTAGGACTAGCCTCTCAGGAGCCAGTGTTGCCACTGTGACTATTCTTATCAATAGCTACATTTTTCAAAGTGCTGAAAATGAATTGCCACTGAATTGTACTCTGAACAGAATTTAGATGTCCTGTTTTGGTAGGCTAAAGGGACGTGGTGGCTCAGTGGGTTAGGATGCTGAGCTTGTTGATCAGAAGGTCGGCAGTTTGGTGGGTTGAATCCCGAGTGCCACATAGCAGAGTGAGCGCCTGTTACTTGTCCCAGCTTCTGCCAACCTAGCAGTTCGAAAGCACATAAAAATGCAAGTAGAAAAATAGGGACCACTCTGGTGGGAAGGTAACAGCATTCCGTGCGCCTTTGGCATCTAGTCATGCCAGCCACATGACCACGGAGACATCCTCGGACAAGCGCTGGCTCTTCGGCTTTGAAACGGAGATGAGCACCGGCCCCTAGAGTTGGAAACGACTAGCACGCATGTGTGGGGGAACCTTTACCTTTACCTTTGGTAGGCTAACATGAGGAAATACCAAAATACATCTTTCTGATTTCTGTCCTTGTTTACACATGAATTGGCAGAAGATAACAACTACAAGCAAGCTAAAATATATTCAGATGAGATACTGAAGATATTTAAACTAATAGACTAATATGTGACTTTCCACAATTGTCCAAAGCAGTGCATTCATGTGAGAATAATATTTTCAAGACTTATTCAAGTGTCAAGTAGGATTTGGGGAGAAAGATTTGGAAACCAGGCAGAAAATGGATAGACAAATTAGAAAAATAGATGCAAAGTCAAAGAAATGAATTAGAAACCAAGTCTAAATACAGACATGGCTTTCTAAGCAGGAAGATTGCTTGGTGATGGAGCAAGGGCTGGTACATGAATGACTAGTTAATAAATATGTTTAAAACAAGAGAATCCCTAAGAGCAAGTTTTGTATAATGGTTTAAAACACCAGGGATCAGATGACTGTTGAATTCCAATCTTGCCTTACACATGGAGCCAATTAGGTGACTTTGGGCCAATTACTTTTAGTCCTAGGAAGGAAGCAATGCCTTCTGAAAATCTTGCCAAGAAAACTGCAGGAACTTGTTTAGACAGTCACCAGGAATCAAGACTGGCTGAAAAGCACACACACACACACACACACACACACACACACACACACACACACACACCCTCTGTGAAGCACAAATCTGTCCTGCACCCACTTTAGGATAAATCACACATTTTGCAGCCTTCAAAAAATACAAAAGGGACAGGAAAGAATAATTTGTAAGTAAAGCATTGAACAAAAGAGGACGGTCTGAGTAAATACAGGTCATCCTTGGGTAATGGCCACTCATTCAGTGACTATTTGAAATTATGACGGCACTGAACAAGTGGTGGTCCTCAAAGTTCTGGCCAATCCAGCACCCCTATGATCATGTGATTGGAACTGGGTGCTTGGCAATGGGCTCAAACTTACAAAAGCTGTACTGTCTTTTTTTTATTTATTGAAACGTTTTATAAAATTTTAATAATAAACCCCCCCTCCCCATCAACCCTCCCCCCTTCACTCCCCCCCCCCCAGACTTCCCAAAGCAGAATACAGGGTATTACATATAGCAATCTTATGCAAACATATGCTAAATATCTATTACAACGTTAACAAACCTTCCACCCTTTAACTCCCTTATAACAAAACTAAAGTAATTATAATAACACTTCTATAATTGTTAAAAATTATTCATATGCTATTTGAAACTTTTTAGTCTCATATTTGTTTTGAATATAATCAATCCATCTTTTCCATTCCAAAATATATTTTTCTTGTGACTGTTCTTTCAAATATGCTGAAACTTTTGCCATTTCAGCACCCCTATGATCATGTGATTGGAACTGGGTGCTTGGCAATGGGCTCAAACTTACAAAAGCTGTACTGTCTTTTTGTTGTTGTTAGTTGCAAAGTCATGTCTCACCTATCGCAACCCTATGGCCAACGTTCCTCCAGGCCTTCCTGTCCTCTACCATCTTCTGGTGTCCATTTAAGATCACTCCTACTGCTTCAGTGGCTCCATCCAGCCACCTCATTCTCTGTCGTCCCCTTCTTCTCTTGCCCTCAACCTTTCCCAGCATTAGGCTCTTCTCTAGTGAGTCCTTCCTTCTCATTAGGTGGGATCTGGCCTTCTAAAGAGCAGTCAGGGTAGATCTCCTCTAGGGCTGACCGGTTTGATCGCCTTGCAGCAGATACATAATTGCAATTTGCAACCTTCCCTGCCAGCTTCCCATAATCAGAATGTATGTGGAAGCCAGCAGGAAAGGTTACAAGTTGCTCAGGTAAGTCTCTCCAACCTATGCACCCTCCCTCAGCCACTCTGCATGTGTACCACATCTGACTGGCCACTCAGACATCCTTGTACACATTCTCCCACCTAGCAAAAGCCACCCCAAGCCCTACAGCAATTGTGCTTGCCTTCCTGCCATCCTCATGCACCTTTCCCCACCCAGCAGCAGCCACTTATTTATGAACTGTGGTGGCACAGTGGTTAGAACACACTATTGCAGGCTAATTCTACTGACTGCCAGCAGCTCGATCCTGACAGGCTCAAGATTGACTCAGCCTTCCATCCTTCCGAGGTTAGTAAAATGAGGACCCAGATTGTTGGGGGCAATATGCTGACTCTGTAAACTGCTTAGAGAGGGCTGTAAAGCACTGTGGAGCACTGTGTATATAAGTCTAAATGCTATTGCTATTGCTTGTGAGCTACCTGGGACCTGCAATTTCCTCCTGCCTTCCCCACTGATTTTGATTGTTGGAAGCCAGCAGAAATTTGCAAAGAGCTGCTTGCTTAATAACTCTTGATCTTCATTTATCACTACAACAGGGACCATAGAGATTGCCATCACTAAGTGGTGTAGTCACATGATGTCACACTTTACAACCACATCATTTAGTAATGAGAATTCCAGACCTAATTGCTGTCTTAACTGAAGGACTTCCTGTACAATGATTATCAACCAGAGGCATAATCACAGAAGGAAAACATGGAAAGCTCTAAGTGAAAGGCCATTGAAGAATTAAGTTTATTTTATGTCAGTATAAAACTTCACTTCTTTCAAAGTCTATTACTTTCTGATGTAACATTCATAGAGGGAGGGTCACAGTTTGAGTTATTATTCTTTAAATTTTCAGAAGCCAGGCCACCTCCTGATTTCTCTTTAACATGATTTTTTTAAACCTTCCTTCCTTCCACCTACTTACCTAAATGATTTTAAACCTACCTTCCTTCCTTCCTTCCTTCCTTCCTTCCTTCCTTCCTTCCTTCCTTCCTTCCTTCCTTCCTTCCTTCCTTCCTTCCTTCCTCCTATATACCTAACTTCCAACCTACAATACAGAACTACCAGAGGGTTTAATAATGTTCTGTCCACTTATATATAATAAAAGCAACATTGAAAGTTATTAACAGATAGAAGCAAGGCAAAGCAATAATGGCAGTCTATTATGGAATTATGTAAAAGGCAATTTTTAAAGCAGTGAGATATTTAGGAAAAAGAATACGTGGAGCAATGACTCATCCCCCAGTGCTTTCTTTTCACACTCTTTTCACACTCTTTTCACAATGCACAATCATGTTTCAGCTATACTTATAATGAATAGAGAACAAACAAGAAAAGGAATTCTTTAAAAGTGTTGTTATTGATCAATGCATAGTTCCACCTTCAAACAAGGTAGATTGAAAGCAATAAAGTTTCTATCCTTATAGCCAAAAAGGGGGAAAAACATGGGAGACATTAGACACAAAACGTAACTGGGTACAATTGGAAACAGTTATGTTGCCAAAGTATGTAACTGTACATCCCAGCCTTATTTTCCTAATATAAATCTTTATGTCGACAAAACAACATTGTCTTATGAATAACATCGAGAAAGGAATCTATAGGTGCTGCAGAAATCCCTTGAAAAGTTGTAGGAGGAACTCTCATAAAGGGGAAATTTATAGTAAAGTTGTTGATTCAGAGATTTGTCTAATAAAGTGCTGGAGCTTAAGTATATCTTTGAATATTAAGTTGCAAGTGGGTTGCTAAATGTGATAAGAAGGCTATAAGATGGAAATGAAGCATAAGAGAGAAAACATAAAAAGCTTCGTGAATGGTTTAGCACTGAGGATGGCATAAGATAAATGTGACAGACTGGATCAACATTGTTTATTTATTTTTTTTACTTGATTACCCATTTCCCCTGGGAAACCATAGAGCAAGTAAGAGTTCCGGATAAAAGATATGTAGTTTAGGACTGAACTACAGATATCTGTGTGCTTGGTTTTTTGATTGCAGATGCTTCGTTATCCAACATCTGCAAGCAAGCAACCAAGCTCAGAGAACACCAAGAACACCACAAATAAGAAATTTTCACATGCACATGTGTGATGTCCTTTCATTTATGAAGAAATAAGAAATAAATGTTGTAAAATAAGAAGAGATAGGATCATAGATGAATGAATGAAAGTGGACTGAGTACAAAGCTAACTGACCAACATGAAAGGATACGATGCTGCTGTGCTTTGGAGTATGAGGGGATAGAGAAGAAAGGCAAGACTTCCATGTTTGAATGGAGATGATGAGATCCTGAAAAACACTGCGTTTATTGAGCAAGAGATCATGTGTGAAATACAGTGAGGAGGCATTATTGTCATTCATAGAATTGCAGAGCTGGAAGTCAGCAGTAGTTGACAGTCCAATCTCTACTTGTACACATCCAATAACGTGGATTATTCCGAGTAACTGGTTGAAGTGTTTATCCTATTGGAAATGTTATATTCCCTGACATTCAACAAAAATTTGCCTTCTTGCATTCTTTCATGGCCAACACAGCAAGTCGATCTTAAGATTCTGTAGCTGGTCTAGTGAGGAACAAAAGAAGACAATTTGATGGTTTAGAACACAGCTGATATCAGGTGATGGCTCTATGGATTAATGCTATCATTAATGGGGCTGAAAGAGGCACAAAGTGGAATTAGCACCTGGTATCAGACCAACGTTCATTTAAATTGACAATATTCATTTAACTGCTAATGACTTTAAACCTGGTAATGTTACAATTGCTTCCACCATTGATTTTCTGGGATACAATAATGTGTCCTTAGCCATTGAATCTGCTGTGGCTAATGATAGCATTGTTGATTTTGAGAAGTGGAGACTCATCCAAAGGAAATCCCCGCAGAAATGCCATTTCTTAAATGGGACGATCTGACTGGCCTAGCTTCAGAAGTGGGGAATAAAATCGCTGGACAGTGGAGGTGCATATGTATTGCATGACATCAAACTGAAAGTTCAGATGTTATCTTCCATATACTTTGATATGAATGTTCCCTAATCATTTATTATATAGATCAATCAACCATTGTTATTTGTAAACCATGCTTTATAAGCTTGACTTATTGTTTAGATATGGCTGCCATTTGTGGTGTCCTAAAAACTAGAAAAGATTTAATGGCTACAGACAGATAAAGTTTTCTGTACCTTGTGATTGTCCAGATTATAGTAGTTCCAATGTGGTGGCCCTACATTTTACAGTCATAGGATATTTTCAGGACCCAGCCTGTAAGGCAATCTAGACATGTGTTAAATCAATAACCAAATACAGTATGTTATGTGAATCCAGCTACTGAGAAGCGCAAGGATTTATAGCTACAGTATAATACTATAGACTTCTTTAGAATATAGGATTTGTGTACTGTCATTGACGATTTAAAGTATCAAGACTGAAGCTGAACAAAGATGAAGAATTAAAGATTATCTATAGAAATGTAGAAAGCTCGCAAGAGGATTTTTTTTCCAATGAAAGAAAATCAGCCCACAATGTGCATAGAAAATCTGTCTGCCTGCTTGAAGTTGTTGGCTGAGTTTTGTATTGTGTTTCAAATCAAACCCAACATGTATTACATCCATAATGACAACAGATAGAGACTGATCTGGTGGCAACATCTGTCATTGCATAGGTTCTAATGTTGATCTGGCTGACTGGAAAATGAAATAGGTCTCTTGCCAGCCAAAAAATGTTTTTGGATTCTGTATTTTGTTTAATTGCTCTTCCTGAAAAGAGTGGAAGGACTCAAACTGCCATGCTGCAATGCAATTCATAGTAGAATAGAATAGAATAGAATAGAATAGAATAGAATAGAATAGAATAGAATAGAATAGAATAGAATAGAATAGAATAGAATAGAATAGAATAGAATAGAATAGAATAGAATAGAATAGAATAGAATAGAATAGAATAGAACTGGAAGGGACATTGGAGGTCTTCTAGTCCAGTCCCCCGCTTAAGCAGGAGAACCTATACCATCACAGACAAATGATGGTCTAGCCTCTTTTTAAACATCTCCATTGATGGATGTCCACGATTTCTGGAGGCAAGCTGTTCCACTGGTTAATTGTCCTTACTGTCAGGAAGTTTCTCCTTAATTCTAGGTTGCTTATCTCTTTGTTCAGTTTCCAGCCATTGTTTCTTGTCCTGCCCTCTGGTGGTTTGGTGAATAATGTGACCCCTTCCTTTTGGGGCAGCCCCTCAAGTACTGGAATACTGCTATCATGTCAGGACAGACATTTCTTCTTTTCTTTAGACTAGCCAGACCCAAGTCCTGCAGCCATACTTGGTGTGTTTTAGTCTCCAGGTCCTTGATCATCTTTGTTGGTCTTCTCTGAATTTTTTCTAAACTCTCAACATCTTTTTTGTGATATGGTGACCAAAATTGGCTGCAGTATTCCAGGTGTGGTCTTACTAGGGTTTTATAAAGCAGTATTAATAATTCATATGATCTTGATTCCATTCCTCTGTTTATACAGCCCAGGACTGTATTAGCTTTTTTGGCTGTTGCTGCATACTGCTGGCTCATGGTCAAATGATCGTCCACTAGGACTCCAAGGTGTCTCTCACAGTTACTGTTTTTAAGCCAGATCTTAAGTCTGTACTTGTATCTTTGATTTTTCATGCCTAAATTTAAAACTTTGCTTTTCTCCACACTGAAACTCATTTTGTTGGGCAGGGCCCATTGTTCAAGCTTGTCAAGATCTTTTGGGATCCTGAGTCTTCTGGGGTGTTGGCTGCTCCTGCCAGTTTGGTGTCATCTGCAAATTTGATGGGTTCCCCTTCAATTCCCTCATCTAAATCATTTATGAAGATTTTGAAAAGTACTGGGCCTAAGACAGAACCTTGTGGTACCCCACTACTTACTTCTCTCCATGTGGATGTAGTGCCATTGAGGACTACTCATTGAGCATGGTTTGTCATCCAGCTACAGATCCATCTGGTGGTGATGTTGCCTATTCCACCTTTTTCAAGCTTACCGAGGAGTAGGTTGTGGTCTACCTTATCAAATGCCTTACTGAAGTCTAAGTATACTATCTCCACAGTTTTTTGCTGGTCTATTAGTTTAGTCACTTTATCGAAGAATGAAATAAGATTGGTTTGGCATGATCTGCTTTTGACAAACCCCTGCTGGCTACTAGTTATAACTTTATTTGCTTCTTTATTTGCTTGATTTCTGTTGCAAGTCTTTGTTCGTTCTGAGCCTTTGCTTTCCTGACTTCATCTTTGCATGTTCTGGCTGTCTGCTGATAATCAGTCTTAGTTATGTGACCCTCTTTCAATTTTTTATATTTGTACTTTTTGTCTTTCAATTTTTAAGAGAAATCTTTGTGCAGCCATGCTGGTTTCTTCTTGAGTTTCTTGTTTTTCTTTTTCAGTGATATTGTGCTGGTATGGGCTTTTATGATCTCATTTTTCAGAGTTTCCCATGCTTCTTTGGTTGTTTTCCCCTTTAGGATTTTCATCCATAGGATCTTTCCTAGGTTATCTCTTAGTTTGTTAAAGTCAGCTCTTTTGAAATTTAAAACCCTGGTTGGATAGTTTTCTGTCACTAGTGTTTGCATTATATTAAATTCCATTATGATGTGGTCACTTTCGCCCAAGATTCTGATAACTTCAACTCCCTCTATCACTTCTTCTCTATTAGTAAGAATTAAGTTGCCTTTGCACTGTCCCCAGCCACCTCACCAGACAGTAGCTTCACGTTGCCAATGCCTACCACCTCTACATTGTCCCCAGCCACCTCACCGGTCAATAGCAATGTTGATGTTACCTGACCTATGTATATATGGCCACTGAGTGTAGCCAATATATTTTCTCACATGGACACACATACCCAATTGTTACTGTGGTGCTTCGGTCACTTTTACACAGTGGTGGGATTCAAATATATGAACAAATATATCCACACTCTGTGTGGATGCCATTTCCAGAAGTCTGTTCTGGGCCTGGGCAACAAAAAATTACCTACCGGTTCTGCCAAAGTGGTGTGAACTGGCTGAATCCCACCACTGCCTTTACAGTATATCAATGCAAAGAGACTCAACTGTTGTATTCAAAATACAGAAGAAGCAGGCAGATATATATTCAAGAACAATCAACTTGAGTTAGCATGTTCCTTGTTTTATTCATTATGGATGCAGCTAGGTTAAGGCTAATAAAAGGTAAAGGTTCCCCCGCACATGCGTGCTAGTCGTTTCCGACTCTAGGGGCCGGTGCTCATCTCCGTTTCAAAGCTGAAGAGCCAGCGCTTGTCCCAGGATGTCTCCGTGGTCATGTGGCCGGCATGACTAGATGCCAAAGGCGCATGGAACGCTGTTACCTTCCCACCGTAGGCTTAGCCTAATAGGCTAATGGCTGCATCTCAGATCTTTGAACACTACCCAACAAAATGTTTATAATAGCTTGCTTTATTTTTCTTGCTGTGGAATATTTTAATGCTAGTAAATATAGTATGAAGACTTTAATCTTGAAAATAACTTCTGAAATCACATTATGTCAGGCCCAGAACCAAGTATAACATATGCCAATTTTTCCAAATTTACTGTTTCACCCTTATAGACAGAATCTTGCCGGATTGAGGACTTTACCAGCTGCATCTACAATATACCTGTGAACTATTCAGGAGAGATTATCTTCAGCCTCTTTTTCTCACACATAATACCTAGGCTGAGCTGCTCCATATTCCTCTGAAATGCACTCCTCTCTTCTGAAATCCACTTCCTCACTACCTCCCATCATATATTTATCTGAGATTACATTTCATACTTATTCATGTAGAAATATGAGGAGAACATGGTCAATCAGGGCAAAATAACCAAGCATGTTACTATTATCTGCCTGTTAGCTACTAAGCAGATTGTCCATTGAAAGGCCTAGAGACTACAACATATGAAGAATGGCTGCAGGGCTTGGGTTTGGCTAGTCTAAAGAGAAGAAGGAATAGGGGTGACATGATAGCAGTATTCCAGTATTTGAGAGGCTGCCACAGAGAAGAGGGGGTCACATTATTCTCCAAAGCACCAGAGGGCAGGACAAGAAACAATGGTTGGAAACAGACCAAAGAGAGAAACAACCTGGAATTAAGGAGAAACTTCCTAACAGTGAGTACAATTAACCAGGGGAACAACTTGGCTTTAGAAATCATGGACACTTCATCACTGGTGATTTTTAAGAAGCGACTAGACAGTCACTTGTCTGAAATGGTATAGGTTCTTCTACTTGAGCAGGGGGTTGGACTAGAAGACCTCCAAGGTCTCTTCCAGCTCCTATTCTATTCTATTCTATTCTATTCTATTTCTATTCTATTCTATTCTATTCTATTCTATTCTATTCTATTCTATTCTATTCTATTCTATTCTATTCTATTCTATTCTATTCTATTCTATTCTATTCTATTCTATTCTATTCTATTCTATTCTCAACCAGATTCCCAAAGACGCACCCTTCTTTGGTTGATATAAATAAATTGGTATTTTTATTGCAAAAAATTGTGACAACTGTATCAATTTTTTATAAGTTCTGTCACAGCTGGGCAGCCCAAAGGGAGCAGACAAAACCCTTTTAATGAAAAAAGGCATTGCCCACTAATAATAATAATAATAATAATAATAATAATAATAATAATAATAATAATAATAATAATAATAATAATATAATTCTTTGAGAATATAACTTAGAAGTCTGAAGCCATATGCCAAAGCAAAATGAGTTCTTCTGCTTGGGTAGAAGTTGATAAGTTAATGTATCTCAGGTGCCCTTTAAAATTTATCAGATATCTATAAGGATTGAAAATCCTCTATTTTCTTCTATTCTCTACTATCTGAAAGCCCTGTGACCTTTAAAATGTGGAGTGTATACAAAAATAAAAATAAAGAAAATAAAGGAAAATAAAGAAATTGTTCAACCTATTTCAGCTGGCTTTATGAAAGGCATAACTATGGCTGTTTGATGCAGGGAGTACTAGAGATGGCTATCAAATTAATTATGTCCTGGTTTTATTAGCACTTTCCTTATGCAAAGTCTAAACAGATTCTTACATTTTTAACTTAAGGTCAGAAGGATCCAAATGATTGGCTAGAGTGCATGGATGGTTACATGTCTGGAATATCAGAAGAGTTATATAACATCCTGATTTAGATACTTTAAAAATGACAATTGATTATATTTTTTAAAGAAAGCAACTTATGGTTTCACATAAGACAAGTAGAAACATTACACTTTCCCTCCCATTGTAGTGAGGAGGAGGACCAGGTCTGTCAGGTAGAATGACTAACGATTGCTACAGCCTCTTATTCCATCTCTCTACTAGATGTATATCATTTTTTAGCATCACGTAGCCATCATCACAGCAATTTAAAGCCTGTCTTCATTATTGTTACATCAGCCAAACAATAGTAATAGCACTTAGACTTATATACCCCTTCATAGTGCTTTACGTAGTGCCCAAAGGTGCATTTCCAAAAGACAACTGGACTTCCTTGGTTTTTCCTTGGAAAGGTTTTGCATCCCATCCAAGAAGCTTCTTCAGTTTGGATAGTCTCCATAGACAACTAGTGGGGCAATCTCAATATTCAAATTATTAGCCACCCAACTCCAACAGACTGAGCAGTAAGTATGAAAGACTTTACAGACTGAATCGTGATTTTACTGATTTACATGTAAGGCAGAGATGTATAATTGTTTTAGCAATTGGTGATGGAACTGATGGAAGAGGGCATTGATGAGAAGTTTACAATTTCATGAGGAAATACCTTGATATTTTTATTACTTTTAAGCTTTTTTAAGGCCAATGAGTTTATTTGTTGTAGTCCTTTTTTAATTCTCTTTCTCTTTCCCTCTCGCTCTCCCTTGTAAATGCCCAATTACTGGAAGTTTCTAAGAAAAGATTGGATAATCATTTGTCTGAAATGGTATAGGGTTTCCTGCTTGAGCAGGGGGTGGGACTAGAAGACCTCCAAGGACCCTTTCAACTCTGTTATTCTGCTACTTTTTCAATCTTCCTCTTTTTCTCTCTCGCTCTGGTCTGGTAGCCTTGTGGTAACAAGTAAAAAAAAATAAGTTCAACTTTCAACCTGTTGTTCAGATTTGTAATAATTCTTTTCCCAAGTCCAGGTAGTCCTCCACTTATAACCACAATGGAGCCCAAAATTTCTATTGCTAAGTGAGGCAGTTGTTAAGTGAATTTTGCCTCATTTTATGACCTTTCTTGCCACAGCTGTTATGTGAATTACTGCAGTTGTTAAGTAGTAACATGGCTGTTAAGTGAATCTGGCTTCCCCCATTGTCAGAAGGCCGCAAAAGGGGATCAATGACCCCAGAATACTGCAACTGTCATAAATACGAGCCAGTTGCCAAGCATCTGAATTTTGATCATGTGACTATGGGGATGCTGCAATGGTCATAATTGTGAAAAATGACCATAATTCACTTTTTTTCACTGTCATTGTAACTTTGAACAGTCACTAAACATACTGTTGCAAGTCAAGGATTATCTCTCTCTTTTTTCACAGCTTAAAGTCATCGTCTCTGGTGAGTTTAGAGTCTAGAAAAATAAAGTATGCTACTACTTTAATGTCTTCTCTACTATTTGTACTGGGGGGGGGGGTTGCTTCTTAACATAAAGATATCAAGCAGCAGACCAGCTTTTTCATTCTTTCACTTTCAGCAAGAGATTCCTTAAGTCTTCAAACATTGCAGTCTAACCGGTATCAGTAATTTGCCTGAGGATGTTGATGTTTCTTCCAGCAGTTGAAATTCATTTTTTTTTTGCTAACCCAGCATTTATTATTATATAGGTTGAATATTAATTAAACAAGGAGGTGATTTACAATTTAGGGGCACTCCTATTCCAATTTTTGACTATTTAATTACTCCATATTCCATTCTAACTATTGTTTCCCATCTCCTTACAATTTTTCAGTATAGCGCGAACCCATCTATGCATAATTTATTGCATATGCACAGTCAAAATAATAAATATTTACATAATAAATATAGGAAAAAAGCAAGCATGAGAATTCCCTTGTCTTTTTATTATCCCTTAGATTTTAGCAATGTGAAATTCAGTGCCCCTATTTCTTCTGAAACGAGCTTGTACATCTGGCTGATCTTGTTCTGTATATTGTTGAAGTCTGCACTTAAAACTTTGAGCATTATCTTACTGGTATATGAGGTATGTGCAGATGTTTGATTGTTTAAGCATTCTTCATCACTGTCCTTGATGGTACTTAAATATTAACTGATTGTTTCTAGTCTCTTGGCCACTACTGAGTTTCCCATACTTGCTCAAAATTTTACAAGATCTTACTTATAAAATTTAAAACATTTCTTCTAGTATTTAAGCAACTTCTGGTACCTTTTGCTTTCTGCCTTCATCTATGTTCAGTGTATCAGCAGACATTTTTCTTGCTTTAATGCATTGCGGGATATTTTTTGTTGGATTCGTCTTTATCAGTGCCACAAATTTTAGTTCAGAGTTCTTCAGCCAATCCATTACATCTATTCTTTCCCTTCACCACGTAATCACAAGAAATACTGCTGACTTGTATCTCGTTGGTCTGATGATTTTATTTGTTTTCTTTAGTTTAATCTATCACGTTGTAAGAAGACATTTTGGGTAGTCAGCACAAGGTTTTGTTTTTGCTGAGCAAGTAGAGCTTTGACATCTGTGCTTGCAGGGTATATAGTCAATTTGATACCTGAAACTAAAGAAAAGCTTAAATGAAATTCAGAAGGCTCTTGAGAATGAGATGAAAGTATTGAAGCACATTTTTGTGACTGTAGAATTGTAGCTTTCAGAAAATTGACAGATTTGACGTAGTATTTATAATAATACTAATGTGGTGGAATATGGACCAGGGTTGCAGGATGTGGGGGCCCTTTCCCAGGCAGCAAAGAGACAATTTTTGGTATGCAGAAAGAAAGTGTAACTGATTCCCCCTAGCAATTCCTAGGGTATATCTAGTCATTAAGCACTTTAGTCGGGCAAGATTTCTGTCTATAGGTCAGCAACAACAATAATAATAAAAAAAATAATATAAGTAAGTTGTCTATGGATATTTTCAATCATCCAGGTCATGGTTGTCCCAAAGTGCTTTTCCAAAAGGCACCTGGACTTTCTTCTTCTTGTTGTTGTTGTTTTCTTTGAAAATGTTTTACTTCTCATCCAAGCTTCTTGGATGAGAAGTGAAATGTTTTCAAGAGAAAAACACACACAAACAAGTCCAGTTGTCTTTGGGGAAAGCAGAGTTGATCTGAGCAAGTTGGCTAGGGGGACCCCATATATATGCCCTCCAGGAAGGTTTCATTCCTCATGTTTCACCTAATCTGGGTAGGCTCCTTAGGCGAGTAGGCAGAAAGTCATTGGGATGTAAATGTTCCAATTCCTTGACCCTAGGTGGTTCATTAAGTGTGACCTCCCTGGTGAATGTGGGAAGTGGTCTTAATCTTCCAGAGGAAGCATTTGCCTTCATAGAGGTCTTCCTTAGTATCTGTACCTACAGTACATCCCCTGGTCTATCATATTACCTATTGCTATTAATTTCTTTCTCTTTGGACTGTATAAACACTTCAGATAGGAACATGTATCTCTAGTAATCAGCTGCCAGTGCTAAACAACAGTTCTCAGAGTGGCAGTATGTATGAGACCTGGAAGATTAGCAACTGTCAGTGGCCTAAATCTCTCGGCTACCTGTCTATTATTTGATTAAATTACCTTGCTATGATAAGCGTTCTGCAGCTTGTCTCATTTTGTGATGAATCCGCTTTCTGCCATATTGCTCCCAAGCCTTTCTCTTGGTCTGACAGTTGTTATTTGCCTTGTCTGCCCAGTGATTGTGGAAGAGCCTTCTTCATTTAGGATGTCAGCACCAGAAGAGGAGAGCAATTTAGTGGATTAAAGAGCTGTTATATTCTCCAGGACAAAGACATATAATTTTGATAAAAGCGGAAAGTGGTCCAGAGAAATTCTCAGCGATAAAAATAAACATATCCATGGGGATTCTTTTAGAAATATTTTATGAATCCTGTTGGGATGAATCTATTTCTTTATTGTCCCTCTGGAACTGAAATGGCCAAAGAACAAACTGTTTGCCAAGTAGTTGATGTGCAAAGTTCCAGTATATTTTCTGCAAAATACCTGTTTATGTTCTTTTCAGAGCTCAGTTATTGAAGAGACTCAGGACAAGGATTGTTGCAACTCCTTTGATCTAGTCCTTTCAAGTTGTTTTTATATTTTGAGGAAAAGAGTCACTGCCACCACTTTGTTCATCGTGAGAGGAAGGAAAAGAGAACTCCTTTCCAAATTGGATTGCACTTACAGCTCAAATAGGATTGTTCATTTTGTTTCAAATCCTTCTCAGGTTATTCATTGCACTCCATTTCTTCTTATTTTGCATTGACCTAAAGCTAATATGATCACATTTTTTTAAAAAAAGAAAATATTACTTTTGATGGTTTATATATAAAGTGGCTATTTACAAGGTTTTTACTCATAAATACATATTGCTGGCTCACCTGGGACCTGTTTGGTAATTCTAAAAGAGAGGCTAATATCTTAATTGTTCATAAAATTAATAATTATTATACATATTCATTCCAAAATAATACATTTTTCTATGTCTTTTGCTTAAAATATACAGTACACAAATTGACACATAGGACAGATCATGAGCCAAGAAGAAATCCTATCACTTAGCAAAGAGTGAAAACCAGAAATATTCTGAAAACCACAATTGTACAATGTTTTTTATCAACATTAATTAAGCTGATTCAAATAACCTTCAAACTTCCAGTTTCTTTATAGCTTGTAACTTGATCTAAAGATCAAGGATGGAGAAGAAGCAGAAGCATTAGAAAACCAGACCAAATGTGTTTAGCCATGATGTTTGCTGTTTAGAGTGACTGTCATATGGAGATGTGGAAAGAATATTAATAAATGTAGAAAAAATAATAATTCAAAATTAGATGTATTCCTATACTATCACTGACTGTCCTTTTCATCAGTTGTTGTTGGTTGCGAAGTTGTGTCCGACCCATCGCGACCCCATGGACAACGTTCCTCCAGGCCTTCCTGTCCTCTACCATCTTCTGGAGTCCATTTAAGCTCACGCCTACTGCTTCAGTGACTCCATCCAGCCACCTCATTCTCTGTCGTCCCCTTCTTCTCTTGCCCTCAATCTTTCCCAGCATTAGTCTCTTCTCCAGTGAGTCCTTCCTTCTCATCAGGTGGCCAAAGTATTTGAGTTTTAGCTTCAGGATCTGGCCTTCTAAAGAGCAGTCAGGGTTGATCTCCAACTTGATCAGTAGCATGATCTATAAATAACTGAAACTAGAAAACTATGCTGGAAACAAAGTCAATACAATGTTGCAAAGACTGCTAAACCACTTCCTCCTCTGGTAATTAATGACCAGGCTAAACTAATTAAACAATACAAATAATACTAAATAGGGAAAACCCTTTCAGAAAACAGAGTTTCTCTAGTTACACAAAGATAGCACCCAGAGTCAGCATGTAGGCATACACCAAAGTAAGATAGGGACATTTCTACCGGAGCTGCATGTCCGCCAAATTAAACATTACAAAGGGCACATACACACACCACAACACACCACTTTCCCTATAAATATTACCAGCCTCTGTGCCCCAATTTGTAGCTACCTTTGAGTGTTTTTATGCTCTCTAATAAACTTCTTTCTCTTCAAGCTGCTGAGTCTGGTATCATTTTTACAGAAACCTGGCTTGGATTTGGATTCTTGGAATCCTTCTGACAGAGTTTATAGACTGAATGCATTTGGCACTACTAGGGTCTGCAAGATGGTGTACGGTTATCCCTAGCCACTGAATCAAAGAAGCAATGGTAAACTATTTAAAGTTTGGCTGAGCCATGAAAATGCAACACGCAAAATCTGACAAATGTATCGATTAAAAGGCATTCTGAAGGCCATTGTACTGTCTTGTCCAGTCCTCCCCCAAATACATTGATTGTGACTCTTGAAAGAGACATGGAATTGGATAAAGTAAGGAAACAGAGTCAAACATACAAACAAACAAATCTGATCAGGCTCCAATTTTCAGTGCAAATGATTCTCTAAATAAGGCTTCTGTAGCAGGGCACACTTTCAGATTCCAACTTAAAGGTAAAGGTAAAGGTTCCCCCGCACATGCGTGCTAGTCGTTTCCAACTCTAGGGGCCGGTGCTCATCTCCGTTTCAAAGCCGAAGAGCCAGCACTTGTCCGAGGACGTCTCCGTGGTCACGTGGCCGGCATGACTACACACCAAAGGCGCATGGAACGCTGTTACCTTCCCACCGTAGTGGTCCCTATTTTTCTACTTTCGAACTGCTAGGTTGGCAGGAGCTGGGACAAGTAACATGCGCTCACTCTGCTACGTGGCACTCAGGATTCGACCCACCAAACTGCCGACCTTCTGATCGACAAGCTCAACGTCCTAACCCACTGAGCCACTGCGTCCCTTGATTCCAACTTAGAATATCACAAATGTTTGGCAAGAGATCAAATATTTCAATAATTATCTTGGCAATTGTGAAGCCCAATCATCTCTCCATCTCTCTCCCTCCCTCCCTCCCTCCTCTCCTGTAGGGATGGCTTAGTTCCTTTGAATCAAGGAATGTATGCCTTGATTCCTTTGAAGACATCTTCATAGAATATTTTCTTAAAGCTTTGATTGAAACAGGGAGGTATGCTTCATGGGGATTGATTATGTGCCACTACATTGGTGTCAACTCTGAACAACCATACAGATAGATTTTCTACATGACATTCTCAACCTGGTTTTTCAGGTCTCCCAGAAAATGTACCCATTGGTGCGGTAATTGAGTCCACCCGCTCCTCTTTTTTCTTTCACCTTTCCGAACATCACAGACTTTTTCAGAGAGCTAGGTATCATATTATGTGTCTGGAGTAAAATATGTCCCCAAAATTATAACTTGAGTCTGGCCTTTTGTGTCTCAATTGAGAATTCTTGAGTTAATCTGTTCAATTATCCATTTGTTTTTTTGGCTATCCATGGCATTTTCAGGAGTTTTCTCCCAAAATGAAATTCAAAAGCATCAGTAGCCCTTATATCCTCTTCAAAGCCCTCTGTCCATAGATTATCATAGGGAAAACCACTCTTTCCTTCCTTCCTTCCTTCCTTCCTTCCTTCCTTCCTTCCTTCCTTCCTTCCTTCCTTCCTTCTTTCCTTCCTTCCTTCCTTCCTTCCTTCCTTCCTTCCTTCCTTCCTTCCTTCCTTCCTTCCTTCCTTCCTTCCTTCCTTTTGTATTTCTGGGTATGTTGTTGTTTTCTTATCATTTTTAATCACTTTTGACATCAAATTATTATTAAATAGATTAATGGCAGTTAGCATAAATCCACAAGGAAGAAATAATCATATTTAGAGCTGATTTGCTCATCTTACATTTCTAGTAATTTGTTTCCCTATTAAATGTGTTATACCTTCAAAGTCTACATTGTTAACTATCGTTTTCTATCTCCTTCAAATCATAAAACAAATTCAAGGCCATTCCAAAGAACTGGAATTGGACAATGGTAATTTCACTGCCGCCCCTCCTTTTTTTTGAGGGGGGAGAAGGGGGGGCTGTTTGCTCCTGGCTTTCCAGGTGTTCCTTTTCTCCACTCACTTTCCCTTCCTCAAAGCCCGTCTCTTTATATGTGGCTATTCCATGGTGCTTCAGCAGGTGGCAGCAACACCTTGCCAAGCTTGGCTGATCTAGCCGGCTTCGATCTTTTAATACCGGGATGGGAGACCACCAGGAGACCACCAGTTTTACAAAACAAATACACACAGAGACAAAAAAAGAACAACCCACTTCGGAAGAAGAAGAGCAGAAAACCGTTGTGGTGTCTTGCTTGCCTCTTGTGCCTGTCGAGCGTCCAGCTTCCACCAGTTCTTCTCTTCGTCTGGTTTATTCTCCTGCTCGAGCAAGGCATCTTTTGGAGGTCAAGTATAAAACAATCCACAGCCATACTAGATACATATTTTGAAGTTGCTTTTTTTTCCTTAATAAATTATAGAGGTGTGCACAAAGAGGAAGCAATCCTTTGAAATTGTACTGCACAGAGAAAAGAATTCCTATTTCTCCTAGGTATTCTGAAGCAAAACAATTCTTTATATAACTAGCACATGCAAAAGAGGGTAAATTCTTTTTGATATCAGTGAGAAGTTCTTTCCTAAAGGCTCAGGCTTTATGGGAAGGAAAGGGTTTTCTTTAAAATATGTTGGGAAGAAGAAAAAGTCATTCTTATATTCTATAATTTATGGAGGGCCATGGAAGGATCAATAGGTACATATTAATCTTTCAGCTTTAGCTCAGAAATGCTTCAGAATGTGCAAAAGCTTCATCAGAACAGCCATTTGATCCTGGAAACAAGACATGGGTACTTTAATGATCTGCAAGCAGATGCTTTGTATATTGCAAATTGCAAAATTTCAATTATCAGTGACAATAGCCAAGAAGATGGATAGTTAAATAGATAGGACATTGGTTGATAAGGATCTAACAGACTCCATCCATATTTCCCCAGATTTGGGGAGTAGAGTATTAGTTTGGCAGTTGGCATGGGTTTGTACACAGTAGTTAGTGTTCTTATACAGGTTGTCCTTGACCTACAACCATAATGGAGCCTTCCCATTATGGTTGCAAGTGGTGATGGCTGTTACAGTAAGTGAAAAAGCCTCACTTCATGACTCCACCTCCTGCTGTCCCTCACCTTCTGAGACACCCCATGTACTGCTTCCCAACCCTTAAGATTCCTACAGCCCTTGGCCCTGCTTTTGCCCTCCACTGGGTCCCTGCAAGCATATCTCATCCCACTTGGGTCCACAGGGCTTGGTTCTTCTCCCTACCCCTAGTCACCTATCATGCACTTACCTTCTGAAAGCTCCAGCGCTTTCCTCAGCATTGCACAGACTTCATCAGGGAATCAGAATGGAGCAGTCTGTTCTGGGCTGTGTGGTGGCTTCCAAAAATGGCCACCATTTTAGCATAATCATTTTAGCATAACAGCTTACCGGTTGAGCTCCGGACGGCCCCCGACCTTCGCTCCTTCCGGCGCGATCTTAAAACATTCTTTTTCGAACAAGCTGGCCTGGTCTGACGGGGTGGGGTTGGGTTTTTTAAAATTAGTTTTTAACTTAATATGTATTGATTTTATGGGCATGATGTTTAATTGGTTTTTAATGGTTTTTTAATTTTTGTATCTGATTTTTATTGTGTATTGCCCTGTTCACCGCCCTGAGTCCTTCGGGAGAAGGGCGGTATAGAAATCAAATTATTAAATTAAATTAAATTAAATAAGGAATTGTGGGGAAACTCAAAATGGCTACATCTGGGAGGTAGCCTAGCCACATGGCCCAAGGATAAGTGTCTTGTCCTCCTTCCCCAAGAGGACATCTGGAGATCTCCAAAAGTTAAATGGGTGATGGGTGATAGAGGTGGGATGGGAAGCAGGCCCAAGAACTGTGGAGAATCTACTCAATGGGATTGGATGGGAGGGGAGAGAGGAAGGAGGCCACTGTAGCACCTCTGAGATCTGTCATAAAGGTGAATGACTTCAGGAGATGCTGTGGTGGCTATAACTTTGAAATGGCTACTAAGTGACTAGTCATTAAGCTAGGATTGAATGTAGAGGCATGTAGAGGTTTTAACTTTTTTTTGTTTTAGTGTAATTCTCTGGTTTTGCTTGCTTGCTGCCAGCAATTCTTCAGATAGATGGGTGGCTATATAAATTCGAGAAATAAATAAATGATAGTCTGCTATATTTTCTATCATGATGATAATTTCTTCCATTGTATTTCATTTTTGTAACATGAAAGACATTCTTCCATATATATATATATATATATATATATATATATATATATATATATATATATATATATATATATATATATATATATATATATATATATATATATATATATATATATATATATATATATATATATATATATATATATTCCTTTAACTTGCATCAAAGTTGCTTTTCTTAAAAACCATGAAGGATTATGAATGGTGAGGTGAAGGGTGAATTGATCAGCATTTACTCCTACAACAAATTGCTTTGACAGTGGAGTAAAGGCAGTGGAGTAAAGTAAATATATCATAAAAGTCACTTTACACTTTCTCCTTCTTCTCTTGCTCAGATTCAATCAGTGCATTGCAGGCCTTCTCGTACAGCCGCATGAATGCTTTGCAATCGGTACATTTAAGTGAATCTCCTTCCTCAGCATTGTCTCTAGAAGTATTTCTCATTTGTCACCTCTGGTTATTAAGTTTGCAATTTTGTAGCCTTATAATAACTGCCTTAATGGTTTCAGTAGGTTTGTAGATGTCATTGAGAATCAAATGAACCTTAAAAGGCCAGTTACTTAAATATAGGAATAATATGTTGGATTAGGAGTTTAATTTCCAAAACGGATTCAGAGGTAATCTGGGCTTCCTTAAGACTTTGAGGTCGATTTTTCATAGATCCATAAGGATATTGTGGTCATTACCCAAGGTTACCATCTTTCTTCACTTGCAAAAATGTGTGAATTCAGGTTAAAAGCCAGTAAACTGAATGGATAAAGCCAGCTCTGCTATTAGGGATAGCAAAATATCTGCTGGAAGGAAATAGTTATTTTCCTGTAAGAGTAGCAATAGGTATTTAAATGATTTATATTTGTTGCCTGAGTTTGGGCATAAGGGTTATAAAAGAGGCAGGATGTCTCTAAATAATTTCTCAGTGCTTGATTTGGTTCATGGGACAAATCACTTGTGTTCTTTGTAGTGTTGTGGGGTTCCATTGACTTTGGAGATTTATGTAGCTCTTCAGTAGAAAAGTTAACTGTTCTCTAAGAGAAAAAAAAATATTATTAATCTTGTGTGCCAGGAAATTTAAGCTAAAGAGAGGTCCTGTAGAGGAATTTAACTCATAGTCCTGATTCCTCCACTTGGATAATATGCAGGAAGTGGCAAAGATAGCCAGTTGTTAACATATTCTTTAAAAGTGGGATCTGAAAAATAAACTCAATATATATTGCTAATAATATTCAGACCCACAGATAATCAAGTCAAAGAGAAACAGGATATCTTTGATAGTTTCCCAGTTATTGCAAAATTGGCTGTAAGGAAACATCTTCTATTTTTTTTAAAGTAATGAAGACAATGAGTAGTGTTCAAAGAAGATTCCAATAGAATAGAACATACGTAGCTCTATACAAAATATATTATGTAGTTATGTAGGACAACTCCTTAATCTTACAACAAAGGGTCAACCATAGTTTCAGCTGAGAAACTGTGAGCATCCTAGACCAAGCCAAATCCAGTAATGCTAGGGGTTTCCTAGATGCATGGTAAATCAACCATTAATAGACATATTCAGATAAACTATATTTGCACACCATTCAAAAGAGACTATTTTGAAAAAAAGCTAAGAAGGAAACAAAAAGACCAGAACACCTCCTCTTCAACCTCCAGATAAACAGGAATTAATGCCAAACAATCAAACAGGAAACAATACCTTAATCAAGAAACTATACCACCATCAAAACTGGCAGGACAAACTACTGTATATAAACAGGGAGCAAACCCCACACCTAACTCGCCTTAATGTTACTTAGACCTTTGAAAACAGGATAGTTCAGGGGTCTGCAACCTTGACAACTTTAAGACTTGTGGACTTCAGCTCCCAGAATTCCTCATGCTGGCTGAGGAATTCTGGGAGCTGAAGTCCACAAGTCTTAAAGTTGTCAAGGTTGCAGACCCCTGGGATTCTTTCTTTCTTTCTTTCTTTCTTTCTTTCTTTCTTTCTTTCTTTCTTTCTTTCTTTCTTTCTTTCTTTCTTTCTTTCTTTCTTTCTTTCTTTCTTTCTTTCTTTCCTTCCTTCCTTCCTTCCTTCCTTCCTTCCTTCCTTTCTTTCTTTCTTTCTTTCTTTCTTTCTCTTAAAAAGAAGTTGTAGGTAATATACTCCAGGTATGCATGGTGGGCTGTGTCAAAATTGACAGAATGCCTTGTTGAACATAACACTAGTATTTGGTCTAATCATGTAGCAAAATAAGGTGGAAATGAAGTAGTAGACTCTTTGTGCAAAAGTAGATTGGACTATGAATATTGATGGGGAAATCTTCTATGATCATAGTGACAAGTTTGGATTTCTTGTTGTTCGTGGAAGAAAAGTAATAAAAGAATTTTTATTTTTCCTATTAGGCATTTTAAAGAAAGATTGTCAACTAAGAGAAGTAAAACACTAACACAAAAACAAAAGAATAAAGGAGTTAAAATAAATAGTATTTTAGTAAAATAGAAGTAGTAATCAATGGATGTAAAACACAGTGATTGCAATTTTCATAACATATACCGTATTTTCCAGCGTATAAGATGACTTTTTAACCCACGAAAATCTTCTCAAAAGTTGGGGGTTGTCTTATACGCCCAGTCGTCTTATACGCTGGAAAATACTATTCACCTCTCTGATCTTTTCTCTTTTCTGCTGGATGGCGGGATCACTGGGTGAATGGAGGTAGGCGATGGCGACCCGTGGTTAAGCGGCCGATGGCGAATGGGTGATGGAGGGCAAACTCTTGTCAGCTCCTGGGGCGGCTACTGCAGCCGCTGCCGTTGCTCTCTGTAGGACTGGCCATGCTGGCACTTCCAATGCTGGCTGTCAGGTCCCCGAAAAGAGGAGGGGCAGGTGGTCCCCAGAGGCGCGCTGCTCGACAGTAGGAAGAGAGAACCTTTGCTCCTGCCGAGGCACCGCCTGACCCACGCCGACTGGAAGAATCGCTTGCCCAGTCATGGAGTGTGGAACAGCGGTACTTGGTGCCCCTCTTGCCTGCAGACCATGCAGCAGCCCTCGCCAGCCGGCCTCAGCATGGCCGCCCCAAGCCTGGCTCTCTAGCGCATCTTCCAGGCCCGCCTGGCCAACCGTCTCCTGGGTGGGGCTTGGCTCCAGACGCGGCAGCTGCTCCATCTGCAAATGCTATCTCAAAGCCGGATTGTGCTTGGCCGTGCAGGCTGCCGAAAGGCGGGGACTCAGAGTTCCCACGGTGGTTGCGGCTTCTGGCATGCTGTTTGCAGAGTCTGGCCTGGAAGAGCGCGTGGCTTTGCACCATTTGCATCAGACGGGGCTGAATCGGGCTTGTGTCGGACACTTGGCAACTGGAATGTAAGTATTTTCCGGCGTATAAGACGAAAAATCTTGAAAATCTTCTCAAAAGTCAGGGGTCGTCTTATACGCCAGAAAATACGGTAGATTAAATATATTGCTTTACAAACATTAAAAATCAGTGTTAAGCTTTGACCCAAGAATATCTAGGAGTATGGGCGAAACACTATAAATCACTGGCTCAAATTCTTCCTCTTCCTCCTACTTCTAATTTATATGTCATTTAACTCCCAACAACTCTTTGAAAGACTGCTAAATCTCTCTCTCTTCCTCCCCCCCACCTTTATATATTTATCAGTAGAAAATGATGGATGCAAGATAGAGAAGATTTAATTACCAGTAAGTCTTTAATGGGCTAAATTAGGGCATTAACACTCTAAAAGATTGACTGGCACAGCAAAGTGCAGATAAGGGCCCATTTTAATCTATGCTAATCTCCTACTGAAACCACATGACTAAGAGGGATCATTCTAGGATCAAAGACTCATGTGCAATTTGCAAATTAACTCCTCCCAAGGGAAAAGTTAGGGAACCTAGGAAAAAGATTTTGGCACATTTTACGCATACTGTACCAGGTGACATGATTTGAGATGATGATAAACATTTGGACACACTTTTCCTAAATATATAAATTTGTATGCACATTTTTGTATGGTGAGCCATGTCACAAGATTCTGATACCAGTGATCTGTAGGTCTTAGATAAATCTTAGAATGTAAGAGCTGCTAGTATCTTTGGATATCATCTAGTCCAGCCCTCTGTCCATTGCAGGAATACTTAACAAATAGCCATCTAGCCCCTGTTTAAATGCCATTAACAAAGAGAGTCCCAAGGGGCCCTTTTCTCTTGCACAAAGCATTTAGAATGGGCTATTAGCAAATTGAGGTAACACTAGCAAAAAGCTCTTCCTCAGAATGTTAAAACTATATTTGTTAACAGATCTAATCAATCATTACCGAAGTCATTAGCCAGCACAGTCATGATTTTTGCAAAGATATCTTGGCTGCTTCAGGGGCTGTCTCTGATTATCTACACAGGCCAGCAATGCTTATGATGGGAATGCTGCACAAGCTACGTTGTTCTCCTAATATCTGCTTTAACATTTGCAAGAGAGGCAGCCAGTTTATTCTAATATACTTTGCAAAGCACTCTCTGGAAATTTTTACTTTGTTCTGCTAATTTAATGGGACGTTATGATCCAGTTCACGGAGAGGTTCGGAAGGCATGAATCAGAATTGCAGGCACCTGTGCCTTTTGCCCCCACCCATATGAGCCTTCTCCATCAGTGTTAGCACAGCAGAGTTGCCAATAAAGCTACAATCTTTACAGACTGTGGGAGGAATAGGGAGGGGGCCCATGTTTAGGAGCTCCGCAGCCACCAGCAAATAAAGATGTGCAGCAGTCCAAAGAAAGAAGATATATTTCCCCTCAGAGGGAGGAGAAGGAGGAGGGGGAGGGGGAGGGGGAGGAGGAGGAGGAGGAGGAGGAGGAGGAGGAAAAATAGTAATAGTACCAGTAGCAGCAGTCCACTGAGGCAAAACACAATGTAAAAAGCACAAGAATTCCACATGCTGGCCATATTAGAGAAGAAAAAAAATATAGAAGAAATTCTCATTGTTTATAGGGAGTTATCTACTCCAGGGTCCAATGATTTTGCACATATCTGGAGTCTAGGTCAATGTAATTCAGCATAGTTTTGAAAAAGAATTCTGAGACACTCTTCCAATAACATTGCCAAGTAAACTGCAAGGACTTATCCACTTGGTTGCCAGAAGTCAAGACTCGCATGAAAAGACAGGCCATAGCTATGGCAATGATGAAAATGATACCAGCCTATAGAAAACAGGCCTATTGTAATTTCATTTTCCCCCTTAACTTTCATTTTAAACTATGGCATGGATTAGAAAAACATCCATAAGTAATATTCACTGTGTTCTTCAAAAGCAATGAATGTGGAAATGACACAGTGTCAACCTCCTTGTATGTGATGGCTGACTTAGTTTCCTACATCTGAAGCACTGCAAAAAGCAATTTCATTGTGAATATCCTGAGATATATTTATGTAGAGCTGACTTGCCAATTCCCTTATTTCTGAAATCTGAGAAAAGAACAACTTGCCTTCCATGGCTATCATAGCTAAAGGTCATGTGAATTACACTTGTGTGGCAAGAAATAACTCAGTGACTTTAGTTTTATTTATATTTATTTATCACAATAAATATAGTTACATTTTCTATGTCCTTTTCTTCAGCTTATTATTAAATGTACACTAGCTGCTCGGCTGTGAAGTTCTTCAAACAGTTGATAGCTCAATGTTGTTATTTTGCAATAGACATTCAGGCATCAAGTGTTCAGAAAGAGATGCATATCATTAACAATTGTTTTATTTTAGGGGTGCCATTTTGTAGTTGCTCTGCTTTTGGTGGAAATGAAATGCAATAAAATACCTATAATACTGTATCTGCATAACAAGGTCAATTAAAAGTGTGTGTGTGTGGAGGGGGAAATAGCAAATTGTTATAACTTTAGATTAACATTTGATTAAGAATTCTGCTGCAAGAAATTTAATGATATGTAGTGCTGATACTCTCGTTTTTGTATGAGAAAAACTGTGGAAAATTAATGCATCTGATTTATTCTGTAAAGTTTTCAATGTAGATTATATAAAAAATAATTATTTTGGTAGACATTCAGTTCAGGGTGGAGGTTCGTTCAGGGTGGAGCTTGTGGGTTGGTTTTCAAACGTTTCATTACCTCTTCAGCAACTTTTAGGAGATGTCTGTGTCAGTGCTTTTCTGTTTATAAGGTCTTCAGGTGTGGGTGTGTCAAGTGAGGGTCTTGTGATGGGTCAGGTGTGAGTCATCAGTGAGAGGTTGTGACGGGCCTTGTGATCGGGAGGTTATATTGGGTCAGGGCCTGGTGTAACCCCCTCATCACAAGCTTCTTTCTGATGACTCACACCTGACCCATCACAAGACCCTCACTTGACATACCCACACCTGAAGCCCTTATAAGCAGAAAAGCACAGACACAGACACTGAAGATGTTACCTAGCCTGGTAACAAAATGCTCAGAAACCAATCCACAAGCTCAGACAACAAACCTTCACCTTTATCCTATACCCGAGCTACAGATATTTGTCACTACTGCAAAAGATATTCAATTGCACATATTCAACCTCCCTCCGTCCAGTGCGCTCCCACAGAGAGGGCCTCCTCAGGGTGCCTCCGATCAAAGAATGTCGATTGGTGGCCCCTAGGGGGAGGGCGTTCTCTGTGGGCGCGCCAGACCTGTGGAACCGCTTGCCGGTCGAGCTCCGGATGGCCCCCGACCTTCGCTCCTTCTGGCGGGATCTAAAAACCTATTTATTTGAGCAATCCGGCCTGGTTTGAAGGGTTAAGGGCTGGGTTTTTAACATAGTTTTAATTACTGTTTATATCGGGCATAATATTTAATTGTTTTTTAACTTTTGTACTTCATTTTTAATATTTATTTCCCTGTACACTGCCCTGAGTCCTTCGGGAGAAGGGCGGTATAAAAATTTAATAAATATAAATATAAATATATTATACAGCAGTTTTTTAAAATTAGTCCCAATTAGAGCCTTGTAAAGTTCAATTATTTTGATGCTTTATTGGAGGTGCTTTGCCCACACAAATTTCTATAGGACCAATATTTTCTCTTTATTATTCTGAGTCATGAATATTTCATATGCAGCTAGTTCTCAACTTATGACTGGAATTACAGTTGTAAATTGTGGCAATCATTAAGTGGATCACTGCATGACAGCACCCAATTTTACATCCTTTCTTTTTGTGGTGGATGTTAAACAAATACCATGGTCATTAAGCAAACACATTTCTCCCAATGGGCTTTTTTTTATACCAGAAACTGGAAGTAAATGCCAGAAACCAGCAAAAAAAGAAATTGCCCAAAATTAGCATTACATGTTGAGGGATGTAAATGTGAGTCAGTTGCTAAGCACCTAAAATGTGATCATGTGACTAAAAGGAGGGTACAGCTGTTGGAACTTTGAAAACAGGTCCTAAATAGCTCTGGGGAGGTCCATCATAAGCTGAAACAGTCACTAAGCTGTCAGTCATTAAGTGAGGACTATCTGAATTGAAATTGAGGATGCTTGCTTTGTCTTGAGTTCTGTATCTGTAACTGTAGGACTTTGATTTCTGAGTACTTATTGGTTCATATATCTATTTGCAATCATTTGAAAATTGTTTCTCTCAATTCTAGGAAGCTTGTTTTGCTTATTATTATTGATTATATTTCATCAATCCATGTTGATTATTAATAATCACGTAGATAATTCCTCCCCCCATGTTAATCTGTTCCCATTATGGTCCTTCGTGTCTTCCAGTGATGCACTACTGATTCCGTTGATTGAACCCATCCAGATGGTTGCTGGTCATTCTCTTGACTTTTTTTTTTCCTTCCACTTTTCCCAACATTACAGACTTCTTCAAGGACTGGATCTTTACGCAATGTGTCCAAAGCATAAAATTTAGTCATTTATGTCTTGACTGGGAACTTCAGTGTTCCATTTGTTTGTTTTCTTGGCTACGCAAGGTATTCTCAGGAGACTCCTCCAGCATCAAAATTCAACAGTGACACACTTTATCCTGCTTCTTCATAGCGCCATCTGATCTCCTCAAGGTTCTGAATCAATCAACAGTTAGGATAAAAAAATGAAGCTTCTGATGTTTATCATGGTGAAATTAATAGTTTTAGATATGACCAGGTAAGATGGCTTGAGTGGGACAGAATTAGAAATAGATGTCAGAGTTCCCTCTTTGCCAGCACACACAAGTATCACAAAGACACCTAGAGAAGCTTCCTGCTTAATTTAGTTACCTGAGAGCAGCATTTGTTGTTAGTTGCGAAGTCGTGTCCAACCCATTGCAACCCTATGGACAACATTCCTCCAGGCTTTCCTGTCCTCTACCATCTTCTGGAGTCCATTTAAGCTCTGAAGCCTACTGCTTCAGTAACTCCATCCATCCACCTCATTCTCTGCCGTCTCCTTCTTCTATTGCCCTCAATCTTTCCCAGCATTACTCTCTTCTCCAGTGAGTCCTTCCTTCTCATTAGGTGGCCAAAGGATTTGAGTTTTAGCTTCAGGATCTGGCCTTCTAAAGAGCAGTCAGGGTTGATCTCCTGTAGGACTCACCGGTTTGATTGCCTTGCAGTCCAAGTGACTCGCAGGAGTCTTCTCCAGCACCATAGTTCAAAGGCCTCAATTCTTTGGCGCTCAGCCTTTTTTATGGTCCAACTTTCACTGCCATAGATTGCAACTGGGAAGACCATAACCTTGACTATATGCACTTTTGTTGACAGGGTGATATCTCTCCTTTTTAGTGTGCTGTCTAGATTTGCCATGGCTTTCCTCCCGAGGAGCAAGCGTCTTTTAATTTCTTGACTACAGTCCCCATCTACAGTGATCTTGGAGCCCAGGAAAATAAAATCTGTCACTACCTCCATTTCTTCCCCATCTATTTGCCAGGAATTGAGAGGGCCGGATGCCATGATCTTGGTTTTCTTAATGTTTAGTTTCAACCCAAGTTTTGCACTCTCCTTCTTCACTCGCGAGAGCAGCATATTTGCATGGAAATATATATATTTGTATGAAAATATATAAAAGAGAAGAAGTGTTAGGCAATGGAGGAAGTTGTAGCTGTTGATTGTACACATGCTTTCTGTTCTGTTGTATATGCTGTGCAAGTCTAAGCTCATTTTCAGGGGGAGTAAGACTGATGTGAGAAGCAGACGGGCACCGTTTAGAATGGAGACCTGAGATTGTTGAAAAAAATATTAGAGTCCCAAGAGCCTCCAAAACTCTTTTTTCTCCCTTTCCTTTCCCCCCCCCTCTAGGTTAAAAGCAAACTCAAGAAATGTCACTACTGAAGAGGAGAGTACTATCTTACAGATGTATATAGGTAGTCCTCCACCTATGATTGTAATGGAGTCTCCCCATTATGGTCATATGTCAAGACAGTCAAAAAATGGATCAGTCAAAGAACCAACCCTGTACAGGGGAATGTCCATAGCGAATTTCAGACAAAGAGATTGATGCAGGTTTTATGCTATGAGTGTCTGATGGCAAAGAATAATGATGTCTATTTGTGAATGCTGTGAGAGCAACTGCTAAGAATTAAGGGATGCTAATTAAGCCCTTCATATTCTCTCTTAAAAACTTCTTAAAAGATGTAGTTTTGTAGAACAATGGTAATAATGTGAAAGTCTGCTGTGCTTAAACCCTACATGAAGCTTTCTTGATAAGGTAACTGAAAATTTTTGTCTTTGCCCTCTTGGGCATATTTTCCTGATTTCTCAGTCTAGCCAGCAACTTAGACTTCTGTGATTAAGCTATATCTTAATGAAGATTTTTTCGATGTGATAGAAGTGAGTCTCAATATCTTCTTCCCAGATATATTTTTAAAGTTCCCAGTTTGGTCTAAAGTAACAGTATAACAGAATTGGAAGGGATCTTGGAGGTCTTTTAGTCCAACCCTCTGCTCAAGCAGGAGACCCTATATCATTTCAGACAAATGGTTGTCCAATCTCTTCTTAAAAACTTCCAGTGTTGGAGCATTTACAACTTCTGGAGGCAAGGTGTTCCACTGATTAATTGTTCTATCAGGAAATTTCTCCTTAGTTCTAGGTTGCTCCTCTCTTTGATTAGTTTCCATCCATTGCATCTTGTTCTGCCTTCAGGTGCTTTGGAGAATATTTTGACTCCCTCTTCTTTGTGGCAGTCCCTTAAATATTGGAATGCTGCTATCATGTCAACCCTAATTCTTCTTTTCATTAAACTAGACATACTTACTTCCTGCAAGTGCCCATCATTCAGTTTAGCCTCCAGCCCCTTAATAATCTTTGTTGCTCTTCTCTACACATTTTCTAGAGTTTCAACATCTTTTTTATATCGTGATGACCCAAACTGCATGCAATACTCCAAGTGTGGTCTTACCAGGGCATTATAAAGTGGTATTAACATTTCAAAGTGATCTTGATTCTATCCCTCTATTAATGCAGCATATGACTGTGTTGGCCTTTTCGTCAGCTGTAGCACACTGCTGGCTCAGATTTAAATGATTGTCCACTAGGACTCTGAGATCCCTCTCATGGTTACTATTGAGTCAGGTACTATTTTATATCTGCTCAATTCCATTCCATTCTATATCTGTGCACTTGGTTTTTCTTGCCTAGGTGTAGAACCTTACTTTTCTCTACATTGAAATTCATTTTGTTAGATAGGGCCCAGTGTTCAAGTCTGTCAAGATTCTTCTGTATCTTGAGCCTATCTTCTGGAGTGTTGGCTGTTCCTGCCAGCTTGGTGTCATCATTGTAAGAGCCTTGGTGGAGCAGTGGGCTAATGCCTCCTTAAGTAACACCAGCTGCCTGCAATTAGTGCAGGTTCGCATCCCACCAGGCTCAAGGTTGACTCAGCCTTCCATCCTTCCGAGGTAGGTAAAATGAGGACCCAGATTGTTGGGGGGAATTAAGCTGACTTTGTAATAATGTCGCTTGGGGTGTGTGTGAAAGCCCTAATAAGCAGGCATATACATAGAATGAAGGCTACTGCTAAGCTTGTAAGCCGCCCTGAGTCTTGGGAGAAGGGCGGGATATAAATGGAATTAAAATTAAAAAAAATAAAAATAAAATCTGCAAATTTGATGAGTTCTACTTCTATTCTCTCATCTAAATCATTGATCAATACTTCTTGTGTTGGACCATTCATTTTTCTAAGAAACAATTAATGAGCTTTATTGTATCTTGTGTGTACTTAAAAACAACAGCAGATTTTTAAAACTTCAAATGAACAGTTTTAGATCCCAGATTCTGGGCGTGAATTAGTTAAGAAAAATTCTTAGTCATACATTTTTTTTCCTTTTCATCCAATTTGGTCTATTTGTAATGCCAATAGCATGAGGTGTAAACAGATGGAAGATGAACATAGGTTAAGGGCTACATTTCTGATTAGAAGAGGAACTTGGGGTATTAATTGATCCATGAGCAGACCACTGACAGACTTTAAGAATTCTGTGTACTATCACCAATCATTTTGATTAATTTGCCGGTCTAAGTCTTATTGAAAACCATTGCTCACTGAAACAGCTTTCTTAGTAAAGAGATGACTCAGTTACTTTGCACTTGATATTTTTCATCTCATTTTTCCAATATTAGGTTAAGGATGCTTTGGATTAATTAATATAACTTAATTTCCTTGGCTCCTTCCCACTTGAAAAGAGACTCTGTTGAGCAGACACAAAATATGGGCTGAATTCTCATACACCAATTCATTTTGCAAAGCGTTGTAGCATTTGCATAACTAAGTGGACACATTTGAAGTAGTTTTTTTAAGCTGTAACTTACACACTGGGTTCAGGCAACTTTCCTAACTAGATCAGCTAAAGACTTTGGAGCTGTGTGCACCTACTGTGTTAAGCATAGTCAGCAATGGCATATCTTCATGTTCAACTTAATCTATTAATTTCTTTGTTACTTTGTTTCACCTGTGTGTGAATTGGGTGGCTATATAAATTTGTTAAATAAATAAATACATACGTGCATATACACATACATACATACATGCATACATACATACATACAATCAAGGCTAGGAGTCAGGGCATGAAGAATCTAGTTTAGCAGATGCCAATAGAGAGGCTTGAATTCACTGTTGTCTTAGGATGGCACTGGTGTTACTCATTAGAGAGAAACCTCTGGAATGGCCTCATCCTGTACTCCCTTCTGCCCAGTGAGCCCTTGTGCAGGGAAAACATGGCAGCTCAGATTCCTTGTCTTCAGAGACAAATAACAGCTGTTCCCATTAATTACTGAGAAGTCCCACCTCAATTGTCTGCAAATCCTCAGGTGGTACTTTGTCCAACAACTCTGAAGGAGGCTGCTCACTGTTGGTCTCCTCATCTGAGCTTGCTACAATAGAGGTAAAGGTGGGGAACAATGGATAACACTGCAATCCATGTCCTATCAAGAGTAACTACACAAACCCCTTCCAGATATTGGGGGAGGGAAGGTGGCAGAGATTAAAATAGACAATGAGGACATTGGCCATCTCCACCTGCTGCTCAGGGGAGCCGAAGGAAAAGGTGATGGAAAAGTATATAATTCCTCTACAAAAATTATAAACTCAAGGAAAATGAAAATTATACATTGGTAGGATAAAATGAGCATTTTTAATAGCACCCTGTATGCATATACACACACAAACACCAGCTTGTTACTGTTTCTCAAGGCAGTTCAGCTAATTACTCAATAGAAACAAAACTCTTCTCCCTTTCCCTTCCTGTTTGAATAGCACTCTGACATTAAGACAAACTTGTGGGCAGGTATTCAAAAACCCGTTCCCCTCCCCTGAAGTCTTGTGTCACTAATGGAACCTATCAATGTTGTCTCAGTTTCTTCACCCAGCATGTCTTCTGTCCCTCAAGCGGGAGAGAAGCTGAGCGTGACATTTCAGGCAGTGCAACAATGCTGCACATCACGTATGATTTTGTCCTTTGTTAAGAGAAGTCAGATGATCAATTTGTCATTGTGCAGAAAATAGCTAGGAAAGGACAGCACAGTGATGGGGTGTGATGGCAATAAGCAGAAGAAAGATTATATTCCCACTGTCTTCTTAATGTATTGTAAAACTCCATACATGTAACATTCAGTTTTGGGGTTTGTGCAAAACATTGAATAATCTAACCAAAAGTCTGAGCCTCCATAATGTAGTAAGATACAAAAATCAAGTTTAATGCAAGTACTGTGCAAATAGAACTGTTAGGACTTAGCCTAAACTGAATAAGAATATTCTGTGAAAATAGCCAATTACTTTGTACAGTGGCCTGATAACTGATTTTGCACCAGCATATTTCTATATTTTTTTTGCTGACGTTAAGCCTACCTATGTGCTAGAAATAGTAACAATGGATTGCAACTAGATGGCAGCAGAGAGATGGAGATAAAGAGCTCATTGCTGCCAACTCATGATCATCTTGATTTTATCAACTCCAATGTAATAAGCCTACTATATGTTTTGCTTAAATAGTAATATTAACATTTTTAAACTGTATAATATAATCCACATAGCTATATATGAACCATTTATATGGAATCATGTTTCCATGTGTTTCCTGGTAGTAAACATTTTCTTTTATTTAGATGATTTATGGAAAAATAGGTTTCTTTTATTAAGAAAAAGTTCCACCTGTGGCATCAAACAACCATTCCCATTAATATCTCTGTTAATGCAATGGTAGGTTACAAAAGGCAGAGCTGTACCGAACAGCATCTGTATAGCTTTGTATCCTATTTTAGTAACAGCTTCATTTTTCTCCTCCAAACTTTATTATATTTTATAAGAAGAAAGAGAAGGAAAAAAAGGAAAAAGTGTGTGTGTGTGTGTGTGTGTGCGTGTGTGTAGAAAAAGCAAAATTGGGAATGCAGAAAAAGTATAGAAAATAATAATAATCTCCAGCTTTCTTTGTTATAAAGGTAAAGGTAAAGGTTCCCCCACACATGCGTGCTAGTCGTTTCCGACTCTAGGGGCCAGTGCTTATCTCCGTTTCAAAGCCGAAGAGCCAGCGCTTGTCCAAGGACATCTCCGTGGTCATGTGGCCGGCATGACTAGATGCCAAAGGCGCACAGAACGCTGTTACCTTCCCACCGTAGTGGTCCCTCTTTTTCTACTTGCATTTTTACGTGCTTTCGAACTGCTAGGTTGGCAGAAGCCGGGACGAGTAACAGGCGCTCACTCTGTTACACAGCACTCGGGATTCGACCCGCCAAATTGCTGACCTTCTTTTTTTTTATTTAAAAAGTTTTACAATACATTTTAACTTTAATCCCCCCCTCCCCCACCCCCACCCAACCCTCCCTATCCCTTCCCCCCATTCCCTCCTCCCCCCCCGACTTCCCAGAGCTAAATACAGGGTATAAAATCAAAAAACAAACATAAGCACCCCTATGTTATCAGCAATAAACTATTAGTTCTATCTCCCTCTAGCTCATGTAAAATGAATACAAACAATATTAATATTACAAATAAAGTAAAAAAGAAAAAGAGAAAAACAAAAAAAAGCTTTACTCAGAATAGATTTTCTTAATCCCAGTCCTTATTCATATTAATTTCAAAGAAAAAAAAATAAACAAATTCTCAGTTACGCGCCAAAAGCGCCTATCTATTAACCTTAATAATCTCCAACCAAACTAAACCATAATCAAAAATAATTCTTGCATGTATCACACCAAATGTCTCGCAGTTCCAGGTCATCCTTGAGTTCAAATAAAAAGAGTAAAAAAAAAAAGGGTTAAGCAGTCTGTAAGACAACTTATTGTTAATTAGGAGCTTGCATACCCATTCTTAGTTCAACACACACTTTTAGTCCATAACCCTAATATACTTTTCTAACAAGCAAATAACATCCATCTTAAATTGTGTTACATATTAAAAAAAAACTTTCTTTCTCCTCTATGATAAATTTAATCCATTAAGATACTAATTTAAAAATTTAATCAGCAATCTTAACGCCCCAAAACTTTTGGAGCACGTCTGTCATGACCCCCAAAACTTCTTTGGACCGCGCCCCTCCCACATCTTCACTGTAAATACACTTTGGAGATTCCATAACTATCTGCTGGTCTTGCTCTTGCTCTCGTCTCGCTCTTCTTAAGGCGGCACGCGTCTTCCTCTGGCCTCCTGCAACATCCAATGAAACTGTATCTTGATCCCCTCCAACACCATTGTCCTCTATCTGTCTGTCTGCAACATCTTGAAGCTTTCCCTCGCCGTATCCCTTAACAGCTTCCAAAAATGATAGGGGGGTTGCTTTTAACACATTGCTATAAAAATCACGTGCCTGGGCCACAGTAACCAGACGATGTCTTTTACCTTCATGCGTCACCACCAGTCCAACTGGAATCTCCCATCTAAACTTAATATCACATTTCTTAAGTTCCTGTACTAAAAATGCAAAATCTTTCCTTCTCCTTAAAATCTTCGGAGGAATCTCTTTTAAAACCAAGACTTCTTGCTCAGCCACTACCAGTTTAGTATCATAGGCAGCTTGAATAACTTCATCTCTAATTACTCTCTTTGTAAAATAGACCACCACATCTCTGGGTAACTTCCTTTGTCTTGCAATCCATGAATTTACACAAAAAATTTTGTCCATATTTCCCTCAATTTCAGATGCTGGCTGGCCCAATACCCCTTCCAGAGCCTCAGAAATCAGCTGCTTTAAATCTTCTTTACAGTTCTCCTTTAAACCCCTGATTCTAATAGCATACTGCATCTGATGATACTGAGCAAGGCTCAATTCTCCGTCCATTTTATCCCTTATATTTTCATTTTCTGATACTTTTGCTTCTAATATAGAGTTCTTTTGACTGAGATCCTTCACTTTTTCATCCAGCTGTTGCACACATTCAGCTACAGATTCAATCATAGACAACATGTCCACCCTCATTGCTCTAAACTTCTCTTCCATCTTCTTCTCCAGTTTCTCCTCCAACTTTTTCAGCTTTTCATCCATCATGTCAGACATCAATTGTGAATGCTTTCCAAGAGCATCTTGTAAATCCTTAAGCGTCAATGCCGGAGGAGGTGCAGGAGGAAGCAAAGCTTGCAATGAGGTCTGTTGCACCAGGGAAGACCCCGCACTCCGAAGAGCTTTAGAAGTTTTAGCCGCCATCTTCCCCCACTTTCACTTATTACGCACTTTCACTTTGAAGCTATAAAATCCATTGAGCTAGAGAGTAAAGATAAGAGTCCACATCACCTTGACCTCCTGTACCGCTCTGCCTGCATCTTGATAATCAAAGGTATTTCCTTTTGGCAGGGGTGGTTGCTAACGCCTGGCTCTGCTCCATAAATCCCGGAGCAGGGGCGCTGCGCAGCTCGGAGCAACCCAGGCTTCGGGGGGGCTCAATCCTTCAGCCACCCAAACTCTCAGCTCAGGCGGCCCCGGAGAGCTCAACCCCTACCTGGGGCCTCACCCCCTCCTCTTCTCCCAAGGAGGGGGCTTCAAATCCATCTAAACAGCTGATCGGCGCTGTTTACGATGGAAAAGCACAGCTGCGGAGCGGGCAGCCCGAAAACGGCTGTCTTCGGCGTCGCGTCGCCACCGGAAGTCCAAAGTGCCGACCTTCTGACCGACAAGCTCAGTGTCTTAACCCACTGAGCCACCACGTCCCATTCTTTGTTATACTTTGTCTAACAAGTATAAAATACTGTTGAAGGAAAAGTCTTCATCATGGTTCAGTCCAAACCGGGAATAAATAACATGATGACTGCTTTAGAAAGAAGGTTGCAGTTTATTGAAGAGGAGAGCCAGACAGAAATATGGCTCTGGAAGAGAAGAGAGAGAGAGCACATGTAGGGTGTGCTTTCCTGCCTCTTTAAGATCCTTTGAGAAAATACATTTTTCTGCTCTTTTAATATTTCATTCTCTGGGGGGCTGACTTCCCACAATACAATATAGCCTTTTGCTCTAAGATTAAACATAACACACAGTACTGCTGTAGTCCTCAACAATTCTAATCATCAAATCCCAAAGTTAAAATTTCATTTCTTTCATGTTGAAATCCAGAATGAATATACGTATTCGCATTTGTGACAAGGGTGGATAATAATCCTTAACCTTAAAACAACTTCATGTCTTAACATAAACAGCTTCTCCTTCCCTTTGAAGGAGGAGTTCTGAATCTAATTACAGCAACATAACTAGAAACATTTGTTAGAAAAACAGATTGAATATATTTCAAACTGACCATAATGAGTCCAATTAATTTCACACAATAGTTTATTCTGTTCAATAATAGTCCATAGAGAAGAAAAAAACCTACACAAATTGCATTAACTGTCAGGTTTTCTAATTCAAAATTATTGCAGGCCAAGGGCTTTAGGTTCATAATTGTGTTTGTATTAAATGGAAAAAAAAATCTCTTTGGTTTGGAAAGAAGGAAAGATTTCAGGCTGATCTTCAGCTAGTTTAGATGATACATTTTTTAAAAAAAATAAGTGGATTCACAAATAGTATATGATCACAAGAGAATGCAACAGAAACTGAAGCTAATTGAGAGTAAACTTTATACAATTTATTTTAAAAGGAAAATAACTTCTTGGTAATTCCCATTAAATTTAATTTCCCCCATGCCTAAGATTTATAACTCCACTATTACCAATCCCTGTTCTTATTTCAATTTATCTGTATTTCAAAGGACTGTGCATTTTTAGGGGGGGCTAGACTTAATTTAATTTTATTTTAATTTTATATTATATTGTTTTTAAATTTTGCCTTGTAAACCGCCCTGAGTCCTTTGGGAGTAGGGCGGTATATAAACCAAATTATTATTATTAATAATAATAATTAAGAAATATGGTAAAACAAAACCTGATCATGTTTTTATAAAATGGGGGATAATTGCTACAAGATTATTTTGGTTGTTGAAAACATGATGGTCTATATAAGCTCAGACTGAGAGAGCCTACAGAACAGGAATCAGCGAGAAATACTCAAAATGTAATTTAGTTCCTATTTGAAGTTGAACCTAGCATTTTAAAACGAATACCAACATTGAAACTTAGCATGTATTTACTTATTCTTTGTTAATAATGAACTCATACACTCACCGCCACTCATGCTAGAGCCACCGCTATGCAAACGTGCTGTGCAGCAATAACAGGGCAACCACATGGCGAAAACGGGGCAGCGCTAGTGTCCATGTGGCAAAAACAGGGCGATGCTAGTGAGTGTTACGCGGTCACTAGCACTGCCCCATTTGGGTTGTGCTCGCTCGTGGCCTCGTTTGTGTGCGTGTGCATATCTGTGTGTAAAATGCTTCCCCCTCCCTTACCTTCTAGTCTGCCCACTGAGAAAGGTTGGAGACTTCTGAATTAGAGAACAAATGAAAGCACACATTATCATCAAAAGAGTAAAAGAATTGAAATGAAAATGGACTGGCCATATAGCAAGAAAAACTGATGGCCAAGGCAGTCATAGAATGGATCCCACTTGATAAAAAGCATCCAAGGAAGAGATCTAAAACAAGATGGATCAACAACATCAACAAGTATTGCCGGCCCAATTGGTAAAAAAAACAACCCAAAACAGAACCATATTGTTTGGAAATATGCGAAAGAGGCCCTCATCTTGCAATGAATAGGCAATGGATGAAAGGATGATGATGGTATTGAATAAGGTCATCTAAACGGCCACTAGATAGCAGAACAGAGGTACCAACACTTGCCTCATATTCTTTGCTCCCATTTGATGGTTATCACAAATTTTTGCAGCCTAGAAAACTAAAACAGATCCCCTGCACCCCAGTTCATATTTGTCATTTGTTTTACATGCTTTGAACCATTTAAAAACCTTATGTGTCCAGAGATGTTCTGTCATTGATTATCTGAACATAGACAAACAAAAAAGCAAAAAAAAAACCCCAAACAAACATGTAATTTATGTCAGCCTAGAACTAATATGTTTTCCATTGTTTATAAAATAAGCAGTGTATTAAACAAACAAAATATGATAAAAAGGGAATGGGAAAAAGAAACAAATACCTTTTTCTCCTTATTAACAATCCATTAGCAAAAGTTCATCATAGCTTTATAAAGGTTGGTGTATCTTAGAAAGAAGGTAAAATTATTTAGGCCATCTTTAAAAGAATAAGAAAATGAATACTGGATAAAGAAACTATTTCTTCTGGCAGGATCTTACACTGAAAAGGCAGGCAGGCAAGGTTCTGGAGATACTTAATCAGAGACTCCATAGTCCTGTACTGAATAAAGATTCTAGTCTGGTAATCTTTACATCCATTTTCAACTCTGCTTTTTTTCAGCTCAGTTGGAATTAATATAATAGAACAACAGAGTTGGAAGGGACCTTGAAAGCCTTTTAGTCCAACCCCCTGCTCAGGCAGGAAGCCCTATACTATTTCAGACAAATGGTTGTCCAATCACTTCTTTAAAACTTCCAGTGTTGGAGTATTCACAACTTCTGGAGGCAGGTGGTTCCATGCTATCATGTCACACCTAGTTATTCTTTTCATTAAACTAAACATACCAAATTCCAGCAACTGTTCTTTGTATGTTTTAGCCTCCAGTCCCCTAAACATGTTTGTTACTCTTCTCTGTACTCTTTCTAGAGTCACAACATCTTTTTTACATTGTGGAGACCAAAACTGGCAGGTTACAGTATTCCAAATGTGATCTTACCAAGGCATTATAAAGTAGTATTAACTTCATGTGATCTTGATTCTATCCCTCTATTAATGCAGCCTAGGAGTGTGTTGGGTTTTTTGGCAGCTACAGCACACTGCTGGCTCATATTTAAGTGATTGCCCACTAGGACTGCAAGATCCCTCTCACAATTATTACTATTGAGCCAGGTACTACCTATACTGTACCCGTGCATTTGAGTTTTCCTGCCTAAATGTAGAACCTTACTTTTTTCACCATTGAATTTCATTTTGTTAGATATGGCCCAATGTTTAAGTCTGTCAAGATCCTTCTGTATCTTAAAGACTATATTCTGGAGTGTTGGCTATTACTGCCAGCTTGGTGTTGTCTGCAAATCTGATGAATTCCTTATTTATCCCTTCCTCTTAATCATTGATGAAGCTATTGAAGAGTACTGGGCCTAAGACAGAGCCTTAGGGTACTCCACTACATACTTCCCTCCATGTAGATGCAGTTCCATTGAGGAATACAGGTTGAGTGTGGTTGGTCAGCCCGTTACGAATCCATCTGGTGGTAAGGGTGTCTAACCCACATTTTTCTATCTTATCAAGTAGTAGGTTGTGGTCTACTTTATCAAATGCCTTACTGAAGTCCAAGTAAATTATATGAATAGTATCGTGGATAGCATTGAATCAAAAAGAATTCAATACACACAATTCAAGAAGAATTTTTTTTAAAAAAATGTATTTAACCACAAAGATTAGGTGTAGTAGATGTTGGACATTGTACCATTAAAAGAGATTAACTTCTCACATTGCACAAAGCCAAAATTAAGCAAAACTACAATATGACTTAATGAATAAACTCAGCCATTGTTTGTAGCTGAGCATGCTGTACAAGCCAGCTAAAGAGAAATTCTTGACAGGTTGTGGTTATTGTACTTAATTCAGAAAACATCTTTTGGTTCAAAGTATATCCCAGTTACTGCCATGCAATTTTTGAATACCTTCAGAAAGAGTCTTTCTCAAACTACCACCTCCATAAATTGCTGTTATCTAAAAGCATCAGAGAAATAAGAAGCAATTTTCAGAACTAAGTGGTTTATTTCAGGAATTCCAAACTGAACATACAAAAACAAAGTCTAAAAAAGCAGGATTCAAGCAGATCTCCTCTGCGTCTTCTACAAGTGTGTGTTTCTAGTCATAAAATTATAGCTACAAATACGGTACCTACATGAAAAGCAGAGATATATTTTTTTTCTAATATTGGTGTTTATTATCCCTAGTATCAGTCTTTTTGAAATTCAGGCTTGTTTTAGTGCCAAATATGAAAAGCAAAAAAATGTTCATTTAAGGTAGAAATTATGAAATAATCTACCCTTTACATAGGAAACCTCAGCATTCCCCAACTTGTTTTTTTTGTTCACAGTTCTAATTTATTGTAGATCACATTCCTCAATGGGAAATTAGGTCTACTATTTTCAGCCTCACCAGTTTATTTCTGCCATTCCCTCCTTTTTTATTTTCTTTATGATTTAATGGGTGTGGACTTGATTGATGTATTTCCAGATGAAAATCAGCAAACAGGATATAATGCTAAATCATTTATCATGCAGGATTCCTAATGTCACTTTTTTTCTCTTATAGCTACAAGATAGTGTGGTGGCTAAATGCAGGGAATTATAGTTAGCAGGTTATATTTAATCCTTTGTCTGCTACCAATTGTTCCTTGTCATTTATTTTTTCCTTTCTGATGTTTCTAGTAAATCATTTTCTGTCCATAGCCAGATTGGCACCAGCATAATCCTAAATGCAATGAAAAGTAAGGGTATAGGAAATATCAATGATCTAAAAATAATCCCTTGAAATCAGTTCCCCACATCCTCAAAGATTTGCTTTAACCAATGACACATATTTGCTAGTATAAGATTTATCTCTAACTTTATTCTGAGTTTCCAGTGAAATCCATTTGGGGGTTGGGATTGAACTATTTTGTTGCTTAGGGTACAATTATGGTGCTTGATTATTTTTTTTAAAAAAACAACACTCCAGCAAACCTGCATTTATTTGCTACTAAATGCTTGATATTTAGCTAGCATTTAGATGGCAAAAGATTGATACAAGTGCTTTATTTCCACTTTTGACTGCCATCTGCTGAGCATCCCCTTAGAGAAATTAACTTCATTCCATATTGAAATTGTGAATGTCAAATTCACCATGTATACGAAGCATACAGAAAGAGATATTCCCTCCTGGATATCACAATGGTTCCTTTTCAGGAATAATTATACATTTAATAATATATATATATATATATATATATATATAGGGATGAAAGCAAAAGTTATATGGAAAACACTTGAATAAACAAAGCTAGTAAAGGTGAGGACTCTCTTCTAAAAGAGCAATTGATTTTAGAAATCATATCTCAGGAGGACAATACGCAAGAACTCTATATATGCCACATTGAAACAAACAGGGCTTTTTTCTCATAGAACGCTCAGAACGGAGTTCCGGCACCTTTTTTGGATGGAACCTTGTAGGGTAGGCAAGGCGGGTTGTATGACATGTGTGAGTTCCTGCACCTTTTTCTTTTACAAAAAAAAGCACTGGAAACAAACATTGCATTTTTTTATTCCAGGACAATCCCATTGGATTATTTAATGGATTCATTTAAAAACTGAGCATAAAATTTCCAAGAGATATGTTAGGAATGGGTATATTATTGTGTCTTCTGTAGATGTTCATATGAGTTTTCCATTCATTCAGTAGAAACACTCTAACAACCTTAGATCCTGATTTTATATATTTATTTTATTTAATATATATATAATATATATTTATATTATTAAATTTCTCACCTAAATGACTTTTTAGGCAGTTTACAATAATGTAATAAAACCCTATAGGTACATGACTAAAACCACGACTTAAAAGCAGGGTTAAAAACAAATTAAAACTTACAAGTAAAAAAATAAATCAAGTACAAATTCAAAGATAAGGAAATTTACAAGGAAGTGGGAATGTCCTTAGGCCATCAGCCATCCTTCGAGCTGCATCATACTTTTAGGCCCCCATGTTAATCAGAAAGCCAGGCCTTAATACTCTTTTGGAACACTAGAAGAATGGGGGTTCATCTCACCTTTGAAGGTAAGATGTTCCATAAGGTGGGGTCATCAGCTGAGAAGACTCTCTTCCTAGATCCCATCAGTCAAAATTCCCTGACAGAAGGGATATGCAGGATGCTTGACCAGGTGGGACAGGGCCATGTATTTGGGATGAGATGATTCTTCAGGTATCCTGGTTTCATGCCATGAAGGACTTTCAAGGAGACAACCAAGAACTTGAATTTAAATTACATAAACCAAACTCAGGAATTATATCAAGTGATATGGCTAACTAGCATAATTTAATATACCCCTCCCCCTGGGGACTCTTTTTATTAACATGAGGCTCTTAGGCCAAAGCTAACACATAGTCTTATTTTATCACTCTTGTAATTTTAAGTCATGGAAGACTTAAAGGCATGAAGCTCAAATAGTTTATTTTGGAAAACTTGTTCTGAAGGAGATGTCACTTTCACACACACACACACACACACACACACACACACACACACACACGTACTATACTGTTTCTCTGTTCTGGTTGAAAAAATAATAATAATGGAAATCTGGAAAGGAAATAGAAAGGCCAGCATCCAATACTTTTTAAACAAAACATTTAAAAACAAAACAAAACAAGAAACTTGGGATAACATGCTTCAACTGAGGATAAACATTAAGTCTGCCATAAAAGTACCAAACACCCTAGGAAAAGTGCCCATTTCACTCTGCCATGCCTCAAATCAATACAAAGGTTATTTCCCCTTTCTTTTCTTCTTCTTAAATTCACTCTTGATCTTTGTGCATTTGAAAATTGCACATCACACTGGCTCACCCAGGGAAAATATCTTTCTGCTATTACAGAAGCAGGACGAGCCATTTTAAGTTATCCGGAAAACAACTTTTGAAAGTGCCCTTAAAACAGTTCTGTTAAAAGAGGCCATTATTTTACTTTCTGCAAGATTGACTTTTGTACTAAAATATTTTTAAAAACTTTATTCTTACTTTTGCTTATTAATTAACTAAGGAAGCAGCAGATTGGCAGCATACTGTTCTAGTTATATGCACACTGGAATCACACAAAAAAATATTATTTATTTTATTTATTAGATTTTTATCCCACCTTTATTACTCTATAAGGAACCCAAGGCAGTGAACATACATAATACTCCTTCCTCCATCTATTTTCCTCACAACAATCCTGAGGGGTGTATTGAGCTGACAGAGAGTGCCTGACTCAAAGCCGGCTTTCATGCCTAAGGTTAGATTAGAATTCATAGTCTCCAGGAGATTGGCCCAAATTCATCCAGCTAGCTTTCACGTACAGGTTGTCGACCATTTGAAGTTACAACAGCACCAGAAAAAAAAAGTGACTTCTGACCATTTATCCCACTTATGACCACTGCAGCATCCCTATGGTCATATGATCAAAGTTCAGATGCTTGGCAACTCACTTATCTTTATGACAATTGCAGAATCCAGGGGTCATGTGATATTCAAGAGCCGGGGTGGCACAGTGGTTAGAATGCAGTACTGCAGGCTAATTCTGCTGACTGCTGGCTGCCAGCAGTTCGGCAGTTCGATTCTCACCGGCTCAAGGTTGACTCAGACTTCCATCCTACCAGGTCGGTTAAATGAGGACCCAGATTGTTGGGGGCAACATCCTGGCTCTGTAAACTGCTTAGAGAGGGCTGTGAAGCACTGTGAAGCGGTATAGAAGTCTAAGTGCTATTGCTATTGCTACTATTAGTTTAGGTTCTTAAATTTGAAAATGTTAAAGACATGTTGATAGAGTGTACCATGTTTTCCCAAAAATAAGACCTATCCCAAAAATAAGTCATATGCGCCTAATACTAACCCCCAAACAAGCCACAATTCTGGGGTGAGGCGCATGTGTAAAAATCAAGCTAGGTGGGGGAGGTTGAAGCTGACCCATGCACCTTGCACTTGCTTACCTTAGGACCCCTGCAGCCAGGCCTTCCGTGCCCTGACACCTGTTGTACTGCTGCCTGAGTTCTTCTGTGGCCCCTTGTGGCCCCTTGCGCCTGGACACCACATAGTGCATCATGTTGGTGCTGCCGCTCATGGCAGGAGGCCACATAACTCATCGTGCCAATGCCACCGCTTGCACGCGCCACGGCACAACAAGCCACATGGTCTCTTCCTGCAAACGGCAGCCCCAGCATGATATGCCATGTTGTGTCCAGGTGTGAGCAACCGCAAATGGCTGCAGAAGAACTTAGGCAGCAACGTGACAGGTGTCAGGGCTGTCCTAAGGTAAGTGGGTAAGACATCCTTTGAAAATAAGAACCTGTGCCTCTTTTGGAGGCAAAAAAATAAATAAATAAGAAAGGGTCTTATTTGGGGGAAAACACGGTAAGGACATTATTTCGCTATTATCCTGCAGCCCTTCCTGACAGAGGTAAACCTGCTGCACTGATGGTGCCCTTCAAAACCAACCAGGCACAGATTATGACGGATATTGTGGACACATATTGATGTTAGAAATATTTTAAGGAATTGCTGGGATGCATCTAGCTGCAATGTTTTTTCAATCACAGCATTTGTAGAATTGATTTTATTGTCCTAGAATCTTCATCATTTAATTCAGATGGTCTTCTACTTACAACAGTTCATTTACTGACCATTCAAAGTTACAACGGCATTGGGAAAAGTGGCCTTATGACCATTTTTTCACACTTACGACCATTGCATCATCCCCATGGTCACATGATCAAAATTCAAACGCTTGAAAACTGACTCACATTTATGATGGCTGCAGTGTCCCAGGGTCACGTGATCCCCTTTTGCGACCTTTTGACAAGCCAAATCAATGGGGAAGCCAGATTCACTTAACAACCGTGTTACTAAGTTAACAATTGCTGTGATTCACTTAACAACTGTGGCAAGAAAGGTTGCAAAATGGGACAAAACCCACTTAACAATTCACTTAGCAAGAAAAATGTTGGATTCAATTTTGTTTGTAAGCCGAGGACTATCCATATAAAATAGAACTATTGCTCACAGCGTCCTCTTTTCTTGCTTGGTGGCTTAGCCAGTATTTTACATTTTTTATATTGTTTTTTTTCCCCTGATGACTTGTATTTCCATGTTGCCTTTTAATTTGCCTATTTGCTTCAATAAATAGGCTTTTGAAGTTCTTTAGAACATGTATAGCGTCACTTGTCTTACTTCTATCTTCTTGTTTTCATTTCTTCTGGATTTCATACTTAGAGCATATGTGGGTGTGCACATAGCATCTCTCAGGTATAACTTAAACCAAACCACTGCATGCCAGCTATGAAAAGTTGGAGCATATCTTCAGTGGTCATCAGCCATAGGGATGCAAATGTGTGCTCCAAATTACATTTTCTCTTTTGAACCTAGATCTCAGCAGAGTCTTAAAAAGAATCTCTAATCCTCGTGACAGAATATTAATTCCGATTGGATCACTTGTATATACTTTACAAAAAAAAGAAAGAAGAAGAATGGTTTTATTTTATGTTCAATTGGATCAAATAATGTAAAAAATACAATTGACAGAGACACATGAAATGAGTAGGCAAGAGTACTTATAATTATTAAAAATATATGTCATGTTACATGGGGAAACAGTAGTGTTTCATTTTGTTTTTCATTTTTTGTTCTTTCATTTTTCTCCCCAAATTCAGTTTTGATGGGCTTTAAATACACACAAGGATACACACTTCAAAATTAATGAAACCGAGTACTCCTGTAAGGGAGTCAGCATCATTCAGCCCTTGCTCTGATGATGTCAACAGCTTGTTGACAAAAGCTCAGCAATAAAGAAGAATTTTCTCTTATATGCTGGAGTTCATCGTTTTTATTTTTACTGACTTCAAATGTCTACACCTGGGATTCCAGTTTTTAAATTTATTATATCCATATCTATATCTATATCTATATCTGTATCTGTATCTGTATCTATATCTCTGTATGTATATGTACATGTACATATTTATGTATATGTGTGTGTATATATCTATAGATTTGTAGATATGTGTGTGTGTGTGTGTATTCTTTTTAAGACCCTGTAATCCCTTTTATCAAGATGGAGTTAGAGTAACTGAATGGAGCTGAGCCTTCCTGATACTTACATGGATTTTGCAGCAGATCTTTTCTCTTTGCACCCTGATAGAGAAACATCTATTGCTGTCTAGGATTGAACTCTCAACCTTCTGACTGGGAGGTGAACAACTTCACCTCTAGGCTACAGTTAGGAGATTGCTAACTGAGCTTGTTGAATTTTTATTCCACAAAACATTCTTTATTCATGATTTGCTGTGATAGGTTATACTTTCCTAGAATATAGCTGTATACATTTTATTCTACTAAACACATTATATTTTCTATTATAATTTATACTTTCCTAGTACACAGAATAAGGTTCTTTGGAGTATCTATTCAAACCATAAAACTGACAAATTTTCATTATGCTTAAGGTGAAAAATTAATGAACCACTCAGTTCTGTTATTTCAAAAGTAATACAATTCTATTAGCAATGTAGTTAAAAGTCAGTTCTATATTAGTCTCTTTTTTTTCCTTTCTAAAAATGTGGGGTGGGGAGGAGATCATTAAAATACTGTTCTAGGGCAAACAATAGGGGAGGATTTAAAAGGTTTAACACAAATGTGAAAGAAAACCCCTTTTCAGCCTTGTTTATACATGGTTCACTTTATTCAACAATGACATACACATCTTCTCTAAATTTTCTTTTCATTATGTATAGGTTATAGAGCTGGAAAATAAAGCTTTAAAATCTGTCTGTTTAATGTTTCCCAGCGAGACCTAAAAAAAAAAATGTGACTTCTGCTTTCTCTATTTGCAGTCTCTGATTCTTTTTTCTCCAGTCCTGAAGATCCCTTTTTAAACCCATCATGCTATTTAAACAACCATCCTTTGAAGTTAATAATGTGGGGTGGAGAATCAGTCAAGGTCACGGCATTTATTCAGGGATGTCATGTTGTAAGACTTTTGCTCTACTCCATACTAATGGAGCTATGGGAGATTAAGATGCATTGAATGTGCCTTCCTATTTAGCATGAGTGTTAAGCCCCTGGGAGAAATTATTCAGATAGAAGTCTTACTTTTACTTTAGACCACAGGTGTCAAACTCAATCGTGTCACGTGATGTATCGTGACGTATCACGATGTTTTTTGTCTTTGCGGAGCTGGCGTGGGCATGGCCTGTGTGCGATGCATCCGGCCTGTGGGCCACCAGTTTGACACCCCTGCTTTAGACTGACATACCATATTGGAAGAGCTTCTGAAAAGGACAACAAAGGCGATATGTAGAATAGAAATTGTGTCCTCCCCAGATGGACAATATTTGGCATTCAAAAGAAAAGTTGGAAGGGGAATAGGATAGCCCTTTTGAAGGATACAGCCAAGGAGAACCAATGTCATCTTAGATGGCAAAGTGCAGAACAGTGAACTGAAATCACAAAAGGGCCCATTCCAGCTGTCAAAAGAAAGGACAAATTTCCTCACAGAGCACTTCAACAATGGAACCAGCCCATGTGATGGACTTGCCTTCACCAAATGTGTTCAGACAGAGGCTGATAAAACATTTATGGGGGAAAGGAACCATTTTCAGGTGTTTGTGTTTGAGGGACAAAATGTCTAACGTGCATTTCTAAAATGTGGGCTTGTGGCAATTATTTTAGTTGTGATGTGATGAGTTGTATGTGTTCATTTACTGACCATTCAAAGTTACAATGGCATTTTTCATACTTAGGACTGTTGCAGCACATCCCCATGATCACATGATCAAAATTCAGACACTTGGCAACTGACTCTTATTTATGATGGCTGCAGTGTCCCGGGTCATGTGATCCCCTTTTGCAATCTTCTGACAAAAAAGTCAATGTGGAAGCCAGAGTCACTTAACAACCATGTTCCTAACTTAACATCTGCAGTGCTTCACTTAACAATTGTGGCCAGAAAGGTTGAAAAATGGGGCAAAATTTACTTAACAATTGTTTCATTTAGCAACAGAAATTTTGGGCTCAATTTTGGTCATAAGTCAGGGACTACCTGTAATTGTACTATGCAAATACAGGGAAATGGAACAAAGATTTTGATAATTGTCTGTTACTTTTTTTCTTCTCTCTCTCTCTCTCTCTCTCTCTCTCTCTCTCTCTCTCTCTCTCTCTCTCTCTCTCTCTCTCTCTCTCTCTCTCTCTCTCTCTCTCCCCTCAACTTTTTGCAGATGGAAGCTATAAACAACACCAGCCAAACCTCACTTCTCTATTAGTGCAGACTATTTCAGTGATGCTGGTCAGGAAGCTGTTCATTTCCCTTGAGGAAGCCAGTGAAAATGAAGTTTGCCAGCCACTGAGATTGCCTTTTGCAGGTATCACCTTCTTTCGCTCACACTCTATTTCTCAATTTTATTTCCTTTGTTAAATATTGGGTGCTCTTTAAGGCCACCAAATGTTTTACATGTTGGGTTTTTGACCAATTGCAACCATATTTATTAGGAAACAATGAGGAGACACAACGTGGAAGCTTGCCAAAATAAGGGGGCAAATTATGTGAAGCACATCATATGAAAAACCCATTTTAATATGTGTGCATGTTGTGCATATCGTGTTTCAGAGGCTAGGTAAAGGTAAAGGTTCCCCTGCACATGCGTGCTAGTTGTTTCCAACTCTAGGGACTGGTGCTCATCTCCGTTTCAAAGCCAAAGAGCCAGTGCTTGTCCGAGGACGTCTCCGTGGTCATGTGGCCAGCATGACTAGACACCAAAGGTGCATGGAACGCTGTTACCTTCCCACCGTAGTGGTCCCTATTTTTCTACTTGCATTTTTACGTGCTTTGAAACTGCTAGGTTGGCAAAAGCTGGGATGAGTAACAGCCGCTCACTCTGCTACGCAGCACTCAGGATTCGACCCGCCAAACTGCCAATCTTCTGATCGACAAGCTCAGCGTCCTAACCCACTGAGCCACCATGTCCCTTGTTTCAGAGGGTAGTTTAACACAAAAAGAAACAAACAAAATAGCTTCATATAGCTGTCACTTATAACCAGTGGGTGCTATGTCTGCCACAATCTAGCTGATGGGAAATCAAATATCAGGAGTAGCAAATCTCTTAGTACCAAGCATTAAAGTCCAATGCATGACATTGACTAAAAAGCCCCTGATAGTAAGTACTTTCATGATAAATATGCTTGGGTAACTACAATGCGGTTTGATAAGACTTTTCTGGACAGTACACAATATCATTTAAAGTAGCAGAACATCAAAGCATAGTCTTGGGCATCTACTTAAAATCTATATAAATCTCTGCATATGTATATTCTGTAACTTGAATCTTCCTGATGCTTGGTTTTTGTTTTCCTTCCATGTAATCATATTTGAATGGAAGGAAAAAAGTATTTGCCAAAAAAATGAAGGGGTCAACTTATTTTCCAAAGAGCCAGAGGGCAGGCTAATGAAGGAGAGAAGCAACCTGGAATTAAGGAGAAACTTTCTACAGTAACAGGGAGAACTGTTAGCAAAATAAAGAAAATGGTTGTGCAAAGTGCTTCCTGAGTTATCAAGAACCTGCACAGGTAAAAGCGTACTGAGAATAGTAAGAGTCACACAGTAACTACACAGATACACTGAGTTGTGATAAACAGGAAAAAATACTTTACTGTAAAAACAAAAACACAATCCGAATAAACAGTCCAGGTCATACACAGATAAACAACAGCAACAGTTCAGGGAGTATCCAAAATACAATGTCTTCTTACTGGTCTGAAGGTCAAGTAGACAGTTCCTAAGGTTTAACACAGTAGTAAGCCAAAAAGCAAAAACAATGAGAGCAAAGAGAGAGAGAGAAGCCACGTTCCTAGCTCCCTCTTATGGCCGTTGGAAAAACTTACACACCCGTTGGCCAATTAGCACCTTAAGGTTATAACATCATGGTTTACCATATTTTCAGGCGTATAAGATGACTTTTTAACCCATGAAAATCTTCTCAAAAGTCGGGGGTTGTCTTATACGCCCAGTCGTCTTATACACCAGAAAATAGTAAATCAATCCTCAGGAGCGGAGATGTTAGTGGAAACGGACAAATCCAGTGCTCGAGAACGCTGAAAGACGGCCTCCTCATAAATAAACTGACCAGCCCAACTGAGGCTGAGGCTCCAACTTACCAGCGTCCTAGGGCAGCAGCCCTTTTTTTTTTTTTTGAAGGGAGCGGGAGTTAAGCGCGTGCTGAGCCGCTGGCGCTCCACAAGCACGATAGCTCAAGGGAGCATGGGAAGCCAGGCGGAGGCCGACCTGACATGTTCGTGCAGAGCTAAGCTTCACCTGACCCTGGGAGTTTGACTTCAGGGCATGGTGCCATGGCAGACCTACAGCAACACCCGCCCGGGAAGGCGCAGCTCGGGAATTGTGACAGGCAGACCGCAGCGGAAAGCTGGCGCTGGGGCTTCAGCAGCCCGGGGTCGCCCCTCCACCCTGAAGTAGAAGGCGGCATTGGGGAGGGTGTGTGTGTGAATCTTAAACTTGTGGCGCAGGGCTGAGCCTGTTTTTTTCGCCCCCACTCCTCCGCTGCCTTGTTCATTAACTAACCTATGGAAAGAACTGCCTTCTTTCAAACCTGGTGCCTTCCCGAAGTGTTGGGCCACAATGCTTGTCGCTCCTGGCCGAAACAGCCAGCGCGTGTGGCTGAAGTAGAAGAGGGCGCCAAGGCGAGAGGAGACGAGGTTTAGGCGAGGCAGAGCAAAGCTGATCTCAAGGCCAAAAGCTCTTGATAAACCTTCACCTAATTGAGAAGCAGCCCTGACTTCCTGCTTATGTCTGGCAGAAGCAGTTTGTTCGCTTTGTCTAGACAGGCACAATCATACCAAAGAGAATGCCTGTGGAGATTCTCAGTCATGCAGGTCATGGTTGTGTTTTTTTCCAAAAGGCAACTGAACTTTCTTGGTGGTTGTTTTTTTTTTTTCCCCTGTGCAAACGTTTTGCTTCTCATCCAAGAAGCTTCTTAGTTCAACTAAAGAAGCTTGCTTGGATGAGAAGTGAAAACATTTTCAAAGGAAAAAAAAACCCAAGAAAGGCCAGTTGCCTTTTGGAAAAAGCACCTTTGGGACTACCAAAGAGTGTTATCATTAATAAGTGTGAGTGTTACAAATATGCAAATAAAATCTACATCAGTCAGTCAAGTCAATAGTACTGTATTCCTACATTGCCTCATAACTACAAGTGTGCTAAAGCTCACAACATACTAGAAATGCATCTTTTTTGTATGTCAGTCAACTGGAGAGAGCTGGACATATCTAGAAGATTCTGCTACTGAGGACATTTATAAAATAAAAATAAGGTCACAGTTTAATGGCTTGCTAAGCTGTGCACAAATAAAAATAGGCTGGGTTTATTTAGAAAGATCAGAAGCAAACAATGAATGTTAAACATCAAGACTCTGTATATCCAAACAGCTAAGATAAAAGTGTCATTGTCTCTTTTTGCCTAAGATGCTGAGAATCAAAACATTTTGGTTAAATCAGTCTTTCCCTAGCTTGGCATTCTCCAGATGTGTGAAAATTAAAATTCTCAGCCAGAACAATTTTGAGCATTGTTAACTCTAAGGCAACTGAGGAGCACCACATAGGGAAAACTACTTTTTAACCCATGAAAATCTTCTCAAAAGTCAGGGGTCGTCTTATACGCCCAGTTGTCTTATAAGCCGGAAAATACGGTATATATTTCCAACCCAACCAGGTAGGCTAGAACCATATGCCTAACAAGAACAATTAACCATTGGAACAGCTTCCCTTTGGTCGTTTTGGGTGCTTCATCACTGGAGGATTTTAAGAAGAGACAGGACAGCCACTTGTCTGAAATGGTATAAAGTCTCCTACTTGAGCAGGGGGTTGGACTAGAAGACCTCCAAGGTCCCTTCCAGCTCTATTCTATTCCAATTCTAACATGTGAATCTCAGAGATTGCCTGACTGATCTGCAGTCTTCTCGGTAAGGTTTTCCAGAAGTGGTTTGCCACTGGGACAAAGATTGGATTAAGGTCACCCAGATGACTTCCTGCCCAAGACAAGACTAGAACTCGCGGTCTCTCAGATTTTAGCTTGAAGCCTTAACCACTACATCTAGCTTGTTCTCAGTTTTTCCTTAGTTTTCTAATCTCAAATGTTTTGAACCCTTGGAGAATTTTAGAGAAAGACATTCTGATCTGAATGCTCTTATGCTGCTATACTCCAAACATTGTGGACTACAGCTGTCACAAACTACAACCTCTGATCTTGTTTGGTGTATGGGAGTTGCAACCTCACACAGGGTCTAGCATGCCACCTAATCTATAGTGCTCAGGGCCATATCATTTACTAGAAAAAAATATTTGGGATGACATTTTTTGTTCTGCTTTTTTTGTTCCAATCATCTCTCTCTCTCTCTCTCTCTCTCTCTCTCTCTCTCTCTCTCTCTCTCTCTCTCTCTCACACACACACACACACACACACACACACACAGTGATAGAAAGAGAGTAATAGTAATATTTATTCAATTAATGACACACACAGGGAGAGTATATTCTGCGCTTTAGCAAATTGTAGCTCTAATGTTTAATGTTTCATCTCAGAATAAATGCCATGAAAGGCTGTTTCTAAATTTAGTTTGCTGTATCTTTAGCATCTGGATTATTTAATGCAGCTATTCTGAACAGTGGGCAGACAAAACCAACTTATTTAATAAATTAAAATAAGAACGTTAATAATTCTTATTAAAATGAAAGTAATGATGATATACTGTAATACAGTCAAAACTGCTTCTTTTAAATAAATAAATAAATCAGCTAGATATTGGAGAAAAAAATTAAACATATTCCATATACTAAAATTCTGCTTCTGTGAGGAAAAAGGGAATGATTTCTTTTGGAAAAAAAGTAGGCTATAATTTTAAAATAGCATCTCATATATGCAGCTTACTAAAGAGAGCAGAGTATGTCACACTGTTCAAATGTTGCATTTATGACAAAGGGAAGGGATTACCAGTGTTCTGTGGCATTGCTACATCTGATCCAACTTTGAAGACAGCGTGTTAGGTAATAGATATGCCTATTATCTAAAAGCACACCATTCTTTTTCTACTTCACACTGCTTCCACATACCCTTTAATCAAGAAAACATCTGATTATATGGCACCTTTACTTATTAATTATATCATGAGTTTTAAAACACTTTGCATGTAATTATTTCAGATGCAATGGAAAGTATGACATTGTTCTCCTTAAAAAAAAAAGATCAAAAGCAGAGTTCTTCACCTGTTGCCATTTATATTTATTACCATATTCACTTGCGCCAGTAAGTTTTTCCCATTGCTCATTTGTGATTCCACTCTGTGCTGTGGGACAGTGATTGTTAAGAGCCAGTTGGCAAGATCTAAAAAGGATGATGAGAACAAATGTGAATAAGTTATACATGTGGTGGATGGCTGTGATTACTTCATCATGAGCACACCCTGGAGATTAAGCTATATTCCGTGTGGCACTGTTTATATTACAATCTTCATGGTGACTAATGCAGGGATTAGATTTTCAGCCCAGTTTAATTTGCTCAATTAGAGAATGGGTTAGAGAGGAAGCCATCTCAAAGACTGAAACAGGAACAAAATTCCCTGAAGTTCCTCAGTTCTTTTTTTTTAAAAAAACAAAAAACAAAACCTAATTTAGAAGTAGAGAAGACTGGGAGGGAATGTTTATTTTGTATGGTAGGACCACCTTAAGAATACTTTGATAGGCTTAGATATATTGAAAAACTAACCAAATCATCTATGCAACCTAGACCAAGAAATTTGGAGAGTACAGTAAGTATAAAGATTTTAGTGATTGTATGACAGAGGTGATGCATGTGTTAGAAAAACATACCGCTAACTCTATACACTTATGCAGATCAAAACACCAAAATCAGTCTTCAAATTCTCTTTCTACAAAAGTCTCAAATGGTAGCTAAAAAGTAAAATCTATTTGAAATTGAGTTTAACTCCTGGTAGATATATGGAGTGATTCAACTACAATAACTTGGTTAATCAGCTACAACAACCTAAGAATGGAAAACAATAAAATAATATCCTACTAATATATGTATATATGTTATCATGTGCAACAACATCAATAATAAGAAATAATAAATTATTTTCATTTAGGAACTTTTGAAAGACATGATTATCTGTTTACAAAATATTCTGCCAAATTGGAAACAATCTTGGTCTTCATTCTTCAGAGAGAAAACATGAAGGTTTGAGAATCAGTGTAAACTATATATTAGGAATTGAGACAGGAAAGACTCTACTGTGCTAGTGCTATACAGTTTCTAATGAAAAAGTAATGTCTACATATTAAGAATGAGGAGACTTATGCAGAAAACATGCAAAACAATAAATAATTTTATTCCTATGCCTGCTAAACCATTTTGTGTCATCATCTGATGACTAGAAGATCACTTATAGCTTCCGGACATATGTAGGACAGAGCTAGGCTTGAAAATCAAACATTATTTCCTTTTGGCATAGCTGCAGGTTGTAAATGATGAATGGTCAGGGTGTATATAAAATCTCTCCCAGTCCATACCAACTTTATCAAACAAGAAGATCCATCCTTTCTCAAGGCTGCCATTGGCAACTAAAATTAACCAAAAAGTTTTAATTCTAATGCATGCATAATACTGAATTCCTATTATTTTTTTATTTTTTATTTTAATTCCATTTATATCCCGCCCTTCTCCGAAGACTCAGGGCGGCTTACAAGCTTAGCAGTAGCCTTCATTCTATGTATATGCCTGCTTATTAGGGCTTTCACACACACACCAAGCGGCATTATTACAAAGTCAGCTTATTGCCCCCAACAATCTGGGTCCTCATTTTACCTACCTCGGAAGGATGGAAGGCTGAGTCAACCTTGAGCCTGGTGGGATGCGAACCTGCACTAATTGCAGGCAGCTGGTGCTACTTAAGGAGGCATTAGCCCACTACTCCACCAAGGCTCAACCTAGTAGGTGGCAACTCTTGAAAAACTCTGAGAAGAATTATTACTTGAGTGAACCAAAAATGAAGATGGTCATATCTGATCAGCATTTTGAAAGCCCCAAAATTGGAAGTCCACAGACTATCCTGAAAGAAAGCAATAATGACACTTAGGTTTTTGAATTGTTATATGGCAGTTCTATTATTATGATTTCTTTTGCCTCACAGCTCCAACCTAGGAGCGTTAAGCAGGGCTCAAGTCGCTATTGCAATAATTGTGTATTCAAATTTCTTTTTTGCTGACAAAGAGTTAAAGAGTTAAACGGGAGACTAGAATAGCAATTTTGAGCTTTTTTGCTCTCATCAGCTAGCCATACTCTTTGTGGAATTCAAACCTGGGCAACCTTGCATACTAGGCAGCTGTATTAACCTCTAGGCCACCAGCTCTCCTCTTCTTTTTGTCATATGTGTGTGTGTGTGTGTGTGTGTTTGTTTGTTTGCATGTGTGTGTGTGTATACATACATATATATATATATATATATATATATGTTAAATGCTTGTTAACTATTTAGATTACCTTGCTAGGCCCCTTTGTTAGCAATCTAAAAAATTTACACAAATATGAGCTGTCACTGTTGTGACTACTGCCTGTCGATGGCCTTCGGTTAGGCTGAAACAGGAAATAAAGATTTGTCCCATGTTTGGGGCCTAGCAAAGTAATCTAAATAGTTAACAAGCATTTAACACATATCTCCCTTGCTTCTCAGCTAACAAAGCGAGAGAGAGCCTGTGGCTTAGAGGTGAAAACAACTGCCTAATGTGCAATCAGCCCAGGTTCAAAACTCAGAAGGGTATGGCTGACTGATGAAAACAAATAAGTTTGAAATGCATATCAGTCTCCCTTTAATTCTTTGTTAGCAATCTAACAAATTTACACACACATACACACACACACACACACACACACACACACACATATATATATATATATATATATATATATATATGGATCTTTGGTCATTTGGGAAACAAACATATATCAATTACAGAGTAAGTAAGTATGTTCTTCTAACATATTTGTCATCTCTGTCATACAGTCACTAAAACCTTTATAGTAATGTGCTCTCCAAATTTCTTGGACTAAGTTGCATAGTTGATTTCACCCACCAAGACCATTCTTCTAAACTCCTATGTCTTAATATCATCTGGGGTCTTTCAGTCCCTTTTTTCCATAATTGTTGACCTCTATGAAAGCAAACAGTGGATTGCATTGTTAGTCTAGATTTTCACAGCTACTAAAGATGAGATTTGTACTGTCAGGTCTGGTTTCAAATCTGCTTTGACAAAGCTACCAACAGGGCTAGCAAAATGTCAGCACATATTCATTGCCTCAGACAGCATCATTACAGATATCATTTCCCCAAGATAAAAGAGAGCTTTGATGTATTTTTAAAGATTCTGTTCCATTTGGAATGGCCCTAGGGGAATAAAGCTTTTTTTAATCATTGATTTCTTTTTAATCAATCAAAATATATTTGGAGGTGGGAAAGGAATCCAGCAAATTACATGAAGAATCATGGAAAAAAGAAAACAGTATAATATGTCTGTAATAAGAGTTCTAACTTTTCCATAAACTATGCTGACAAAAGCATTGGATATGAAAGTTTACAATATATTCAACATTCTCTCTGCAGCCCTTGATTTGCAGCTAATTGTCTTCATAGGCTATTTGATACATTAGCATGCAAGAACTAATTTTGCAGAAATAAATACACCATATAAATGATGTGGTGAGAAATATTTTCCTGCCTTGCTGGCCTGCTGTACAGACAGTGTCTTTTTTGTTAAACGGTACATGTGAAGAACATGTTGGGATAAATTGGTAGCTGTCAAATGCAGAAAATCAGGAAACTCAGACAGTTGAAATGAATATAAAGATTTATTGCAACCTTAAGCTCTCCACAAGAATCTGAACTACTAATGGTCCAAGCAAATTGGGGGTAGATAAGGGTCAATGGAATTCAAGGTGGGCTGGGTTTAGATCTCTTGTGGGTGCGAAGGGACTTGAGGCTGATGACATATTTAACCCCCTCTCTCAGGTTCAGCCTGGTCATCTCCTACACAAGCCTTGTATTCTCTACTCTTTTTGGAGTTGAACTAGTGTGGAAGGAATCAAGTTCTGATATGAAAAGACACACACACAAAATAACTAGTAATATTTAACCGAGTTGTGCATTTTAAGTAGTATAGAACTCCTTCACTAGTCTTAGTTACTAGTAGTCCCTGACTTACCAACAAAACTGTGATCAGAATTTCCTTTGTTAAGCAAGGCAGCGAGCCATGCCTGATTTTATGATCTTTTTTTGCCACGGCTGTTAAGTGAAACCCTGCAACTGTTAAGTGAACCATCCCAATGTTAAGCAAATCCTGCTTTCCCCATTGACTTTGCTTGTCAAAAGATGGCCAGGATGGTTGCGAATGTCAGTCATGGGATCCTGGGATGCTATAATCATTGTAAATACATGCCATTTCCCCAGGGTCCCCATTTTGATCCCGAGACTGTGGGAATGCTGCAACAGACCTAAGTGCAAGAACTGGTTGTAAGTTGAAGATTCCCTGTGTTCCTTGGAATTAACAAGACGGGTAATAGTTTAGTGTTTTAAATTTCCATATGACATTCATATTTGTCATAGTTACCAGATAGTTGAGAATAACATATACACCTTCCCCGTGTTTATCTGCTAAACAGAGGTCTTATTCTTAGTTTCAAGAGCAATTTATCATAGCCAAAGCCATGCTTTTCAGAAGCATATGTTCATTGCATCTGAATATATAAAACTAGGTATCCAGTTCTTTAGATCTCCTTGTAACTCCCACAGCATGAGCTTCAGAGGGGAGAGCAAATTCTGTTAAGAATCCATGTATAACTTTTTCTGCAGAAGTGCAATTAGGTAATTTTAGACTCATCCCTCAATAACATCTTTTATCTCATCTCAGAATATGTTAGGAAAGCTGAGAAGGCTCATCCATTGTTATATGAGACTTTGCACAGGTCGTCCTCGACTTACAACAACAGTTGAGCCCCAGATTTCTGTTGCTAAGTGAGACATTTTTTAAGTGAATTTTGCCCCATTTTACAAACTTTCTGGCCAGGGGATCACAGCAGTTGTTAACTTAGTAACACCGTTGTTAAGTGAATCTGGCTTTCCCGTTGACTTTGCTTGTCGGAAAGTTGCAAAAGGTGATCATGTGACCCCAGGGCACTGCAACGGTCATAATTACGAGTCAGTTGCTAAGCTTCTGAATTTTGATCATGTGACCACGGGGGATGCTGCAATGTCTGTCGTAAGTGTGAAAAATAGTCATTAGTCACTTTTTTTTTCAGTCTGTTGTAACTTTGAATGGTTGTTAAGCAAACTGTTGTGAGTCAAGGACTCCCTGTATTTCTCACCTGAAATTCAGCTTGATGGCATTTCCACTGTTCTGAATTGTGGAAAGGCAGAGAGAACATTCAAAATCATAATCTTTGGCACACAATACATTTATGGATGCCTGGTCTTAAAAATGTCCTACTTAAATGTATATCCTTCCTAATACTTTTGAGTTTTTTTTAGTAACTCTCTTCCCAAGCTAGCTTGGTTATTAGTTTGCACCATTGATGGGATTCAAATATCTGAACAACCAGTTCTCTGTGTGGATGCCACCTCTGGAAGTCCGTTCTGGGCATGGGGAACAAAAAAGTAGCTGCCGAAGTGGTGTGAACCGGCTAAATCCCACCACTAGCTTGTGGGCTTGGCAGAGAAATAGACAGCATTTTAAATGAGCACAGTGAAAGCACCAGGCAGATAAATCTTTGCATTGAGGCTCCCTGGGAACAATCTAGACTTATTATTTATAAAGGATTCCCCTAGGAATCTTGTGAATCTCTTTAAGCAGGCACAGATACAGGCTTGCTCCTGGTATTTTGCTAAGGACATCATCATTCACCTGAGGGACCATATTGTCACTAACAATACAGTGTCCTGTCTCCTCTGCTCTATGGCTTTCTCTAGCTCTACTCATTCCCCCATCCTAAAAGATGGAACTCAACTACCAGATACATGTGTGGATCAAACTTCAGTGGATTAAATACTTATTTATTTATTACTTTAAAATTTATATATCTATCAAATTTGTACGCTGCCCATCTCACTAACCAAAGTGACTATGGGCTGCTTATAGTGTCATAAACACTTAAATATAAAACCATTAAAATTAGCAACAATTAAATATAGACTAGAAATGGTACGGAGTTGAGCTTTTGTCTTCTCAATAACCTCCAGTATAGCATGCCTTCATCGGGACCACAGTCAATTAGCAGAGCAGGTTTAAGGCCCTTCCAGAAAGTCGGAAGTGTGAAGAAAGAACTCACCTTTTCTGGCAAGATACTCCAGAAGGCATCAGAGGAGCTGTCGTGGTGCAGTGGTTAGAATGCAGTATTACAGCTGACTTTGTCCACTGCCAGGAGTTCGATCCTGACCAGCTCAAGGTTGACTCAGCTTTCCATCCTTTTGAGGTTGGTGAAATGAGGATCCAGATTGTTGGGGGCCATATGCTGACTCTGTAAACCACTTAGAGAGTGCTGTAAAAAGAACTATGAAGTGGTATATAAGTCTAAGTGCTATTGCTAATGTTATTCCAAATATATAATACAGACTTTTTAAAAATTAGATTTAATATTAAACACAGAGACAGATATGAGACAGACACGTATATGCAATATTTTCATGTAGTATCAATATATTAAGCTGTCTTAATAGTCAGTATATTAAGCTGTTATCATTGAGACTTTTATAAAATTATTAAACTTATTGTGCAAGATTGCCCACAACGTGTGTTCTCTAGTTCCTTAGAAGATCTGCATGAAGCAATACCAGAGGCAATTACCTGGATAGGTGAATTGGTTATCAGGCCATTGCTGTACCCCCACAGAAGTTTTGTATATACTTATGTGGATTGTGTGTATAGTATATTTACTTCTTTTTTCATATTCTCATCATACGCTAAATAAGTAGTAGTAGAGAATTTTTAAATTATGCTGTCTTTCTGTAGTTTAGCTGTTCACATACTTCCATATCTATCCACAGCCTTGAGTTGAGTTCAACAGTTGCAAGGGAACACAGATTACACGTATTGGATGTATAGTATGTTGTGGCTTTGGAATTAAAGGCTCCCCAAAGCATGAAGTTAAACTATAACTGTTAACACCCAACAACAATTCATTTTTGTCCTTTTATGGTGCAGTAGCTTTATGGCTTAGATAAAGAGAATATTTCAAGTTGTATTAACTTGAAGTTTCCCTGACAGTTCCTGGAACATAAAGAGGTAAAGTTATCAAGATTTCCATCAGATGTCTAATGTAGAACATGAGATTGGCTGTCAGAACAATTTAAAGAAAATTAAACTTTATTTTTTTTCTCCATACTCCACTGAGAGCTTTTGAGTCTTTGTTAGGCATAATAAGCTTTTAAATGAACTCATGTCACTGTACAATATGCCTTTGTGTTTTATTATCTGATCTGGTTGCTGGTGAGGAACAGTTTCTTCCAATATTGCCCATCAAAGGTGGAATTAGGACTAGTCAGTACAGAAGACACACTGTTGACATGATGATTCCATAATTTAATGTACCACATTGAAATATATTCTCTATTTTTTTGTGGTTCAGCATCTTTAACCACTGTGCCATCATGTCCCCTACAACCAAGAATATGTAGAGTGGTTAACTTTTAGCTATCATCACTACAATTCTTTCTTTCCTAGCCTGCTTTTGTGGATATCAGTTCTTCCTGTGTTTCTGTTAAGCTTGCTCTGGTACATATTTGCTATATTTCTCTCTTCCCCACACACAAAACAACGCAAAAAATATTTTAGCTTCTCAGATCCATTTTTGTCTGTTGGAACACCACAAGGATTTGTCTGTTGGAACACTACTAGGATTTAAAAGTAAAACTACAATGTTTTGCATGTTTCGGTCAACTTAATGCAAACTGGGGCATTAATGGTGAATTCAATTAACTCATTTTAAGGTTCCCTCCGTTCTAAATCACCATTCTGATAAAATCATAAATCATAAATCATCCTGTTCTTGCAGGATAAAGTATGAAAGAAACTTTAAAGTGCAACCACTATTCAGATTATTCAATCCTATTTTAAAACTAAAAAGGCTTCCATTTATGTTCAGAGTACAATTGGCTCATGTAGCTTGAAATTTAAATTTTGATTCTTATGGATAGTATTGTATTTTTTTTACAAAAAATCTTATTTAGATATACCAGCACAAGAATTTATTCAATATTATATTTATGATGTTTGGTTAGGTCTCTGCTTTTGACATTTGTAAGTTTTAAAATATTTAAAATGTGTATGATGCTCCAAACCCTGATAATTCTAGGAAGCTTATAAAAATGTAATAAAGCAATCATAATTATAAAAATATCATTAAAAAAAGAAATCATCAGTCATTAGATCAAATGATTAAAATACTAATGGCCTGGATAAAAGGACATATTTTGAATCCCTCTAACCCGTGTAATAAGGTAAAATTGCTTCAGTTTGATTAGTAATATGTTTTTACAGATAAAGTGCTACTGAAAGAATTTATGCCAAAATGATAGATCCGATAGAACTGCTCCATTCAGTAACTTAAAACTGTTTACACTTATGTATCTACTTAAGTGATCTATATTCCTTTTGTTAACAAGGTTTTACCGCAATATGCACATTTTATCTGCTTCATGTTCTTTCATACTGTTTACATTTTCAGAATATTGTATAGTTTTGATAACTTTCAAGTAATTGACACAGAGTGTGAGTGAGCAGGCAGCTATATAAATTCTCTAAAATAAATAAATCACTGAATTACGCGGTAAATCAGAAAATCCCTAAATAAAACAATACTTTCCCATTCTATTTTTCCTTAGATGTTGATTAATAAAGATGTATTTTACTATAACTTATTAGTGTATTAAGAAAATAAAATAATGAAAAATGGACAAAATTCTTGTCAGTTTTGAAAATTCAAGTGGTAACTTTGGGTAGACAAAGTTGTATATGGTTTCTTAAAGACTTTACAGATGGATCCAAAATAAAATGTTTTGGTTTTTTTTTCTCTTAGCAGAAAGGAAAATTGTGACTTTGAATATTCAAACTCAGCCAACATATAAAGCAATATCCAGTGTTGTTGGTTATTTAAAAGGAGCCACAGTTCCTGGTAGGTTTATTTTTATTTCTCCATCTGCTAACCTTTGCAAATCACTTGTCATATTACTGAACAAGAACAGAATTTCATAACTTATTCTGGACAGCGTATTGCACTTAACCTTCAAACTATATACAACAGCCTATTATTTTTAGAGTTTGTTCTATATAGTTACCCAGACTGAGCACTTACACATGTCTGAAAAATAATTATGGGAGTGAAATCCACACATTAATGATACTAAGGCTGAAAAACACTGGTGTAAACATTATACATCTTCTTAGCACATTCCACATGATGTACTATAGTTTACTGTTATTTAGTTTAACCATTTCATATCTGAGCAAGATCTCTGGTATAAGTCACATTTGCCAGATAAGATACCCAGGGCTTTTTTTCTCATTGAACGCTCAGAACGGAGTTCCGGCACCTTTTTTGGATGGAACCTTGTAGGGTAGGCAAGGTGGGTTGTATGACATGTGTGAGTTCCGGCACCTTTTTCTTTTACAAAAAAAGCACTGAAGATACCTCATATTACAGACCTTTAGCAAACAGAAAGCAGGAGACAATGATCACCAGTTATTTCAAGTCACTTTAAATATAGTGAGCTATTTGAGTTACTTCCAGAAATATATGTCTATGGAGATTCTTAGGCATCCAGTCATGGCTGTCCCAAAGGTGCTTTTTTCAAGAGGCAACTGGACTTTCTGGTTTTTCTTTAAAGACTTTTCATTTCTTATCCAAGAAGGATAAGGTTGCATTGCTTCATTAATAAAAGCATTGGCTTGCTTTATGTTTTTCAGATAGATATGTCATAGTTGGCAGCCACCACAGCAGTTTGCCTGGCTACAGTAGTGAGCAGTGGGCTCACGGCACAGCAGTAATGACTGCCTTTATCCAAGCCTTGATGAGGAAGGTGAAGAAAGGTTGGAGGCCTGAGCGGACCATCATTTTCTGTTCATGGGGAGGAACCATGTTTGGCAAGATTGGTTCCTACGAATGGGCAGAGGTAAGAATCTTTACAGGTTTCTTTCTTCATACAATAGCAATAGCAATTGCACTTAAACTTATAAACCCTTTCACAGTGCTTTACAGCCTTCTCTAAGCAGTTTACAGAGTCAGCCTATTGCCCCCAACAATCTGGGTCCTCATTTGACTGACCACAGAAGGATGGAAGGCTGAGTCAACCTTGAGCCAGTGAGACTCGAAATGCCAAACTGCTGGCAGTCAACAGTCAGCAGAAATCACCTGCAGTACTGCCTTCTAACCACTGTGCCGGATCTAGAGTTGCCAATATCAAGGATAATAATTATTATTTGATATGTCCTACGGATCTTCCTGGTCTCCTGTTGCTAAATGTTATTCTCTGAATGTGTTCTTTTCTAACTTCTCAAACATGTTTTCTAAACATGCAGTTGAGTGAAAGCTAAGTCTAAGTTGCATCTCCTGTTTACTTTATGTGTTCAGTGATTGTACCCAGAAGGAGGAATGAGTAAGCAGTGGTATCTGTGAGGAAAAAAAGAGAGGGCCATGATATCTGAATATTCCCCAGATGTACAGCTTTTATCAATTGCCTTTATGATTATTGTCTAAATCAATATCACTATCTAATTAATTGAGGGATGATTCCAATGATTCTTGTTCTAGCCAAGGACTGAAGAGTCATCTTGGTATCTAAAAAGATTAAATCATGGCAACTTTTGTCCTGCTGTTCATATTGCATTTTAGGGACAAAAATGCAGTCATTATAGTAAGAGTTACTACATTCCAATGGCTTTCTGACTCTTTGCCTAACCAAATATTTATTTTGACTGAGGAAGTTACTTGGATAAGTAACAAAATGTCTCAGTTTTGATAAACTTTGGTCCAGTTGCCATGATTTAGCCTTTTTTAGATGCTTTTGGCCTGAATGAGTGAGTCTCCATTTACCTATAGCAAGGGTCTTCAAACTTGGCAACTTTAAGACTTGTGGACTTCAACTTGTGGCTGAGGAATTCTGGGAGTTGAATTCCACAAGTCTTAAAGTTGCCAAGTTTGAAGACCCCTGACCTATAGTCATGTTAGTGTCACTTAACAATGTAACCTTTTGCAAAATTAATGGTGACTTTCTGATAAGCAAATTCAATGGGGAGGCCAGATTCACTTAACAACTTTGTTACTAATTTAACAAACTGCAGTGATTCACTTAACAGCATGAGAAGAAAGGTCATAAAATGAGGTAAACATCTGTCTCCTTTAGCAACAGAAAGTTTGGGCTCAGTTGTGTTGATAAGTCAAGGATGACTTGTAATAAAAATAAGGTGTTTGATTAGTAATATATTATAGGCTGTTTTCTGGCCCTAGCAACTTATTTAGCAGCAAGAGAAAATTAGCACCACCAAAAAGAATAAAGTTATCAAAACACGTGTAGATAAAAACTGATCATTTTAGAGCTATTATTTCATAAGAATTCAGTTGATTAATCAGTATTTTTCGAGCATCCTATTCTAATTTGTAGTCAATTGCCAGCCTGGTCTGATGGGTTTGGGGTTTTAATTATTGATTTTAACTAATTTATTGTTTTGGGCACAATTGTTTAATTTGTTTTTAATTTTTGTATCTTGTATTTTTGGTATTTATTGCCCTGTACACCGCCCTGAATCCTTCGGGAGAAGGGCGGTATATAAATCAAATAAATATAAATATAAATATAAATTATAATCTTCTTTACTTTGTGGTGTAATACAAAGCACAGTCAAAAATAAACAGTCCAGGTCATACGCATGTAAAGATAGTAACAGTCCAAGGAGTATTCCAAATACAAAGTCTTCTTACCTGTCCAAAGGTCAAAACACAGTTGTTCAGGTTTAACACAGTAGCAAACCAACAATAGCAGTAACAGAGTAACTAACAGTGAAAAAACAGCGAGAGCAGAGAGAGAGAAACTACATCCCTAGCTCCCTCTTATGGCCGTTGGGAGGCAAACACACCCTTGGCTAATCATCACATTTAAAGTGATATCATACATCATGGCTTATATATTTCCAACCCAACCAGGTAGGCTTAATCATATGCCTAACAGGACTAATTGGTACATGCCTGTTGGACAGATCAGACAATAAAACTTCCAGGAGAGAAAAAGGAGATGGACAATATTAAAATTTAAGTCAAATATATACCAGCCTGTTGGGTTTGAATAATGTAAGCAGAATAAAAGTAAATTCCATCTTTATTGTAAAGAAGATAAGCAATTCAGTTTTAATGGACATTTATTGGTTCAATCTAGTAGTTTTGAGTCAATACTGTATTTATTTATTGAATTTATATAGCCATCCATTTCACCAAAAGTGATTCTGGGTGGTGTACAATAAAGCTAAAACATTGAACAAATACATAAAACCATATGTTCAGAGGTTCAGAGTTTACATATTAAAAGAAGATACAAACAAGGTCCCTTCCTTAATCCTCTCTTGCTTTTATGATGCAACATTCATAATAGATTCTGATAAAAGAATCGTAATTGGTAGAAGTTCTGCAGAAATCAGTCAGTTAATCACTTATATATTTTATCTTTCCACAGACTTACCTAGTAATTTAGCCAAACTGTTTTTATTCCATGCACTAGTTTTTAAATTCAAAAGAATGTTCTGTTTCTCATTTAAAAAAACAAAACAAAACCCAAAGCTCTTTATCAAAATAATAAAGATAAAAGGAAGATAAAAGCAGACTAAAAAGAGTTTTAAAAGAATAAAAAAGAATTAAAAGCATGCCATTAGAAAATGCAAAGCAAAGTGGTCGCAGAGGGAAATAAAAAGATGGATCTTTAAAAGATGCCTGAAAGACATCAGCATTGTAGGGGTCTAGTATTTCTCAGAGGACAGCTAATTCAACAAAACAGGAGAACTTTAGATGAGGTTTTTCTCCATGGCATAAACTAATATTAGGCAAATGGTATACGAAACCAGGACCTCCTCTAAAAGTTTCTGAGCTGCTGATGTAAGTCAATAATGAATAAATAAGGGTTTTAAAGTATAAAGGGGGCACGGTAGCTCACTGGATAAAGATGCTGAGCTTCTCAGCTGGAAATCTAATAGTTTGGGTTCGAGACCCAACAAGGGAAGCTCCTGTTACTTGTCCCAACTCCTGCTCACCTAGCAGTTCAAAAGCATGAAAAAAATTTTTTTATCCCATTTATATCCCGCCCTTCTCCGAAGATTCAGGGCGGCTTACAATCTAAGAAGCACAAATCAATGTGCTTAGCAATAGCCTTCATTCTATGTATATGCCTGCTTATTAGGGCTTTCAGGGGGCCCCAAGCGGCATTTATACAAAGTCAGCTTATTGCCCCCAACAATCTGGGTCCTCATTTTACCTACCTCGGAAGGATGGAAGGCTGAGTCAACCTTGAGCCTGGTGGGACTCGAACCTGCACTAATTGCAGGCAGCTGGTGTTACTTAAGGAGGCATTAGCCCGCTGCTCCATTTATACAAGTGGATAAATAGTTCCCAATTTCAATGGGAAGGTAACAGTGTTCCATGTGCCTCGGTCTATAGTCATGCTGGCTATATGAGCATGGAAACGTCTTCGGACAATCCTGGCTCCCTTGGCTAAGAAACAGGGATGAGTACTGTCCTCTAGAGTCAGACACGACTTTACCTTTACCTTAAAGTATAAAATCAGTGCTCGTATCAATCTTTTCATGTTTACTTAGTAAAAGGTTTGTCAGCTGAAAATTAGTATACTTTTCTATTTCTCAGATTAACTGGGGGGGGGATAAAAATCTGAGATAGGACTATTTATCAAGCCCCACATGTTTGGAATTTTAGGAATGCGGTGTTTTAAAAAAATATTCTCATAATATGGGAAATGAACTACAAATGTAGTTCTGCTTGGGCACTTTATCAAGTTTGTGCAGTTCTAAAACAAAAGGAAAAGGAAAAAAAGGTTGATTGTGAACATGCTGACAAAAATGTACAAATGCGCGCGCGCACACACACATACATATTAGGACATAAAGAAAAGGTATATAAAGAAACTAAAACCTTATTAATTAAATAACCAAAGTTGTATAACTATCCATCTCACGAAAGCCAAATCAGGGCAGTTTAAAACAATCAAATAAAACAGCAAATATAAAAGTACCTTTATATAAAGATATAAAAATCCACATTAAAAGATGAATATTGTAAAAAACAAATATAGACTCCTGGGGCAAAGGGAATAAAAATGGCCCGTAAAGCAACGGAGCCATTTAAACATGTTTCCAGTTCCCTGGGAGCCCCAGGCCTGAGAATATCACCAGATCTTGAGAGATTTTCAAAATATCAAAAGCAATGGAGCTAACCTAATATTGGTGGGAAGAATATTCTATAAGGTGAACTCATGGCAGACAAGGCACATGTATACATTTGTATATAGGTCTCTGGTTGATATCCACAGCATGCCTTCTCTGCCAGATCTAATGGGGTGGGTTGATGTAACTAGGAGAGACAGGCTGATGTAACCTCAGATAGCCTGGTTCCATGTCATGAAGGACTTTAAAGGTTAAAACCAGCATCTTGAGTTGGACCTAGAAATGAACTGGAAGCTAGTTCAGCTTATGAGCAAACATAACAGCCTGTACTGCTGCATTCTGGGTACTCTGCTAGGCAACCCCATGTAGAGCTCATTGCAATAGTCCAATCTGGAGTGACTAGAGCATGAGTGACTATTTTTTTTTATTTTTTTTTATTTTAATTCCATTTATATCCCGCCCTTCTCCGAAAACTCAGGGCGGCTTACAAGCTTAGCAGTAGCCTTCATTCTATGTATATGCCTGCTTATTAGGGCTTTCACACACACCCCAAACGGCATTATTACAAAGTCAGCTTAATTGCCCCCAACAATCTGGGTGATGGCGAATCTTTTAGAGACCAAGTGCCCAAACTGCAACCTAACACCCACTTATGTATTGTCGGGTGCTGGGTGGGTGTGGCCCATTGGATGGGTGTGGCCCATTGGGTGGGCATGACCCATTGGGTGGGAATGGCTGCAGTGGTAATGGCAGACTGGGTGGGACTAAAAAGTTCAATCGATAAATTCCAAATTTGCGAGATTTTTTCCCCCGCAAGAAGTTGAAATTGATTGATTGAAACTTTTTTTTTTGCACACAGTGGCAGAAGCCTAAAGCGAAAAAGTTTTATAAAACCCAGCTGAAGGCCTAGGACTGGGGCGATGGCATGCGTGCCCACAGAGAGGGCTCTGCGTACCACCTGTGGCTCGCGTGCGATAGGTTCGCCACCACGGGACTATAAATAAAACTGTGGTACATGACAAAGAGTGCAAAAGCTGTCCTAGCCATCACTTTTGCCTCCTTATCAAGCAGGAGTTGTGAGTCTAGGAGAACCCCAAGACTGACCAGTGTGTCTGGCTGGGCAGTGTAATCTCATCTAGCACCAAAGATGGCATAGTTCTGAAACCAGAGTTCCCCAAAATCTGGAGATACTCAATTTTGCCAGGGATCAGCTGAAGCTTGTTGTTTCCCAACCAGATCCTCACAGCCTTGAAAACATATAAGAAGTTTATAAGGTAAAGAAATTTACTATGACATCACTTATATTGTCAAGGGCAGGAGAAATATATATACAGTAGAAGGAGAATATATATACAGGAGAAGAAAAGCACCAAATCCCATGGCACCCCACATAGTAGAGGACAAAGGTAGCACTTCTCCTCCCTAATCATCACTGACTAGAATCAACCCTGCAATAAGATGATGAGCAAGCATAAAACTGTGCTGCTCACTTCCAATCCTCTGAGCTTATACAGAAGGATACCATGGTCCATGATATTGGAAGCCACTGAAAGGTTAGTAACGAAAGGATAGATGCACTATTCCTATCCTGTCCATGCCAGAGGTCATCCAAAAGCATGACCAATGCTGTTTTCATCCTATGCCCAGGTCTGAATCCTGACTGAAAAGGATCCAGATAATCTTCTTCTTCCAAGGTTTCCCAAAGCTGTTTTTAAACCATTTTCTGTTTTTAAACCATTTTCCCCAAGGGAGGTGAGATACTGGATTAAAAATGGTTCTGTATGGTAGATTTCAGGGATGGTAAACCATCTTGGTTAAGAGGTAAAGGAACATCCACCTTACTAAAAGAATTAACCACTACCAGAACTCACGCACACAACACCCTCTGTCCTCTTTGACAAGCCAGCAGGGGCATGGATCAAAAGAGCAGATAGCACGCTCATGGTATTGAGGAACCTATCTACTTCTTCAGATCCCAGAAGTTCAGAACATTCCCAGATAGTTGTGTGAGACTTCTTCCCAAGCATCTTCTTTGGACTTGTGATAAGAGCAGGATCCAAATGGGGATGAATTTGAGGAACCTCTTCCAACAGATGCTGTACAAATTCCTCCACACACCCCTGTAAGAGGTGATCCATGCCCCTTTCTGCAAATTGCCACATGTCACCTGAAACAAGACTGTGGGGTATCAAGCTGCAGATGCAACAATGGTGGAGAGGTACTAACAGTTCAACACCCTTTCCACGCTAATATAGGCCTTAATAACCAATGTTCGGTCAAGTTCGTTTTGTTGAACAGCAATAATGGTCTAGATGTCCCTCTTCCCATTTCATCTTCCTCAATCCATTGGAAACCACAGGGAGTGATGGGATCCACAGAAGAAGAGAGATCAGATAGGTGCAATCCAATCCAAAGGCTTCATTTGCCACCTTGTTCCAAGTGGCAACCAAGGGTTCAGTTGGACCATACAGCAGAGCAACAGGGACAGCCTATCTCATTTGGAAACCTCTCTGGATCCATCATTCACCAGGGGTATACCAATCTAATGGGCCCAGTCTCCAGGCAGGAAGATATAAATCAAGGCCTGATCTGACAGTGACAAAGATTCAAGGTGCTGGTAATGACCTATAAAGCTCTAAATGGCTTGGGTCCGGATTATCTAAGGGAACACCTGCTGCCGGCATCAACTTCCCATCATCCTGTGCGCTCCCACAGGGAGGGCCTTCTTAGGGTACCGCCGGTCAAGGAATGCCGGCGGGTTATTCCCAGGGGAAGGGCGTTCTTTGTGGGCGCACCGGCCCTTTGGAATCAACTTCCCATGGAGCTTAGGACTGCCCCCGACCTTCGCTCAGTTCGCAGGGACTTGAAAACCTGGTTTTTTGAGCTGTCTGGCCTAGACTGAGGGGTTTTAATTATTTATTAATGGGGTTTTAGTTTAAATTCATGGACTTAATTTAATCTTAGTTTTAATCGATTTTAACTTTGTATGTTATGTATTTTTAATTTTTCCCTGTAAACCACCCTGAGTCCTACAGGAATAGGGCGATGTACAAATTTAAATAATAAATAAATAAATAAATATCTTAGGAAACACAGTAGGTACATATTTTCATAGACATTTAAAGAAAATTTACAACTAAACTGTAACTGAACGCTTTTCTTTCCCTTTCGCCCTATGGGCAGGGATTGCTTTCTCCAAGTAGATACTTTATAAATTAATAACCTCCCCTGTAATCACGAAAGACATATTTTGTGCTTAGCTTGCAAACTCTAATGGCAGGATTTTAAAGACCTGCCACCTACCATAAAGCTGGACTGCTCTGAAATCGAAGTTACCTTGGCAGTGTGCAGATATTCTTGGGCCTGAGTGTAAACAACATGAAAGCATTACCAAAGCCTTATTCTTGTAACTGAATTATGGGATTACAATAAGCTGTGAAAAATACGGAACGAGGGAACTGTTGCAACCAGGTTTCCAAAGGATTCTTGCAATTGCCTGAAAGCAAAATTTATTTAGTTCCACTTCAAATCATCCTTGCATCAAACATAATTGTGTTATACCCCTTTTGCTCAACACAAAGATCCTCTTTGTGGAACAAACACTTCATTACTAGGTAGACAGTGGGAAATAATTGAAATATGCCTTTGTTTTCAAAAAAGATAACAAAATGACAACATTGGAGAAACGATGCCACTCACATGTACAATATGGGTGCCTGGTTGGAAGTAATCAAGCACTTTGTTTGCTAATTCTTATATTTAAAGTGTGATGCGGAACAGGAGCATTTTTTTTTCAAAAAAACAAAACAAAACAGACTTCCTATTATTTCAGAGGATGTAATGTTCTGATTCGCTGCTTAGAACTGTAGTCATTCTTAAATCCTTCTGGCCTCATTTTTCATTTTGTTCATTTGAGAAATAGAATTATAAGCCCACAAGAGAGAAATTAAATAAAGACTTCCTTTCAAGTTCCTAAAATGATATTCTATAAAAATTGAATTAAACGTTACTTGGGGAATTGAAGGAGGTGGAAAAACATGACTCGTGTTCTCCCTTTCCTACATTTCAAAGGACTACAATAAGAATGCAGGTCTTAATTAGGATCTGACTTATTAATCACATTTGTGTTTTAGGACTTCAGGGCAGTTCTCCAGAGAAACGCTGTGGCATATGTGAATCTCCATGATCCAATAAGAGGCAAAGACATTTTATCCTCCATAGCATCTCCTTCTGTTCAGCAACTAGCAACTGAAATTACAAAAGTGAGTATGATGTTTCTAATATGCAGTAGGTTTGATATGATAATTCAAATTTAATTGGCATTATTTAAGCCTTCAGGACAGTTCCAAAAGTAATGGGTGCAAATGATAAATGATTCATAAATTAGATATTTAAACCCTGGAATGCTATAAATTCCATGGTAAAATCAATATGCCATGATATTAAACAATTATTATCAGATCCTCAAGATAATATTTCTTAAAGAAAACAGAAAAGAAAAACTCACTTCTGAAATCTGGAACTTTCAGAAAGGAACAACCCTAATAAGATAACAATAACAAGAGCCTTGGTGGAGCAGTGGGCTAATGCCTCCTTAAGTAACACCAGCTGCCTGCAATTAGTGCAGGTTCGCATCCCACCAGGCTCAAGGTTGACTCAGCCTTCCATCCTTCCGAGGTAGGTAAAATGAGGACCCAGATTGTTGGGGGCAATTAAGCTGACTTTGTAATAATGCCGCTTGGGGGTGTGTGTGAAAGCCCTAATAAGCAGGCATATACATAGAATGAAGGCTACTGCTAAGCTTGTAAGCTGCCCTGAGTCTTCGGAGAAGGGCGGGATATAAATGGAATTAAAATAAAAAAAATAAATAAAAAACAATGTTCCTCTTCGATTTAGGGCAGGGGTCTTCAAACTCGGCTCTTTTATGACTCATGGACTTCAACTCCCAGAATTCCTCAGCCAGGCATGCTGAGGAGTCATTTTATGCATCATAAAAGGACCAAGTTTGAAGACCCCTGATTTAGGGCAACAGGGAATTGCATAAGAAATAAAAGAGGGGGAAAATTCTACTGTGTAATACCAATGAGAAGTGGAAATGGTGATGCTATCAGGGTTGTTGTATCCATCCATCTTTTTTTTTCTAAAACACAATGAAAAAACACCTCAGTAGAAGCAGTTGCAAGATAACAATATGGGAACCATGCTGGATTGCTATTAAAAAAAAATTCTGCTCAACTATATTAATAGAAAAAGCAATAATCTATACCAAATTATATTGTTTGTTGGGGATGATAGAAAAAACATATTATTTGGAACTTAATAGAATAAGGGATATGGTGGATTGTCCTACATTTCTCACAAAGCTTATAGGGGAGGAGAAGCAAAGGACATATTTGTAAGAATGCCTGTACAAACGTAAATTGCCTGATAGGAGTTCCGGTTATTTAATCTTGAACTCTCCTCTGGTATACACAGGCTGGTAGTCTCAGATGATTTTCTATTTTTTAAAGTATTGTTTCCAACCATGGCCACTTCCAGACATGGGAACTTCAAATCCCAGAATTTTCCAGCCACCATGGCCATTGGAGAGAATTCTGGGAGCTGAAGTCCACAAACCTGGACTTGCATCTTTCTCCATGTTCCATTATATTGATATTTGAAGACATTTCTTTTCCAACAGGTTATTGCCATTTACAGTGTAATATTTTTTAAAAAAATAAATATTGGTTCTCTTCTCTTCTCTTCTCTTCTCTTCTCTTCTCTTCTCTTCTCTTCTCTTCTCTTCTCTTCTCTTCTCTTCTCTTCTCTTCTCTTCTCTTCTCTTCTCTTCTCTCTTCTTCTTTCTTTACTTTTTGTGGACTTGACTGGTGACTGCCTGAACTATTCCCTTCAGTTTTCTTGGCAAGATTTCAGTAGTTGTTTGCTACTGCCTTTCTCCTTGGTTGAGAAAAAAAAATGACTACCCTGGGTCATTTGGCTGGCTTTGTGGCTAATACAGGACTAGAATTCCTGGTCTCCCCATATTTGAATGTTAGCTGGATTCCTTTTTAAAAAAGAAAATCATAAAAATGCAAAAATTTCATTAAAAATAACCTGTAAGTAAATACAGGGTAATAAAATCATAAATCTGTAACAATATTAGCACTGTATCTCTTGTTACTTAAAGGAAGGTTTAATAAGATATGTCAAATAAATAGAGAAGTTAGATAAATATCTACCTATGTCCTGTTTCTGTTAACTGAGTTCCTTTATAATTATATTTTTTCAGCTTTGTTTTAAACATTTCCATTTGGAGGATGTCTGAAGCCTAGAACACTCTTGTACTTTAGCTACTAGCACTATCTATAAAAAGAAATAAAATAGGACATTTACAGTAATCATCTGGAATAAACACTTGGCTATTCTCAAAAAACAAGTTATTGCATATCCTTCATGTAATCTTCATTTCTTCAATTAGTTACAACTAATATTGTGTCTTGGCACAGAAACAACTTAGAAGTACCTTTTTTGTTTCTGGGCTTGCTAGAGGATTCTGACTGAATAAACTTGAATAAACAAAGAAAGCAGATTTAAATATTTAGGTTGTGAAGCCAAATTGGAACTCAAACATTCTGAGATCTTTGTGAGCATGTGTGAATTCCCTTCAGCCATGCTAATTATGGCCCATTTTATGGGAGGGAGATTCTGCCAAGTTGAATTTCTGTGTCTGAGTGTTCTGTAAACGAAGGTGCCATTGTCAGCTTGCTGCATTAATGAATCACCATTTATTTGGCACCTTATAATGGAAAAGTCTATGTTGGCTGGAGAGGAAATTAAATCCTCTAAATAAGACCATTAATTCATTAGTCTCAAATTTACATTTCAGAAGCACAAAAGTTACTCTGACTGAGCCATTAATTTATATGCCGGTAGGGTTGGCTTTGGTAAAGCAAAAACAAGAACGAAACTTGGGGAACTTTGACATCTTACTAATATATTGAAAAAAATAAACTTTGAACAAACATTCAAGATCCACAGTTAAAAAAAGAAAAGTTACTTTTTCCATTCCATAAAACAAATGCTGCAGAGCTAGGCCAACTTACCTCAGCCAACTCACCATGGCCAACTTGCCACAGGACAACTAAACACGGGGCAAGAATCACGCTAATATTGAAGACATGGGAGAAGAGAATCATTAAATAAAGGATGCTACAGAAGGGACAAAATGAAATGTGAATGACAAAAATTAAAAAAATAATTATTATTATTTTAAATAATTAAATTAAACTGTTGAATTGTCCCATGGTGAGTTGGCCACAATGAGTTATCCCATTTCAAGCCCATCTGGCATGTAATATTTCCTTTCAGCTACAGTGACCTTTATCCACATGCACAAAGAATACAGGAGCTTTTAGTGTGTTCCGTACAACTTTCACAAATGAAATCTCTAAATAATATAACAGATTTTGTTTTATGCCAGATCACATGCACTGAGCTAATCTTGACTGGGGTTTCTGTGCATATGTGTAAGTGATCTGTGTTACTTCCTATTGGTAGTCTCAGTGCTTGATATTTTTTTATAAATGATTGCGCTAATTAAAGTTGTGGCAATTAGATCTGGAAACATGTGTTGTAGAAATACACAACAACTGTAATATGGAGTTATGAACCTCATTTACCATATCCTTGTCACAATTCATATTGATTCTTCAGTGTAGATCTGGATCTAAATATATAAATTCAGAAATAGGAGTATGATTTGTATTAGCATGTACAACATAAACAAGGTGAAAACATCCATTTATTTGCTTGTTTGTTTGTGATACTAAAAATGGAGAAGAAAGGAAGGGAAAGGGAGGAAAAACTACCACCGTAGTGGGTCTTATTACAGGTGGAGATGAAACGGCGTACAGGGGGGAGGTACAAAAACTATCCATATGGTGTTTAGAGAACAACTTGCACCTGAACATCGGCAAGACAAAAGAGATGGTGCTAGACTTCCAGAGGAAAAGAGAGGAACCTGCCCCACTTTACATAAGGGGGGGGGCTGTGTGGACAGAGTTTCCTCCTTTAAATTCCTGGGAGTCTACCTCTGTGAAGATCTTACCTGGAAAGTCAATACAACCCAGGTGGCCAGAAAGGCCCAACAGAGACTCCACTTCCTCAGGTTCCTGCAGAAGAACAGGGTAGAACAACGGCTAATGACCTTCTTTTACTGGTCTACTATAGACAGCATCCTCTCACACTGTATTGTGGTTTGGTATGCTGGCTTGACAGCCGCAGATAGGAAAGTATTACAGAGGGTGGTGAGCAGAGCAAAAAACATTGTGGGCTGTCTCCTGACACCACTGGATGACATCGCCAGGGCTCGCTGCCTTGGAAGAGTGAGAAAAATTCCCAGGGACGATTCACACCCTGGTCGGTATCTCTTTACTCTCTTACCATCGGGTAGAAGATATAGGAGCATAGCCAGTCGTACCAACAGGCTGAAGAACAGCTTCTATCCATGGGCTGTCAGGCTCTTGAGCGGGAAATAATTTTATAATTTTATGTATGATTGACTTGCGAGGCCGGTGTGTTGTGCAATTAGCTCACATGGTGTAACAAGATGGTGGGTTTGTTGTCACTGTGAGTTGTGGGGGGGCACAAAGGGAGGCTCAGTCAATCTCAATGTATACATGGTTGTATTTTGACAATAAAGGTTCATTCATTCACAAAAAGAGAGATTGACTTCCGACTTCCCCTGTTGCAGTAGAATAAAGTGTTAATGTTGAGCCTCAGCTTTTTACTTTTTCACAATAGTAAAAACTAGCCATTTTTGCAACAATAAAACAATCTAAGCCATGAAACCCAAAATCAAAGTTTTATTTTTTTCCACCTCAAGCACAAAAGTCCAGAAGCGGTCTCTATGTAGCAACAAAGGTACTTCTGTTCTTTGCTTTGATCAAAACAGTCAATTTAGCCATCTCTGCCATCTCCATCAGCAGTAGATACTCTTTCCCAATATATTGTCTCTCTCTGCAGTCCTAACAGGATACACTCAACAGAATGATACCCTAGTAACTGGGGATGGAGTAGTTTTTAATCATGTGAGAACAATTTTTCCTTAAGTCCAAACCAAGAAAATATCCAAACAATGAGTGAAGTGAGTGGCGACTAATTTCATAACAGTTCACTGAAACCGCAATTCACAATCAATCATAAGTTATGCTGCAATAAACATAACTAGAACGATATTAAAAAAATCTTTATTTTCTCCACTGACAATCTCTGGGTTCTACAATTTGAATCAATATAATTAAATCCTGGGAGGAATTTAAATTTATTTGACCAAGCTCTTCTGCTCATGAGAACCTTATACAGGTAGTCATCACTTAATGATGGTAATTGGGACCAGAAGTTCCATCACTAAACAACCTGGTTGTAAATTGTCATGTATGTGACTATGCCACTTATTCACAGAAATTCCATCAGTTCTGATTGCCTTATTAATTGAACATCATATGTCATTAAACAAGGACATCATGTGCCTCTCTGAAATTGCTTGTAAGAAGCCTGCAAAAATGGTAACAAATGATGATTGCGATGCTGCTGCCATCTAGATGATTTTTACAAACACACATACATACATTATTTCACTCCTTAATGCCGCTGTGCTATTTCCACTCTCATCTGAAAATCAAAACTAATAATCTATGTGCCAGAGCAATTTATTTGATATTGCTATTTATTTTTAAAAATGCATCCCACTGCTTAGAAAAGACTGCATTTAAACAGATTTTTCCTATATATTTTCACAGCTATTAGTCATCTTTTTTATTAAAAAGAAAATTTAAATAAACTGTCACTATTCATAATAATGTCACACAAAGCTTCTTCTTTTTTTGTTCCTTAGCTTTAAAAAGGAAAAGTTTAGTTGTCTTGAATGATATCATTGCCTACATGACATTACAATGAAGATTGACTTTGGTATGCTCCTAGGAATGCATTTCAAGCTCAATTTTCTGAGTGCCGAAACCGAAACTAGAAAGAACAGGGTTTATATTTTTCAAAGTTTCCCTCTAAAAAGCCTTTCAGAATTCAAAGGTCAGGCTCTTCAAACCTTTCTTTTTCTTTTGAAATATAACTGCTATGGCAACTTCAAAATCTGTTTTGTCACAATCTATTTTGAAAGCTCTATTACTTAGGCTCTTTTTTTGAGAGGCCCTTCTGAATATTTGCAGGCAGTTATCCTGCTTCTGAAGTCCTTTGTTGGAAAATCTTTTTTGTGGGTTATTTTCTAGACGCTAAAAGTCTCCGCAGAAATAAGGGGGGAAAAATTCATAACATCATGACATTACTAAGATTCCCAAGGGACTTCAGGTATGATTTCCAATGCCAAACAAAACTGTTTCCTCTTTTCTTTCTCTCTCTTTCATACAGAAAAGTTCTTTAGCATATTTCAGTCTGCTAACGTGAAAGGTAGTTTTTCAAAAGGTACCTGCCAATAAGGGTAAGACAGTCCAAGCAAACATCAGTGAAGTAGTGTTTGAAAAGCTGGAAACTATGTGATCTAAGCATCCCTGTGTTCTTAGCTGATCTTATGAGTAGAATTTCAGGTGGAGATCCAGCGCTAAATCATGCCTAGCTTTATGTGGTTCCCAAACCACCAGTCTGTTAGGGCATACAAATCAACTGAATAATGGAGAGAGATTTGGAAGGAGACGAGCATGGCTACACTTCCTCAATTTTCCATTTGCATCTCAGCAGAATGATATTAAGAGGATTTACTTGAGTATTTATTATTTACTAATTTATTAATGAGTATTATTTGTTAATTTATTATTAAGGAATTGTGGGGTTGCCACAAAGAAGAGGGGGTCAATTTATTTTCCAAAGGACCAGAAGGCAAGACGAGTAAAAAAAAAATGGATGGAAACTAATCAAGGAGAGAAGCAACCTGGAATTAAGGAGGAACTTCCTAACAGTGAGAAAAATGGGACAGCTTGCCTTTAGAAGTTGTAGGTGGTTCCTCACAGGAGGTTTTTAAGAAAAGACTCGACAGCCACCTGTCTGAAATGGTAAAGGGTTTCCTGCTTGAGCAGGGGGTTGGATTAGAAGACCTCCTTCTAGCTCTATGTTAATTGATTGATTGGTTGATTGATTGATTGATTAGATACCTGTGGTGGTTTTGTCGAATTTGAAGAAAGTAAGAGAGGGACCACCTGGAACAGAAAACACCATCCCCCTGTCTTTGGACAATTTGAATTATTGAAAGGAGTTTGGTACATAACATTTTAGGATATGTGGACTTAGGGTTTCACTTTTGTTAGAGGGAAATAATCATGGCTCAAGTTATACAAATCTGTGTAATTCAGTGTGGAGCTTACTCCTAGAAGAGAATATTTGTAGCTCAGGGTTGAGCTGTTGGGTCCTTCATACTCTCTGAGCTTAGTTGTTTGCTTGCAGACAGTTCATTACCCAGAAAGGGAACATTATCAGTGCTAGAGGGTAGTAGCGTTTGCTCTCAAAATCCCTTCTAGTACTCCCTTCTAGTCCTCATGATGTTACATAGTTAGATAATGAAACATCTGCAAGAAAACAGTCAAGCTCAGAGAGCACCAAGGACCCCTCAGAACTTACTTTCTTGTGGTGAACTATTAGATTGCTTGTTCCATCTAGACTAACCATTAAATATTTCCTGGGAGGAAGGAGTATGTAATGACTTCCTATTTGAGCTGAGCCAATCCTGAGCATCAGGGCATCAGCCCTATTCTTTGAAATGTTCCAAAAATCTTTAGGTTGGTCAGTGATGGCGATGATGGACAGAGCTAGTGCCAAACACAGTGAAACTCAAAAGTGCTTCCATTGTAATGGAACAGCCTGCCTTCAGAAGTTGTGAATGCTCCAACACTGGAAGTTTTTAAGAAGAGATAAGAAATATTGGATTTAAAAAAGCAGGACCAGGAAATACTTGTATCTAGCCTTGGAGCTCCAGACCTATCTATTTCAGCAGTGACATTGGCAAACAGCCAGAGTTCAGAAACAAGGAGCATCACTACTAATGACCAAGAGCAGTGATATAGTAGTACCCTAGGAGTAACAATGATGGATGGGTCCACCTGCCCATGTACTTGTATGAAAGTTTCAGATTTATTTGGGCTCAAATAAGAATAGGTTTATTTTTTTGACACAATGTGACTTACATTTTTATTGATTAAATTTATATGCTGCCAATCACACACTGTGACGTGACTTTAGGCATCTTACAATAGTACTGGCTACAATACATTCTAGATGTTAACCTCAGAAAAATGAATCTAAACCATTGTGTTGTAGTACACATGTGAGTATTCCTGCCAATATTAGCATTGCAACAATTCATAATACATAGGGATTAAAAAAAATTGAGGGGTAACCAACTCCGTTCTTAAGCTACTGGGTTTTTAATTATTTTGCTTTTAATTATTTTGCTCTTTCTCTGATAACTCTGGGACAACTTTTGTTCTGGAAGGCTGCAGATAAGTACATAAATCAAGTAACATGGTATTCCACGTAGACTGTTTCTTTAAAGTGGATTAATGTTTTAAAGACTGATTTCATCTAATCTGTGATGCGCCCTATGATCACACAATTTGCGGATTGTGTACATTGCATCTTATCGCATATTGCAATAGCTCAGAAAAAGAATGAAATTAATTTATTGTTGAAAAAGAATGAAAAACTGAAAGGGAGAATGATTATATATCATCAAGCTGGTATTGCTTTTTTTTCCTTTTATCTCCAGGATATTTTCTCCGCAAACTGGACCTTCAAATCTTCCAATGTTGTTCCCATTGCTGCTACAATTAAATTCACCAACCCTGCTGCTTGTTCTCCTCTTTTTCTATTTCTTTATGCCTTCCTCAGCATTGTAAACTACTCCAGAGTGCCAGGAGTTTGCATAATGTATCCAAAATATGGCAATTTCAGCCTGCAACTTTGAGTGAGAGAACTCTGGGTTAATTTGTTCAATTATCCAATTGCTTGTTTTCTTAGTTCTCCACTGTATTCTCAAGTCTTCTAGCCAATCTCGAAGTTCAAAAGCACAAATACACTTTCTAGCTTGCTTGCAACTTTCATTTCTATAACTTCACAGGAAAATCCATTATCTCTATCACTCTGATCTTTGTGGATGTAGACATATTACAGCATCTGAATATTTTTTCCCCCAATGTCTTCATTTCCAGCAAGTGACGGTCTATTATGGCATATTTCTTCCTTTGTTGTTAAAAGTTGTTTTCAAAGGGGAGAAACTACTCAATAATTCAATATTTTCATTGTAAGTACTAAAATTGGTGACTCTATCTGTTGCCATTACCGTAGTTTGCTCTTTTCTATATTTACACTTAATACCTTTCTTTTCTCTGTATCTCTTAACTTTTATCACTAACAGTGTGCAGATCATTTACATTTTAATTTTCCAAAGTTCCTATTTCCTGGAGTGATACCATTTATCCTTTGTTTATGTTACTTTGCTCATTGTATTTTATTGATATGGAACTGCACATATCTTTTGAGGTGATGGAAAACTCTTTTCTACTGAAGGCTACTTCCTCTGGGATAATTTATTTAGAGTTGCATATGGAGATCATAGTAAAAGAAGAAGAAAAAAATGAAGGAAGAAAAGTAGAATTATCCTTTTTTATCATCCTCTTTTGTCTCAGATTTTTCTTCCTAATCAGTAATAATAATAATAATAATAATTTTATTTATATACCACCCTTCTCCCGAAGGACTCAGGGCGGTGAACAGGGCAAATGTATAAAATACAAAAATACAAAAGTTAAAAGGAATTAAACATAATGCCCAAGGTAAAAACAATAAATACAAATATTAAGAACAATAAAAAACCCAACCCATCCCCCATCAGGCCAAGCCGGCTTGTTCAAATAAATGCGTTTTCAGATCGCGTCGGAAGGAGCGGAGGTCGGGCGCCATCCGGAGCTCAACCGGCAACCGATTCCATAATTCCGGGGCGCCCACAGAGAAGGACCTCCCCCTGGGGTCCACCAAACGACATTCTCTGATCGGTGGCATATCCTGTGATCCTGATGTCATATCCTGTGATCCTTTTTGTGGTGTCCTATCTGGAAACCCACTTATCTACTCCATGGAGTTGGAGAATAGCACCATAGTTCAAGCAGTCCCAACGTGACTACAAGTATGTATGGAGAGACAGATCAGTGATTATGATTTTTGAAGAAGTATATTGAAACAAGGTGAAAATAATATCAAACAAGTAGACTTAGTCATGCATGAAAAACCAGATCCACATCTGAAGGTCCAATTAAATAGATTTATTGCTCAACAACTAATGGACAGGAATCTTTTCAACTCATGGTCAATGCTACATAGGGGTTCTAGGCTGGTCCCTTCTTGAACTCCAGTCCAGGTTCTGCCACTCCTTCTCCTGCAGACCTATTATTAGTAGTCTGAGATGTAATTTTGTGGAAATTTATTTATTTATTTATTTATTTATTTATTTATTTATTTATTTATTTATTTATTTATTTATTTTATTTTATTTTATTTTATTACATTTATATACCACCCTTTCCCGAAGGACTCAGGGCGGTTTACAGGGTGATTAAAAAACAAAGATACAAAAGTTAAAAACAAATTAAAAAAAATATATATTCGTCCCTGCATAAATAAAACCCCAGTTAAAAATTAAAAATTAATTCTCAGCCTGGGCCAGAGAGCTCGAAGAGCCAGGTCTTCAGGTCCAGGCGGAATGAACGGAGGTCGGGGGCAGTCCTCAGCTCCACTGGCAGCTGGTTCCAAAGGGCAGGCGCCCCCACTGAGAAGGCCCTATCCCTGGGTGTCGTCCGCCGGCAATCTCTTACTGGTGGCACCCTGAGAAGACCCTCCCTGTGGGAGCGCACAGGACGAAGGGAATTTGAAATTTGAAATTAGCTTGAAACATTGATCAGTGTCATTGCTGCAGTAATATAACATTCCTTCAAAGATCCATGTGGACCTTGCCAGCTTTCAGGAAGGCTGAAAAAAATCTGGCATTTTCAGGAGAACCTGGGCTGTGAGGTTTAATGAACTCCTTAGGATACTAATACTTTTTTTTTCTTTTTGTTTTCTTTGGACAATATTTTGCTATTTTACTCCTTTATTATTATATTATAGTTTTTAACTTGCCTTGTGGGTTACCTTGAATACTTTGAAATTAGTCAACCTGAAAAATCTAATACATAAATGGCTTTGTTGGTTTATATTTCCATTTTCTTAACTCACCATCTCCCTCAGAGAGTGGCTCTGTGCAGTCGAGGAACAAAGTCCTTTTGGATTTGTTTTAAACCCTTAGATGTAATACTGTATGTAGTAGCCATATGAAGTCAATGGGAACTAAAAAGACTATCTATCCCACTTTTTAATTTATTTATTTATTTAAAATTTGCACTATTTATTTATTTATTTATTTATACATACATACATACGATTTATATGGACACCCATCTTAAACAATTCTGGATGACTCAACATCAATGAAACCATTAACTATAAACTATATCCATAAAACAATAAAACAAAAACATACTGCAAAGTAGAAAGTGCTACCATTCAGATTTGTTTGTAAAATATATATTTGAGGCTGACCAAGATCCTACTGGTAAAAAGAGCAAAGAGTATTCTGAGAATGACCACGGTACATATTCTGTGAATATGCAAGTTTCCAATAGAAATTATTGTTATTATTCTTTTTAGTGCATCAACAAAACATTCTTAAAAACAATTGCCCATCTTATAGCGTTTTCCTTCTTATTTCATTGGGAGTATGTTGCTACTAAACCAATCGGCAAACAGGATATCCTTTTTCGTCATAATGGCAGAATAAGCTTATCCTTTATGGACTTGGATGATACTTGCCCCATGAATTTAATGAAATAATAATCTTGTCTTTGCATAATCTTGTTTTTGCAATCCATAGTATCACTCTTTTGCGTAGTCATATCTCAGTTACACTGCCTCCAGATTCTCTCCATGTCTTCCTTAGGGTCATATGGTTCTGAGGGCTGTTGCTATTTTGCTGCTAATCCTGAAAAACCCTACAAATGTAACTAATTTCAGAAGAATGAACAAAGCAAGCTACTTCTGATTACCAGAGGTTATGGACAGCTCAGAAAACTTAAAGCATTTAGATTAAATCAAAAAGAGGTTTTTCCCTCCCATAAATTGAATATGAGTGTCACCAAGAATCTATGCAATCATATAGAAGGAAGTATGAAGTTTAATGTTTCAAATGGATTAATTTAACTCAAGTAAGTAAGAGATCATGCCTCATTAAGTGCAGTCTTTGGGGATATTATCACTTCAGGCACCTCATTCTTCAGATAACTTTTCTCAATAGGCTTACAGTAGCATAAAATATAGCAAGAAGAATAAGGGGCGTAATACCAGTGACCAGTGATACTTAAAGGACATTTCTTGCAAACATAAAAATGGAAATTTGGTAACTCGTGCACTGGATTTGGCCAAACCCCAGATCCTAAGACAGAATGCAGTAATTCAGGATACAATTTCATATCATTGGGAGTTGGCAAGGCTCATATCCTTTGAATCTGTTTCATTCTGATCATGAGTGTTTCTTCATAACTTTAGAATGGACTCACAATCCTTTCAGCAGTACCAAGAGGTTCCACACCAATTTTCACTCTGATTCAGATCCTGAGGGTACAGATAAACCCCAAGTGGTCTCTACAACTCTCAGAGAGCACCTTCAGAGGTTGCTAATGAGTAAGATAAGATAAGATAACCTTTATTGTCATTTTTTTTTACTGCGGACACATCAAAAATGAAATTTAGTTGCCCGCTCTCAAATTGGAACACATACATGATATGCACCTAACCATACTATATACACAAATGTATAGACCAACACCCCTACATATACATAACAAAAAAATATTAAATACTCTCCATCTTGAATATATAATGGAAGGAGGAAGCTTGAGAGTTCACAAGGTTAATGTTGTATGAAATGAAACTATGGCTGAATCTGGATGTTCTGCTGCAGATACCATGAAGCCTCCTCCCAGAAGGTCACAAGGAAAACAGGTCATGAAGAGGATGTCCCAGATAATCTTATGGAACAGTAGATGACTACAAAAAACATAAATCCTTTTATTTCCCACCATTCATCTGTAACTGAAGAAGTTTCTTGGATGAGAAGCTAACCATTTTCAAGGAAGAAACCAAGAAAGTCCAGTTGCCTTTTGAACAGTGCCTTTGGGACAACTATGACTTAGATGGTAGAAAATCTCCATAGATGTAGATGCAAGTTTCAAGTTATGCCAAGCACTAAAACTAACTTCCCCTTCATGGATTACTGCCTTGTCGTGGTGAAGGGGCTTGCATAATTCAATGAAGCTATGAGTTATGCCATGCAGGGCCACCCAAGACAGAGAGGTCATAGCAGAGAGTTCTGACAAAACGTGATCCACTGGAGAAGGAAATGGTAACCCACTCCAGTATCTTTGCCATGAAAACCCTATGGACAGTACCAAAAAGCAAAACGATATGACGCTGGAAGATGAGCCCCTCAGGTCGGAAGGTGTCCAATATGCTACTGGGGAAGAGCATAGAGCTAGTACTAGTAGCACCTGAATGAATGAAGCGACTGGGCCAAATCCAAAAGGACACTCAGCTGTGGATGTATCTGGTGGTGAACGGAAAGTCCGATGCTATAAAGATTTTTTCTCCATAGGAACCTGGAATGTAAGATCTGCTGATGACCTATAAAGCCCTAAATGGCGAGGGTCCGGGATATCTGAGGGAACACCTGCTGCCAGCATCAAGCTCCCTTCGTCCAGTGTGCTCCCACAGGGAGGGTCTTCTCAGGGTGCCGCCGGTTAAATATTGCCGGCGGGTAACACCCAGGGATAGGGCCTTCTCAGTGGGCACGCCTGCCCTTTGGAACCAGCTGCCCGCGGAGCTTAGGACTACCCCCGACCTCCGTTCATTCCACCGGGACCTGAAGACCTGGCTCTTCGAGCTCTCTGGCCCAGGCTGAGAATTTTTAACTTTAACTGGGGGTTTTATTTTTCTCTCAGGGATTGATTTAATCTTTTTTAATTGTTTTTAACTTTTCTATTGATTTTTCTTTTAAATATCCTGTAAACCACCCTGAGTCCTTCGGGAAAGGGCGGTATATAAATCTAAATAATTAATAAATAAATAAATCCATGAATCAAGGCAAGCTGGATGTGGTCAAACAAGAGACAACAAGACTGAACATCGACATCTTAGGAATCATTGAACTAAAATGGACAGGAATGGGTGAATTTAATTCAGATGACCATCAGATATACTACTGCGGGCAAGAATCCCTCAGAAGAATTGGAGTAGCCTTCATAGTCATTAAAAGAGTAGGAAAAGCAATACTGGGATACAATCCCCAAAATGACAGAATGATCTCAGTTCAAATCCAAGACAAACCTTTCAATATCACAGTAGTCCAAGTCTATGCCCCAACCACCAATGCTGAAGAGGATGAAATTGACCGGTTCTATGAAGCCCTACAGCACCTTATAGAACTAACACCAAAAAATGATGTCCTTATCATCATGGGTGATTGGAATGCTAAAGTAGGAAGCCAAAAGATAACCGGATTAACAGGCAAGTTTGGCCTTGGAGTACAAAATGAAGCAGGGCACAGGCTGATAGAATTTTGTCAAGAGAATACGATGGTCATAGCAAACACTCTTTTCCAAGAACCCAAGAGACGGCTCTACACATGAACATCACCAGACAGTCAACACAGAAATCAGATTGACTATGTGCTCTGCAGCCATAGATATGTGCTCTGCAGCCAAAGATAGAAGCTCTATACAGCTCTATACAGTCAGTAATAACAAGACCAGGAGCTGACTGTGGCTCAGACCATGAGCTTCTTGTTGCAAAGTTTAGGCTTAAACTGAAGAAAGTAGGGAAAAGCACTAGGCCACTCGTGTATGAACTAAATCATATCCATGTTGAATATACAGTAGACGTGACAAATAGATTTAAAAAATTAGATCTGATAGACAGAGTGCTTGAAGAACTATGGACAGAGGTTCACAACATTGTACAAGAGGTAGCAACTAAAAGTATCCCAAAGAAAAAGAACTGCAAGAAAGCAAAATAGCTGTCTGAGGAAGCTTTGCAAATAGCTGAGGAAAGGAGGGAAGCAAAAGGCAAGGGAGAAAAAGAAAGATACGCCCAGTTGAATGCAGAATTCCAGAGAATAGTTAGAAGAGATAAGAATGCCTTCTTAAATGAACAGTGCAAATAAATAGAAGAAAACAATAGAATAAGGAGGACCAGACATCTCTTAAAGAAAATTGGAGAGATGAAGGGAATGTTTCATGCAAAAATGGCCATGATAAAGGACCAAAGTGGCAGGGAGGCAGAAGAGATTAAGAAGAGGTGGCAAAATTACACAAAACAATTATACAAGAATGAGCTTAATGTCCCTGATAACCATGATGAGGTGGTCACTGACCTTGAGCCAGACATCCTAGAATGTGAAGTGAAGTGGGCCTTAGGAAAGCTGAACAGCAACAAAGCTAGTGGAGGTGACAGTATTCCAGCTGAGCTATTCAAAATCTTAAAAGACGATGCAGTAAATGTGCTAAATTCAGTTTGCCAGCAAATTTGGAAAACTCAACAGTGACCACAGGATGGGAAAAGATCAGTTTACATTCTAATTCCAAAGAAAGGCAGTGCCAAACAATCTTCAAAGTATCACACCATTGCACTCATTTCACATGCTAATAAAGTTATGCTTAAAATCCTACAAGCTAGTCTCCAGCAGTATGTGGATCGAGAACTACCAGAAGTACAGGCAGGATTTCGAAGAGGCAGAGGAACTAGAGATCAAATTGCCAACATACACTGGATCATGGAGAAAGCTAGGGAGTTCTAGAAAAACATCTACTTCTGCTTCATTGACTATGCTAAAGCTTTTGTTGTGTGTATCACAACAAACTGTGGCAAGTTCTTAAAGAGATGGGTGTACCAGACCATCTCATTTGTCTCTTGAGAAACCTATATGCGGGTCAAGAAGCAACAGTGAGAACTGGACACGGAACCACTGATTGGTTCAAAATTGGGAAAGGAGTCCGGCAAGGCTGTATACTGTAACCCTGCCTATTTAACTTATATGCAGAGCACATCATGAGAAAGGCAGGGCTAGATGAATCAAAATTTGGAATTAAGATTGCCGTGAGAAATATCAACAACCTAAGATATGCAGATGATACCACTCTAATGGCAGAAAGTGAAGAAGAACTAAAGAGCCTTTTGTTGCGGGTGAAGAAGGAGAGTGCAAAACTTGGGTTGAAACTTAACATTAAGAAAACCAAGATCATGGCATCTGATCCTCTCAATTCCTGGGAAATGGATGGGGAAGAAATGGAGGTAGTGACAGATTTTACTTTCCTGGGGTCCAAGATCACTGCAGATGGGGACTGTAGCCAAGAAATTAAAAGACACTTGCTCCTGGGAAGGAAAGCCATGTCAAATCTAGACAGCACACTAAAAAGCAGAGACATCACCCTGTCAACAAAAGTGTGTAGAGTCAAGGCTATGGTCTTCCCAGTTGCAATGTATGGAAGTGAAAGGCTGAGTGCCAAAGAATTGAGGCCTTTAAACTATGGTGCTGGAGAAGACTCCTGCAAGTCCCTTGGACTTCAAGGCGATCACACTGGTCTGTCCTAGAGGAGATCAACCCTGACTGCTCTTTAGAAGGCCAGATCCTGAAGTTGAAACTCAAATACTTTGGCCACCTAATGAGAAGGAAGGACTCACTGGAGAAGAGCCTAATGCTGGGAAAGATTGAGGGCAAAAGAAGAATGGGACGAAAGAGAATGAGGTGGTTGGATGGAGTCACTGAAGCAGTAGGCATGAGCTTAAATGGACTCCAGAAGATGGTAGAGGACAGGAAGGCCTGGAGGAACGTTGTCCATGGGATCGCAATGGGTTGGACATGACTTCGCAGCTAACAACAACAAAAACTAACTTCTGTAGAAGATGTTTCATAGTTTAACTGCACCCTTTTTCCACCACGTTGGGTGGAATAAAGAGTGATGGCAGAAGAATAAATGCTATTTTCCCCCACTCCTCTGTTTCTTCATTTGTCTGCAATGCTGAAAGAGGAAGATTTTTTCTTGAAGATCCTATTTGTGACCTTTTAAAAGGGGGGACTGAATGATATTAAGAAGAAGCTGAAGTAGGGAGAATGTGACCTTTAAGAGACTATACTCTAGAGACAGAGAGAAAGAAAGAGAAACAGGATGAAATGACTTGTGGTTTTCCTGGTATGGCTTTATTTTAAAATGATTGCTTTTATTATCTACTTAGACTTTAGACACTGCATTAATCCTGTTTGATATGGATTATTATTTTTATCATTATCATTTTAAGGTGCATGTTTTTTTTCTTGCCAATTTGCATGTTCAAAATCCATTATAACAGATGTCAGAGAGTAGAGTTTTTGTGGTAAATAGAGAGAAAATGAGTATCTATATAGGAGTGTATGAATTAGGCATATCTGACAATATACACTCAAATTGTGTTGAGTTGATATATGACACCCCAGTGAAACTTCTTAGAGACATTATTTTTGGACAGCAGAGAAACAATGAATTCTTACCTTACCACTAAGACTCTTATAGGATCAAAACTTTAAGGTAAGGCCATTCCCCCTCTGGTTTGTTACTGATTATTGGACCCATTATTCCCATTAGTCCTAACAAATATGATTTGGACTCCATAAAATGCAGATCAGCCACTTCCAACTTGAGTACCCTTCAGACATGTGGACTTCAACTCCCAGAATTCTTGGCATTGTCTAGTAAGGCAAAGGAATGCTGGGAGTTGAAAACTTCACATTTGGAAGGCACCCAAGATGTAGAAGTCTGAATTGGAAGAACCTGATTGAAAGAAAACTGTCTTTGATTCTCCATTACACTTCATTACTTTTTGAGAAATTAAAAATGATGCTTCCTCACTTTGAAAGGACATCCTGCGTCATCAGGTTGTGACCACTTGTGCTTTTTCCTCTCTCTCTCTCTCTCTCTTGAGCTGTCCCCCATTATGAGGATGTCCTACTTGCTAGTCAAATGGCAGATTCCAATCAGACCGAAGGGTAGGAGGATGGAACACAAGATGGCTTCTGGGACCTCTGCATGAATAATATAGCCAAAGCTCAAGACTCAAAGTGATGAGTCCTGAAGATAGGGAGCCCTGATGAAAAAGAGAAAAAGCTGCAAAGAAAAGTGAAAAATGAGGTGTTTTTTCTTTTCCCTCTTCAGACTGGCATGAGGGAAAAGCCCTTCAAGCCATTTTCCTCACATGGAACCAAAATTTAGAAGAAAAGAAAATATTAAGAGGATCAGCCAGGAGCCAACAAGCTGAAAAAGTGAAGAAAAAGCCAAGACTTTGACAGTTTAGAAACAGAAATAAACAATAATAAAAGATAAAAGACAGGTCAAACTGTAGAAAAAGGTATAATTCTAAAGAGAGTGACAATCAGGTATTAAGACAAAAGGAAGTTAGAGATCAGTAATATATGAAATATATTAAAGATATAGAATAGAAAGATATGATAATATATTGCAATTGAAATTGATAGAACATAATTCCAATAGAAAATAATACATGTAGCTCAGGGTTGAATTATGGAGTTCCATCTTAGGTTGAGTGTTTTCTGGCTGTCAATAGAATAGAATAGAATAGAATAGAATAGAATAGAATAGAATAGAATAGAATAGAATAGAATAGAATAGAATAGAGCTGGAAGGGACCTTGGAGGTCTTCTAGTCCACCCCCTGCTCAAGCAGGAAACCTATGCCAATTTAGACAAGTGACTGTTAGTCTCTTCTTAAAAATCTCCAGTGATGAAGTGCCCATGATTTCTGGAGGCAAGCTGTTCCACTGGTTAATTGTCCTCACTGTCAGGAAGTTTCTCCTTAATTCCAGGTTGCTTCTCTCTTTGGTCAGTTTCCAACCATTGTTTCTTGTCCTGCCTTCTGGTGCTTTGAAGAATAATTTGACCCCCTCTTCTTTGTGGTAGTCCCTCAAATACTGGAATACTGCCATCATGTCACCACTATTTCTTCTTTTCTTTAGAGTAGCCAAACCCAATTCCTGCAGCCGTTATTCATATGTTTTAGCATCCAGGCCTTTGATCATCTTAGTTGCTCTTCTCTGAATTTTCTTCAAAGTCTCAACATCTTTTTTGTAGTATGGTAACCAAAATTGGTTGCAGTATTCCATGTGTGGTCTTACTAGAGTTTTATAAAGCGGTACTAATACTTCATGTGATCTTGATTGTAGGCCTCTGTTTATACAGCCCAGGATTGGATTAGCTTTTTTGGCTGCTGCTGCACACTGCTGGCTCATAGTCAAGTGATTGTCCACTAGGACTCCAAGGTCCCTCTCACAGTCCCTCTCGTTATCCAACTAGGTAATATCATCTGTATTAGTGTTGTATCTGCTCCCTGTTTATAGATATAGTGGTTTGCCCTCCTAGTATTGGTGGAAGTGTGTTTTTCTCCTTGATAATTCTTTGATTTTTTTTTGGGGGGGGTAAAAGAAAAGTCTCCTCCCCAAACATTGAAAGGAGATACAAAAACCCAAAGAACTGTCCAAGATAAAACATATTTTGGTGCAAGGTATTCTTGGTTTATCCAAGAGGTCAACCAGATAACAAAGACTTGTGTTGGAAATGACAACCTTAATGTGTGATGACTTCATTGCATGCTTCTTCTCCTTAGAATCAGGCCAATCATACCATTTGGTTCATTTGAAAACACAAATGTTGGCTACTCTTGCAAGGTAGGCAAATCAATAAAGGCAACAACAAAGCCTACTCATAAAATGATGGGGGGTTTTCATGTCATATGTTCTCACATGTTAAATCATAGCACTGATTCTGCAAAGGGCATTATGAATCTCAATTAAGCTTTGCTAAGTGCTTTGGCTGAAAGACAGGTTTCATAAATATTACAGCACTGTAATTATCTGGTGCAGCAGACTGTTGAGAGAGATAAGAAGTTCCTTATTGGATGTGATGTTTGGGAGAAAATGCCAGCGGGTTGAAATTTATGATTTTTGCTGTTAAACATGTACGAAGGCAAATCCATGCAATAATTCAGATGGTACAGAACTATAGTTCTGCAGTGTCCCCTTGATCTTTCTATTCAGCTGCTTCTTTCACTGCTTGCAGGACGGCATTCCCTCTGCTCAGCTATATTTTAATAAAAGTTTGATCTATGCTCAAAGAAATTCCTCCTCCTCCTCCTCCTCCTTACAAATAACTTATCAAACCTATCTCCAGTCTGTGCCCTGAAAATTTGGGGTCACTTCACAGAGCAATGTAATCCTGTCATGCTCAGACAACAGACTTAAAGGGAATGTCACCTAACCATCTACTCCAATGCAGATTAAACTAGCCAGGTGGATTTTCTTAGCAAGTTTAGTAATGAGAACTATTTTTGTTAACATTGTTGGATATTTTATTTGGAACTTTTACAGTCTTTCTTCCAAGGAGGATCCATCTCTTTATTTCATGGTTACAGTCATTATCCATAAGAGGTTTTGCACCAGAAAGAGAAACTCTGTTACTCTTTTAACTTCTCTGCCTAGTTGTATTGGATTGGCATTGCCTGCTGGGTTTTTTTTAAATAAATAAATAAATACAGAGTAGCAGGCTGTTTGGGCTATTTTTTAAATATATATTTAGCAAGAGATTACTTAAGGATTTCTCACTTCCAGCTATCAAAGTAGTATTATCAGCATATAAGAAGATACAGGTTTATCTTTCTTCTAACAATTTTAATTTTATTTATAATTCCTATTCCTTTTAATCCAGTTTTTATCATTATATCTGTTGCATCGAACTTTAAAAAATGAAGTAATAGTATACAACCTTGGGGCACAACTTCAACATTTTTGAATGCTTAAGTTGCTCTATACTCCAGTCTAACTGGAATCATCATGTATTTTCTTCCTTAGGCAGATGAGATGGCCTGGAACACTCATATTTTAAAAGACTATGCTACATGATCAGAATTATTGATCAGCTATTGCTATAATCAGCAAGATAAACGCAAAAATAAAATACAATAAGAATGAAAACAGGTGTCTGTTTTAAGATGCCTTGCATTTCTCATTATTCAATCCATATGTTCTTGTGCAGAATGGGACTATTCACCATGGTCAATTCTCCATGGCCAACTTGCCATGACCAACTTGCCAGGGGACAATTCAACAAATGCAAAAGTTAAATTAATTTCAATGGAACCATGGCCAATAATAGTAACATAAGAAAGTCAATCCAGAAATACAATAATTTTGTGGAAAATATGGTCATAAATATTAAAATATAAAAGATCTTGAGACTCTAGAAAGAGGACAGAGAAGAGCAACAAAGATGATTAGGGGACTGGAGGCTAAAACATGTAAAGAACAGTTGCTGGAATTGGGTATGTCTAGTTTAATGAAGAGAAGGATGAGGGGTGACATGATAACAGTCTTCCAATATCTCAGGGGCTGCTACAAAGAAGAGGGAGTCAAGCTATTCTCCAAAGCACCTGAAAGCAGGACAAGAAGCAACGGATGGAAACTAACCAAAGAGAGAAGCAACCTAGAATTAAGGAGAAATTTCCTGACAGTTAGAACAATTAACCAGTGGAACAACCTGCCTCCAGAAGCTGTGAATGCTCTTAGCCATTGCCAGGTCTTGTAATTATCTGCTTTCCCAGCTATTTTTTTAATGTACTGGCCATGTAGTGCTTTGTCTTCCCATGCCTCTATTCTGTTCTTCATTTGGTCTTTCTTGTAGGCCAGTTTGGTCTCTCCAGTAGTCAGTAAGCATTCCTGATATACTAATTTCAGTGCATCTTCATCATTGTCCTTCAGATATTCTTCCAAAGCCATTCTTTCTTCTTCAACCATCTGATGTACTTGCAGCATTCCACGTCCACCTATTTGCCTTGGTAGATAGAGTCTGTCAATGTCACTGCGTGGATGAAGGGCATGATTCATTGTCATTATTTTTCTGGTCTTCCTATCCATTGCTTTTAGTTCTGTTCGAGTCCAGTCCACTATTTTAGCTGTGTATCTAATGACTGGAATTGCCCAGGTGTTGATTGCCTTCACAATATTTCCTCCATTGAGTTTGGATTTTAAGATCTTCTTCACTCTCTTGATGTATTCACCCTTAATCTTTTTCTTGACTTCAGTGTGCTTGATGTTGTCAGCTTGAAGGATACCCAAGTATTTGTAGTAATCTTCCTCATTCAAACTCTTAATGTTATTTTTGTGGGGCATCTTTATTCCTTTAGTTTTCACTATTTTTCCTTGTTTGAAAGTAAGTGTGGTACATTTGTCCAAGCCAAACTCCATTGCAATATCTTGGCTTTATATACGGACAGTGTTCAGCAGCGATTTTATTTCAGATGATGTTTTTCCATACTGCTTCAGATCATCCATGTAAAGGAGGTGGGTATGTCTAGCTTAATGATGAGAAGAATGAGGGGTGACATGATAGCAGTCTTCCAATATCTCAGGGGCTGCCACAAAGAAGAGGGAATCAAGCTATTCTCCAAAGCACCTGGAGGCAGGACAAGAAGCAATGGATGGAAACTAACCAAAGAGAGAAGCAACCTAGAACTAAGGAGAAATTTCCTGACAGTTACAACAATTAACCAGTTAGAACAACCTGCCTCCAGAAGCTGTGAATGCTCCAACACTGGAAGTTTTTAAGAAGAGACTGGACAGCCATTTGTCTGAAATGATATAGGGTTTCCTGCCTGAGCAGGGGGTTGGACTAGATGACTCCAAGGTCCCTTTTATTATTATTATTATTATTATTATTATTATTATTATTATTATTATTATTATTATTATTATTATTATTATTATTATTATTATTGTTGTTGTTGTTGTTGTTGTTGTTGTTGTTGTTGTTGTTGTTGTTTGTTGTTGTTTGTTGTTGTTGTTATAGTAGTAGTAGTTGTTGTTGTTGTTGTTGTTGTTGTTGTTGTTATTATTATTATTATTATTATTATTATTATTATTATTATTATTATTATTATTATTATTATTATTACAGCATTGAATTGTCCCACAGTGAGTTGTCCTGTGGTAAGTTGGCTGTGGCAAGTTGTCCTGTGGCAAGTTGACTATGGCGAATCTGTCAGGTGAGCTGGCCATGGCAATTGGCTGTGGTGAGTTGGCCACAGACCGGATCTTGTGTGCCTCTGCCTCATCCAGATCCAGCTGGTACACATAAATGTATTAGCTTGTAGAATAAGTGTAATTCTTTAGTACTTTGAGCATTGTTTACCAATGTGCTTTTTTTAAAAAAAAATGGAATATAAATTTATCTTTTCCAGTCATCAGCACTGTTTTTCCATTTCATCTACCTCATCTTATCTTGGCATTTCATTAACTTCTTCAATTGCTGTTAGCAATATTTTTAGGGTACATTTAATGAAACATTCTGACTTGTTCCATGATGGAATTTTGTACGTATTTATTGATTTGGGATTATTATTTTTTGTATAGTTCTTTCAAATATTTGCACATCTCTTCTTTTTATCTCTGTTTTCCAGTAGACCTTTGCCTTCTTTGTTTCTTCTTGTGTCTCTCTTTGCACAAAAAATTCCCTTTGACTGCTGCAATTTTTATAAATAAATATTTGCATTGCATATTTAGATGTATCTCTTTCTTTTCTTACTCTTGAACTCAGTATTTTGCTGACCTTTCTTTCTTGTCTACTGCCTTTCTTCTTGCTTCTGTGTTCTTCAAATAATTTCTAAGTATCACTGGACAGAAATTTCAGCTTCTTGTGCTTTTTGCATTTGGAATAGTTTTGTTTGCTTAATTTTTAATGAGGTCATGAATTACAGTTCAGAGTTCTTCATGAATTTATTGATCAAATCTAATGAAATCAATGTAGTGTATTTTACCTTCACCACACAATCATATGGAGCATTGCTAAGATCATATTGTGTTGATATGTCAACTGACAGTTGTGTTTCCTTCAGTATAGGACTTATACTGAGTTCATAATCTGACCAGCAGTCATCACCCAACATTGTTTTTATTGACTGAATAGAGTTTCTCCATCTTTACTTGCAGAGTATATAGTCATGAATGAAAGCAAATATACTTGTTCCAATAAAATGTTGCAGGATCCAATCTGGGTTCATCACTGGGACCAGAGGTTTAGTTTTCCAAGATCTTGGACTTGTGCTGGAACCCATCCTCAGGGACCTTTTTTGCTTTGGGCTCTTTTATGCATCATGTTTATGTGGTGCCTAGTTGGGTATGGCTTCTTATTGGTTGATTGATTTCTGGCTATTAAGTCATTGGCTATTGTTTCCTTGTGCTACCAAGTCCTAAGTGCCTGATAGGCTGGTGGTAAATCAGCACACCTGTTGACTGACAAGTGGCCCATTTCCCAGGCTTCAATAATTTCCTAGTCTATCTTTATACCTGCTTGGCCAACAATTTAAGCAGCTGCAAAATTGAATGTATGTAGATAGATAACATTTATTGTAATTTTTTACTGTGGGCACAATGGCACACATTAAAAATAAAAATTAGTTGCTTGCTCTCAAAGTGTACACATACATAACACACATTTAAACATACTGCATACAACATAACATACTATATACAAAATAAGCATTGTTCATTGCAATGTGAGGCTACCAATGAGTTTGGGTCTCCTCACCTAACTGCTTGCTTGTGTTCTGCATATAGTCAGGTTAATTTTAGTTATCTGTACTGCATATTATTCATCTGTAGTCCTCTTGGTATTTTCTATAGTTTTCTCAGCATAACTCAATTTGTCTATCTCCTGTTTTATTCTGTACACTAAGACTTACTTTCCCATTATTCAAGATGAGATTTTATTTCTTATTATTATATTTTTTTAATGCTGACAAAGTATTGTTAATTGCCACAGAACTGTCTAACTGCTATTTTGTATTTATCTGTGGTTAGTTGATAGACATATATCACGGTAATAATGATAAGGGTAAGGGAACTGGGATCATTTATCATTTGTTTGTGTTGTATCTGAGCACAGACTTTTATTAAAAATGATTGCTTCTCCATTTCTTTTATGATTTTCTTGTCTGTAAAAGAGGATTGGTTGCTCCTCAGATATGAAGTAACCAGTTCCAGTTTGTTTCAATTTGCTGATTGCTAGAATGTCAATGTTCAGACTTGACATTTTGGTCCTACCAACATTAAGTTTGCCTTGATTCATACTGTAGTTCTGACATTCCACCTATCAATGGTATACATATTTTTGTAGCATTAAAGTTTCCTTTGTCTCTGGCCATATCAACTACTGGACATTCTTTTGTCTTTATTCTTAGGCTTTTCTAATTTTTATTGTTCTTTAAGATATCAGTTAGTTTGTGATGAATTTGCTGAGCAGTCAGAGTTTGGCAGCCTCAGTGTGGCATTTCAGTTTACTGAAAGGTTGGAAAAGCCATGGATTGTCATTTGGTTGATGCCTGCTTCTGCAGCCATTCCAGATCAGGCTTGTGAAAAAGCTCCACACAACGCTTTGATGTGCAAATTTGTTCTGCTTCTTCTGTTCCAAAGTGGAAGCACCAACTGATATGGGTAGAAGGATAGGAGATTAATCTATTTTCTTCAGAGGAGACAAGTTGGGGGGGGAGGGAATGCACAGCAGTGTAGGTGAATTTGCAAAAAAAATGTAAGCAAATAAAGGGCTTACCAGCTAAGATGCTGGGAAGGATTGGTATAAAATTCTCAAAGTTGCTCCCTGATTTAAATTTACCGATTTATGAAGAAACCAAAAGAGTTAATGTGCATCTACACATGCCTGCCTGAAATTACAGTGCTTTCAAGTCAATTGGACAGGTGTGCAAAGGACTGAAGCCTTAACAATGAACATAAATGATGCTGGATGCTGTGTTTGATAGAAAAGGATAGAGCACTATGAATAAAGAAGAAGTTGGTTATATACTGTATGCTGCCAGTATTGATGGCAATCTAATACTTAATATGTCTATGGGAGGTTTCACATTCCAATGTGTGCAGATTCCAATTTGAATTTGGGCCAGTGAGTAATGCAGGAGAGTGTCAGTGCAGGAGAAATTTCCTGACAGTAACAACAATTAATCAGTGGAATGACTTGCCTCCAGAAGCTGTAGGAGCTCCTACACTGGTGGTTTTTAAGAGATTGGACAACCATTTGTCTGAAATGGTACAGGGTTTCCTGCTTGACCAGGGGGTTTGAGTAGAAGGGACCTCCAAGGTCCCTTCCAATTATTATATTCTGTTCCATACAGAACATTAACACAGAATTTGGCATTGTGAAAGAGACCAAGTTTAAATTCTTCCTTAATATAATATTACTAGGTGATTAGCAACTCATTTAACCTATCTGGCTGGGGTGCTGCTGGGAAGATAAATTGAATATCCACTGAACTCTTGCAAGAAAAGCAGGATATAAATAATAATCTTCATCTAAAAAAACCTCAAAACCTGGCCCTTTTGATTAATCTGGGGCCCCACTCAGGAGACTAGGAAGAAGATCCCACTCCCAATCTGTTGTATTCAGGTTCCTAACTGATTTAATTTGTGTTAATTTTAATTTTTAATATTTTGTATTGTTGCTTTTATGATGTTACAAGCTGGCCAGAGTTGCCTGACAGTGAGGTGGGCAGCATATAAATTTAATAAATAAATAAATGAGGAGGAGGAGGAGGAGGAGGAGGAGGAGGAGGAGGAGGAGGAGGAGGAGGAGGAGAAGAAGAAGAAGAAGAAGAAGAAGAAGAAGAAGAAGAAGAAGAAGAAGAAGAAGAAGAAGAAGAAAGAAAGAAAGAAAGAAAGAAAGAAAGAAAGAAAGAAAGAAAGAAAGAAAGAAAGAATAAAATATTACCAAGAATATAAACCCAGATTTTGCCAGTTGATTTAAACTACAACATACTTTGAAGTCACAGATGAAAATCTCCATCTCCTTGATTTTTTCTATGTTCAGAAGCACCGTTGCCTTAATGCTACTTTTCTCCTCACCCATACAGGAATCTCCAATATGAGATTTATAGCTGTGCTCTCTCTTTTTAATAGAAAATTTTATTTACTTTTTTATAAAGTATTTGAAAAACTTAAGCCTGGGGAATATTCTAGGGAGTTAATCATAATCTGCTTTGTAATTGATGCTTTGCCTCTACTGAAATCATCTCTACGACAGAGGGATTTCATAAAGAAAAGTTCCAAGTTTCCTATCCATATATTATTATTGGCACTCATTAAATGGAATCCATCATATATGGGTTGTGAATTATATACAATGAACTGAGAATAATACTACTGAGGGAAAAAATACACTTGGAATTCATTTTGCTTACTAATGACTAATTTTATGCTAAAAGCTTTACTTTAAAGTAGGCTGAGTGAATTTGGGTCAACCCAATCCATTCACTGGGTAGTTTTATAGGGAAAATAGATTAAACAGAGCATTATAAAGGTAAAGGTTGCCCCGCACATGCATACTAGTCATTTCCAACTCTAGGGGCTGGTGCTCATCTCTGTTTCAAAGCCGAAGAGCCAGCGCTTGTCCGAGGACATCTCCGTGGTCATGTGGCCAGCATGACTAGATGCCAAAGGTGCACGGAACGCTGTTACCTTCCCACCAGAGTGGTCCCTATTTTTCTACTTGCATTTTTACATGCTTTCGAACTGCTAGGTTGTCAGAAGCTGGGATGAGTAACAGGCGCTCACTCTGTTACGCGGCACTCGGGATTCGACCCACCAAACTGCAGACCTTCTGATCGACAAGCTCAGCATCCTAACCCACTGAGCCACTGCAACCCTTTTAGAGCATTATATACCCTCCTTAAGTTGTAAAAGTAAAAGGGAGGATAAGCATAGAATTAATAATTATTATTTCTTAGAATAGTCTGGTTATTGAGATCTTTTTCTCAGTCCTGACGTTTACCTGGTTTCTGATAAGACTTAACTTTGTTTGCAATAGTGGTGAATATCTGTAGCTCAGGTATAGCATGAGGGTGAAGGTTTATTGTCCGAGTTTGTGGGTTGGTTTCCTAATGTTTTGTTACCAGGCTAGGTAATATCTTCAGCAGAATTTAGGGGGTGTCAATGTCAGTGTTCTACTGTTTATAAGGGCTTCAGGTGTGGGTGGTATCAAGTAAGGGTCTTGTGATGAGTCTTGTGATGGGCCTTGTGAGGGAGCCTATGAACCCCTCAGAATCTAAATCAACCACACAACCAACCAGAGACAGCACCAACCCTCAACCAATCCACGCAAGCCACCAACCACCATCGATTCACCTCCCAATAACCTGATATAACCTCCCCATCACAAGGCCCATCACAAGCTTCTCACTGATGACTCACACCTGATCCATTACAAGACCCATCACGTGACCCTCACTTGACACATCCACACCTGAAGCCCTTATAAACAGTAGAACACTGACATTCACATCCCCTAAACTCGGGGTGTTCAAACTTGGCCCTTTTATGACTTGTGGACAGCAATTAACTCCTAGGAGAAATGAATTAAGTGCACACTCTATTCACATCTTCTATGAGGTTTCTTTGCTTTTCAAGTACTGAACACATCATTTTATTTATTTATTTATTTATTATATTTTTATACCGCCCTTCTCCCGAAGGACTCAGGGCGGTGTACAGGGCAATAAATATAAAAACAGAATACAAAAGTTAAAAAACGATTAAATATAATGCCCAAATTTAAAACAATAATTAAAAACATATTAAAACCCCTGCCCTAACCCATCAAACCAGGTCGGATTGCTCAAATAAATACGTTTTTAGATTGTGCCAGAAGGAGCGAAGGTCGGGGGCCATCCGGAGCTCAACTGGCAAGCGGTTCCACAGGTCTGGAAGCAAATATGTACCAAAACTTTATTACAGTTTGCATGGGCAGTTATGTGTGTTCCTTGATGAGTGCATATTATATCTCTGCTCTTTGAGCAACTTTGGTTGCCAGTATGCTTCATGGTGCAATTTAATGTGCCAATAATGACCTATGATATGGACCTGAGTTGTTTGAGGAACTGTTCTCCCTAGTAATAGATACTCATTCCTTTATGTCCAGCAGGTTCAATGGAGGAGGCATTGTATAGAAGGGAGAGAGCCTTTTCTGTCATGGCGCCCACCCTTTCGAATATCATACCTCTGGGAATTAGATTCACCATGGCTCTACAGGCTTTTTTGAAGGCTCTGAAGATATGGCTTTGCCACCATTCTTATGGAATCTGGCTATAGTCTAAAATGTGCCTGGCTGAAGGAATTCTGGGAGTTGAAGTCCACAAGTCATAAAAGGACCAAGTTTGAAGACCCCTGGTCTAAAAGCTCTTCATTGTTTGTATTGGAAGTTATGGATTGTGTCTTTGCCACTGATAATATTCATTGGTTTTTAACTTGGTTTTAAGCATGGCTATATACTCTTTTTTGGCTGTTTTATGTATAATTTGCATATGGTTCTTTGGTGCTGTTTTAACAATTGTGAGCCAGCCCTAATCACAATATGTGAGATGAGTGGCTATCTAAATTGAATAAATAAGCAAGCATCACCCATTATTATTGCTCACTTAAGTTTACTACCATTAAGCTATTTCCAATAATGGTTTACATCCTGGAATTCATACCAACCAAGGTGGTAGGTGTTATATAGCGGGTTCTTCACACAGGAAAGAAGACGAGGGAAGTGAGTTCAGCAAAGTTCATGGTTTATTGCTTGCAGGATCTGAACTGAGAATTGGGCTGCAGCTTGCAGCAATTTATAGCCAGGCCCCTAGGCGACAGCCAATGGGTTTAAAGCAACCATTGTCGCCTAGGGGCAGCCAATAGCAGCACTGGAGACCTGGAGTCTGGGTTGCTGGAGAGCCGTTAGCTGCTCCAGCTTACCACGTGATGCTACAATTGAGCCCAATACATAACACTCCTCCCCTCTTAGATCAGACAAACATCATAGCAATAATTGGCAAACAATACAAGTACAAGACTTAACATCATATCAACCTTAGAAAAACATAATACAAGTTACACGGGTTAACCTCATAGTATTTGAATGAATAGGTTTTCATTGACAGCACACTAGACAGTTAACATCATAGTTCCAGTATTGTTCAGTACAGTGACAAGTTACAGAACAGACAACATTACAGTTCCTTTATTTTACAACGTAATCAGAAAGGTAAGAAGGAGGCTTGCATGCCCTTGTGGAATGCCTCAGGGTTCCAGTCACTTTGTGGTCTACCAGCTTACGCAGCGGGCCAGGTGGACCATTGTCCTTTGATGCACCTGAGTCAAAGGAATTGGATGCTCTCTGGCTGGCCTCTCCAGGTTGGCCCACCCCAGAGTCAGATGGATCAGCAGAGTTGGCACAGTGGTTGTTAAAGTCTGGTTGGCTTGCTCCTTCAAGGGATCCATGTTGCACTTCTGGACTCTCTTCCTCTATGCCCAGTTCCTCATTACTTAAGAAGGAAGAGTCTTGAGAGTCCATGTATGGGCTAGCTTGGCTGCAAGCTTGAGAACTTTGGGAGGGACTTATGATGCAGTCCTCACTTAGTGGCCATTCTGTAAACTGTTTTCTGAGTTGATCAATGTGGCGTCTGACAACTCGCCCTCCCTCCAGCCCCACTTTGTAAGAAAGGGGACCAGATGATTTGGTAATTTTACCAGGAACCCACAAATTCCCATGTCCATAGTTTCTGGTCCATACCCAATCACCCACTTGCAGCCCCCTTGGAGGTTTCATTCGAGAGGCCTCTGCTGCCACTCTATCTGGATGCAACCTGTCCAGTTTAGTGATCAGTCACCTCCCCCAACAAAGTTCTGCAGGGCTTTTGCCTGTAGCAGTGCAGGGCGTAGAATGTTGGCAGAGTAAAAAATCTGCCAGTCTGTGATGCCAGTCACCTGTTACGATGCATTTGAGTGATTCCTTCATGGTCCTCACCGTTCATTCAGCTTGACCATTAGAGGATGGGTGAAAAGGGGCAGATGTTGCATGCCTGATAAGATTTACTCTTAGGAAGGCCTGAAATTCAGCAGCGGTGAATTGAGCTCCATTGTCTGAAACTAAGACATCTGGCAACCCATGTGTGGCAAACAGTTTTCTTAGCACCTGGATGGTCCTAGCAGTAGTCATGTTTGCACTGGGATTACTTCCAGCCATTTGGAGTGGCTGTCCACCACTATGAGGAAGAGCTGTCCCTGAAAGGGCCCAGCATAGTCTATGTGAATTCTAGACCAGGGAGTGTGCATTTCTTCCCACCTGTGAACTGGGGCGGGTGACATCTCAGGCCTAGATTGCTGGCATGTATAAAACCATGTACCTGTGCCTCAATGTCCTTGTCAAGGCCAGGCCACCACAGGTAGCTTCTTGCTAAAGCTTTCATTCTGACAATGCCTGGATGGCCCTCATGTAATGACTGTAAAACCCTGTCTCTCAGTGAAGAGGGGATTATGACTCTGTTTCCCCCTCTGCACCCTTTGTGAGCTGATAGCTCATGTCGTCTGACAAAATAACTCTGAAACTCAGAGCCTGGGCTTTTATCCAACCACCCCGTGTGTACCCATGAAAGCACTCTACTAAGTGTTCTATCTGTAGCTGTTTCTGCAGCTATGTCCCCAGCATGGAGGGGAAATTCTGGTAGGTCCTGAATATACAGAATTCTGGCCACAGGGGCCAGTTCTGTCAGTGGCAGTGGGAGTCTGCTGAGGCCATCAGCATGGTCCATTTCTTTACCAGGTTTGTGAATCAATTTAAATGTGTATGCAGATAAGAAAATAGACCATCTCAACATTATTGGTGAAAGTATGTGGGGGGGTTGTTTGTCTGTTGTGAAGAGTCCCAACAGTGGTTGTGGTCTGTAAAGACCATGAAGTCCCTGTCATACAAATAGTCATGATTTTTTTTTTATTCCAGCTACAATGGCTAGGGCCTCTTTGTCAATTTGAGCGTAGTTACGCTCAGCAGAGGACAGTGTCCTAGAATAAAATGCAATAGGGACTTGTGTTCCATTCTTTTCTAAATGACTCAAGACTGCTCCCACCCCATAAGGAGATGCATCACATGCTAAACAGACTTGTTTAGACTCCCTAAAATGAGTTACAGTGGATTTAACTGACAACAGTGCCTTTAAGTCCTGGAAGCTTTTTCCATGAATGCTGGTCCATTTCCATGGAGCTTTCTTATCTAAGAGCCTGTGAAGAGGCTCTGCCAATGCGGCCTTGTTAGTCAGAAAGGCATGGTAGAAGTTGAGGAGGCCCAAGAATGCTTGTAGCTCTCCTTTGGATTTAGGACTGGGAGCCAATTTAATGGCCTTCACTTTGGATTCAGCAGGGTGGATACCGTTAGCATCAATTTGAAATCCCAGAAATTCTTTTGAAGGGACCCCAATACTACAATTGCTCTTTTTTAATTTGAGGCTTGCTTCACGAAGCCTCTGTAGGACAGCCCTGAGCCTACTGGCTAACACTTCTGTAGATTCCCCAGCAATAAGAACATCATCAAAATAAGGGCAGATGCTCTGAATGCCTTTAAATGTGCGTTCCATGATCCCTTGGAAAATGCCTGGGGCCATGTTGACTCCAAATTGTACATGCTTAACTTTAAAAGCCCCTCTGTGAGTCACGATTGTCTGAGCTGCAGCTGTGGCCTCATCAACCGGCAATTACTGATAGGCCTGTGCTAAATCTAATTTAGCAAAAATAGTAGCCCCTTGCAAGGAAGCTAAAATGTGATTTACCACATAGACAGGGTAAATGTGTTGCTTAAGGGCTTTATTGATTGTACATTTATAGTCTGCACATATCCTAATTTCCCTGTTGGCCTTAAGTGGGGTGACTATAGGAGTTTCTTACTCCCCACCATCAACAGGTTGTAAAATGCCCTGTTCTACAAGCTTGTCTATTTCTGAGTCAATTTTATGATTGGGGGCAAAAGGGACCCTTTGTGGCTTAACCCTAATGGGGACTACATTGGGGTCTAGCTTGAATGAGATAGACAGGCCTATGTATGTTCCAAAGGCTGAATCAAAAACATCTGCAAAGTCCTCACAAACTGATGAAAGGTTTGCAGCTTGTGTCCGGTTGATGTCAGTTAACTGAATGCCTAAGGCATCAAACCAATCGAGTCCTACGAAACTCGTTCTCTGGCCCCCTACTACTATGACATCCACGTGCCCATAAAACCCCTTAAATTTTACAGCCAAGGTGGCTTCTCCCTTAACTTTGACTTGAGCATTTTGAAAGTCAGTTAAGATTATGTCTAAGGGCCTCAGCTTGGCCCATTTATTACTGTACCTGCACACGAAATTGAAGGTGTCCTGGTAAATAATGGAAACAGCAGAGCCAGAGTCCAACTCCATTTTACAAGGGACTCCTTGTAGCTCTACTTGCAGTTTGAGTTTAGGTTTGAGGGGGTGCAGGCCCCTGTGCAGCATACGCTTCTACGGCTTCTACAAAACCCCACACTGAATGGACCCTGGGTCTCGGTACCTCTCCTGGTCAGGTCTTCTGACTGGTGTTTGGGCGGCCAGTCCCTCTGGCGAGCTCTGCAAACCGCTGCGATGTGGCCTGTTTTGCCGCAGGCCCTGCGCGTGGCTGACTGGAATCTGTAATCGGCACGAAAATGGTTGCTGCCGCACCCTTTACATCTTGGTAAGAGAACTGCCTTATACATGTTCTCTTGCTGTTTGCTGCTGCGTTGCTGCGCGTTGGTTTGCTTGTGAAGCTTGTTGACTTCAGGATATTCTTCCTCCAAAGATTCCTCTGAGGGTTTGGCATCCTCATGGTAGACTGTTTCTTCGTGTTTTGTTGTCTTGGCGGACTGGACTGTTTGGACTGCATCCCTGGCGGCTTCGTCTGCCATAACTTCATCTTGAGCTTCTGAGAATGTTAAGTTTGGTCTGGCAAAAAGTCTTTGTTGGAACGTTTGGTTCCGCAGGCCGCAGACGAGCCGGTCTCACAGTCGCTCTTCAAGGTTCGAAAATTTGCAGAGGCGTGCGGCCTGCCTCAAGGCCGCAATGAATTCTGATGCTGTTTCACCAGGTTGCTGCACTTGCTGATCAAATGTGAAGCGCCAGGCAATCTCTGACATCTTTGGCTGAAAATGTTCTCCTAGCTTCTTCTTGAGGTCCGCATAAGAAATCGATTCTAGCGGTGTCGAGCGAAGAGGTTTTCAGCCCGGTTGAAGGTGGCTGGGTGGCACACACAGAGCAGCATGCCCGCCTTCAGCCCATATTCTGCGATTTGGTTTGTCCGGAGGTAGTTTTCTACCTGGGACAAGTAGGAACGCCATCCCTCTGGGTGCTTGACGTCGAATTCATGAAGTCTTCCGACCTTCGGCATTCTGTCTTCGGCTGGTTCCTGCTTCCCAAGGCCCAGGGAATGAATCCACTGAGCACGTGGTCACTAGCATGGCTTGCTAGCTGACCTTAGGGGGCAGAAAATGCCTTTTCCCTCCAGGTGTGAACTGCCTCTCCCCTAGTGGACTTCACCTATTTTTGGGAAGCAGGATCCCACCTTCTTCGCCAGTGTTATGTAGCGGGTTCTTCGTGCAGGAAAGAAAACAAGGCAAGTGAGTTCAGCAAAGCTCATGGTTTATTACTTGCAGGATCCGAACTGAGAATTGGGCTGCAGCTTGCAACAATTTATAGCCAGGCCCCTAGGTGGCAGCCAATGGGTTTAAAGCAACCATTGCCACCTAGGGGCAGCCAAATAGTAGCACTGGAGACCTGAAGTCTGGGTTGCTGGAGAGCCGTTAGCTGCTCCAGCTTACCATGTGATGCTACAATTGAGCCCAATACATAACAGTGGGAATGTTCAGTACAGACATTAATGCATCTGAAATACTCAGGAATACAGATAATATAGCTCAGAAAAGCCAGATCTGTAGGGCAGCAGTAACAACTACTCAAAGGACTAGACAGCTTGGCAGCTACTTTTCTATTTCACAAGCATTTCCCATCTGTATATGAGTAATACAATCTAAGACAACCTTCTGCTATGGTAAATTAACTCCATTTCGACTTCCAACTTGGTAAGGAATATTGAGAGACACAATATTCATTTGTTAATATTGCAATAAAGCTCTTGATAGTCTTTTGCAATCTGGTGTTCTCCAGGCATGTTGATCTACTCCTTTGATGCCCTGGAAGGTCCTTTAATTCTAGGGAATCTAAATGAGTGCACAGAGTTGTCTGAACATATGAAGTTACACGGCGAAATCATCTAGAGAAGATTTGCCTTCTGTAAGTTCTGGACTGAGAATGAAGGTGAAAGTATAGTAGTGTGGAAGATGGAATTGGGACCATGGTTTTTTTCTTTGCCAGCAGCAACAAATTAGGAATATATTGAGCATAATCAACCTCTTATTGTTTCATGAGTTGTTCAAGGGCAGAAGTGCTGTGGAGGGATGGGGGATACATCTTGGTAAGCAGTGACTTGTTTTTAACTATTGTTTGCTGTAGAAGCCACAATGATTGGATTGCCAAGTTGTGCTTGGTGGAGCAGTGGGCTAATGCCTCCTTAAGTAACACCAGCTGCCTGCAATTAGTGCAGGTTCGCATCCCACCAGGCTCAAGGTTGACTCAGCCTTCCATCCTTCCGAGGTAGGTAAAATGAGGACCCAGATTGTTGGGGGCAATTAAGCTGACTTTGTAATAATGCCGCTTGGGGGGTGTGTGTGAAAGCCCTAATAAGCAGGCATATACATAGAATGAAGGCTACTGCTAAGCTTGTAAGCCGCCCTGAGTCTTCGGAGAAGGGCGGGATATAAATGGAATTAAAAATAAAAAATAAAAAATAAAACATGATTTGCAAACCCTAGTGACTCAGTTTGCAGATCATGATAATCCATGAATGAATGAATGATTGAATGAATGAATGAATGTGTCTTATACTAATGCTTGAATGCTTTCTACGACAGCTTTAGGTCAAAGAGAGCCAGATCTACTATTAAGCTTTTGACTCAACTGGTTTTCTTTTTGTACATTATGCAAATCTGTACAAAAAGATTTGTTTTTTATCCTGAAACAAGCCTACATGATGGCTAAATAAACTGTTGCTTAGCATGCTGAAGGAAACCACTTTCTAGTATATCTCTCCATTACTGGAATTTGCTTTGCTCTTTTTGTTTTGTAATGTTGTCAAAGTTAGGCAGTATTTCACATTTTTATAGGGCTATTTATATTCCAATACACAATACAGTAAAAGTTGAACTGTGTGGTTAATCATTGTGTTACAAGTAATATTGATCATTTGTATCTCTATCACTATCACAAACACATCAATATTACTTACAAGAGGGATGATCTATGAAATAATATTTTTTAAAAAAATATCTACTCAATACTACATAATTGCATAATAAAAAATTAAATACTCTTTGTGGTTCCTGAAAATTCATTTTTGGATTACACATATTTTTTATCTTGCTACTCATAAACAGTATTTTTTCAAGTAAATATAAAAAGTGTCTTAACTTTTTTTGAGCAAGATATATATTTATAAATTAAACAACTATGTTTTAACATATGATCTTACATCTGAGTCTGATTTTATATCTGTGTAAAAATATGAATGTACTAGAAAAGGCAATGTATAATAGTAAATTCAGGCTCCATCCCCTTTTATATTTTTTAGCAATAGGGTGCCCTAAGAAAAGTGCAAATATTCATCATGTCAACTGTTAAAGGCCTACTGTGGTGATGCAAAGATAACACATTTTTGAAATCGCTGGTGCTTACACACACACACACACACACACACACACACACACACACAAACACACACACAGATGGATTTAATGTATATATGGATATATGTATTTTAAAAAATGACTAGACCAGGAACAATTGACTGAAGATGATTATGATGTGACATGCTCAGCAAAAGCAAATAAATCACATTATCACTAATTGTATCACTTATTGCATTGCACAATCATGTGTTTTAATTATTTGTTTGAATTTTGCTCTGGGTAATGCATCAAGTCAGTTTTTGCCATTTTTGTAATCCATGTTTTAAACTGAGTTTTGGTCAGTTATGGTTTATTCAAGAGCTATCAGTAAAACAAACCATGGCTTAGTCTGTTGTAATTAATGAGTAGTTTTCTGTAGAGCCCAACTGGTTTCGTGTTTTGTCGTCATCCAAATGCATCCTGTTTGTAGTCAAAGGAGGGCACTCATTTACTGATTGATTGTGATCAGCTGGTCAGCTGGTACTACTGACTTTAACAGACTAATAGAGTTGAAAGGGACCTTAGAAGTCATCTAGTCCAGAATGGATCTGGATTTGGGAGATAGGAAATGATTGTGAAATAATGCTTTTTTCCCCCCTTACAACTAAGGACCTCAAGACGCACAAAGCTTATGTATTGTTTAACTTCAATAAATAAACCACAATTGTGTTCACCCAACATACTAAATAAAACCAACTAAATTACTGCTTAATATGTTTCTAAGGCCCTTTGAAATGATGCTGCAGGATTATTGCAGTAAAGTTTACAAAATAATCACTGAATGAACTTTACAAAACAATTACTATTGGAATTTCCCTACTAATGACCATGACTGACCAATCAATCATTAATCAACTAGGGTTTGGTTGATTAATCCATCAATGCAAATAACCTGTGATGATTGGCTATTAGAATTGCTAATCAAAAGTTGGAACTGGTGAGGTTGGAAGGATCTTGCAGAATTGCAAAATAAGTCCTGCCCCCCCTTTTTTTTTATCTGTGCCACTTGCATCAAAGGGATGGAGCTTGTGGTGTGATGTTCTGTTAGTGCTTTTTTATTTTGTGATGAAATAGAATTGTGCAGACGTTGCTTTTCAAGAGTGTGGGGGGAAAGGAAGAGAGAGCAACTGGGACAGTGTAGATGAAAGAATGGCTCTAAGGGGATCCCAGTCCTAGATCTAAGAAAACCTCCATCTATGACAACCACAGATTTAGAAATAAGTATATTCTTGCCAAGCAAGACATAGATTGATAGCCGTAGATATGCCACAACAGAACAATAACCTGTTTATACCACATTATAAATAATAACTAACTTGATTATTTCTTAAACATCAACACTCTATATCAGGCATGTCAAACTGCCAGCCTGCAGGCCAGATGTGTCATGCCGAAACCGTGCCCACCCCATTGCCAGCAATGGGGAAGAAGTTGTGATATGTCACGTGACTTCACATGATGTCATGAGTTTGACATGCCTGCTCTATATCATTTCCACGTTCCTGCTATTTATATAACCTCAAATATATGTGAAGAAATTGAAGAGCAGAAGAAATTAACTCAGGAAAGTTTGGTGATATCAGCCAAAAACCATAAATCCTTGGATTAATGGGATTATGCTTTCATTTTGAAGGAAGAAAGAAAAGTAACCAGAAGCACCTCCCAGAGCCAGAGGGTACATGATAAACCCATTAAATTTTGCCATCCATAATTAGCAGTATAGCCATTGTATCGCAATGCATTCATCAAGCTTGTTTACTGAAGAATAGAATAGGAACCAGAGCCTTTAATTAAAGCTGGCCAAATTGCTGTCAAGAAGAGACTTGCAAGCAGCAATCTCTAATTAAAATGAATTCCCATAGTAGTAGTGTTCTCTCCTAGTACATCCTTTAAAAGATGGGTTGTAGCTACCAGAAATGCCATACATATGCCTGATAAAATCTGGCAGTGTTACAGTAATTGGAAGATTGAGTAGCAAAAGCTGGAGAAAATGGCCTGCAAAACACAGAGGCAAATAATTTAGGAATTTATTTTCTTGCTGTTGAAACGGCATTCAAAAGGATGGACAACTTAAGCCAAAGAGTTAAAGCTGGTTCCTAAACAAATGCCTTCATTTTTTTAGGCACCTCTATATCCTTTGGGGCCTAACTGAGGCCTACAATTCTTTTTAATGAATATTTCTGGTGGGACAAAGACAGAACAGTGTGGCACTAATATTCAGTATAAAAGCCTGATTTTGAATGGCTTCTCTCCCATAGGCTGACCTCTCCTATCTTAGCTTACTTGATAAAAGAAATGAGCTGGTCTACAAAAACATAAATAAATAAATGATGAGCACACCACCCAAGCATCTGACCTGGTGCATCAAAAGCTGCTGGATTCTCTTGGGTCATGAGGAAAGGTTTAGGGAACAGTGATCTTGACAATTTTTGAGAAGGCAATAGCAATAGCACATAGAGCACGGGTGTCAAACTTGCCACATCACATGATGTGTCGCAACGTATCACAACTTTTTTTGCATTGCCAGAGCTGGGGTGGGCATGGCATCCATGTGATGCAACCGGCCCACAAGCCAGCAGTTTGACACCTGTGACTTAGACTTATATATCACTCCACAGTGCTTTACACCACTTTTTGAGTGGTTTACAACATCAGCATATTGCCTCAACAGTCTAGGTACTCATGGAAAGCTGAATCAACCTTGAGCCCATTGGGATTGAACCCCTGGCAGTGGGCAGAGTTAGTCTGCAATACTGCATTCTAACCACTATGCCACCACATCTCCTTAAGATGAAACTTTTCAATCACAAACTTAATGTGATGGAAAGCCTGATAGTTTTTATTAGAGACTGGGGAAAAAAGAAAGAAAGAAAGAAAGAAAGAAAGAAAGAAAGAAAGAAAGAAAGAAAGAAAGAAAGAAAGAAAGAAAGAAAGAAAGAAAGAAAGAAAGAAAGAAAGAAAGAAAGAATCATTGTTGCATTTGAAATTATATTGTCTGTCACTAATTCTCCCAAATCTTGTTTCTTCTCTGGCGTCTTTGATGCTCTCTGAGCTTAGGAGGTTTTCTTGCAGATGTTTCATCACCAACTAGGTAATATCATCAGTGCAATGGTGCAATGACACATCTGCAAGAAAATCATCAGAGGGCACCAAGGATCCCCAGTTCAATCTTGAGCTACAAATATTCTGTTTCTTCTCTATATTCTCTCCTCAGCTCACTGGCACATTTATGAGCAGGACCACAGAGGCAAGTTCAACCAACTGGTTCCATTGCCATTAATGATGTCCAAATTTATGTTTTTCTCCAGTTTTGCAGCTTAGGCATCACAATTAACTCTGTGTTGGATGATCCTGGCTTGGGGATGCTTCACATTCATTTGCCTTTTTTTTTCTTTGCAATAGTGGCATTTTTTTTTGCACCTGTGCTTTCTGATCCTAATCTTACATTGCATTTTGTGTGTTCCAGAACTACAAGTTCACCTGTCTTGGGCCAGAGAAATGCATGGAATCCAATGCTAGTTCAATTCAAATGCAAGGGGATTCTGATTATTTCATCAACCATCTTGGAGTCCCGGCTTTGCAATTTTCATACCAGGATTCAACCATGTTAGAGGTAATTGTAAATGAAGTTGCTAGGTTAGATTGGTAAATCAGAAAACAAAATCTGCTTTACACTGCAGATTCTTGTACATTAAGAAAGTAGCTGTCAAAAGCTGCTGACTCATGTTCTTATTTCTTGCAAGAAACAAGGGGAAACAAGAGGTTTTTGGCACAGTATTTGGACACATCGGTCCTCTCCAAGTGCATGTCATGTTTCCATTGAAAAGGAAAATGTATGCTTGCTGTCTCCTGCTTAGCAAAGAAATTGCAGCAGGAGGATTAATGTGAAACATCATTGTGATATTCACAATAACATGAGCTGTGCATAGTGGATTTTTTGCTTTTTTTCTTTGAAAGATGGCTGGTTGTCCTTAAAATTAAATGTAAGGGATAGTGAATGTATAAATTACACCCTGCCTGGAAAATGAATGAGGAAGAAAAAAAAACTGATGGAGAAAGAAAAAAGGATGGATGCTACTAGCATTGAGAATTTAGTTTAAATAAGAAGAAAAAAATGCAATACAGAAATATTTAAATATCTAAGTCCTTTGCGTAGTATATTACAGTACGATAATGATGATAATGATAACAACAAGTTAAAACAGCGTATTTCAATCTGCTACTCTCCAGAAGGCAACAATTTTCAAGGGTTTTTTTTTCCTGTTCTTGTGTTCTAAGGGCAAACAGTTTCATGGTATCTGCATTTATTTTATTTTATTTTATTTTATTTTAATTCCATTTATATCCCGCCCTTCTCCGAAGACTCAGGGCAGCTTACAAGCTTAGCAGTAGCCTTCATTCTATGTATATGCCTTCTTATTAGGACTTTCACACACACCCCAAGCGGCATTATTACAAAGTCAGCTTAATTGCCCCCAACAATCTGGGTCCTCATTTTACCTACCTCGGGAGGATGGAAGGCTGAGTCAACCTTGAGCCTGGTGGGATGGGAACCTGCAATAATTGCAGGCAGCTGGTGTTACTTAAGGAGGCATTAGCCCACTGCTCCACCAAGGCTCTAGTTTGCCTAGTCCAAACCTTTAAAAACTTTTAATAATAAGCAACACTGTCTGATTAAGATTAGGACAATTATAGCAAAGGTTAAGGCTTTACCTCCAACACAGTTTTCCCTTCACCACTTTAATTATTTAAATAAACAGAGACCACCATCCCCAGAACAAAAACATTTTTTTTAAAAAAAGGGAAAAAGGAGAAAGTGATTAAAGAGCAGTGCTATAACTCTAATATAGATATGTTTCCATGTAGATAGGCTTTCTCTCCAGGTATGTGGCCTTTGTGTTTATGATTGGTTTTTAACTTCAGGTCACCTGCAAACTAAATCCATCTAGAGAACATTGCAGTAGTCCAGTTGGGTGATGATAAGAGGCATGAGTTGCTAAGGTCAGGCAATTTTTTGTAAAGAAGAAATCATATGGGTCATAATCTGAATAATCTGTTGGGATTACCAGCAGATCTTGATCTCTCTCTCTTTCCTTCCCAGCGACTAGGAGAGGTGATCAAGATGCTTTCCTCTGTATTTTTAATAATGTGTAAAAAGCTAATCAAGGATGTCTCAATGTCCCATCTCCTTTAGCCCCTTTAGAAATGAATCTAAAGTTAAAGGATAAATCTAAATGGAGCCAAAATAAAAGTAATTCAATTTGCCTTAAAGACAATGTGGCTTTGTTTGATACAGACTATTAGAAGTACGCCATCAGGCACAGGTGACAAGCTAGTTAGTCAGTTCTTGTTGCAACCAATGAATCAATGCTTGGTTGATCAAAAATCAAAACAAAAAACTAGACCGTGTATTTGCAGGAAAATATTAGGTATCTATCTATCTGTCTGTCTGTTTGTCTGTCTGTCTGTCTGTCTGTCTGCCTGCCTGCCTGCCTACCTGCCTGCCTGCCTGCCTGCCTGCCTATCTATCTATCTATCTATCTATCTATCTATCTATCTATCTATCTATCTATCTATCTATCTATCTATCTATCTATCTATCTATCTATCTATCTATCTATCTATCTATCTATCTATCTATCTATCTATCCTAAAGAATTTTAGGTAGTGTTGTTTAAGGCTCTTGGTAATGAGAATCAATTTGATGTAGGGGTAAGGTATTGGCATAGAAACCAGTAGACTGTGAGTTCTCGGCCTTCCTTAGGCATGAAAACTGGAAGAGTGATTTTAGGCCAATTACCAGGAAATTTAGAGTTCTTAGTCCCATTTTTGGCATGAAAATTGGCTGAGTGACTTTCACTGTCTCTCAGCTCAACTCACCTCATGGGGTTATTATAGAGAAAATAGGAGGAGCAAGGAGTATTAGATATATTTACTACCTTTAGTTTCTTATAAAGTAATAAAGGGGGATAAAAATCCAATAAATAAATAAAGTACACTTCACTGTGAAATCCGAAAATATTTCTCATCCAATTAATTGAATTATTTATTTGATTGATTGATTGATTGATTGATTGATTTCTATAGAAGCCCATCTCAGCAAACAACTCTGGGCAGCTCACAATCAAAAAACATATATTACATTTAAAATATTAAAAATGTTTTAAAACAACAAAAAGGTAAAACCATTAAAACAATTAAAAACATTAAAACATCTAATATGGTCCCAGTACAAAAAGCAAGATTTATTTTAATATTCAAGACTACATTTCAGGACTCAAGAGCGTCATACAAACAAATAGCCATCCAGAGAGGTTAGCATGATGGAAATAAATAAGGCATCCAACACATAGTGCTTGAAATTCACAGTATACTGTAAATGGAAATCTGCTTAAAGATGTTTCCTTAAAGTCACTTAACCCAGAAGCAACAACATTTTTTTTTCAGCATTGGCCTTCTCTACATGTGTAGACTTCTAAAATTTTGCAGTAATGGCCACACTGTCTGGAGAATTTTGGAAGTTAAAAGTCCACAGATCTGGAGGATAGCCAGAAGGAGATCACTAGACTTTAGTTATTAACCTGCATCCTTGGATTGTCTATTGTTCTATCCATATTTCTTACAATATTAAAATAAAGTCTATAATTTAATTTCTTAGCATATAGAAAGTTGCCAAATCAATTGCTGGCACTTCTAGATAAACTTCTTGCAAAACAAAACAAAACAGAAACCTTCTTGAAGTTCAGATAAACTGCTCCCATTCAACAAAGTTTGGCACTATATAAAACTTTGGCATTATTTAATTTTAAGGTACTCCCTTGTGTAAATAGGTGTCATGAGTAAAAATCAAAATTGGGAATATATCTTTGATAATGTGTTCTAAGTCCTGTCATTGTCCTTAAGGAAAATGGGGAGGGGTTTTTTTTTGGAGGGGGGCAGGTGCTTTCATTATCTGCCAAAATGAAGCAGGATCTTGGAATCCCTTCTGTGTTATTAGCACTACTAATTTGCTAATAATTAAATTTCGCAAAGGCAGAGTAGTCTCTGGATTTGCCAAAAATTACAGTGATTCTTTCTTATATTTCTCCCCCGCCCTGCCCGCATTATTTAATAAGAAATGGTTCTGCTAATTGAATTGTCCTGTCATTGGTGTATTTTATTTTTAGCAAGAAGACTTTTCAATTTGTGAAACACTGTTGCACCTATTAGAAAAATCATTCTGCTTTAGATTAAATACAAGGCAAAGGTTGTCATAAAAGAAATGGAAAAGCAGATGTTCCATGATTAAGTGTGCAATGTTTATGACAGGCTTGTGGTCCAAGGCTCATTTCTTCTGTCACTTAACAGCTGCTCTACACAGCTTCTGTGTTCCGAATTGGACACTGCGCAGGGCCTAGGAGAGAATTGGAAGGCTCCAACTTAATCAGAGGAGGAGTTTTTCTGTAGCGTCTATCTTGATTGACATGACAGAAGAAAACAGGATAATCATTCATTCGTTCGTTCGTTCGTTCAGAGCCACCCAGTTTTATAATATGGGCAGCTATGTAAATGTTTGTTTTTTTAAAAAATAATCTATCTATCTGCCTATCTATTTCTCTCTCTCTCTCTGTTATTTATCATCTGTCTATCATATCTATCTATCTATCTATCTATCTATCTATCTATCTATCTATCTATCTATCTATCTATCATCTCCATGTGATATCAGTTCCTCACAGAAGGGCTTCATACCATCGCTTAATGTTTCTGCTGGCAGCTAACTTTGGCAAGAGGTTTCTTTACCTGGAGTGCATGAAGATTACAAAAGATGGTTGGATTCAATTTTCATAATCCCCAGCTAGCATTGTCTTGAAGTTAAATAGATTTTGAGGACTGGGGGTTAATGAAAGCTGTGTTGGGACACCGGTATGGAAAAATACATGTAATGTTCATTCATTCTTCAACTGTTCTGAATTATTCAGGTGAGTCTACTTTCTGCCACCATAAATAATCTCACGTAGGATTTGAATAAATAGGGCAGTTATTTTCAACCTGAGGTAAGATAAAAAGCAATAAATATAACACAGGCCATCATGCTGGCAGGTGCAGTAGATCAGTGCAGTAGATTTTTAGCAGAATGGAAATACCATAGCTTGTGATCAATTTAATGATAATAATCAGAAATTCAGTCCTGGGAGAATAGTACTTCTCCCCCATAAAAGCTTAATAAACAAATATATTGTGGTATGCTAATAAAGATCTTCTCAGCCAGTGCTTTTTTTTGTAAAAGAAAAAGGTGCCAGAACTCACAAATGTCATACAACCCGCCTTGACTACCCTATAAGGTTCCATCCAAAAAAGGTGCCGGAACTCCATTCTGAGCGTTCTATGAGAAAAAAAGCCCTGTTCTTAGCATTTGTTATTTAAGAATATAGCTTCAGTTTCTCTTACTATAAGGCCTGTCCTGGATATCTTATTTCTGCAATTGTATCTGCAGATGTTCAGAATGATAAAATAATGTGGTCATGCCAATGCCAGCTTTCTCCAAGCAGTTAATTAGTATGGAATGAATCAGAACTGAAGAAGCTTCTTGGATGAGAAGTGAAATATCTTCAAGGAAAAACAAAATCCAATTGCCTTTTCAAAAAGCACCTTTGGGAGAAAACTATTCTTATATTTCCTCTTATCTCTGGCTTGTTGAGGAGGGGAATAGGAAAGGCATAGATTTCTTGGAAGAACTGTAAAATTTTAATTGCCTCACACTGGAATTCAAGATGTATTTCTCTTTTGACCTGGAGTTCTGACCCTCTTCTTGAGGTTAATGGAGACTAGTGCACTGATGAATAGCTGAAATGGGAGGGCTCCTTATGATTTTTATTATCTTAAGAAAGAGTAGGAAACATCACAATTTATTGACATTGAATGTACTGATGGCTACCACTTAAAGGTTAAGGAAAAAATTATGGAAAATAAGTCATTCATAATCACTGTTCATGATGACCCAAAGATGCTTTCAAAAAGGCAACTGGACTTTCTTAATTTTTTAGGTAGTGTTGTTTAAGGCTCAGTGTATTTCATAAGTTCCATATGGAAGAAGCTTCAAGGAAAAATAAATCAAGACTTTTTGAGAAAGCACCTTTGGGCCCACCATGTCCTGGGTGATGGAAGATCTTGACTGATATTCATGATGACTGTTTACTACCTCGATATTTGCAAGGAATCAATTTGAATACTAGCTGCTATGGAGCAACAGTGGAAGAGAATAACCCTATCCCTGTACATATTTGTCAGCTTAGATAAGTCTTTGGACTAGTTTAATATTACTTATTTCATTTATTTAGGCAACAATCACCTTCTACAAACTTTTAACAAAACGTTGTGTCATTTTGTTTGCATAACCATTGGCACATACCATCTAAACATCAGAAATAAAAGGACTAATGACAAAGGCTTGTGAAGCCTCTAAAATACACCGACTTCTACTCAAGTACTGTTTGGCATTTAGATATTGACACAGCGATATAAGATTCAGATTTAAGGCAGTTTAATCAGTTAAAAATGTGGCCCTTAATCAAATATGTCATTTATAGAGGATTTAGAAACTTTTCAAATATATGTTGCTTTCTTGCTCATATCTGATTTCCTGGAATTACAGTGGCCTTTTAGGCAGAGGAAGTATTTGGAAAGATTAAGAAAACATTACTGGTTGCTTACTTTATATATATATAGTATACAGTATACATTATATATTATACATACATACATACATACATACATACATACATACATACATACATACATATATATATATATATATATATATATATATATATATATATATATTGGAATATATAATGGAATTTTATCAAAAAAGCAGCATCTTTCTCATGGAGAGGTCTGCTAAATGCATATTTTAATATATTAGATGACAAATAGTACCGTCCTCCCAAATTAGTATAGCATATAGTATAGTATCATTTTAATAGGTTATAGAGTATTATATTTATCTACTCTGGAATGAATTGTTACAGAGATTATGTTGGCTTCTCTTTCTTTAATCTCACAAAAACCCAAATCTCATAAAATTCCAAAATCAAACACACAGATAAATGCAGACACTTTTTTTAAGTGCAAAGAAATGTTTAGAGAACGTAGGGATTGGAGACATAGAAACTTAAGGCAATTATTTAACCATTGTAACTGATTACAGGCAGTCTTCAACTTACAACAGCTTGTTTAGTGACCATTCAAAGTTACAATGGCAGTGAAAAAAGTGACCTTTGACCTGTTTTTCACACTTACGACGATTGCAGCATCCCCATGGTCATGTAATCAAAATTCAGATGCTTGGCAACTGACATGTATTTGTGACAGTTGCAGTATCTTGGGGTCATGTGATCAATTTTGGCAACCTTCTGACACGCAAAGTCAATGGGGAAGCCAGATTCACTTAACAACAGTTTGACTAATTTAACAACTACAGTGATTCACTCAGCAACTGTGGCAAGGAAGGTCGTAAAATGGGACAAACACACTTAACAAATGTTTCACTTAGCGATAGAAATTTGGGGCTCAATTGCGGTTGTATGTCGAGAATGACCTGTATTGCTTGATTATGTGCCATCAAGTGGTTGTTGAATCTTAGCAACCACAATGCTACAATTTCTCCTAGATGACCTAGCCCCAATAGTGCACCCACTGCCACGCTTTGCTCTTTTTCAGTGAAAGGTGATCCAAACTGGATTTGTAGTTTTACCATTCCTGTTTCTAAAGTAATGCTTGGCTTATATAAAGTAAAGAACTTCATGTCCATTATTACAGTTGTCATTGTTATACTGTAGTCTTCCATAATCTAAAGAAGGATCTGGCTTGCAAATTAACCAATATTTTTTTCTCCAAAATTATTTCTTCACTGCTCATCATTTTTATTCTGTCCGTTTATAACAGTGTTTAGCTCAATAAGATGACATATTTTCTTCTTAGAAAGACTGCTAGATCAAGATTACAGCTGATGTTATTAGTTTGTTTTTAGAAAATACTGTGCTATGCAATCTCTTAAAATGATTTCCCCTATGGTATTTTTGTTATTTATTAATGCATTTAAGATGAAGAATTTTATAGCAGCTATCTAATTTCTGACCATGTAAAGTTTTCAGGACATTTATTTTTACCACCCAAACAATAAAGATTTTTTTTTTCTCCATATCTTCTATCAAACATAAGTGCTGTTCCCTCTAAAACAAGGCATAAAAATTTCCCTACTATTATATTCCAGGGCTGCTGGCAAATTCTGTAATGTCATGAGATCATGAGTTTTAAAAATCAGAAATCAACATTTTAAAAATCCTATTAAAAAGGAGGATTCTTTTTAAGGATTAAAATGCTTCGAAGAATTTTGATTATTGGAAATTACATCTTTTTCAGAAGAAATCCAGAATGATTTTTATTTGTTTGAAATATTGGCCCTTTTTGAAAGTAACTTTTCAATTTCTTGAAAATAGTTTGGATTGTACTGTATACTAAGATAAGAGAAAAACCTAATAAAGTTAGGTTAATTGGATTAATCAAATAGTTTGGATTGTACTGTATACTAAGATAAGAGAAAAACCTAATAAAGTTTAACACTAACCATGTGTAGCTTATTATGTGAAAGTAACTGTTAAGTCCATAGCTGATCTAGTTAAGACATTGTGTAAACAGCCCATACATTAGAAGGAGTTGGGAATATTAACTGGGAGGACTAAAGTGTGAATAGTAAGAGAAGTAAAGTTGGAATAGTAGGAGAAGTAAAATTGGATGTACCTTCTCAAGAATTATCTAGAAATGCTATTTACCTAGGTTGCAATTCACCCAGCATTTAAATACATGAACAAAAATATCTGATTCTTGGGGGCAATGCTCAACTCCATTTCCAAAAACATTTCTGTGGCCAGCGTGACTAAAAGGCAAGGCTCATAGAACACTGTTACCTTCCCACCAAAGTAGTACCTATTTATCTACTTGCATTTGCATGCTTTTGAACTGCTAGGTGAATAGGAGATGGAGCAAGTAATGGGAGCTCACCGTTATGTGGCCCCTGGGTCTTGAACCTGATCCATCAGCTTTCCAACTGACTAGCTTAGCATCTTTAACTGCCGAGCCACCACGGCCCATTAATTTAATTCAATAGTCACTGCAAAAATGTCCATGGTTGTCTGTCTCTATGTGTGTGTGTATGTGTAGGTATATGTCTTGGCTAAGGCCTCCTTTTGAAGTCTTGCAAGGACGTTGTATACTTTCAAGGACTTAGAGAAAACTCCTAGTCCTACATGCTTTTGATTAGACACGGCTGATTTTTCAGAGCAAAACTGTGTCCTAATTCTAACATTTCCAGCTCACCTTCCAGCAGTGGACTAAGACACATTTTGTCATGCAACCTGTGTTGAGCAAATTGAATTTTAATTTGAAGGGTGATTATTCATGTCCTACCTTGTGGTGTTTCGTTGCCCTCTAGATTTAAATTGTTATTTTTACATTAATTATATTGATACGTGGAGATTATTTCTATGCTAATTTTAGTGGTGAGAAAAGCTGACCTGACTTTTTTTAAAAAAATACTGCATGCATTCTTCATGTAATAGGTTTAAACAGGTGAATTAAACATCTGGCTGATTCATTCAAATGATAGGTTAAATTTTAGTTAAGCTTTTTTTTTCTTGTTTAACATGCTGCAAACATCCAGCCACCTTGATCCATGTATGGTTTACTATAATGTGCAAATCCACAAAATGGATTATACCAAAAAGCAAGGTAAGTGTCTTGCATGAATACAATTTTAGTGATACATAGCTGCTAGAATGCAAAGCATGACCCATAGAAGTATGCTGTCAGCAGTTCCAGTCAGTTGGATATATTAAATGAGGCCTTGCCTTCTCCCATCTGTAACTTGCCTTTATTGGAAAGATGGGAATCTTATGCAAATATCTTGCTTGTACTTAAAAACAACAACTGTAAAACTGTGTGAGGTAAAGAAGGAAGAAGTTGTGCATGTGATGATATAGCTAGTTTCAGCTAGAGAAACCTAATTTTTCCAATAAAGGATATTTGTAGCTCAGGGTTGAACTGTGGGGTCCTTGGTGCTCTCTGAAGTTGGTTGCTTTCTTGAAGACCTTTTGTTACCCAGCTGTTACAATTGATGATGTTACCTTGTTGGGTAATGAAAGGTCTGCAGGAAAACAACTAAACTTGGCTTCCGGTTTGCGCGCACAGCACTTCCGGACGCACAGGAACAGTTTGCTTCCTGCCGTCCGTTCTTTCTTTTTTGGAGGACCCTGAAAAGGGTCGAAAATCACCCTGGAGGGGCAACTACCAAGAGGAGGCCTTACCTTTCAGTTGTCCACTTGAATCCAGGACAACCCCTTTGGCTTGAAGAAGAAGAGACCGGTCATAAAGATGGCCGATTATTAAGCTGTTCCCTGCTGAAAGCCAAAAGCACTACCTAGCACTAAGAAACAATCTGGAGGACCTGGGTGAGACTTTACCTTTCTTACTCTCTTAACTACTTTCCTGAGAGACTTTCCTGAAAATTCGTTCCCCACTTTTTGAAAAAACAGCGAATATCTACTCTGGGAACAAATCTTAAAGCCTTAAAGAAATTCAAGTAATTCAGCAAATAAATTAAGTAATTTTATTTGCATTTACTAAAAAGCTCCTATTTTTTGGTGGGGATCTACTACCCTATTTCCTCTCTAAGCTGTGAATTAAAGAAAAAATGGGACTAATGCTACAAATGTTTTATATTAATTTGGGAAAAAAAGATTTTTTTACATTGCATTTTATATGCTGTTGATGACATCTTGTGGCAAAACGTGATTCAGCAAGTAACTTTTCTCCTGTTGTGAGAGCTGACTGAATAACAGAGCAGTCCTTGACATTAATTTTAAAGATAAGTGTGGAAACACCTGGCACTGAATACAACTCTTGGAGGTGGATAATCTTTGACTATTATTAAAATAGCCTCCATGGAAGATTTAGCTGCAAACAACAAAGAAATGGATGAATATATCCCACCACTTGATTATAAACTGATAATGGACACAATTTTGGCAATGACAGAGCAAATTAAAGCCAAACTGCAAGAAAAATCTGACAACTTAAAGCCACCAAATCAAATTCTGACCTTAAATGAGGAAATAATAATCCAAGAGCAAATAGAAGAAGTGGAAACTAACACTAAAATAGGAGATTTCAAAGAACAACAAATGCAACCTACAGAGAATCTTAAGTCCAAACTTCAATGTCAACTACAAAACTTACAACTCAAAAAGCAGTAGCACCTGAAGAAAGCAATATTAAAAGTGAAGACATTAAAGGCCTTCAAATATACTTTATTGAGAATTCAACTAACCAAATGATAACCATCACACCAGCTACTACTTTCTACCTAATCTAGATGAAATTGGAAGAAGAAAGAGATGTGCCTGATTTAATGACAACTATATTACATCAATCATCAAAAATTGAATTATTAAAGCAAAACTTCAATGGTTACAAAGGGGACACTTTCTTTGCAAAACTGACATTTGGATACTCTCCCTGGATTCAAATAAGGGGTATAGGAAGAAAGGGAGATACATTTGAGAATTTAAAGACGCCAAAAGGGAAGCCTGATTGGCACAAAAGGAAGGCATGAGTTAGATTTAAAAAAACTGAACTTGCTTCTTTTTTGGGATTCCTAAAGATAGATCCACTTTTCAATGGATTAAGAGGAATCTCTAAAAATATAATTGATTTTACATTTAGGTTTTAGATCTGTAAGGGAAAACAAAAGTAAGCTTTTAGAATATAATTCTGAACTATATTATAGAATGTGGAATGATATATTGAAAGATAGTATTTTAACAAATGATGTATGGTTAAGACGACTTACAGATTATATTAGTTGTTACTTTTGAACTATATTATAGAATCTAGAATTGTATATACAAAAGATAGTATTTTAATAATTGTTGAACGGTTAAGACAAAAAGTATCTTTCTAATAATTGGTGATTTGTTAAGATGAAAACTAGATTTTAATGGTAAAACATAAGAATGTTTTGTAATGAACAGTGTAAGTTTTGTAGCTAAGAGAATTATTCTTTATTGAAATAGGGAATTGTGGGTTACCCAAAAATTAAATTTTCTTTTGTACGTTATAGGCTATTCTAGAATATTCTATTGCAATTAGATAAAATTTAAAAACAGGATATTGATATGTATTAGTGAAAATATATTGAAAAATTTGTTAATTGACTAGGTTACAACTAGAAATGTATTAACTTGACTATTTTGACTATGTGATAACTAAGGGAATCCGAGAGGGAATCCCTGTTGATGCAACCTGAACTATTTACAACTTGTTATTTGTTATTTTGACTATCCAACCACCATATTGCTTCACAAATACATGTATATGTAAATATTAAAAAATCAATAAAACTTGTATATATAACCTTTACCTTTACCTTTACCTATATATATAGGAGAAGGAGAAGGGCGGTATATAAGAACAAATATATATATATATATATATATATATATATATATATATATATATATATATATATATATATATATATATATATATATATATATATATATATATATATATATATATATATATATATATATATATATATATATATATATATATATATATATATATATATATATATATATATATATATATATATATATATATATATATATAAAGAAAACAACTAAACTCAGAGAGCACAAGAACCCCACAAACCCCATTTTATTAGAAAACCTTATTTGTCTCTTCTTGTTCTTGGTTGTTCTCCTTTTGGGTCCTCACTGTGCCTTGCACATTCCTGGAGGGATCATGTGGCTGTCATTATCAATGAAAAATACATTCCTGTCTCTTATTGGTAGATTCAAGGTTGACTTCCCTTTCCCTTTGTAGATAAATTAGCTAGAAAGTTTTGCAAAATCAGCTGCCATCCTCATCAGTTAGAAACAGAATAGGCTACAATATTTTAGTAATGAACCCATCTTCTGGAAGAGCTGTTCTCTACTAGGGATGTTCACATCAAACACAGGAAATCAGGACTACGGGCTGTTCAAATGAATACATCAGTTTATTGTATGCTAAAGCTCTCTACAAGAATCTGAACTACTAACAGTCAAAGCAATTTGGTGGTAGATAAGAGTCAACAGAATTTCTGGTGTGCTGGACTTAGATCTCTTGTGGGCATGAAGGCATTTGATCTCTCCCTTGGGCTTAGCTTGGTCATCTCCTACAGTAAATCATTTACTGCTTGTTGTCTATTGCTTGTTGATCATGCTTTTTTTTTGGGGGGGAGTGTATAAAAGCCATGCTAAATTGTGTATGAAGGCTCTTGGTAATTGGACTAGAAGACCGCCAAGGTCCCATCCAACTGTTATTCTGTTATTCTGATTTGTGACATGAGTCCCAAGAGCACCTCTTTGTTGCTATACATAATTTATTGCCTTGTGTGATAATTGGCTTTGCAACAAGATAAAAATGATCCAAGCACATGAGTCAGTCAGTCTACATTTGGCCAACCCAAAGATCCTGGCCTTCTTTGTGGCTGCATTGAACAAGGAGGCTTAGAGCTGGTTGTCTCACTCTCATCTCATCTGAATGCAGAATGAACCCTCAGTAGGATTAACAGGTTTTTTGAACACGTATTTCACTATTTTCTCACTTGGATCAAATGAAAGCCAAGGCTACCACTTTGTGTAAAGTTATCTGAAAACCTCACTCCAGAATGTTTCCCAGGCTAAACAAAGCTCACAGCCCAACCCTGAAGGAATGCTTGCTGTGATCAAATAACATAAATTTGCACCACAGGAATGACTGAAGCCTTAGCCTCTTGGTGGCTTGACAAAGCAATGAAGTGTCCTTGCATTGCAGCACCTTTTAAACATTAAACATTTAATCTATGCAACAATTAATCAGACTTACAAGAGGGGATAAGGATGTAGCCATGAAAGAGCTAAGCATAAAAATAATATATGATTTCTGACTCAAATTGATTAAGACTGAAAAAGAGAACTGCAGCATCCTAAAATAATTCATATAGAGCACCCATTCTCTTCCTAGTCACACAGCACTTGGAATGTGCCTTAAAGGCTTCAGATTTTTTTCTTTTCATCTACAGTATAGAAACTAAGACATAGTTTCCTATGCAATCATATTTTTAGATTCAGTCCAGACCCAGGGCTGGTTCCAAAAGATTATTGCAACATATATATTAGACCAAACCTGGGCATTTTATAGCCCCTGGGCCACATCCATTTGGCTGTCCCTGTCCAACCCACATGTATTGTTTTTACTTTGAAGGCAACTGCTCTTTTTCCCCCTATTTATGTATTTGTGTGCATGCATCTTCACAGCACTATTGGTTTGGCCCTCCACAACAGTCCAAGTTTTCATATTGTCCTTTGGGAAAATGAATTACCCACCCCTGTATTAGACAAACCATACAGCTGTCTCTCAACTTGAATGTTTCCTGAATGCTATTATCTCATTGGACCAGCCAATGGGTTATGAACAGAACCACAGCAGTCACAGCAAATGTGGGGCGGCAAATCTTTATGGATAATGCTGCTTTATTTGTTACATTCATACAATAACACTCATATGTAACCCAGATCTGGATTGCAAAAATCTAAGCAACTAATATATGGTGTCAAAGAGCCACTTTCCTTTTGGTACCATTTAGAGGTCATCTGCATTTTTGCAGCTCAGATCTGGTAGCATTAAACACACAGGAGGCAGGATTCATACACAAAAATCCCAAATGTCTGAATGCATGGACAGGATTGCTGAATATTTTTAACTATGGAAGAGTTTGAATTTTCTTATGACTTCTGAGCAAGGGACTATAATAAAGAGGTTGATGCTAAAACCTTAAAGTGAAAATTGGCATGGCACACTGCAGATTGAAACATATCTGTTTAAACATACTTTTAAAAGGGGGGAAAAGCCATAAGGGAACATACACTGCCACTTCTAGCAGCACATAATAACTGACAGCTTTTAATAGTAATGAATGAGAAACAGCAGGTAATTGTAGTTACAGAGACTTTCATGAAGATCATGTCTATTCCAGCAATTCATACTCTCTGCCACTCCTCCCCAATGTATTGCTAAGATGAAAATCATGATTATGGTTCCTTCCCCTTCCAGCATTAATGGCAACATTCTAATGAAATATAATACTGTAACAGTGCAATCTCATCTTGCAAACCAAAATGCTTGTTTCCATCTTCACTACCTTTAGGGCTGATTTTGGCCATGTTATTGAGACCCTAAGTAGAAAATGAAAAACCAAACTCAAGATATTGCTGAACTATCTTTAGATCAAGAGGAGATTTTTTTTTTACCACCTTTCTTTTTTTCTACACGTTTGCCTTTTCTTCTTCAAAGCAGGCCGGTTGCTCACCGAGTACCTAGTTAAATGTAGACTATCAGCTGTTTGATAGATTAATGTTTAACTTTTTTTTGCAATAAGTAGATTTATGTCAGAGTTTTGATGGACTGGCAGACAGACTTTTACAGTTTGTAGAATTCAGTCAAAAGTTCCCGCTGGATTAGATCTTTTAAATCTTCTTCAAATGCTGGCTTTTTGTACCATGGACTGTATGTATCATGGGAAGAAATTATGACTGTTCAGGACCTCTCCCTTCCCTTCAAAAAAAATGAACAAAGGATTTAACAAAGAGCCAACTTGAATCGTTCAGCTCCGTCCTTTTTTTCTCCCTCCAAAATGCATGGGGTTCAGAGCATTGAGTTAAACACATGAAGTGCCATCCCAGCAAGACCTATTGGATGACTGCTGGCTTGTGCCAGTTCACAACCAGCAAGCCAGTTAAACAAACAGAACTATTGTTAGACTCAGTGAATCATGAGTTTTGTCGCTGGCTCCTAAATTTAGAAGCCATTTAAGAGCTCCCCAAATGGAAAGAAAGAAAGCTTCCTATGACGACTAAAGTTGATCATTAAAACAAGCTCCATCATATTAATTTTCTTTTCTTTTTTCTTTTTTTCTTTTTGGCATCTCCCCATGTCCTTTTTCAGAATTTCGCTGAAAGAATCACTGCCAGTTCCTAGATTTAGAAAAGCACCACAGGATGAAAGAAAAACCAGGGACCACCTATGAGCCAGCTGCCACAACCTCTATGGCAGTTCTGCTGCCCTATTGTTAATCTTTCTTTTGAGAGATGGGCCTTTTTCCTCTCTGAATCAAGAATGGTTGAATGTAGCCACAGCTCCAATAATAGGCAGTAAACAATGTTTAACTGAGGGAAAAAATTGGATGCATCTGTCCATAGGCCCATCTCACAGCAGAGTTCCACTCCTTCAAATACATAGGTAGCAATTGACCTAAATTGCTAACTGATTTTATTTGGAATTACCTGTACACTTGGTTCTCTCTCTCTCTTTTTTTTTTGGCCAGCCTGTAAAATTCTGAAAAGTGCCACCACTTTCTTTTAAAAGAAGTTCTCAGTTCTTCTCATCAAAGTAATGTCAGGGTACATGGGTTTTTCTTCATTTAAAACACTGAAACTCAACTGGCTTATGCCTGAACTAAGTCACAAAGCAAGGGTGCAAAGGTGAATGACTTTCTTTTGGCCAGAAATGTTCTTTTTAATTTATGTCGCACCGTAAATTAGGCTACAGAAGGCCTAAACCTTTGGTGCTTATTTTTGGAAATAATTGAAAGAAAAGCAGTTTTCTTAATTTTCCCAAAGAGAAAAAAATGATCTGATTTCTGAAATCTGAGGATTCCAAGATTTTAAAGAGGTCATATATAGTGGTTATCAGCTATAAAGCCTTACATGGCACAGAACTGGTTTACGTATGAGACCATCCGCTTTCAGGAAGGTCTCCCATCTCACACTGTATCTTCAGTGAAAAAAAGTCACCTTATAGGATCCAGATGTCTGAGTTGGATGGCCATATACACCCTGAATTACATGAAATGTGTAATAACCAATGTTTCTTGGGTTATAGAGATCCATTACATATACTGTACATCACTGAGCTACTAGGCAAACTATCAAACATCTTTGAACTTGGAAAAATGTTAAAAAAATAAATTATAGAACACAGATTTCTATACAAGCATTGACTTCTTTGCCTACTAGAGGCAAATCAGCTATATGTTTGTTACTTCAGTCTTGTATACAAGAAGAGACTAATTTAGCTGAGTGGTGTCTGTGAGTCTTCTCTCAAGTAAACCAATTCCTGAAAAGCTGAAATTTACTGCCAAGTCCTGCTGTGAAGTTTGACAATATGAGTGCCTTAAATCACAGTGAAGCCTAACACATCCATTTCACTCCCAATCTTCTTACACCCTGCAGGCTCCCTCTTACTTACTGCAGACTTTTTAGTATGCAATTGAGAGAATTAATTCAAGCAATTTTACAGAAATTTCAGATGATGTCATCTTTCTACAGTGAAGAAATCATGTACTTTTCTTCTGTGCTCCATTCATCTAAGCTATCTTATATGGTATTCAATATACTACATGCTCATATGGAAAAAAAACAATAAAAATATAGCAAGGGAAATTCCAGTTTCCAGTAAATCAGGAAATCCAAAAAGGACCTTAAAAAACATTGGAATGTCAGGCAAATCCCATATATCTCATCAGTAGCTTCAGCCTTGTGTTTGTTTTTAAATGCATTTTTATTAGTTTGTTTTTTTTCATTTATAACATAAAATATGAAAATATAAAAGCAAATAGAAGGGGACAGCAGTCAAAAAAGAGAAAACAAAAAAGGTGTGAAGAAGGGGAGGGGAAGAAATAAAAGGCATTGACAACTCTCTCTGTTGCAGTAAAACCTTTTCGCTTTAGGCCTCTACCACCGTGTGCAAAAATAAAAAAAAGATCAATCAATCAATCAATCTCAACTTTTCGTGGGAAAAAGAGATCTTGCAAAGTTGGAATTGATTGAACTTTTTAGTCCCACCCAGTCTGCCGTTACCACCACAGCCATGCCCACCCAATGGGCCATGCCCACCCAATGAGCCACGCCCACCCAATGGGCCACGCCCACCCAATGGGCCACGCCCACCTGGCACCCAATGATACATAAGTGGGTTTTGGGTTGCAATTTAGGCACTCAGTCTCTAAAAGGTTCGCCATCGCTGTCCTATACCATTTCAGATAAATGGCTGTCCAATCTCTTTTTAAAAACCTCTAGTGAAGTTTTTAACTCCATTGACTAAAACATGAAGAATGGCTGCAGGATTTGGGTTTGGCTAGTCTAAAGAAAAGAAGAAATGGGGGTGACACGATAGCAATATTCCAGTATTTGAGGAGCTGCCACAAAAAAGAGGGGGGTCAAATTATTCTCCAAAGGTTCAAAGGGCAAGACAAGAAACAATAGTTGGAAACTAATCAAAGACAGAAGCAACCTGGAATCAAGGAGAAACTTCCTAATAGTGAAGACAATTAACAAGAGGAACAGCTTGCCTTCAGAAATTGTGGGTGTTCCAACACTGGAGGTTTTTAAGAAGAGGCTAGACAGTCACTTATCTGAAATGCTATAGGTTCTCCTTCTTGAGCAGGTGGCTGGACTAGAAGACCTCGAAGGTTCCTTCCAGGTCTCTTCTATTCTAGATATTAGCTATTCTATTCTAAAATTCTAGTTCCTTATCTAAGTCCAAGCAGGTGTTAACTATTCCTAAGAATATTCTTGGACATAGGCATGAGTAGGTTAATTAGGCCTTCATATGTAAACCTGATCTTTCATGCCTGCCAATTTCTTAAGTATTCACTATGCCAAAAGTCCAAATGGCCAATGCTTTACAGGATATAAATTTAATCCTTGCTTTTAAAAAAATATTCTTTGGATCTGATTTACAATCGCCATTTGTGTTTGAGGTTACAGAGTGAAGAAGTTTATTTTTCTCCCCACCTGAATATATATTAGTTGTTTTAAATCTTCCATTGTTTATCAAAGGATTGTTCAGTTTAGTAGAAACCAATAATACATTAATATGCTACTCATGGTGAAAAGTGCTCTTAAAATATTTTGTTGGATGGTTATTTATCTGGATTTTGCACATACTAATATTAAGGATAATAATTTGGGTTTTTACAAGAGAAAACATACAATGTTAGTATAAGCTGAATTGTTTTATGTGATGAATGTAAAGTTGAAACTGAAAACTACATATCTTATTCTATTATTAATGATTGTTAAAGCTACCTTTAACATGTATTGACATTATCTATGTTAGGCATCCCCTTCATGGATTACTGCCTTGTCGTAGCAAAGGGGCTTGCATAATTCAATGAAGCTATGAGCTATGCCATGCAGGGCCACCCAAGATGGACAGGACATAGCAGAGAGTTCCTGCAAAACGTGATCCACTGGAGAAGGAAATGGCAACCCACTCCAGTATCTTTGCCATGAAAACCCCATTGACAGTACCGAAAGGCAAAAAGATATGATGCTGAAAGATGAGCCCCTCAGGTTGGAAGGCATCTAATATGCTACTGGGGAAGAGCAGAGGGCTACTACTAGTAGCACCAGAAAGAATGAAGCGACTGGGCTAAAGCTGAAAGGATACTCAGCTGTGGATGTATCTGGTGGTGAAAGGGAAGTCCGATGCTGTAAAGATTTTTTTTCTCCATAGGAACATGGAATATAAGATCCATGAATCAAGGAAAGCTGGATGTGGTCAAACAAGAGATGACAAGACTGAACATCGACATCTTAGGAATCAGCAAACTAAAATGGACAGGAATGGGTGAACTTAACTCAGATGACCATCAGGTATACTAATGCAGGCAAGAATCCCTCAGAAGAAATGGAGTAGCCTTCATAGTCAATAAAAGTGTAGGAAAAGCAATACTTGGATATTATCCTCAAAATGAAAGAATGATCTCAGTTCGAATCAAAGGCAAACCTTTCAATATCACAGTAGTACAGGTCTGTGCCCCCACCACCAGTGCTGAAGAGGATGAAGTTTTATGAAGCCCTACAGCACCTACTGTTCTCTCCTGGTTCCTTGTGACAAGTATTATCATCTCCAGGACCAAACAGGGATATGCAATAGATTAGCATAATAAAACAGATTTAGATACTTATATTTCCTGATACCATAAAATAAACTCAGGCCTAAAATCTTCCCAGAAACTATAAATACCCTTGGGGCCTAATTCAATTTTAATCTTTGAAGTGTGTTAAAGTTTGGGTTTGTTAGCATCTGTTCTCACTTTACTCCAATAGCAATATTCAGCTTGCAATTTGCATTAATTCAAAATTTCTTCTCATATGTATTGCGGGATTGGTGATGGCATGTATGAAAATAATCCTCAAACTGTAGAAGATAATAAGCCAAACCTGAATTCTGTTTCATGTGATATGGTTGCAGTAAGAAAAGTACACGTAGTCCTTGATTTACATCCATTTCATTCTAAGTTGCAGTGACACTGAAAAAAGTGATGACTAGTTTTCACACTAAGGACCTTTGAACATCCATGATCAGAAGATCAAAGCTCCAGTGACTGGCAGCTGCTATGTATTTAGGACTATTGCAAGCCTCCCTGAATCATATGATCACCATTGACAACCTTCCTAGTTGGCTTTTGACAAGCATAGTCAATGGGGGAAGCGGGATCTGCTCGATTACTGTGTGATCCACAAATCAGCTGCAGTGATTTGCTTAACAACTGTGGAAAAAAGATTGTAAAATCAAGCATAACTCACTTAACAATTGCCTTGCTTAGCAATGGAAATGGTTCCACCTCTGGTCTTCAGTTGGGGACTACCTGTACATCTTCCAAGTCATAGACAATTGTAATTCCAGTCTACTTTGCATTGGATACATCCTAATGTAAAAACTAGCTTTAGAAGGTTTACGACTGCGGGTAAGAATCCCTCAGAAGAAATGGAGTAGCCTTCATAGTCAATAAAAGAGTAGGAAAAGCAATACTGGGATACAATCCCCAAAATGACAGAATGATCTCAGTGCGAATCCAAGGCAAACCTTTCAATATCACAGTAGTACAAGTCTGTGCCCCAACCACCAGTGCTGAAGAGGATGAAATTGACTGGTTCTATGAAGCCCTACAGCACCTTATGGCCGGGAAAGGCCAGGGGCTCTCGATATAAACCTAATAAGAGGCCCCTGGTTAATTTTTTAGCTAAATTTTTTAGGGGGTTGGGGAGGGGGGTGGGGGGTAGTGGTTGTCTGGCGGTGGGGGGTAGCCAAACAACTTTGTTGCAGGCCAGGCCTGGGTCTGACGGCGTTCGGGGGGAGCGGGTTGTGGTTACATCTGGGGCTCTTGAGCGGGTCGTGGGACTACCAATTCCCACGACGGGGAAAGGCAGCAGGCGGATAGACAGGGGGCCATATCGTTACCGGGAGGGCCGTCTCCGCTGTCTTCAAGCGGTGAGGCGCTCCGACCCTCTGGTTCTTCCCCGAGGTCCCGGGAGCGGGGATGTGCAGCCTCCTGAGCTCTGGCTGGTGTACCTGAATGCCAGGTCCGTGGTTAATAAAGCTCCCCTCGTTAGGGATTTAGTTGAGGGTGAGCATGCGGACCTGGCCTGCATCACGGAGACTTGGTTGGGCCCAGAGGGTGGGGTCCCTTTGGTTGACCTCTGCCCACCAGGTTTCCGGGTGCTACACCGGCCACGAGCTCAAGGTAGGGGTGGGGGAGTGGCGGTTACCATTAGGGAGACCTTATGTCCGCGGGAGGCCACCGTTTCTCAGATAGTCGGGTGTGAGTCTCTCTTCATGAGATTTGGTCCTGGGGCGCAGTTGGGCTTGCTGCTGGTGTACATTTCGCCTAGTCTCACAGCGGCAGCCCTGCCCGAGCTGCTCGATATCCTCTCGGGTTTGGTGGTTGAGTTTCCCAAACTTATAGTTTTGGGAGACTTCAATCTACCATCCCTGGGAGGTTCATCTGAGCTAGCTCGGGAGTTCATGGCTTCCATGGCGGCCATGGACCTGACGCAAGTAATTTCAGAGCCAACTCATGAGGGAGGCCACACCCTTGACCTGATTTTTTATCTAGACGGTGGTTGGATGATCTAGGTGGGGGCTCTCCATTTATTATGCCCCTGTCATGGACCGATCATCATCTCCTGCGGCTGGTCTTCCGCTTTGCCACCCCCCGCCGTGGGGGTACGGAGCCAATTAGATGGTACCGCCCCAGACGCTTAATGGATCCTGATAGATTCCAAGCGGCGCTGGGGTCCCCACCTGCCTCCACTGCTCACAGCTCGGCTGATGCCTTAGTGGAAGCCTGGGGAAGGGCAGCCACTGAGGCACTTGACCGGGTTGTACCCTTGCGGCCCCTGACCCGGCGCAGATCCCAGCGAGCTCCATGGTTTTCCGCGGAGCTCCGGGAGATGAAGCGCCAGAAACGGGGCCTAGAGAGCTGCTGGAGGTCTAGCCGATCCGAACCCGACAGGTTGCGGTTAAGAACCTATATTAGGTCTTATCTCGCAGCGATGAGGGTGGCGAGGTGTAATTACTTCTCCACCCTCATCGCGTCCGCAGATAATCGCCCGGCCGCCTTGTTTAGGGTGACTCGCTCACTTCTCAATCAGGAGGTGAGGGAGGATCCCTTGCAAGGTCGTGCCGAGGAATTTAGTCATCATCTGTCGGATAAAATCGCTCGGATTCGGACCGGTTTGGACTCCAGCTGGGCAGAGTCAGGCGATCAGGACACGGGCGGTCTTGTCAATGTTATCTGGGAAGAGTTTGATTCTGTGACCCCTGATGAAGTGGACAGGATTATGGGGAGGCTGAGCTCCTCCACATGTTTGTTGGACCCGTGCCCTTCCTGGCTGGTTTATGCAGCTAGGGAGAGGACACGAGGCTGGCTCCAGGCGGTTATATCTGCTTCTTTGAGTGAGGGTTATTTCCCCACCGTCTTGAAGGAGGCGGTGGTGAGACCTCTCCTCAAGAAGCCTGCCCTGGACCCAGCCGTTTTGAACAACTTTCGTCCAGTCTCCAACCTTCGCTTTCTTGCGAAGGTTGTTGAGAGTGTGGTGGCGCATCAGCTCCCTCTGGTCCTGGATGAAGCGGATTATCTGGACCCCTACCAATCGGGTTTCAGGCCCGGGTACAGCACGGAGACGGCATTGGTCGCTCTGGTGAATGATCTCTGGAGGGCGCGGGATAGGGGACATTCCTCTGTCCTAGTCCTATTAGACCTCTCAGCGGCTTTCGATACCATCGACCATGGTATCTTGCTGCGGCGTCTCAGGGGATTGGGAGTGGGAGGCACAGTTCTTCAGTGGTTCTCCTCCTATCTCCTGGGACGCTCGGAGTCGGTGTTGGCAGGGGGGCAGAGATCGGCCCCTAGGTCTCTCGTTTGTGGAGTTCCTCAGGGGTCGGTTCTCTCGCCTCTCCTGTTCAACATCTATATGAAACCGCTGGGTGAGATCATTCGTGGTTTTGGAGTTGGGTATCATCAGTATGCCGATGATACCCAACTTTTCTTTTCGACCCCAAACCACCCCAGTGATGCCCTCGCCGTGATGTCCCGTTGCCTGGAGGCGGTTCGGGTCTGGATGGGGAGGAACAGACTTCAGCTCAACCCTGCCAAGACTGAGTGGCTGTGCATTCCGGCATCCCGGGACATTCCAAATGTTCCATCTCTTTCTATGGGGGGTGAGCTCTTACCCCCCGTGGATAGGGCTCGCAACTTGGGAGTCCTTCTAGATTCACGGCTTACTTTGGAAGAGCATATAGTGGCCGTGACTAGGGGGGCTTTCGCCCAGGTTCGCCTGGTGCGCCAGTTGCGGCCCTATCTGAACCGGGATGCCCTGTGTACAGTCACTCATGCGCTCGTGACCTCTCGCCTTGACTACTGTAATGCTCTCTACATGGGGCTTCCCTTGAAGACCACTCGGAGGCTCCAACTGGTACAGAATGCGGCCGCGAGAGTTGTCTTGGGAGTTTCCCGGTACTCCCATGTTACACCTTTGCTCCGCGAGCTGCATTGGTTACCAGTTGTCTTTCGGGTGAGGTTCAAGGTGTTGGTCACGATCTTTAAGGCCCTACATGGCATGGGTCCGGGTTACCTCAGGGACCACCTGCTGCCGGCATCGACTCCCCTCCGCCCTGTGCGTTCCCACAGAGAGGGCCTCCTCAGGGTGCCGCCAGTCAGGGAATGTCGACTGGTGGCCCCCAGGGGGAGGGCCTTCTCTGTGGGGGCTCCGGCTTTATGGAATCAATTGCCGGTGGAGCTCCGGATGGCACCAGACCTTCGAACTTTCCGTCGGGGCCTGAAGACCCATCTGTTCGAATTAGCTGGTCTGGCCTGATGGGGGATTATGGGCTTTTAATTGTTTTTAATCTGTACTTCTGTTTTAATTGGGCATGGATTTAATTCTTTTTAATTTTTGTATAGTGTTTCTTATGTATGCCCTGTGAACCGCCCTGAGTCCCACCAAGGAGAAGGGCGGTATATAAATCAAATAAACTATAACTAACTATAAACCTTATAGAACTAACACCAAAAAATGATATCCTTATCATCATGAGGGATTGGAATGCTAAAGAAGGAAGCCAAAAGATAACTGGAATAACAGGCAAGTTTGGCCTTGGAGTACAAAATGAAGCAGGGCACAGGCTGATAGAACTTTGTCAAGAGAATATGATGGTCATAGCAAACACTCTTTTCCAACAACCCAAGAGATGGCTCTACACATGGACATCACCAGACAGTCAACACAGAAATCAGATTGACTATGTGCTCTGCAGCCAAAGATAGAGAAGCTCTATACAGTCAGTAAAAACAAGACCAGGAGCTGACTGTGGCTCAGACCATGAGCTTCTCGTTGCAAAATTGAGGCTTATACTGAAGAAAGTAGGGAAAAGCACTAGGCCACTCAGATATGAACTAAATCATATCCCTGATGAATATACATGCATGCTAATTAACACTACATTAGCAAATTGTTCAGGCCATCCAGATTAAATTTTACCTATTAATTTGTTATCTATTGATTCATAGAACTGATACCATCTCCTAAAATGTCTCTAAATACTTTCCCATTGTGTGTAGATATTGCTTAATTGCCTGTAATAGCATAGAATCTGCACCCTGGTATTTTATATCTATTAGATCTTCTATGACTAGGTCTTATAATTTACATACTATATTTTATTCCACCTTAATATAAATGTAAGTTTCATTAAAAAAGGTAGTAAAGGTAAAGGTTCCCCCGCACATGCGTGCTAGTCATTTCCAAGCCAAAGAGCCAGCGCTTGTCCGAGGACGTCTCCATGGTCATGTGGCCGGCATGACTAGACGCCAAAGGCGCACGGAACGCTGTTACCTTCCCACCATAATGGTCCCTATTTTTCTACTTGCATTTTTACATGCTTTCGAACTGCTAGGTTGGCAGAAACTGGGACGAGTAACAGGCACTCACTCTGTTTCAGTACACAAGGATAAATGCTTTTTAAAAACTTAGATTAATAGAATTTATGGGTTTAGATAGTTTAGATTAGTTTTGTGAATTTTACAAATTAAGAGTCCATAATTTTGTTCTTCATGCCTTTCTCCTTCCCCTGTCTATTGTATTATTAGGAATGCTTGAATAGGAAAGGAAAATGGATACATTCAGTCCATACCACTATTGATATTTAGCATTTTCATTGCAATCAATAAATCTTTTAATTTAAAGAATGCTTCCTAGTTTCATAATCAAATTGTTTTACCTCTCACCTGCAAATGTTTATTCCCACAACAATCACCACTCTAGGTCTATGATAATTTTGCAACCTGTTCTATTTCAACTTGTTAATTAGCATGCCCTTGTCAGCATAGAAGTTTTGTTTTGCTTTATTCCATTTCCAGATATTTTTTGCATTTTCCCTCATTACAGTGACATTAAGTGACAGGAATTGCTTAAGTTTGATCTTTTCTTATGGGCGGCACAATGGCTCAATGGTTAAGATGCTAGGATTGTCAGCTGGAAAGCCGACAGCCCAAGTTTGAGACACGAGTGTCACACAACAAGATGAGTTCCATTCTTGCCCTCGCTCCTGTTCCCCTAGGGCATAGGTCTGCAACCCGCGGCTCCGGAGCCACATGCGGCTCTTTCAGTTGTCTCCTGCGGCTCCCAGTCCTCTGCCATGTGCAGTCCAAAAAAAAAAAGGTGGGACTAAAAAAGTTTAACCAATCAATTCAAATATGCAGGGTAGGTGCATATCTCGCCTTGGTTCCACTCTTCAGTCAAACCCTGTTCTGCGCATGCGCACATATACGCACATGTGCACACATTTTTTGCGGCTCCCAGTTTTTCCTTTTGTGAGGGAACCGGTTCTGAGTGGCTCTTTCACTGTTTCAGGTTGCTGACCCCTGCCCTAGGGGTCCGAAAGCATGCAGATGTGAGTAGATAAATAGGCATCACTTTGGCAGGAAGAATGACAGAATTCTGTACTTTTATGCTGACCACATGATGATGGAAATGTCTCTTAGATAACACAGGCTCCCTAGGCTGAGAATCGGAGATGAAAACTTCTCACTTGAGTTGGTCACAAATAGATGCGGGAAACCTTTAGCCTTTTTTTTTTTTACTTTTAAAGAGTTTTTTAAAATAGCAATAGCAATAGCACTTAGACTTATATACCACTTCACAGTGCTTTACAACCCTCTCTAAGCAGTTTACAGAGTCAGCTTATTACTCCCAACAATCTGGGTCCTCATTTTACCAACCTCAGAAGGATGGAAGGCTGGTCAAAACTGAACAAATTTTGAGCCGGTCAAAATTGAACTACCTGGCAGTTGGCAGAATTAGCTTGTAATACTGCATTGTAACCACTGTGCCACCAAATGAATCATAATATTATGTAGATTGGTACTCGAAGAGCAGGACAGTGTGGCAGATCATAAACTTTAAAGAAATGGGCACACTTCTGGGTTAGATGACATTTGTTACATTTACAGCATATTGATTTTTTCCCCTCTAGGAATTAAGCAGTGCCTATGATTTGTTCTTCCATATTATCCTCAGAACAACCCTGTGGAGCAGGTTAGATTGAGACACAGACATTGTCACCCTAAGGGATTTACAGAAAAATGGAAATTTAAATCTGTATCTGTCTAGTTTTAATTGAAATATCTACCATTACATGATTCTGGCTGAAAATGATACCTTTGAAAGCACTGCACTTCAGCTCATATATTCATATTGTATTAGTCATGTTGGCTACATTAGGGAAGCTAAGTCCAAAATAAGTGGAGGGCAGAAGCTTTTCTATCTCTGGGCTAAAGCTAACTGTAAAGAGACAATTCAGATTTGCACGAGCCAATGAGCTTATTGTAACTCTGGTCATGATAGTTATTCCAATGGGATCTCCAGTATGAGGTCATCAGTAGTCTGCCAAAGTCAAATTCACTCGTTCCATTTTTAGTTGTGACTACTACTTGTGGACCCACCCTCCACAAATTTATCTTCCTTCCTTAAACGCTTTTAAAGGTTTTCAGATACTATGTTGAAATTTACGAGACTTGAAAATCTATTTTATTTTAAAATAAATCAACAGACAATTACTACTTACTATTACTATCGTCTTACTTGAGACTTGGCCACATGATGAGTTTTGAAAGTATCTTGATATTGTTAAACTTTCATATCTGATCTTCTAAATTGTTTGTGATGAGTAGCATTTTTAAAAGTTTGTAATGTAACCCTAAGGGACGCGGTGGCTCAGTGGGTTAGGACGCTGAACTTGTCGATCAGAAGGTCGGCAGTTTGGCGGGTCGAATCCCGAGTGCCGCGTAACAGAGTGAGCGCCTGTTACTCGTCCCAGCTTCTGCCAACCTAGCAGTTCGAAAGCACGTAAAAATCCAAGTAGAAAAATAGGGACCACTGCAGTGGGAAGGTAACAGCGTTCCGTGCGCCTTTGGCGTCTAGTCATGCCGGCCACATGACCACGGAGACGTCCTCGGACAAGTGCTGGCTCTTCGGCTTTGAAACGGAGATGAGCACCAGCCCCTAGAGTCGGAAATGACTAGCATGCATGTGCGGGGGAACCTTTACCTTTACCTTTTTAATGTAACCCTGCTCATTGTTTACTGATCTGTAATATTATAGACCAAAGCAATTACAGCTTATTCTTTTGAGCAGAATGAGTGGTGGAGAATCAGGTTGTGTTAACTAGTTACTTCTGCAGTTTATATGGTGCTCATTTACAAAAACATTCTGAGCAGCCTACAACAATATAATAGTAAAATGAAAAGAAAATCAAAAAAGGGGGGGGAAAAACCCTGCCCAAAACCCAATTGTGTAAAAGTGTTGGCCTTGCAGGGCAAATAGGAGAGGAACCACAATCAGATGGGCTAATTCTGGTTTACTAAACCTATATTAACAGAGTCTTGCAAGTCTGACAGTGTAATTCTCTCACTACTGTATCTCCTTTACAGCCCTGCCATTTTCAATGTTCCAGGTGTAATGAATGGAAAAAGAAGTAACTACTTCTTTTGCTACTGCTGCTGCTGCTACTACTACTACTACTACTACTACTACTACTACTACTACTGATTTGGTCAGGTTTGCATTGCAAAGGGAAGGGGGAAAAAAGGTAGCAACAGTTCATTTGTATTTCATTAAGATTCAGTTAAATATGATTTCCACTATCAGTAAGAAAAATAATATAAGATAACCTTTATTATCATTTTTTTCTGTGAGTACACCGGCACATATTAAGAAATGAAATTCTAATACCCGCTCTGTGTGTGTGTGTGTGCTCCATCACTGGAGGTTTTTAAGAAGAGACTGGACAGTCATTGTCTGAGATGGTATAGGTTCTCCTGCTTGAGCGAGGACTGGACTAGAAGACCTCCAAGGTCCCTTCCAGCTCTATTCTATATATATATATACACACATAGACATATACGTATATCACAGTCCATATGAACAATTTTCTGATTTTTATGTTTAAGGTTCAATTAGGTTTTCTGCTGTCTGTTAAACCCACCTCCTAATCGAACAGGAAAAATCAGAGCATGACGAGGGATTCCATTCAATTGTCTCCTCCTAATTGTTTGGATAACGAGAATAAATTGTGACATTAAAATGCAGTTTAATCAATTGTCATGCAGAGACTTTCAGCAAGGAGGCATTTTAAAAGAGAAGATATTTGGAATGTTGGGGGTTCAAGGTATTCTTATGAGCTTACATGAATTAACTTGACAATGTAACTGTTCTCTCCTGGTTCCTTGTGACAAGTATTATCATGTCCAGGACCAGACAGGGATATGCAATAGATTAGCATAATAAAACAGATTTAGATACTTATATTTCCTGATACCATAAAATAAAGTCAGGCCTAAAATCTTCCCAGAAACTATAAATACCCTTGGGGCCTAATTCACTTTTAATTTTTGAAGCGTGTTAAAGTTTGTGTTTGTTAGCATCTGTTCTCACTTTACTCCAATAACAATATTCAGCTTGCAATTTGCACTAATTCAAAATTTCTTCTCATATGTATTGCGGAATCGCTGATGGCATGTATGAAAATAATCATCAAATTGTAGCTGATTATAAGCCAAACCTGAATGCTCTTTTATGTGATATGGTTGCAGCAAGAAAAGTACATGTAGTCCTTGATTTACAACCATTTCATTCTAAGTTACAGTGAGACTGAAAAAAGTGATGACTAGTTTTCACACTAAGGACCTTTGATCCACCATGGTCACAAGATCAGAGCTCCAGTGACTGGCAGCTGCTATGTATTTAGGACTATTGCAAGCCTCCCTGAATCATGTGATCACCATTGACAACCTTCCTAGCTGGCTTTTGACAAGCAAAGTCAATGGGGGAAGCGGGATCTGCTCGATTACTGTGTAATTCACAAATCTGTTGCAGTGATTCACTTAACAACTGTGGAAAAAAAGATCGTAAAATCAAGCACAACTCACTTAACAATTGCCTTGCTTAGCAATGGAAATGGTTCCACCTCTGGTCTTCAGTCTTCAGTTGGGGACTACCTGTACATCTTCCAAGTCATGGACAATTGCAATTCCAGTCTACTTTGCATTGGATAAATCCTAATGTAAAAACTAGCTTTAGAAAGTTTAGATCAGGGGACTTCAAACTTGGCCCTTTTATGACTTGTGGACTTCAACTCCTAAAATTCTGGGAGTTGAATTCCACAAGTCATAAAAGGGCCAAGTTTGAAGCCCCCTGGTTTAGATAAACTAGAACCAAGACATCTACAAGTCCAGAAATGGTTCTAAGTTCAAAGAAATGTAACATTTCTTTCCAGATTCAACATTCAGCATTAGGAACAGAAATTTCCACCTTGCTTCATAGCAAAATCAGTTCTACTTTCCAAAGGTGGCAGAGAAAGTTGATTTATTTTTCCATCTATATGGTGGTCCTAAAGCAGGGGTCTCCAGCCTTGGCAGCTTTAAGACTTGTGGACTTCAACTTCTATCTGTGATGGCTGATGAATTCTGGGAGTTGAAGTCCACAAGTGTTAAAGTTGCCAAGATTGGAGACCCCTGCTTATGAAGTATTCCTGGGGCAGCTCCAAGACAGGACACATGTCCACTGCAGAAATAATGATTGAATCAGCTTTATGCTCAGGGCCAAATGCATTCCCAAACTGTAATTGATCATTTTGGATCTGCTTTGGATTTACAACACAAGCTGACCTATGGTGAACATATGCCTTGTTCAAAAATTGTATAGCAGTAAGGAATCTTTGATGGTTATCAGCCTAAACTGTGAGTTAATCATACTTCTGAAATACCATGTTAAGCTTTTAGCACAGCTCTAAGGTTTGTACCAACTACTTATAAAAATAATATCTGTGATGGTAGAATAAGAATTTCATGGAATACTTTCCCCTACTTTGCTATACAATAAAAGCCCAGTCCTTCGGGAAAGGGCGGTATATAAATCTAATAAAATAAATAAAAATAAAAATAAAAAAAAATAAAATAAATAAAATAAAATAAAAATAATATTATTTATTGAGCAATCACAGTGTTGTTTAACTGGTATGTTGATGTTTAGTTCTATTTTGAAGTCTTTTTTTCTACAAATAATTATGCTCTGTACCTAAATCATTTGATGTTCACATGGTGAATGTGATAACATCATGATCCTTTGCAGGCCATTAGATTTTGTTATGGGAAAGATCATGGAGAATAAGAGCAATTTTTGTGGGAAGGGAACCCTAAATTACTTCAAAAAGGGAATGTTTTATTTTTTTAAAAAAATCACATTTGAAGACTTCTGTATTAAGCTCTCCTTTCTTCTAGCCATAAGAAATTTGGGCAAAGAAGCTGTGTGGTTCCTGCTCTTTCTAATGTCTTGGAGATTGTAATGAGATTGAACAATATTCATGAATTTTGAATATTGTGAAGACTCTGCAAGTCTTCTGCACAGACTACTCTGCTGTGACTCCTACCCTTTTTGAACATCTTACCCTTTGAGGTGAGATCTTCTCCCACCCTTCTGATGTTCCTAAGGGCCTGAAGACCTTGCACTGCCAGATAGTTTGTGACCCCAAGGAGGGAGCATCACACTGGAGGTCGTTGTTGAATTAAGAGGCAATCCCACTTCCTCCATGCACATCCCGTTCCCTCCCTCCCTCCCTCTCCATCTTTTAACTATAACTATATCTTTGATTGTTATTCCATTTTTATTATTTTAGAAATATGTATCTTTTTAATGGTTTTCATGATTTTAATACTGTAAACCGGCCAGAATCGCTTTGAAATGAGATTGATGGCAAATAAATAAATAATAACTAACATCTAAGAAGTTATCACTAGTCTTGAAAGAGACCTCAAATTATCAGAGAGAAATATTTCTCCTTGCCACATTAATCGGAAGTTAAAAGCAAGTTCAAAAAGCGGTGTGAAGTGGATAAAAGCAAGTTTAGGTACAGGACATCCTTGACTTACAACATTTTGTTTAGTGACCATTCAAAGTTACAATGGCAATGAAGGAAAAGTGACTGATGACCATTTTTCACAGTTACGGCCGTTGCAGCATCCCCATAATCATGTGAACAAAATTCAGATGCTTGGCAATTGGTTCATATTTATGATGGTTGTAGCATCCCAGGGTGATGTCATCAACTTTTGCTGCCTTCTGACTAGCAAGGTCCATGTGGGAAGCCAGATTCACTTAACAACCAGTTTACTAACTTAACAACTGCAGTGATTCACTTAAGCACTGTGGCAAGAAAAGTTGTAAAACTGGACAAAACTCACTTAACAAATGTCTCAGCAACATAGAATTGTGGTCGTAAATCAAGGACTACCTGTCACAGCTAGCCAGCTAGAAGCTCCATTTTGCAACAACACCAAAAAGCGATTATTCTCTCATGTAGGCATTATTCTCAAAACTGCACGCGTCAGAGTCTGTGTGCATTGTTAATATGTGAGGCTGACAGACTGGTGAAGCCTTAAGCTCCAGAAATTACACTGTGATATTACACTGCAGTTACTTCATTTCAGATTTTTTTAGAGTGAATGCCACATTGCAAAAAAATAGGGTGCATTTCATTTGGTCCTGATGGTGGCTTCAGTTCAAAAACTCTCATTATTTTTGCTTTTGCTTCTCTACTATTTGTATGGGGTTTCCCCCCCCCCTTTAGAAACCAAAACAAGAAACATCAAGAGAGGCAGCATATTCTTAGCCTCCACTTGTAAATCTAGTCTTGTCTCTTATAAATGATAAAATGAAAAAAAAAATGAATGGAATATTTCCAGTAAAAAAAGAAGAAGGGTTCTTCATCTTAGTCAATTTCATTCACGTACACTTGGGAGGAACAGATAGGAAAAGAAGCTCTGACTGCAGTTATACAGATCAGAGAAGTTATTTTATAGGCTTTATCCCTGCAGATATAAACGGCAGCAACTATAAAATATGCTGCTTGTTAAAGTTAAAATATAAAGGAAGGTTAAAAATACCAGTAAACAAGCCAACAAGAACACTTTGTGTCTATGGGAACAATGTTTCTAGTAAAATTGGGATGATTGAGTTACTCACATAAATACCTCCTATGAGACATGGCAAAGTTTGTCATTTTCAACATGTATCTGTGTGTGCATATGGATTCCTTCCCTTTATAAAGCCATGGATTGACTAAACATAGGGAGTAAAATGTCATGTCATCCACATCAAATATTTAATTTATTGGAAGAGAAAAAAAATGAAGGCAGTTGGGCTGAAGTAGGAAGTCAAACACTTCTCCCTAAAGTCAATGACAAATCACTCCTGTATCATGCCAATGGGGTGTGTGGAGGTGTCTGTGTTACTCACTAGGAGTTGAGCTCAACTTATTTTAAAATCTTCCTCTGTAGCTAAGAAGTCATTCTAATTGTTTTTATAAGTCCTTCCTCATATAAGGGAAGGATTAAATTAATGGAAGGTCAGAATTAAATTGTTGATGTGCTCATTCTTCTCCCTAAACCATATCGCACTCAGAAATGTTTGTTGAATTGTGACTCATAATTGGTTTGGTTGACATAATACACTAAGTCATAAAATATCAGTTATAAACCAGAACTAGCTGGGACCATGTTAGATGTATGTATCCCATTATAGTGGACCAATCAGGCTCTCCTTATCTAATTACACTTAATGATACATTGATGATATAAAATATATCATAATGAATACTATATCTATTATACCATGATATGAAATGACAATGTATTAGGAATGATAGCATAATTGTTATCTAACTACAGTATAGTCATTTTGTTTATTTGTGCCTTCAAATCATTGTTACGTCCTGGTGAGTGCCTAGACAAATCTATGTAGCAACATTTGATTGACCATTTGCAAGCCTGAAAAGGAATAATAGTCCCAAATGGAATGATAGTCCCAAAGACAGTTAAGCAGGACTTCTAGTCCAGTGCCATTAACTCTTATAGCAAATTGACTGGCAGCTGCACCTCCTATTTTCAGGGGCTTCTGAGACTGCCAACTTCTACATCTTTTATTTTGCAGAACTTTGTCTCGTTTCAATGTGATTTCACAAGTCTGTGCATTAGCAACAAATGCCTGCCCACAAAAAATATACATTTAAAAAGGACAAGAAAAGCAAGACCTTGTAACTGGCTTATTGTTATATGCTTATAAGAACGTTACACCTTTTTTGTTTGTTTGTGGATCAATTCTTTGTAGCATTATCATAGCCTTTGCTAAATCTAGAGCTTTCTCCCTAAAATTGCTAACCCCTGGCATTTAGCCAATGGGAAAGTGCAGGTAAAATGACTCAGAATTGTAGTTCGGCCTGTGTAGAAAGCCTCACCAGGAAGGCATCTTATTATAATCACATTGAAAGCATCTGACATTAAATGGCTCCTCTCATTTGGTCTCAAAGATGTGCCTCTTTTTTCATAATGTAATATGATCACATTATGGCACTTTTTCATCCAGGCAGCAAAATGCTATTTCTTGGCAGAAAGCGATGCCAGTGCCTTCTGGGGGGAAAATGAGGGATTTGGCAGCAGTTCCCTTTCTCTTTCTATGAAAGAGTATGCTTTCAACACTACTTAAAAATCAAACAGCCCCCCCCCCAAGGTTTCAGCGATGCTCATTTTCCAAATAACAGCTATCATGACAGATGTTCATAATTGCTCATTGCCGTTCACTGGGAGTAGATATCAAAGTAACTTCTCTAAAAGCTCCAGTACAGGACAAGAAGTTAAAAAAAACACACACGCATGCATGCAGACCAACGTGATTTCCAGTTTGGATGAGTGGTCTGAAATAAAGTTATAAAAGTAGAAAATTATATACAAGCACTCTGCCCTTCATACCTTAAGGCAAATTCCCTTAGGCTTATAGTAGCCTGTTTTGCCAGTTCACACAAGACAGTATTCCAGAAAGTAACCAAAGGGGCCTGGATCACAAATATACTAAGCCACCTTCCTCCCAAAAAGCCACAATTCCCCCAAAGACCTAAAAACCAAGATTACATGGTCCTGTGGATCCATCTGCTAGATATTTAACTGACCCAGTAGTGAGATTGTATGAAGAGCATGGGAATCTCAAAGGTGTTTTTTTTCAAAAGGCAACTGGATTTTCTTTGAAGGCATTTTGCTTCTCAGCCAAGAAGCTTCATGGGTTATGATAGGATGGGGTGTGTGTGTGTGTATGTGTGTGTGAAGGGGGGGAATGGCAATATCATATTTCTTTTTTGCAGTCATGTGGTCTTTAGCACTCCCTCTAAGAGTGTTGAGGCCACTTGGAGGTTTGTCTGTGCCCTCAGGGTCACCTGAATCAGAGTGCAAATAGGTGTTGAATCTTCTTAAAACTGCTGAAAAACTGTGTTGTAGATAATAGATAAGTGGTGTTTTATCCCTCCCCCCCATTGAGAGAGGGCTGCTCAGTGTTAACATAGATGGCCCCTTTTTCAAATCAATGGTCTCTCTATCAAAGAATGTGGACTTTGCTGTGTCTAGATGAGTGATCTTTGTCTTTCAAATGCAGATGGACTGCTGAATCGTGTCCTGATGGGTTTGTTCTCCTATGTTATGCCATGCATTTCGGAAGTGGTTTTGTTTCACCAATGTACAGATCTGCACGTCTCACTGCATTATATTGTATATATCACATTGCTCATTGGTATTTTATCATTGGGGTGGACAAACTTGTACCTTAGTGCAGGGATCCTCAACCTTGGCAACTTTAAGACTTATGGATTTCAAAGCTGGCTGAGGAATTCTGGGAGTTGAAGTCCACAAGTCTTAAAGTTGCCAAGGTTGAGGACCCGTGCCATAGTGTATCAATAGAAATGAGATCTAGTTAATCTGATTTTATACCTCTTATCTCTTGTAATGAAGGACTGGCAGATAGGATCATATTATGCTAGGACTTTATGGTCAAGATTGGCTTTCAATCCATTCCAAAGCTGGATCAAAGTGCTGATTTTTTTTAGCATTTAAGGCTTAAGCAGCTTTCAGCCTCATTGCCTGTACATATTTCCTGGACTGTGAGACCTCCATTTATATACTCCAGCATACTCTGAAATGCTTCAACTAAACTGAGGTTGATATTACCAGGGATGGGTACTTTTTCAGTGTTGAACCTTGAATGGCTAAATTAGTTCCTCAAGAGACACTTGCCTAACATAGAAATCAATGTACTGAATAAGAACATACCCAAGCATTGGCAGGACTTCTAAATTCAATTTCAGTATATTTTAATACTCCTGATTTTTTTCTAGGTCATTGTAATATTGTTTTTAGATTGATTTTGTGCTGTTTTTCCTCATGACAATTTCTGTGTTGTGTCTAGATGTTTTGTGCAGGTTTTTTATTATTTATTTTCTGTTGGCCATTTGGCTTAGGTCAAATTTATGTTTATTTGGTTGTACTCTGTTGATCTTAAAGTTTGTGGATTGGCCAGATTTATTTGACACTGTGGAAAAAACTTGAATTAGGCAAAGGTACTAACAATGTTTTAAGACAGTAGAACTCAATGAACTAATTTAGAGGTTTTCTCAATTATACTGAAAAGCCCGCTTCAGAATTCAGCAGGTTTACTTTCTTTTTACATAATATATAACAATAGTAGTAATTTCAGTAGTATTTCTAACATATGTTCTTATCTTTCTTATTGCATGGGCTATATTATTACAGGACCTCAATAGCTTATTCGGTGTAATACTGTTTTACAAATGAAAAAGTTAGATTGGGACATAATTGGCCAATGATTATTAAAGCAATTCATTAGAAAAAGAGGAATTCAAAATCACTGTTCCGATTATTCATATCCTTCAGGTTTTTTCCCTCTGGAATATAACGGACCTATGAAGAATACTACTTTATGAGATATACGTGAATAGACCAGAAAATGTGTTGTGAATGGAAGTGTATGCTCAGTTAATTTTTTCTAAAAGATGAAGCTAATTCGGGAAAGGATTAAATTTTTGATACCGTGACACAAAGGAACCAGAACTGCATTTTGACACATGCCATAAATAAATCAAAGACAATCCGTGCCCACTCCCTGTAAATCTGGAGGCTAAATCTAATTGATTCACATGTCAATTCATTGCTGCCAGGAGGCCTTAGGGCAGCAGAAAATTGTGCCCAAATTAAAAGAAGAAGATAATTCGTTTTAAGACCTGGAAATTGGATGCTCAATCGAAGACTAATCAGAAGCAAGCCACTGTTGGGAGAGAAGAACATCAATGACTTTTTCATTTCACAAAACACTTCATTATGTGAACACTCGAATGAATCAGGGGGTTGGGGGAGAGATAATCTTAAGGGAAGATAAAGAGAGGCATGTGGAATACACCTTGTGCACTTTTTCATTGCGTTAGGATGTTGGAAAAGGAGAGGCTGTATAGGTGACCCTTTTTCACACAACCTTTGCAGCATCCCTATGGTCACATGATCAAAAGTCTGATGCTTGGCAACTGACTCATGTTTATGATGGTTTGCAGCACCTTGGGGGTCATGTGATCAGCTTCTGCGACAGAAGGCAATTACTGTATTCAACCATTGTAACTGATTACAGATAGTCGTCAACTTGCAACAGTTCAATTAGTGACCATTCAAAGCTACGGCAACAGTGAAAAAAGTGACTCATGACCTGTTTTTCACACTTATGACTGTTGTAGGCTCCCCAAAGTCATGTGAACAAAGTTCAGATGCTTGGCAACTGGCATGTCTTTATGACAGTTGCAGTATCCTGGGAGGGTCACGTTATCGCTTTTGGCAACCTTCTGACAAACAAAGTCAATGGGGAAGCCAGATTCACCTAACAACAGCTTGACTAATTTAACAACTGCAGTGATTCACTGAAGAACTCTGGCAAGAAATGGGGCAAAATTCACTTAACAAGCGTTTCACTTAGCAACAGAAATTTGGGGCTCAGTTGTCGAGGACCACCTGTGTGTATGTAGCACTGGTATGATATCTATGGCAGCATGAAGAATGTGAGAATTCTATTATCCTTGATGAATAATGATGTCGGTGGAACTCAGGCAGCTGTGTCACTTCATGTGTGCATTGTTGTGTGTGTCTCTCTCTTATGCTGGTTCTCTTTTAAACTCTTTCAGTTTTACAAGTAGGGCTTTATTATTGGATTAATTAACAGCAAAAACCATAATTTTAGAAATAAATTCATATATCCTAGGGTCTTTGATGCTTAGGAGTTGCTTTCTGTTTCCTCAGAGCGTCACAGGCTCCATAGCTACATTTTTTCCTGAACTCTAGCTGCTTTCCATTAAGTCCTGAGGAAGGGAGGAAAGGGATTTGCAACCAGGAGGCCCAGAAAGCTCATTAGCAGTTTGTATTAGGCTCCTAATGCTTGGGGACAGCAAACCCTTAATTTGTTCATTACCAGCCTCTTCACTCCAGAGTTTCAAAGTTTGATGTCATCACTGTACAGTAAAATCAGTGTAGCTTCATTAGATTGATTGGCTTGAGGTAGCCGGTGTTATAATGGATAAAATCTTGTGGGAGATGGAACGAAAAAGGCAAGTGTCCAGTGCCCAATATAATGTCTGAGAAGAACATTTTGTAACAGCAGTATGAATGGGAATAGACAAGAAAAGAGGTCAATCAATGAGGTTGCTTTCCATTAAGTCCTGAGGAAGGCCCCCGCCTCCTCTTCAGATACCCTGAAGAACAGAATGAAAGAAATGGGTAGATGAGTCATTTTCAGTAAAAAAAAATATAGGGGGAAAGTTAGTCATGGAAGGCTCACTTAGGCTGAGCCTGCTGACCAGAACACTTTTATCTATTATATTTCCAATAAAAATAGGTTTGCTCTTATAACACCGGACTTTTTTTTCCCAGAAGTCTTTTGGTGATATATCCCTTCAAACCGAACACAAATATAGATTCAGAATGACTGTAACACATGGTGATCTTGAGAAATATGAAATTAACATTCTATGTATTTATTTAATTGCACGTTTCCAACACGCTGCATTAGTTCAACAGGGCTAAAAGTGTTTTGCTGCTGTTTTTCCATTGTATTCACTGTCTGATGCATCTCACTGCAGTGTCCAATAGTGACATAATTGTGTGTGCTATAAGAAGTTTGTCAATTCCAAGAGTTAAATTTAAGATTCTGCAAGATGCTAGGGAAAGAGGGGGACTCAAGGCGCCTAATTTGAAATTGTATTATGATGCGGTGGTCTTGACATGGGTTAGCGATTGGCTTAATTTAACTAATAAAAGAATACTTTACCTTGAGGGTTGGGACTTGGTATATGGATGGCATGCATATTTGCTTTATGATAAAAAGGTGGACAGGGCTTTTAAATCTCATATTCTTAGAAGTGCCTTGCTGCATGTCTGGAAAAAGTATTATTATAAGTTAAATTATAAAATACCAATTTGGGGAATTCCCAGACACGCGATAGAAGGCGTATCTATGGGAGTGAGTTTGGATATGTTTTCCTATAAGGAATTACTTAGATTGGAAGGGAATAATTGCCAACTTAAATCATTAGATGAGTTAAAACAAGAAAACATAAGTTACTCTTGGTTTCAATATACCCAACTGAAAGCTAGGTGGAAGCTGGATCATAAGGTTGGCATCAGAACTACAGATGAAGACTTAGTAAAACAAATTAGAGATTTAAATCATGCACATATAAAGAAGATATATAATGTTTTAATTGAATTGGATTCGGAAACAGAATTAGTTAAAGATTGTATGATAAAATGGGCACAAAATATCCAGGAACCAATTCCGTTGGATATTTGGGAGGTAATCTGGGTTAGAAATGTTAAATTTACTCAGGCTCAAAATTTAAGAGAAAATTTTATAGATGGCATTTGGATCCCAAAAAGTTGTCTAACATGTATCCTAACCAACAGTCTAAATGCTGGAGATGTGGTAGTTTAGATGCCACCTACTTTCATATGTGGTGGACTTGTAGAAATATAAAAGCTTTTTGGATTAAAATTTGGTGGAACATTCAAAAGATTTTTAAGAGAAAGATAAAGTTTTCTCCACAATTGTTTTTATTGGGTATTGTTGTAGATTGTGATACTAAAGAAACCAATCTGATGTTGAATTTGATAACAGCAGCACGGTTACTGGTGGGACAATACTGGAAGAAGGATAGTTTGCCTACTATAGAAGAACGGGTGATTAAAGTTTCGAATCTTGCAGAAATGTCTAAGATTTCTGCTTATTTGAAGGATCATTCACAAGAAAGATATATTTCAGTTTGGAGAAGATGGATGGATTATATTCAGAATAAATATGGGACTAAAAAGTTCCACTTAGCTTATGAGTAGATTTTAGAGGGATATTGTTATAAGTTATTATTATTATGTTTTTAATAATTTGAATGTATCTATGTTAAAGGGAAGTTAAAGCACATTACGAATTTGGTTAATTTTATAATGGATAATTTTAGTTAGAATATGATTATTATATCTATAAACCTGTATTCAGCTCTGGGAAGTGGGGGGGAAGGGGGGTGGTTTGGGGTGGGTGGGTTTTGGGGATATGTATTGTAAAAAAAAATTCTAAAACTCTTTAATAAAAAAAAGAAGTTTGTCAATTAGCTGGATGTAGTTTGGTGCTCTGTAGTTGCCAAGAAAATTCTAAGCAACATCCTTGAATGTTTTCCAGTTGAGGTTTTTTTTCTGGCTCCACTAACAGAATACTTGGACTGCTTATCATTGATGATATATCCGATATGCAGTAACACAAATGCCTTCCTGATCTCAAAAACATCTGTCTCAAATAACAAAAACCTTCCCGTTCCCCGTTTATCACTTTCACAATTTTTTTTTCATCAGTCCAGGTTTGATGTGAAGTGGAGGCAAAAATATCTTTGTTGGGTCAACAAGTAGTTTGTGTGCCACATTTTTCTGTCCTAGAACCAAATTCTTTCAGACAGCTAATTCCTTTTAGTATAATGCAATTCTCTTACATGGCTATACATGTAACAGCAGTACTTGGTATATCCAAGCTGGATTCCAAGCAGCAAAGCCAAAACATTTAGATCTCTATAGATGTTCCAGTTGTATTTGGTGTACAGGATGTAATTCAACAAAAGCTCCATGTTTTTGTATGTTGTTTTCATGTGTGCTGCATAGCCACCAGGTATTAAAAATGTACCTGGACATTTTGTAAGAACAGAAGATTTCTATAAAGGGGTATGTGATAGGTAAAATTACAGATCTGTAAGATACACTCAAAAATGTTCAGAAATTAAAATCTTTGTTGCCCAATGTAACCTGTAATGTAATATTATTTGTTTATTTTGCTAATCAATTTGATACTCTTGCGAAGTACAAAATTGTGTCTCTAGAAGCCTTGTGATTTTATGCTGCTTTTTGGCATAAATATCTGGCTTTTGCTAGGACTTATGCTAGCCACAGACTGAAATAATCGTGATGATGATCATAGTGATATTGATATTTTCTGACTTTTTTTTAGCAAAGAACCTGCTTGAAAAACAATGGGTGTTATTTTTGTATAATAGCAGGGCAAAAAAAATCTTCTTTTTGCGTTAGTGAATAAAGAATCTATTTAGGGCATTTATCCTTTTCTGTTTGGAATAGCATTTTATTTTATTACTGCCCTCCCTTGTTGCAAAAGGTAAGGAGGGATGAATTCCAGAGAAATAAACAATGACAAACTTACAATGATCACAAAGAATAAGGACATTTCAGTGACTATAAAGATAAGAACGGTTAAAGCTGTAGCCTTTCTAGAGGGATTATACAGCTGCGAAAGTTGCAAACTGAAGAGAACGAGGTCTTTGAATTATAGATCTGAAGATGCTTACTAAGGGGACCAGGAAATGCAAGAAGAATCCATCAGTGAATTCCTGGAATAAATAAAGAGTGCCTGCTCTCTTGAAGCAATGTTCAGCAAAAAGAAGATAATGTATTTGTGGCATACAATCAGAAACAAAAAAAAAAAATGATGGGATGTGTGTGGTGATGTCACAGTGCAAGTACAAAAGTTTTCACTGTCATATTGTGATGCACATTTCATATTTGCTCCTCTCACAGCCAGTGCCTATACCACAGGTCTGCAACCCGCGGCTCCGGAGCCGCATGCGGCTCTTTTAGCCGACTCCTGCAGCTCCCAGTCCTCTGCCATGTGCAGTCTAATAAAAAAAAAAAGTGGGACTAAAAAAGTTCAACCAATCAATTCAAATATGCAGGGTAGGTGCATAGTTCGCCTTGGCTCCACTCTTCAAACCCTGTTCTGTGCATGCGCACATGTACGCACATGCACACACATTTTTTGCGGCTCCCAGTTTTTCCTTTTGTGAGGCAACCGGTTCCGAGTGGCTCTTTCACTGTTTCAGGTTGCTGACCCCTGGCCTATACCAATGATCTTATGGGATAATAGAAATTATTCTCTTTGGCAAGGTTGAGAAATAATAATCAGAAGATGCTGAATAGCAGCATTAAAAGGGACCTTGGAGATCTTCTAGTCCAACCCCCTGCTCAAGCAGGAAACCCTATACCATTTCAGACATATGGTTGTCCAATCTCTTCTTAAAAATCTCTTGTGTTGGATTACGCACAGCTTTTGGAGGCAAGCTTTCCACTGATTGTTCTGATTTCCACACATTGTTCTAAGTGTCATGACATTTCTCCTTAGTTCTAGGTTGCTTCTCTCCTTGATTACTTTCCATCCATTGCTTCTTGGCCTGCCTTTTAGCTGCTTTGGAGAATAGGTTGACTCCCTCTTCCTTGTGGCAGCCCCTGAGATATTGGAACACTGCTTTCGTGTCACCCCTCATTTTTCTCATCATTAAACATTGGGCTAGATCCAAGAAATTTCTAAAATATCCTTAGTGAGACAATGGATTGTTGCTGGAAATGGCTCTAGTTCAAACTTGATATTCTTAAACTGCATCACATTTTTGTAGTTTTGCTTGCATGAATGCATCCTGAACTTTTGTTTTCATTCATATTCACTGAAAATTTGCCTTCAGGCAAATTGCCTTTCAAGTGAGATCTGAGGTTTAATCTTCCAGTCAGATTATAATGTGATGTAGTGACAAAGGTATTAGAGTGGGAATGGGGGAAAAAACTAGCTCTCTGGGTAATTTTGGCAAAATCATTACTTTTCATCTTACCCTTCCTCACAGAGTTGTTACTGTGAAGGTAAAATAAGAGAAAACCCCCCATGTGTCATAACTTAAAAAGCTGAAAGAAAGACCGGGTAAAAATGTTAATGGTCACTATCATTACTGCCTCCATTTAAGGCATGCATTTTTTTTCATATCCCAAGATCATCTTTTGAAACACATTACAATAAGGAAAACAGAGTGAAGAGTGAGTGTACTACAGTACATATATCCGGTTTTAAAGCTTTATTGTATAAAGATTTTTTTTTTGGCCTTGTGGGATTTGGTAATAAAGATCAGAGACAGCAGGAGCTGCAGGTGGACTTAGCAATGAGGTTCAATCCAGAAATGTTCACCTTGTGATTTGCAGAGTTTGGTATCCCGAAACAACACATCAAAAGGATTCAGGGTATTTCAAAAGGTTTCAACCAAGAGTTTTAATACCTTTCAGTGATTAATGGCAAAGGTCCTGGTACAATTACAGGTAGACCTCAACTTATGATCACAACTGAGCCAAAATTTCTGTTGTTAACTAAAACAGTTGTTAAGTGAATTTTGCCCAATTTTCCAACCTTACTTGCCACAGTTGTTAAGTGAATCACCACAGTTAAGTTAGTAGCATGGTTGTTTAAATGAATCTAGCTTCCCTACTGACTTTGTTTGCCAGAATGTTGAGAAAGGTAATCACATGACCCAGGGTCAATGTAACGGTCATAAATATGAGTCAGTTGCCAAGTGTCTGAATTTTGATCATGTCACCATGGGGATGCTGCAATGGCCTTAAGTGTGAAAAAGAAAAGGTCATGCATCACTTTTTCAGTGCCATTGTAACTTTGAATGATCACTAAGCAAGCCGTTTTAAGTCAAGGGCTACCTGTATTAATGTTTAATTATTAAAATATTATTTATTATTATTATGTACAGACCAATGTGAAATCACACCTGCCACTTTATCTGGTGTTGACCCTTCAGATGCATTTCGTTTTTCCCAAGAACTCTTAAGCTGTCATAATGCATCAATGTAGTTTATATGCAGTTCCAAGGAATGTGGGCTTTTATAACTGAGAGATGAAAATTTTGTCAATGTGTAGTTTTTTTAACTGCTGGTTTTTTTTTAATTTGGCAGCAAAAAATGTAGATAACACTGAGATCACCCGGACCAGTTAATTATTGTATTGAACTCATTATTTGCTATCAGGCATTTTTTGCCAAAAACAATGTGAGGGTTTTGGCAAAAAATGTCATAAACTGCAAAATAAATTTGCAGGATGCTGCAAAAAGCCATAATTGTGGGCCAGTTGCCAACTATCCAAAATCTAGCTATGTTATTGAGGTGGGGGGGGGGTTGCTGTTAGTTTTTTAAAGGCACTTCACAGGTGAAAAAAATGGAATGCAGTGGAAATGTGAAAATTTCAGAGAAATATTGCACATGTAGTAGTAACTAAAACCCACTTGCCTTTAGCTGGATAAAGAGTTATTGTTTATATAACTCATATGGCATACATTTCTCAGGGAGATCTACACTTCACAGAGTAGTTGTGACAGCCTAATTGCTAGTTTGTTCAGTTTTGCATCTCTTATCCACAGCACACCACAGGGTGTGAACTAGTTTACACCATCAGCTAGTGGCACTCAAATGGTGACATCTTCCAGGGCTTCTTCCACCAATCTCAACTCATGGCTGGGTAGGTCAGCACCGGCTCGCATTCCTCATGAAGCTAGCCTTTCCCACCAGAGTGGTACCTATTTATCTACTTGCAAGAATGCTTTCCAAGTGTTGGATAGTTAGGGTAGGGCAGGAGCTAGAGGCAAGTGACAGGACCTAACCCCACCCTGCAGTGCCACCATAGCTCAGCAAATCCAGCATCCTTAAGCCCCTGGATTTGCCACCATGGGGCTATCCCTCTTCTGATGCAACTCTTGCCATGAACAAAATCTATGACACTTCATTCAGTATAGATGATTGCACACTGTGTATTAATCCACCTTGTTTTCCTCCCTTCTCAATTCCTGCATTTGTATTATTATTTATTGTACTAGATTATTGTCTTTCCCCCCCTCTTTTGTGACTGATTAATAAGCAATTGTATGTATGATTCTGGCCTCCCCCCTCATTGGAAAAATGAATAGTGGTAATTTGTGTCCAGAAGGCTTTTGTACAACTTGGAAAAACATGGGTACTAAATTTGACCAAGTTTTGACAGATGGCAAAACCCATTCAGTACTCATAGCCTGCCTAGTCACACCTCACATAAATGACAGCAATTGGTGAATACTTTTACTGCTGGCTTGTGATATTTGATGGGAAAATAAATGAAGTCAGGAAACGTCACCAAGTGATTGCCTTAATTTCTCTTCCATTAACACTGTAAAGGCAATGTCATTCAATGAGTTCATTACACAGAACAGATTGGTAGGGCTGGAGGGCACCTTGGATGTCTTCTAGTCCAGAGGTCCCCAACCTTTTGGGCACCAGGGACCAGTTACCTGGACCACAGGGGGCATGGTTTTATGTGCTGCTTGCATCCTGCGGATGGAGCTTTTTGTTTGTGCGGACCAGTTGCTGGCATGCTGCAGCCCAGTACTGGTCACGGACCTGGGGTTGGGGACCCCTGTTCTAGTCCAACCCCCTGCTCAAAGCAGGAGAAGAATAAGGATTAGTGTATGAGAAATGGTAGGGAAGCTGGGAAAGGAATGAAAGTCTGGGTAGACATAAACAATCATGTGATATAAGACAGGTCTGATGTCTCCTTTATCTCATACTTAATCCAGGTAACAAGGAAGCATTTCACAAACATGGAATCTGTGTTAATGGACACAATTATAAATGCAGGTGGAAAATTCCTCTTACAGTTGCCAAGATTCTGATTTTATCCCAGACTAGCATTAAAGATATCTTGGTGAAATGTGTATAATTTTTGCCTCTTTGATCTTACCCTGCTCACCTCACTTTTGTTCCTTTCAATGCAGCCATGAAGAAAGGCCCACAATGATGTGACTCTTGACTTTAAAGGGAACTTTGTGCTCACGTATTAAACTCCGTATACATCCCTGGCTTTTTTTTTATGCCCAGTGAACAGCGGTTGTTTTTGACGAAAAATATCAGTGCTACAGGATCACTTACATTAAAAGGAGCTCTGCTTCTATGACAATTTTTTGTAAAATGATAAAGGTTTCCCTGTCCAGCTGAGTCTGAATGTAGGGCATGGTGCTCATCTCCATTTCTTGGCCAAGGGAGCCAGTGTTGTCCAAAAAGAAGAAATAGGGGTGACATGATAGCAGTGTTCCAGTATTTGAGGGGCTGCCACAAAGAAGAGGGGGGGTCAAACTATTCTCCAAAGCACCAGAGGGCAGGACAAGAAACAATGGTTGGAAACTGACCAAAGAGAGAAGCAACCTGGAATCAAGGAGAAAATTCCTAATAGTGAGGACAATTAACCAGCTTGCTTTCAGAAGTTGTGGGTGCTCCATCACTGGAGGTTTTTTAAGAAGAGATTGGTCGGTCACTTGTCTGAGATGGTATAGGTTTTCCTGCTAGAGCAGGGGGCTGGACTAGAAGACCTCCAAAGTCCCTTCCAGATTCTATTCTATTCTATTCTATTCTATTCTATTCTATTCTATTCTATTCTATTCTATTCTATTCTATTCTATTCTATTCTATTCTATTCTATTCTATTCTATTCTATTCTATTCTATTCTATTCACATGGCTATATACCAAAGGTGCACTGAATACTGTTACCTTCCCACCAAAGTGGTGGAAAGGAGCTGGGGCAGGAATGGGAGCTCAGCATCTTTAACCACTGAGCCATCACGTCCCCTGAAATGTTTGTATCCATTTATTAATCTTAGCCTAACTTGCACTCCTTTCCTTTGCCCTGCTCTTGTTGAAGCTGTTTCTTATCAACAAGGCAAAGTGGGTGGTTCCGCTTTCAGGGACTGTGACATCTGTCAATGAACTTTTTGGATTTGCTCCTGTCTGTCTTGCCGCCCTTCAGTGTTTCACTTCAGCTGTTAGGTGACAGGCATTTATTTTCAGGCATTTGTTTGAAGGAAGAGAAACATTGATCAACGTCGGCTGATGTCAGTTTAGGAGGCCAGAAGCAAGAAGGAAAACCTTTGTCTTATCAGCTAGATTATGTTGGGCGGTTTTCCAATTTGCTATTAGCTAACTCTTGAGATGTTTTTAAAATAATCCCTGAAAGTCGGCAAATTGTCTGTAGGAAAGTTTAATAAAACATTGTATAAATTGAACTGTGCCACCAAAATACACTTCAGGCTGCTTTCTGCAAGAAAAATCCCTTTCCTTGATTACTCAATGTTACTCCAATGTCCTGTATTTGTGAAAAATATTCAAGACTTGCAGAAGCAAAATTATGCATTAAGACTGAAGAGGCCCTCATTAACTAAATGTGCAGGGAGAACTGCCTTGGAATGGGGAAAACTGGAGATTAATTTCATTCTCTGCCTGTCCAAAATCCCAAGTAGAGGAATCTGAGGAAGGCTACATCTGTTTGAATAGTTCCAGTGTAATAGCTCTGCAATTGTTTATATTGCTTGGATGAATAATAGAACTTCTTTGAGTCACTATCTCTAAAAATGCTTGCTTGGGATTAAATTATAAGAAATCTTGAAGGGAAGATTGTTCTGTTGCTCTCTTGGTCTGGTTGCTCAGCCAATAGTCCTAAATCCTGTAGCCCATTTTTTTAACCAAATGTCCAGGAAGTCCTTGTTGATTCTAGTGGTGAATTGTATCTCAATCAACCAGCAGAACAGCTTAGCCCCTGAAATCGTGGGCGCTCCATCGCTGGACATTTTTAAAAAGAGACTGGACAATCACCTATCTGAGATGGTATAGGTCCTCCTGCTTGAGCAGGGGGCTGGACTAGAAGACCTCCAAGGTCCCTTACAGCTCTATTCTATTTCATTCCATTCTGTTCCTTTCCATTCCATTCCATTCCATTCCATTCCATTCCATTCCATTCCATTCCATTCTATTCTATTCTATTCTATTCTATTCTATTCTATTCTATTCTATTCTATTCTATTCTATTCTATTCTATTCTATTCTATTCTATTCTATTCATCTGGCTCTTCTGATCAGACCTGCCCATTTATATGGTTGAATCTCTGGCATAGCTCAGAGCACACAACCATATCAAAGTAGTGCCTCACTCAGAATTTATTTGTTTGTTTGTTTGTTTGTTTGGCTGCCCATGTCATCTAATCAACTCTGTGTGACTTATAACAGATTAGAATCCAATAAAAACAAGTTGAAAACCAATGCACCGACATAAAAACCCCTATTCATAATCAGTTAAAAATATAGAAAAATGATGATAGGATGCAGACGTCCTCCTATATCAGCTCAATATAGACATTGAAAAAGCTTTTCTGCACACACACACACACACACACACACACACACACACACACCAGGCACAACAGTAGAGTCATGCCTTCAGAGTTTTTCTGAAGGCCAGGAAGGTTAGAGATAATCTAAGTTCTAGGGAAGATGATGTTCCACAGAAGGGGCTCCAGATGGCCGATAACATCCCTTTGCTTGTTGCATCATTCCATTAGGAGCCTTGGTGGTGCAGTGGTTAGAATGCAGTATTTCAGGCAAACTCTGGCCACAGCCTGGAATTCGATCCTGATAGGGTTCAAGATTGACTCAGCTTTCCGTCCTTCTGAGATTAGTAAAAGGGAGCAATCTGCTGCTATTGTAAATTGCCCAAAGTGTGCTGTAAAAGGCTACCACAATACCTGTTGCAAAAATTATAGAAATCATAGAGAGGGATTATATTTTTCCTCTGAATAAACTCCAGGAGTAAGATTTGTAGATTTCTGGAAAGAAGCAGTACTTGTTTGCCATTGTGAATGTTGTAAACAACTTGACATATATTGTTTGAGCATGTTTTTCCCTTTAGCTGTTTTCGGTGGCTTATTTATGCTACTTGTTTTACTTTTTTATTTGTTTTTCATGTTGTCGTTTTTTTAAAAAAATTGGATTGTTAGTTATCCATTAGGATTGAAGCAGGATCTAAATATTAGCAATAAATTAGCACTTAGGTCTTTGAAAGGCAAGTTCAAGTTCTACATAGACTATTATCTATTCAGTGCTGACAATTTGTCTGCAATTGTGATTAACCCAGCAATATTTTATTTCTGATTTTTCTCATAAATAAATCAATTCAGCCCACCAAGTCTTGACAAACATTTGAAATAAAGATGAATAGTTACAATGACTCATCCCCGAGATGTGCAGAATTATTCTAATAATGAATTATATTAGTATTCTTTCCCCTGAAATATTACTTGCATAAATACCACACATGCAGAGGGCTTGCAGAGGAAGAATCATTTTACAGAATATATAACCTCATTAATTCTTCTGATAATGATTAATTAGGAAACTTTCAAATATATCACATTTCATGTTTCCAAGGAATGTTGTTGCAGTCTTCAGAACATAAGTCTACCTAGTTCTCAAATGTCTTAAACATATAGCTGATGTATGATTTGAATTGTTGTTTACATTGATACAAATCTGTATTTCACCTATTGTGTGCAACTGTTTCCCTCACCGCCCTGAGTCCTTCGGGAGAAGGGCGGTATATAAATTAAATTAAATAAATTAAATTAAATAAAGCGAATGCAGTGGTGAGCCCTTTTAAAAACTTTATTCACCCAATTTGTTATCCTGATCTCTCTCTCCAGTTGTGAATTCAAATGAGGTCTCTGTGATTTAAGAGGAGTATTTGGGCATCTAATTAAACCCCAAAATGGACAGGTTCCTACAAGCTGGTCATGATAACCTGTTGTGTAGTGTGGATTTCCACCAAAGAGAAAATGTTAGTAGAACACACAAGCTATAAGTGAAGTTTAGATAATCTATGATCAACCCATATCCCTCAAAACACAGTGAACCACAGAAATGTTGCAACTGCTTTTCATAATGCATAAGGAGACCATGTTTTGCAATCTCTGTTTTTTTCTGTTTCTTTGTAAAGTTCTTTTCTTTTCAAAAACACAATGGAAGTGCTGGGATGGGTGCAGGAAGTTTCAATTTTTCTAGCAATTACTAGAATTACCATGTACCTGGAATGGCAATGTGGAAGGCCATTGTTATTTTGAAGAGTTTAGTGACATGTTTTGATTTTGCCTTCATGCTAAAAACAATCTAAAAGTCTAGAGCTTATTCTGAGCTAACCTTTTCCCTTTTCCCTTTTGTTTACTGAATAAAGGAGAAGCGGGTGGGGGGAAGGAAGAAACATTCGTGTAGCTTCAAAGCTTTTTTTCACTGTGAAAGTCGAAGACATTCCATTTCCATTCCTGAATCATATGCTACCCTGTCAAGATCAGGTTTTGCAATCTCCTGATCACAACAGAGCCATGAGGTCATGATGCTAAGGTTTTGATAAAATCCTTGGGGTTGTTCTTTATTTGGAGATTCTGCATGAAACAGTGGAAATTGGCTGCCCTTGGGAAATCTTGCTGTCATTATTAAGTTGCTTCTGAGATTTGGTTATTATCTTGCTTGATATGTATGCTTTTTATGTTATGTTTTTAAATCTGTTTGCATGAGCTAATAATCAAGCTTAAAATCCCTTTATTGTCTCTTTCTTTGATTTGATTTTATTACTTTATTCTTTTATTTATTTATTTATTACATTAATTATTTGGTCAAGTATGGTTAGACACACAGGGAATTTGTCTCTAGTACACTGAGTGCTTCTATACTGGATACAAATTTCTTGTGTGTCTAATCACACTTGGCCAAATAAATATAGTATCTGGATACAAAATAACCAATTGCCTGGGCACCTGATCACTGCCCTGAGGTTTGACAAAATAGTACCTCACTAGGATAAGGTGGTGGAACAAAATGTATATCTATAGAGATGATTGCAGAACTTAAGTGGGCAAGGAGGAGATTGTAGGAGTGTTCACCATAGAAATACAGTATACAAAAGACACACACATTCAGCTTCAGGATGATGGTCACTAGTTATTCCTGGATTTAACAGATAAGTGGAAATTTTCAGCACTAAGGACAGGGACTGAACATTCCCAGTATGCATATAGCAACATAGAATATTTAGTACTTGTTAAAATAATAAATAAATAAATAAATAAATAAATGAATGAATGAATGAATGAATGAATAAATAAATAAAGTTTATAGAGAAGTCATTGAGTTACTTGAGAAAATTGTAGAATATGCTTTTATGAAGCATTCAGCTTAGTTACTGAGTTAATCACTTTCTGGTGTTCGGAATCTGTCAAAGCATAAATAAAAATCTACAGTGTTACAACACCATAGACCAGTGATTCTAAATTTTTCTTCATTGTGGATCCCTTCTGTGCCATGGACCATGACCATGGCCCACCAAGACTTAACTCAAAATTTAAATAATAACATTTCTTCAAGCCTTTGCGGACCCCTGTGATGAAATCATGGCCCTCCAGTGTTCCGTGGACCACAGGTAGAGAAACACTGCTATAGACCACATAGAAATCTATAAAGCCAGTTTAGCATGTTTCACAAATGCATCTATTAATAAGCTATTACATTTGAACCTCAATCTAAGCAATCCATTTTGTATTCCAACTTATCACTCCATCACTCTAAGAAGTAAAGCAAAAGAAATTTCTCCCCATTTATATGCAGATCTTTAAAGCCTTGTCATGATGTCTTGGTCAAAAAGATACCATAGAACTTTGAATTATTGATCCTATCACACAAGCAACCCTTTTCTGAATGCCCAGTGGTGTGGATAATGGAGAAGACTGAAGTAATGGAGGAAAACATCAAGAAAGGGCTTAGAAATTGACTCGGTTTTGAGAACATGTGTTTAATTAATGTTAAACTGACCAATATGGTGGGTAGTAGTTTGCATTATACATGACACTTGGTGAGTCTGAAAGCCTGTTCAGACCTTTGCCAAATGTATATTTCTCTTGAAATGTCACAATTGTCCAAACATGTTTAGTCAAGCTAGACTTTTTATAAAGAAGAGATAAGATGCCTCAAGAAGAAGGTATTTTTTTAACTTTTCTGTCTCTTTCAGCTAGCAAAACATAAAGCAATCAAAGCCCCAGGGTAGAGTCCAAGTTCTCAAAAGCAAGCAGGCACATTATGAGATGCCAGGCATGACAAATCAATCCTGTTAAATTTTCAAGCAGCATTAATATTACTTTTAAAGCCCAAAGCTTTCATTTCTACACTTCACAGCAAAGTAAAGAGCTTTCTGGCAAGTAAAGAATGAAATAATCATCATTTTGACATTAATCATCTCCTAAATTCAGGTCTCAAGTAAATGTGAATATAAGGAGTTTAGCATCTGACAGCTGACTTTTGTCAGGAGACTTTCAGAAATGTGCTCCTCAAATACAGGTGCTTATTACATAGGGACAATGTTCTTACTTTGGAAAGAACAATAAGCAGTCTGCCCAGCAGAGTATATTCCCCTAAGCCAGGGGTCAGCAACCTGAAACAGTGAAAGAGCCACTCGGAACCGGTTCCCTCACAAAAGGAAAAACTGGGAGCCACAAAAAATGTGTGCACATGCGCGTACATGCGAGCATGCGCAGAACAGGGTTTGACTGAAGAGTGGAGCCAAGGCGAGATATGCACCTACCCTGCATATTTGAATTGATTGGTTGAACTTTTTTAGTCCCACTTTTTTGTTTTTTGGACTGCACATTTCAGAGGACTGGGAGCCGCATGCGGCTCCGGAGCCGTGATTTGCAGACCTGTGCCCTAAGCAGTGGGAGTAGATTGGATAATTGCACATTAGAAGCTTGACTTGGTGCCAGTTCGCTGTTGTTTTTAATGGTTTGATCGGTTTAGTTTTATAGTGTTAATGTGTGATTTTACATGTTTTAACTTTTGATTGGGAGCTATCTGAAGTAGGTTGGAAGATGGGTGGTTGAGTAAATGTTTTAAATAAGTAAATAAAGTAACATTCTCAAACCACAATCCAGCTGAACTACTGATATTCCTTCTCCTTTTTCTGATTGCAGTAAGTTATGAAAATATACTGGTTTCACATAGTAGATATGGATGTTAAAGTGGAGAATTCTGTTGAATATTTACACACACACACACACACACACACACACACCAAAAGACAACAAAAGAGAGAGTGGGGTTTGAGCATTAGAGCAGTAAAAGCATTGATCTACTACATAACTGCAATGAAAAGGTCAGATTCCACACCAAGATCATTAGGAAATGACTCCAAGACAAAAATGTTAATGTTGTAATATTATATGCCCCATAAGTATAAATCCAGAATTTTGGTTCAGATCCAGTCACTGTTTTTTCTTTTCCTTTTAAAGATATTGCCAAGCTAAGAAAGCTTCAGAAAGCAGCTCCTAGAACATTGTTTCATCATGAAGAAATTAGGAGTTTAATACCTATTTTTTTAGTTTGAAAAGAAGTGAAATTTCACACATGCGGTAAACAGGCAGGCAGCTATCCATGGTGTGGAAAAGAAGGACAGAAAATGTAGCCCATTAAAAGCAAACTCAAAAGGAAATTTAATCAAATTCTTAATGTTGAACATTTCAACAGGATCATATAAACAAACATGCTTGATAACTAAAATATATATTATAGCTGGAGAAGATCTTAATCTTAAAGTTTATTTGTGAGTAGAATCAAGGAGATGAGTGCAAATGTAAAATTTTAATGAGAGAAAATAATGAAGTTTCAGTAATTTAAGTTAGCTGTTCCAATAATTTTATACACATTAATATGTGTATTAGGTTGGCTTGTAGGTGGATTAAAAAATTGGGCTGAATTGACTCCATTAGCTATATTGAAGAAGGGAGGAGGAGGAGGAGGAGGAGGAGGAGGAGGAGGAGGAGGAGGAGGAGGAGGAGGACTTTCCAACAGATCTGCTACAGAGAAGGCTGAGGAACACTAATTACATAATCTGACATGGAGGAATCGAGCAGTCTTGAGCGTGTTATCTGGACTGAGTTTGTAATGTATACAAACACACATGTTCAAACGTTATTAACAAGTTATAACCGTTTATTCTATGAGGTAAACACCACTGACAGGGAAACACGCAGGAACTTTGACAGCTGTCAAAGTTCCCCGCCAGGGCGCAGGCGCAGCCATTTGACAGCTCGCGGCTGTCAAAACACAGAAGCCGACTCACCACGTGGAAAGAAGAACTGTCAAGATGCGACAGTGGTGATTGGTTCAGCAAGACGCGGCGCCAAAAGAAACGAACCTGATTGGACTACACTGACAGCTGCCGGCTATAAAAGCTGGACAAGTTATTCTGTTCTTTGCCTTGTTCTAAATAAAATCCTAGTTAAGTAACCTGTCGTCCCGAGTGGTCCTTCGGCTACTTCACTGGCGACGAAGGTGGGATCGCTCCGGAGCTGAAGTCACGGCCGAGAAAGGGAATTCCCGGCCAAGAGCAGTCACTGGAAGTTTTAACTTCCGAACGGAGCGAGACCAGGACCGGACGACATGGCCAACTTCGGGCGTGTGAGGGAATTCGATACCCGCCATCCGGAGAGATGGCAATCACACCTGGGACAGGTCGAGGGTTTCCTCCTCGTCAGTAAAATTACCGACGACAGAGCAAAGGCCGCCGCCCTCCTGTACATCAGCGGGCCCCCGGTATACGACGACGCTGTCGGGCTGTTCAGCCCAGTGCCCATCACTGAAGTCTCCTACGCGGACCTGGTCGACCAGCTCAACAAACAATACATGCCAGCTTGCTCAGAGCTGTACTGGCGAGTGCAATTCGCCCAGAAGAAGCAGCGACCGGACGAGCCCGCAAACAACTTCATCGCCGGGGTCAGGCATGCCGCTCGCAACTGCAGCTTCCCTGACCTGGAAGACCGCATCCGGGACCAAGTGGTAATAGGCTTAAGGGATGAACGTCTCCAGAAAAAACTTACGTCAAAGCCCGACATGAGCCTAGCCGAACTTACCTGAGAAATAATGGCCTATGAATATAACCACAAGAAAAAAGCGGCCACATCAACACCGGAAAGTCCAGCAACCGTATACCATGAAAACGCAACCTTCAGCGATGACGACGAGTCAGTAGACTTCACTGACGGAGAGGCCCTACAACGCAGGATGGAGCGACGACAACAGCGAAGAAACGACACCTCAGACCGCCAAAGAACCAGAAACCCCCTGCCACCACGACACGATCAGCGGGCTATATGCGCCAGCTGCGGGGGCAACCATGCCAGGGGAAGCTGCCGGTTCCGAAACGCAAAATGCCACAATTGCGGTAAAACCGGCCACATCAAGCCAGTGTGCCGAAGCCGGCCCCGCGACAACGTGCATGATCTGGAGGCCAACCCCCCAGGTAGGCCAATCACCCATGACAACAGGGGAGGAACACCAGGGGACCTAGTGGAAACGATAGACAAGGTACACAGTCTAAGCCCGAAAGTAAAGATCAGGGTAAAAATTCAAGGTGTCACCTGCCACATGGAGGTGGACTCCGGGTCAGCAGTCTCCTTAATATCGTTTAAAACGTATCAGGAGATCTGCCAACGGAGTAACAGAGAAATTCCTCTTAAAAAAACCCAGGTCCACCTAGCAGACTTCCAAAAAACCCCCATTCCACTAAAAGGGAAGGCTAAGGTCACAGTTGAATACAAAAAATTCAAGGGACCCCTAGAAGTCTTAGTGACTCCAGGGAACCGCACCAATCTAATCGGGCTGAACTGGTTCAGCCCCCTGGGCATCGCCATTACTGGGGTTAACACAGTGCAAGCCTCAAGCCTCGAAGCCGTCTGCAACAAGTATGCAGACGTCTTCGATGGCACACTAGGGAAATACACCGGCCCTCCCATCTCCTTAAAATTAAATCCATCCATCCAACCCATAAGAATAAGGGCTAGGAGGGTTCCATTCGCCCTCAAAGAGAAAATAGAGAACGAATTAGAACGCCTCGTAAGACTAGGGGTACTGGAACCTACTGAAGGGGGAAGCTGGGAGACACCAATAGTCACCCCAATGAAACCTAACGGGGAAATTAGATTATGTGCAGACTTAACCTAGCTCTAAGCCCCCATGCTTACCCGGTGCCAGCGGTGAGGGACGTCCTCGCTTCCATCCGCTCCGGCACCATTTTTGCAAAACTTGATCTGACACAGGCGTACTTGCAACTGCTTGTCACAAATGACACCGCGGAAGCTCAAACAATTGTCACACACCGCGGAGCTTTTAAAGTGAAAAGACTTCAATTCGGCATCTCGGCAGCCCCGGGTATTTTCCAAGGTATCATGGAGAAAACCTTAAAAGGAATACCCGGGGTTTGCCCCTATTTCGACGATGTCCTCATCGCCGGAGAAAACGAAGCAAACTTAGCTGACAGACTGTCAGCTGTGCTGAGCCGGCTCAGAGAAGCCGGTCTCAAACTTAAACGAGAAAAGTGCTCCATCGGAGTCACTACCACAGAGTTCCTAGGGTACAAAATAGACGCCCAGGGCATCCACCCCACTACAGAAAAATTAAAAGCTATTCAAACAGCTCCCAGTCCGAAAAATAAACAAGAACTCCAAGCCTTTTGGGGATTGTTAAACTTCTATCATGCCTTCCTTCCCCACAAAGCCACTATAGCTGAACCTCTCCACAGACTCCTGGACAAGGGCACTGCCTGGTCCTGGACCAAAACGCATGAAAATAGCTTCCAGTCATTGAAAAATATTATTTGTAACAGTTCAACTGTCATGCTCTTTAGAGAAGACACACCAGTAGGCATCGCTTGCGATGCATCTCCCTATGGAATTGGGGCGGTACTAAGCCACCTATACAAGGATGGCACCCAAAGACCCATAGCCTTTTATTCCCGCACACTTTCAAAAGCTGAAAGAAACTACGCGCAGATTGACAGAGAAGCGCTAGCAATAGTCGCAGGGGTAAAAAAGTTCCACGACTATCTCTACAGGAGACCCTTTACTATATTCACGGATCACAAACCCCTGCTAGGAATATTCACCTGGGACAAAACAACCCCACAGATTCTATCACCAAGAATCCTGCGTTGGTCCACCTTCTTGTCAGCATATTCGTACAAATTAATACACAAGCCAGGGAAAGAATTAGGACACACAGATTGCCTCAGCAGACTACCCATTAAAAGCAATGACACTGACCCAGCTCCTGCAGGGCTCATTCTGGCAATATCACAACTGCCAGACTGCCCCCTTTCCGCCAAAATCATAGCAAAAAATTCAGCCAAGGACAAAGTCCTGAGCAGGATTCTTAGGTGGACAACCACAGGATGGCCAGCCAAAAATCCACACCCACAATTCCAGCCATACTATAACAGACAAAACGAAATGTCATCACATTTGGGATGCCTTCTGTGGGGGAACAGAGTAGTGATACCAGACAAAAACATAGCACAAACCCTAGACACCCTACACGAAGGACATCCAGGCATAGTTAAAATGAAAGCCCTAGCCAGGAGTTATGTGTGGTGGCCAGGCATAGATAAAGATATAGAAAAACATGTGGGAGGGTGCTAGCCCTGCCAAGCAACGAGAAGCAAACCACCCCAGGCCCCAGTCCATAGATGGGAAACAACAAAAAACCCATGGTCACACATACATCTAGACTTTGCAGGACCAATCCAAGGGCAAAGTTTCCTAATAATAGTTGACAGCTACTCAAAATGGCTAGAAGTAATCCCTCTTAGGAAAACCACTTCAGCTGCCACCATACAAGCCCTTAGAAAGGTCTTCGCCACCCACGGCCTCCCAGACACCATGGTTTCAGACAATGGACCACAATTCACCTCTCGTGAATTTCAGATGTTCGCTATGAAGAACTGTATTAGGCTGGTCACTTCCGCACCGTTCCACCCATCGACGAACGGGATGGCTGAAATTATGGTGCGCTCAACGAAAGAAGCATTAAAAAAGTTCGTAAAGGGGAACTGGCAGCAACGACTCAGCCAGTTCCTGATGGCGCAACACACAACTCCCTGTACTGCAACCGGCAAGACACCAGCGGAGCTAAGGTGGGGAAGGAGACTGATAACGCGGCTCGACAGACTGCATCCCGACACTTATACAGCAGAACCAGATCACCCCCCCACCCCGCACATTTAAACCAGGGCAAATGATCTGGGCACGATCATACACATCCAAAGACAAATGGGTCCAAGGGACTGTGTTACAACAAACAGGACCCATTTCCTATTTAATACATACGCCTACTGAAGGCAACTTGCGACGGCACTTAGATCAGCTCAGGCCAAGACAACCACAACACCACCCAGACCTTCCCCCACCAGACAGCCAAACCCCACCCCCCTGGACATCATACCTGCACCAGAGCAGGAAGAAGGGGAACAAGAAAACATACCACCACCGGAACACGAAAACGCACCCCCCCCAAGACGTTCTAACAGAAACAGAAGAGCACCAGCATATTTAAGGGACTATGAATGGGCCGGCTCCAACAACCAACAAGGGGGGGGGAAACAATCCAGGGGAGGGGTAAGGGGTGTAATGTATACAAACACACATGTTCAAACGTTATTAACAAGTTATAACCGTTTATTCTATGAGGTAAACACCACTGACAGGGAAACACGCGGGAACTTTGACAGCTGTCAAAGTTCCTCGCCAGGGCGCAGGCGCAGCCATTTGACAGCTTGCGGCTGTCAAAACACAGAAGCCGACTCACCATGCGGAAAGAAGAACTGTCAAGACGCGACGGCGGTGATTGGTTCAGCAAGACGCGGCGCCAAAAGAAACGAACCTGATTGGACTACACTGACAGCCGCCGGCTATAAAAGCCGGACAAGTTATTCTGTTCTTTGCCTTGTTCTAAATAAAATCCTAGTTAAGTAACCTGTCATCCCGAGTGGTCCTTCGGCTACTTCAGAGTTCGACCCTGTTTCCCCTGATGACGTGGACAGGATCATGAGGAGACTGAGCTCCACTACTTGTTTACTGGACCCGTGCCCCTCCTGGCTGGTTTATGTGGCCCGGGAGGAGACACGAGGCTGGTTCCAGGCAGTAATAACTGCTTCCTTGAAGGAGGGCATCTTTCCCGCCGCCTTGAAGGAGGCAGTGGTGAGACCCCTCCTCAAGAAGCCTGCCCTGGACCCGGCTGTTTTAAATAACTACCGTCCGGTCTCCAACCTTCTCTTTTTGGCGAAGGTTGTTGAGAGTGTGGTGGCGCATCAGCTTCCTCTGTTCCTGGAGGAAACTGATTATCTTGACCCGTACCAATCGGGTTTCAGGCCTGGGTACAGCACAGAGACGGCATTGGTCATGCTTGTGAATGATCTCTGGCGGGCTCGGGACAGGGGATGTTCCTCTGTCCTAGTCCTATTAGACCTCTCAGAGGCTTTTGATACCATCGACCATGGCATCCTACTGCAGCGTCTCAGGGGGTTGGGAGTGGGAGGCACTGTTTTACAGTGGTTCTCCTCCTATCTCCTGGGCCACTTGCAGTCAGTGTTGATGGGAGGGCAGAGGTCCTCCACGAGGTCTCTTGTTTGTGGAGTCCCTCATGGGTCAGTCCTCTCTCCCCTCCTGTTCAACATCTACATGAAACTTCTGGGTGAGCTTATTTGTGGTTTCGGGGTGGGGTATCATCAGTACGCTGATGATACCCAACTTTTTCTTTCCACCCTGAACCAACCCAGTGATGCACTCAACGTGATGTCCCATTGCTTGGAGGCGGTCTGGGTTTGAATGGGGAGAAACAGGCTTCGTCTCAATCCTGCCAAGACTGAGTGGCTGTGCATACCGGCATCTCAGGTTAGCCAGGCTGTTCCATCATTAATGATGGGGGGTGAGGTGTTACCCCCCGTTGATAGGGCTCGCAACTTGGGCATCCTCTTGGATTCACAGCTCAGCTTTGAAGACCATATAGGAGCCGTGACCAGGGGTCTTTTGCCCAGGTTTGCCGAGCTGCGGCCCTATCTGGACTGAGATGCCCTACGCAGTCACCCATGTGCTCGTGTCCTCCCGGCTAGACTACTGCAACGCTCTCTACATGGGGCTGCCCTTGAGGACCACTCAGAGGCTTCAACTGGTGCAGAATGCAGCCGCGCGAGTTGTGATGGGAGTTTCCCGATACTCCCATGTAACACCTCTTCTCCGTGAGCTGCATTGGCTTCTGGTTGCCCTCTGGGTGAGATTCAAGGTGCTGGTAATGACCTATAAAGCCCTAAATGGCTTGGGTCCAGATTATCTAAGGGAACACCTGCTGCCGGCATCAACTTCCCATCGTCCTGTGTGCTCCCACAGGGAGGGCCTTCTCAGGGTACCACCAGTTAAGGAATGCTGGCGGGTTATTCCCAGGGGAAGAGCGTTCTCTGTGGGCATGCCGGCCCTATGGAACCAACTTCCCACGGAACTTAGGACTGCCCCCGACCTTCGTTCATTTCGCTAGGACCTGAAAACTTGGCTCTTCAAGCTGTCTGGCCCAGACTGAGGGGTTTTAATTTTTAATTGGCTTTTAGTTTTAAATTTCAGGGACTTGAATTAATTAATTCTTTTAACTGATTTTAATTTTTGTATGTTATGTTTTTAATTTTCCCTGTAAACCGCCCTGAGTCCTACGGGAATAGGGCAGTATATAAATTTAATAAAATAAATAAAATAAATAAATAATGTACTCACTTAAGATGAACTGAGTATTTGTAGTCCTAGGCCCTAGGATACATTACCTGCCTTTCATTTCATAATTTGCAAAGCTCTCAAGACTACCTTATTCCATCATGCTTGACTAACTGTTGGAAATCCCTGTGTTGTTGCATTACTAATTTTAGTTTTTATTTTATTGTTAGCTTTTTTTTACTAGAATTTTTTTAAAACTTTATTTTTCACTCAGAGTCTGTCTTGATTGGTGTAGACTACAAACATTGTAAATAAGTACATAAATAAATAGCCAATAAACACAATGCTTAATTCAAAAGCCCAGTGCTAAATATTGACCTGTTTATACAGTATATAAAAAACCCTATATAATGCAAAATGAACTACAAATATCCTTCTGGCTTTTGTAATTCTGTTTGAACATACATAATCTCTGCCTTTCAAAATTTTGGATTATTAATACAGATTGTTTTCTCCTTGAGGTGAAAGAATATAGTTAATGATTCAACAAGGGACATGCATACATGAAAATGGATGCCATTACAACAATGTCTTGTTTGTTTATTTGTTTTAAAAAAAATAAAAATATATATATAGTTCATTGTTTCTGAAACTCTGTTGAAATGAGTAAACTGGATCACTGAAATGAAGTCTAATCACCAACACAATCTTTAAAGGAATTTGAAATCCTTTAAACCATAGACAAAAGCCAATAAAGCTTCTAAGGAAGGAAATCAATATGAAGTCTTAAAGGTTTCTCTCCCTCTCTCTCACTTACACAGATATCAAGCTTTCTTTCTGAAGCTGTTTTTCCTGAGTCTTCGACAATATCCACAAACCTGGATTCTTCCTTTCGCCTGCACGAATCCATCACTAAGGTAAAGGCAATTAAGATGTCTCATCTCACAGTGATGTAAGCATTTCTTTCATGTGGACCAATCATGAATGAATAATTCACTGTTTTCAGAGGTGTTTGAAAGCATTTATTGATGAGCCTCTACTGACAGTTTGATTGATGATTTAAATGCAGCCACAGTATTATTCTGTGCATAGTTCTTTCAAAAGAGAGTCCCACTGATCTCGTAAGTATAAGATTCGAGGCTTAAGTCTTGTATTTCAGGATTCAGAATAAGGGGATTTCCAAATTCAGGTATAAAGGTATCTGTTCACTTGCTCATTGGAAGAGCAGTTGTAAGATTGTTTCTAACACATTAGGTCGATTCCAAATATCTGCTGCATTTAATAGCCCAAGATATGTCGTGCTTTTCATGTGATCAGGAAAAGATTCTACACAGCTCTTTTTTGTCCAGATGAAAAATATATATATATATTTGTCTTTTATGAAGTAGGCGAGAGCTCAGGTAGAACAGAAAATATGTATGTGCTGAAGTGGAGAAAGGTGATAAGCTAAGGTGGTCTTCCTTCAGTCCCAGGTTTAAAATTGGAAATTAAGAATTCAGTTATCCAATCTTATAAAATAAATTGATTCAAGTCTTAAGAAATATATGTTTCTTGTGATTTAAAAATGGATAGTGCTTATCTGTGTTTAATGCATCTCTCAAGAATGTTGTGTTTTTTTCAAAAATATGCATATGAACTTTTTGGTCTTAGAATTTTTTTTAACTCCTGTGATTTAGTCCTGTCTAACTGTAGCTCAATTTTGGAGTCATGTTATAGCATATGTTTAAGCAAATTTGGAAAGAACTGTAACAATGGATAACAGAATTGCAATGTTAAATTATATTGCCAAAATGTGAAATTCGTACTTTTTTTTCTTTTTGCTTTATCAAGTCTGCAGCTCAGCAAAGGATAATCCTAATAAATGAAAAGAAATATATCTTCCTGAAATTAAAAAATAGATTTAAGATGTTTTTTAAATCCTTTATGAAAACCTTTACATTCCAAAAATGAAAAAAATAAATAAATGTAGTATTATGTTTCTGAATAGTCTACATTTAATTATAAGTTTAAGGATTGAATTAATCCCTTATCCTTAACAAATTGATATGACATGAATTGTTTGTGTAATGTTACATACAAATGTAATATTATGTATTGCTTTTTTCTCTTTTTTAATAGTTACGGTAGCTTATTTTAATCACTACACTGTAGTTAGGATTTTTCACATTGTGTAATCTCCATATATTTTGCATTGCACTTTTTATAACTCACTAAAACTTCCTGTCAGGAAATTCCTCCTTATTTCCAAGTTGAGTCTGACAAGCTTCCACCCATTGCTTCTTGTCCTGCTTTCTGATGTCCTAGAGAATAAGTCAATCACCTCTTTTCTGTGACAGCCCTTCAAGTATTGAAAGAGAGCTACTCTGATAGGTTAGATGTACTTAGCTCCTTCAACTGTTCATTATATGGTTTAGCCTTCAGATACCTTATCATTTTTGTTGCTCTTCTCTTCATTCTTTCTAGGGCCTCAGCATTTTTTTTATTATTTTTTTTATTTTTTTGAATCATGGTGACCAGAACTGGATGCAGTATTCCAAGTGTGGTCTCACCACTGCAGATTGTATTAGCTTCTGGGGGTAGCTGCGGCACATTGTTGACCCATACTTTAGCAGTGATCCACCAAGATGCCTAGATCCCTTTTACTTTTACTACTGTTGAGCCAGGTACCTCCTCTTCTGTATCTAAGTACAGGACCTTACTGTTCTCACCACTGAATGGATATCATTATATATTTAACGATATCCTTAAGGATATTTAGCAAGGTTTTAAGATATTGCATGTAGAAATAGAATTTATGTTGAAACATTTCTTTTATACTTCCTGGTAGATGATGCTAAAGTGTTTTGAGTATTCTTTTCGGTTTTGTAATCTTTTCTGCTCATGCTAAGGCCAACTAGTTGCTAGAAATACATATAACCCCATTAAACACAAAGAATTTAGATCATTCTTCTTTAGTAGAGCAATAAAGCTGTGAATTGCTTTTCCCTATACCTTCCAAACCCTGTCATTTCATTTGAGAATTCAAGATTATTTGATAATACATTTTAAAAATCCCTTCAATTTAAGATGGGATTATCATTCCAATTTTCATTTAGGCTTCAGAAATTCCACGGAATTAATAGATAAGAACAAGATTTTGTACTCTGGCCATATTAGCTGAAGCTTTGTTCAGTCTCATATGTTATTGGGGAGTTATTAGTCAAGGTCCTTACACCCACTTTGCATTGGTCTTTCAGGTTAACCTTGGGTGAAAAAAAATGTCCACGTGGATGTTACATATTCACACACACAACAAAACCCCCTCACATCTATAAGGGATCCCCGGCAGCCGTTGACAGCCGTCAAAAGGCTGCCGCGGCATTCCCCCCCACACACGCGGCTAGCGGCCGATTCTGACAGCTGTCAAACTGCCGTGCATGCGCAGTACACTGACAGCTGTCAAACCGGCCGACTCTGACAGCTGTCAACTGCCGCGCATGCGCAGTACACTGACAGCTGTCAAACTCCAGAGAACCGCCCATGCGCAGCTCAACCAGAGCTGTCAAAGCTGCCAGCTGGCCCCGGCAACAAGCCGGTTCAGCTGCGCCTACCTTTAGCCGGTCTCTCTCTTATTGGGCGTTCTTGCTTGGCGGGAGAACCCTGTTTGTTTATTGGTTCTTGATGTTGTTGTTGTTGTTCCTGATGACTATAAATACGGGGGATTCCCGGCGTTGTTTTGCCCGGGACCTCTGCCCAATAAACGCATTGTTTTGGACCGTGCCTGCTGTCTCCTGTCGTCTCTCAAGACAATCCACCTGGCGACGAGGATGGGATACGGGTCTGCTTGTTAGCTGAAGTCACTAGCTGAAGCCACAAGTGAAGGAGGGAAGCCGTCCCACCAGCTGACACCGCTGAAGTCACTTGCTGGTCGGGAGAGCCCTCCACGCACACCACCCCAAGCAGACCCGTGGACCTGACAGTATGGCAAATCTTGGGCATGTCCGAGAATTTGATGTCTCCCAGCCCGAGGGCTGGGAATCGCATCTCGGGCAAGTGGAGGGGTACCTCCTCGTCAACAACATTGTCGAGGATCGCCCCAAAGCCGCGGCGCTCCTTTGCCTCAGCGGCCCGGCGGTCTATGATGTCGCCGTAGGGCTCTGCGACCCTGCTCCGGTGGCTTCTGTGCCATACGCCGAGCTGGTCGACCGCCTCAATCGTCATTTCGCCCCGAGACGGTCCGAGCTGTACTGGCACTTGAACTTCGCCCGCCAGTACCAACGACCAGGCGAGTCGGCCAAATCATTCATAGCAACGGTCCGACAAGCGGCCCGACGCTGCCGTTTCCCGGACCTCGAGGACCGCATAAGGGACCAGGTCATCGTCGGTCTGCGAAACCTGAAGCTCCAGAAGAAGCTCGTCACTAAGCCGACGATGGGCCTGGCCGAATTAACAATAGAAATTATGGCATATGAAGATAGCCATCGGGAAGACGCGCTGCCACCTGGGAAAACCTTCACAGGGTCAGTCCACCACGACTGCCCTAGAAATGCCGACCCAGGAACGGCCGAACAGAAGACTGAAGTGGACGCCATCCGTCCGAGACCCACCAACCCACAGACTCGCCGGGAGGGCGACAAAAGACCAGATCGTCCGGCCGGAGGCCCAAGGGAGACCACCAACCGCTCTAAGTGCACCAGCTGTGGTGGCAACCATGCCAGGGCATCATGAAAATTTCGAAACGCCAAGTGCCACGGCTGCGGCAAAACTGGCCACATTCGCTCCGCCTGCCGCAGCACCGGCCGCAAGACCCTTCACGACCTGGAGGCGGCCCCGGAAGGTAATATTCCCTCCCCCAAATTGCCAGGGAAGGCCCTACGGTCATCCGTCATGACCACTAGCACGGACCAGGGGCTCTTAACTACCAGCTTCATCCGCCCCAAAATTAAAATTCAGGTCCGGATTAAGGGAATCCCTGGGGTCTGCCCCTATTTCGATGACGTGCTCATCGCGGGGGAATCGGAAGAAATACTAGCTGACAGGCTGCAGGAGGTGCTTCAAAGGTTCCGCACCGCCGGCCTCAAATTAAAAAAGGAAAAGTGCTCCATTGGAGTTCCTTCTACGGAATTCCTGGGGTACAAAATTGACGCTAATGGAATCCACCCCACGGATTCTAAAGTCAGAGCCATCAGGGCAGCACCACCTCCCAAAAATAAGGCAGAACTACAAGCCTTTTTGGGTCTCATAAACTTCTATCATGCCTTCCTCCCCCACAAAGCTTCCATAGCAGAACCGCTCCACAGGCTATTAGACAAAGGAGCCCAGTGGCTCTGGACCCAAGCCCACGACGACAGTTTTAACAAATTAAAACTACTCCTTTCAAGCAAGTCCGCTGTCACCCACTACAAAGAGAAAATGCCCCTCTGTGTCGCTTGCGACGCCTCCCCCTATGGCATAGGCGCCGTCCTCAGCCACCTCCATAGCGATGGAACCCAATCCCCCATCGCATACTACTCCAGGACCTTGTCCAAAGCCGAGCGCAATTACGCGCAAATTGACAAGGAGGCCCTAGCATTAGTGGCGAGCGTGAAGAAATTTCACGATTACTTATACGGCCACCACTTTACAATTTTCACTGACCACAAACCCCTGCTAGGACTCTTTACCTGGGACAAATTGACCCCGCAAATTTTATCCCCCAGAATGCTTCGCTGGACAACATTTCTAGCAGCATACTCTTTTAAAATTGAATATAAACCAGGCAAGGAAATGGGCCACGCAGATGGCCTCAGTAGACTGCCCCTGCCCAACTGCGACCCAGACCCCGCACCCGCCGGCCAACTCCTGGCCATCCAGGAATTGCCTGACCGCCCCGTATCTGCCAAAGAAATAGCTGCAGCAACCAGCAAGGACAAAATCCTGGGTAGGGTTCTGACCTGGGTCCTCACTGGCTGGCAATCCACCTCCCCGGGTCCAGAATTTCAGCCTTACTTTCTAAGGCGCCTTGAACTGTCAGCCCACCTCGGCTGCGTCCTTTGTGGCAGCCGGGTCATCGTACCCGCCCCGCACAGGCAACAAGTTTTAACCTCCCTTCACGAAGGCCACCCCGGGGTAGTCAAGATGAAATCTCTCGCCCGCAGTTACTTGTGGTGGCCAGGGCTCGATGCAGACATCGAACACTTTGTAGCAACCTGCAACATCTGCCAACAGACCAGGCCACCTCTTCCACACGCCCCTGTCCATAAGTGGGAGGTGACAAAAAACCCCTGGTCCCGAATCCACATTGATTACGCCGGCCCCTTCCAGGGACAAAAATTTCTTATAATAGTAGACAGTTTTTCCAAATGGCTCGAGGTCATCCCAGTACCCAGCACAAGCTCAGCAGCCACAATCAGGGGTTTAAGGAGGGTATTTGCCACCCATGGGTTGCCTGATGTCATCGTATCTGACAACGGGCCCCAATTCACCTCTAATGAATTCCAGGTTTTCATCAGGGCCAACTTGATTAGGCACGCCACCTCCGCGCCCTTTCACCCCTCCACGAACGGTCTCGCAGAGGCCATGGTGAAGGCGACCAAAGATGCCCTAAGAAAAATCATCTCCGGCGACTGGCACTGCAGACTGGCGAAATACCTCCTGGCCCAGCAGTCCACACCATGCACCACCACCGGCAAGTCTCCGGCCGAACTCCGTTGGGGGCACCGCCTGGTCACAAAACTGGACCGTTTGCACCCCGACAGGGCAGCCGCCGAACAAACCAGTGCACCAGCCGTCAAGGTCTTCCCTCCCGGCCAGCCCATTTGGGCAAAGAACTTCGGGGCCGGCGACAAGTGGCTACAGGGCGTGATCTCCGACCAGACTGGCCCAGTCTCCTACCTCGTCGACTTAGGAGACGGAAGGCTCATCCGGCGACACGCTGACCAACTGAGGAAGCGGGTGCCGCAGGACCGCAGTTCCCGAGCCCAACTGGGCACACTAATTTCCCCACCAACACCGCCAACGCCACCTAGCCCAATACCACTCGTCCCTGACATCGCCGACGACCCCCAACATCCAAACCCCGAAACTTTCCCCACCGAGGAAAGGGAAGACCAGCCCAGCACAAGCCAGCCCAGCCCGAGCCTCCGCCGCTCCACCAGACCGCGGAAGGCTCCCTCGTACCTGGCGGACTATGAATGGGCCGGCAGCAGGACTAGCGGAACTGACCCCAGCTAAACTTCCAGGGGCAAGGGGGGAAGGGGTGTTACATATTCACACACACAACAAAACCCCCTCACATCTATAAGGGATCCCCGGCAGCCGTTGACAGCCGTCAAAAGGCTGCCGCGGCATTCCCCCCACACACACGCGGCTAGCGGCCGATTCTGACAGCTGTCAAACTGCCGCGCATGCGCAGTACACTGACAGCTGTCAAACCGGCCGACTCTGACAGCTGTCAACTGCCGCGCATGCACAGTACACTGACAGCTGTCAAACTCCAGAGAACCGCGCATGCGCAGCTCAACCAGAGCTGTCAAAGCTGCCAGCTGGCCCCGGCAACAAGCCGGTTCAGCCGCGCCTACCTTTAGCCGGTCTCTCTCTTATTGGGCGTTCTTGCTTGGCGGGAGAACCCTGTTTGTTTATTGGTTCTTGATGTTGTTGTTGTTGTTCCTGATGACTATAAATATGGGGGATTCCCGGCGTTGTTTTGCCCGGGACCTCTGCCCAATAAACGCATTGTTTTGGACCGTGCCTGCTGTCTCCTGTCGTCTCTCAAGACAATCCAGTGGACATTCAAGAGGTACAGTTAACCCTGTCACTTGATAGAGATCAGCCTAATAAAATTGTGCCTAATGCATCTGAACAAGGCATAGCACTTGCCCCAAATTCCATTTAGTATAGCAGTTATATAGGCAGAATTGTTGTCTTTTTAAAGTTCCTCAGGAAAATAATCTTGTTTTGTTTCTGAAATGAACCAACAAAAAAATCCATAACCCTGTTTAATCCTTTACATGAATCAGTAGCATAGCATCATGAACGTGTCACTAGATTCTAGAGATAAAGTTTTGAGGCCCTGTAGAGTATGCTACAGCCTCCTCAAAAAACAGTCCACATCTTCTCTTCTCTTCTCAAGTGTGTCCACTATGCTTCCACTATTTGTAGGAAGAAAGTCCACGGATATCAAAACTGCTAAATGTCAAGTCCTTATTCTTTAAAATTGATGCCTTGTTGTTTTTCTTATTTTTTTTTATTTTTTTTTTAATTCCATTTATATCCCACCCTTCTCCGAAGACTCAGGGCGGCTTACAATCTAAGCAATAGCCTTCATTCTATGTATATGCCTGCTTATTAGGGCTTTCACACACACCCCAAGCGGCATTATTACAAAGTCAGCTTAATTGCCCCCAACAATCTGGGTCCTCATTTTACCTACCTCGGAAGGATGGAAGGCTGAGTCAACCTTGAGCCTGGTGGGATGCGAACCTGCACTAATTGCAGGCAGCTGGTGTTACTTAAGGAGGCATTAGCCCACTGCTCCACCAAGGCTCTTGCTTTCCTTCTTCCATTCTGTCATTCATGCTGTATGAAAAAATAAAATGGCAAATGGCAAATGGACAAAGAAAATAAAAATCATCCTAAAAATGGAATACCAGTGATATGGACCCAATATCTGTGTTCCTTCCAAGATTCCCTAAGCAGAATGCTGTCTAGGTATCAATAGCAACCTCCAAGCAGTGTCTAAGAAGGGGAAAGTATGAAGCATGTACAGCTCCACAATCACCATTTGTATGTCAGTGAAGTTTTTCAGTCATCCAGATAGAGTTATCTGGAAGTTGATTCATGGCGACTGGACTCCATTTCTTTTTTGGTTTAAAATGTTTCATAGAACATAGAGTTATAGAGTTGGAAGGAACCTTGAAGGTCCTAGTCCAACCTCCTGTTCAAGCCAAAGACCCTATACCATTTCAGACAAGTGATTGTCCAGTCTCTTTTTGAAAGTCTCCAATGATGGAGCACCGACAACTGCTGAAGCCAAGCTATTCCATTGATTGATTGCTATAACCAGTTGGAGTTTTCTCCTTAGTTCTAGGTAGCTTTTCTCCTAGATTAGTTTCCATCTATTGTTTCTTGTCTTGCCTTTTGGTGCTTTTGAATATAGTTTGACTCCCTTGTCTTTTTAGGAGCCTGTCAGATATTGGAACATTGCTATCATGTCCCCCTTAGTCTTTCTTTTCATTAGACTAGACATACCCAATTCCTGTACCCATTCTTCAGCCTCCAGTCCCCTAATTATTCTTGTTACTGTTGTCTGCACTCTTTCCAGAGTCTCAGTATGTTTTTTATATTGTGGTGACCAGAATTGGATACAGTTCAGTTTCTTTGGCCCTTCAGTTCAGTTTCACTGCTTAGCCAACTAGCGTCTTCAGTTCTTCGGACTGAAGAAGCTACTTAGAAAAGCAGTGAAACGCTTCCCACTAGGAAAAAAAGAAAAAAAGAAAGGAAGGGAAGGGAAGGGAAGGGAAGGGAAGAGAAGAGAAGAGAAGAGAAGAGAAGAGAAGAGAAGAGAAGAGAAGAGAAGAGAAGAGAAGGGAAGGGAAGGGAAGGGAAGGGAAGGGAAGGGAAGGGAAGGGAAGGGAAGGGAAGGGAAGGGAAGAGAAGAGAAGAGAAGAGAAGAGAAGAGAAGAGAAGAGAAGAGAAGAGAAGAGAAGAGAAGAGAAGTTGCCACAACTCAGCTTCCAGACAGTCACCATTTCTAGTTGGTCTGAGTACATATTAGAATAAAATAGAAAATAGAAAACCAGCTGCAGGAAATAGAATCAGAGAACGATAGTTGGAGTGCTCAAACTCACAACTATCCTAACTCAAGCACAGAAAGATTAGGAAAAAAAGAAATCTAAGAGAAAACATCACATATTAGCAGTACTGGTTCCTTTAACCCATAGCTAGGCAGGCACTGTCTACATGGACCAGCATCTTCTACAGTCTCTGCTTGGAAAGCGAGGCAGGGACTTATATTTTTGGTTCTTCCTACACCACCATCTCCCACACTTGCCTCCTGCATTGTCTGCCTTGCATAAACTTGCCCAGGAGCACAAACATCCATGGCATGAGAAAAGGGACAACACACATTTGGAAGACTGTTTTTTTTATTAATAGTGTTTTGGGAGGCAGATTTCCCTGTTGATTATTGGGATAATCAGGAGAGAAAGAAAATGAAATGAAGGAAAATGAACAGGGGAAAAAAAGACCTTATATATGAAACCCAAAGATGCCTATGCTTATAGTTAACACCTAGAAAAAACATATGAGTTCCAAGCTGTTGGACATGCTTAAGTGCAAAGAGGAAAATAACAGGAGAGTGAAAGAAATAGGATAAGTTAAACTGAGGGACATGAAAGGACCGGAGAAAAATCAAGAAAGAAGCTATCTGAAAGAAAATGATGATGCAAAAACCTCTACAAAAGAAAGTATCATGAACACTGAATTGATGGGGACTTCTGAGGAAAATTGACAAGAAAGACAAGGGTTACTTGAACATCCTTTTATATCCAACTTATGCCAGCAAAGGTGTTGTCTCCCTGTGTAATGGAATATTGTCTGAATTCCTAGGAGGGAGAGAGTACATTCCAGAGGAGCAAGAGACAACACACTAAAGATTGTGTGAGAGAAAGAGAGTGAAGACGGCTCCTCCCTAATAATTCCCGGAGTATATGCTTTATGGATGTGGTAGTTTGCTTTAGTTTGGCAAGATTCTGTCTATAGACAGGGAATAATAAAGAAATATTCTTCTACTTAGAAAAATCACAACATGTCTTTCTTGGTTTTTGGAATCTGATATCCTCCCCCAGTACTGAAGATCCCTGATGTGGTCCATTTAGATTTAGATTCCATGGGAAATTTCCATCTGAGTTCAAGTGCCCCTTAAAAATGTGGTCCTTGAAACTAAAGATGTGCATCTCATAGTGGTGCCCTCAGATATTAAACAAGAAATAAGTCAGAGTTTTTTTTTTTTTTTATTGAAAAGTTTTAAAAATACAGTTTTCCTTTAAAAAACCCCCTTCCCCCTCCCTCCTCCCCTCCCTACCTCCCCCCTTCCCCCCCCTCCCCCCCTCCCTCCTCCCCCCCACCTCCCCCTAACCCCCCTCCCCCCCCGGACTTCCCAGAGCTAAATACAAGGTATATATATATAAAAAAGCAATCATAAACAACCATATACTAACAACTATAAATTCTAAAATCCATCACTCTCTAACTTATATAGGATCAAACAAAACTTAGCATTATTAAATATATATAGAAGACAAAATAAAAAAAGAAAAAAGAAAACGAAAGAAGACTTATTCAAATGCTAGATAAAACTTCTTGACCCTATACTTATTCTGGATAAACTCAATCCATTTTCTCCATTCCATAATATAATGTTCTTGCGAGTAATCTTTCAAATAGGCCGAAATCTTCGCCATCTCTGCCAAGTCGGAAACCTTTAAAATCCACTCTTGTATAGTCGGCAGTTCCTCTTTCTTCCAATATTGACCTATCAAAAGTCTTGCTGCCGTAACTAAATTCAACATCAACTTAGAGTCCACAACTGTAGCGTCAACAATTATTCCCAACAAAAAAAATTGCGGACAAAACTTTATCCTCCGTTTAAAAATCTTCTGCATATTCCACCAGACTTTTATCCAAAAAGCCTTGACCTTTTTACATGTCCACCATATGTGAAAATATGTTGCCTCTTCATCACCACACCTCCAACATTTAGGCTGATAATTCGGATACATACTTGCAAGCTTTTTAGGATCTAGATGCCATCTATAAAACATTTTGTAAAAGTTCTCTCTTAAACTTTGAGCTTGAGTGAATTTTACATTCCTCACCCAGATCTTTTCCCACGTGTCTATTGTAATAACTTCCTGAATGTTTTGGGCCCATTTTATCATACAATCCTTAACAAGCTCTGTTTCTGAATCGATCTCTATCAATGCAAGATATATCCGTTTAATATGTGCTGGTCCTTGATTTCTAATTTGCTTTATCAAATTTTCATCAGTCGTTGCAAATCCATTTTTTTGATCTTCTTTCCACCTGGCCTGTAACTGAATATATTGAAACCAAGTCTGAACAACCTTCTCTTCTCGCAAGAAACTATATGATTTCAAGCACCAAATATTCCTTTCCAAACTTAAAATTTCCTTGTAAAGAAATAAGTCAGAGTTTTTTATCTGTTAAATTTATACACTGGGGCAGAACAACTCTTGCCCACTTAATAGCATCACAGTAGTTTATTTATCTAAAACAATAGTGGGATTCAGCCGGTTTGAACCGGTTCAGCAGAACTGATACCTAACTTTTTGTTGACTTCGGCGAACCAGTTATGATAAATCTGTGAGGTGAGTCATGCTAGTGATGCCACCGCCACAAAGAGCGTTACACCAGTGATGCAATGTACATCATGCCAATGATGACATCAATGTGGTATGCATCGCACAGGTGATGCCGACAATGCAGTGATGAGAAATATATGAGGCATGTTGTGCCAGTGGTGACGATGAACAGAACCAGTTGTTAAATTATTTGAATCCCACTACCGAAATTCTAAAGGTATAACCCAGTGTTCCACTTCTGAACTCAGACATTCTAAATGACCTGCTTTTTTTCTAGAAGAGAAAGTTGTAAAATTGCCCCATTGCTAGTTGTGAGATTTGTTGCTTTTACAAGCAAAAAGACAACACGTTTATTGTAAGCTGCCTACAGTCATGTAAGAGCAAGACAGGAAACTATAAAAATTGATAAATAAATAAAATATTTTTGGCAGATTGTCAAAAATCATTAGCCATGTCCAATTTGATACAGCCATTTTTATATCAAATTCCAGTGGCCAAAATATATATGGAAAAAGGGGAAATCGAATTTTATGACAAGTAATGGATTGATTGTATGTCTTTTTGAAACTTCACTTCACTGTGGGATCCCTGTGGAAACTAGATTACTGTTATTTATTCCATACTTCAAAATATGGTCCTGTTCTTTGGATTTGTTATACTGATTTGCCAACATAGCCAGATGAAGGTTTTTGTTTTGATTTTCATTATGAATGGGTACGAATATCTACTACACATTTAATTAACACTCATCAATTATCATAATTGATCATCTCTAACCAGATCACCATAAACAATTTGTTCATCACTTGTTCCATGCAAACATCCATAGAATAATCCCCTTGTTGATTATTCTATTGATGTGCTAGACTCATTAAAATGATAAGTTGTAATTGATGAAAGTGACCGCACAGTCTTATAAATGAATAAGTAAATTAATAAATGGCAGTTAAGTAATTTTTTGCTGGAAACTAAGGACTGAATAATTTATTACAGGCTGATGTAATTCACTGAAAGAGATCCAGGTAGTACAATATAATTTTAGAAAAATCTTTTGCAAGAATTCTGTATGTATTTACTGAACAATCCAATTCTACTGAAAAGATATACTCTAATGAGAAAAAAAAATATGGGAGAAAGAAATGAAAGAAGAAACAGAAAAAAGTTTCCTTCCTTTCTTTCTTCCTTCCTTCCTTCCTTCCTTCCTTCCTTCCTTCCTTCCTTCCTTCCTTCTTTTCTTTCTTTCTTTCTTTTTTCTATAGCACTTATACTTATATATTACTCCATAGTGCTTTACAGCATTCTGTGGCTGATTTACAATGTCAGCATATTGCCCCCCAAGAATCTGAGTCTTCATTTTACTGACTTCAGAAGAAAGGAAGGTTGAGTCAATATTGTCAGGATTGAACTCCAGGCTGTGGGCAGAGTTCAGTACTGCACTTCACCACTGCATCACCAGGGCTTCTTCATTTAGTACATCATCAACATTAGAAATTAGAGTGATTTATGTTATTTTTTTTGCTATGCTTTTTATTTTACCCTGTTCTTCCTCTCCTGTCTTGATCTCCCTACCCAATTTCAGCAGCTAAGCAAGTGGAATAACATATTACATAGACCAGGCATGTCAAACACGCAGCATGTGGGCCAGATGCAGTCCATGCAGGCCACGCCCACTCTGGCCCTTCAAAGGCAAAGAAAATTCTGATACAATATGGCCTGCAATGCAATCGGGCTTTACACCCTTGACATAGATAATAAAATCCAAATATAAGGTGAACTTATTAGGACCAAGTGACTAAAACATTGTGCAAATTAATGTGCAAATCTTTTGAAACAGATTTTTTAAAACAAAAGTAGCCATCTATTCTCAGTAACACAAATTCAAAAATTTCTAGTCCCAAACAATTGATATACAAGTGCTGGTGTTGTTAGTGCAGAGCTTTCTATTTTACTTTGTACATTCTTCTTCTTCTCACATACATACCTTATTTTTCCCCATTCATTCCTAGCATTTAAAATCCCTTTTCTGTCTGTGATATTCAAAGCTTTTTGAATCAGGGCTAACTTAACTCATTCTAAGTAATCCAGAGCATCAATTCTTTTCAATAACAGAGCACAGGATATAAGAAGCTGGAGCCAAGCAAAACTTAACACTCTTTTGATAAGAGGAGTGAGGATGGAGACGGGGGAAGATGTGTAAGGAGGGCTTTAGCAGTAAGAACAAGAACAGGCCAGGCCAGGTGTAAGAACAAGAGGCAAGATATGAAAAACAGAATTAAGGCTTTAGAGATTTGGTGAGGGAGAGAAGCTGCAAGGAAGAAGAAATAAAAGGCAGAAGGGGATAAGGAATCTGTGTATTTTATTTCATCCTCCGGAGATAAAAGGCATCAAATAGAGAAAGATCTGGGGAAGAAAATTACAGTAACCTGAAAGAGGTACAGTATTGTATTAGGAATGATGAGTGAAGAGATGATAAAAACAGTGTCAAGGTTCCAACTAGTGACCCCAACCAAGTAAGCACTGACAAGATGATCTAATCTCTTTCTGCAAAACTTTATTGAGTACATCATTTCAGCATGATTGAAAGCAAAACCAGCTCTGGTTATTTCCCACACAAACTGCTAGAATCAAAACACACAATTCTCCCTCCCCCTATTAGTGCATATCACATTGTCCAATCATGTGTCAAATGTTTGTTATGAGAAAGAGTCTCTGTGAGTTGGTAAACACCTGTTGAAATGTCCTTGGTTCACATGGTTGGAGTTCTTGTTGTCTGGAGTCTGTATTCCATTTTCCTCCTCTCCCTACCCCCCCCAAGTGCATTGGCAAGCTAAGAAGGGTGGCAACATCATGTAAACACTTCATGCTTGGCAGATAGGGCTGAAAGCCTTGCTGCAAATAAAATGGATGGCATTGTGGACCTCCAAGGAAGATGAGATGGAGGGAATTAGGAGAACAAGATTATTATAGTTGGAGTCTGCTTATGTGTTGACACAAGGGGATTGGATACAAATGGAATTTAAAAGGGGAAGTTTGTTACTTATTGAATAGGAGAAGAATGAAATATGAAGATGGCAGAAACTGAAAGAGGGAAAGGCAATTTAGTCCAGCTGAGTTCAACTCTTGCTCAGAGAAGTGATCCAAATTAAATACTGCAAATACATTAGGGTCTACCTGAATATGTTCAGTGAAGAGGAACCCATCACATCTCTGAGACTTCTTTGCTTCCTTGGACAAACTGTGCTCACTGTTGGAAACTCTGGGACTTGGATGTCTTCAGGAATGAAAGTTTTGTTTTCCGATAGTGCTGCACAGATGGAGTCTAGGACACCCAGCCTCAAGACAGAAGGACTAAAGCACACCTCAATCTCTGATCTTTTTACATTTCATTGACAACTATCTAGATTTTTCAAGTTGTTTTTTTTAATCTCTGTTGTTTGTCCATTGCCATTAATCTGTTTTAATCAATCTGAGGGGCTGGAAACCATCTTGAATTTTCAAAAAACAATTATGTGCCATCAAGTCAGTGTTGACACTTAGTGACCACATTTTCTACATGGTGATCTGTCCCTGCCTGGATTTTAGATCTTCCAATGGAGCTGTAATTGAATCAATCCTCCTCTTCCTCCTCCTCTTCCAACTGAGGCTAAAATGTCATGCTCTATGTAACCTTTTACAAAAAGATTAAGACAATCCATTTTTCTCAGGACTTTTGAAAACAGAGTTTATGTTTTGTGGCTACAGAGTTTGGTTCAGATTTTTAAAAATACAGCTTTAACTTATAGTTTATAGTTCTGTGGTGTTGTTTCATAAATGTAAGCTACCTAGAGTTTGTGGTATGACATATAGACTTGTGAAATAAATAACTGTTTTATACTCTAGTCTAAACAATAAAACAAAAACTTTCAACACATTGCATGCTTCTCACTGTTTAAAATATTTTTATCAAACCTAAATCAAATGCTATCACAGTTTCATGAATCCTAAATGTGTGTGTGTATGTAAGCAATAGCAGTGGAAGATTCAAATGAAGTTAAATTTTCATTTCTCTCTTTAATTAATTTTAAAAATGAGTTTCAAAACATGTTTTCAAAAAGAAAAGACACAAATAATACAGAAACCAGCAAGAAAAACAATAACAAATTAAGCAAAGAGATTATACGAATAAATAACAACATCCTATTGTGAAATATCATGAAATGTATGCAGAAAAGAAAAAGAATATTACATCATTTGTTTATTATTAGATAAAATATCCTTATTAGATAAAACAGATAATTTATACATCTCTTGAGTCTTGTCCTTATTCCAATTATTCCCATCTGGAATAATTCTTTTACAATTTCTCAAAGTAGGGTTTTGGGTTTTTTTTTGGCAACACCCAATATCTGGTATTTCTCAAAAATGTTCAGATTCCAATGTTTCAGAACATAATTTAACATTAGATAAGATAATTAACATTAATTTTCCCCCAAAAAATCTTTATATTAAATTATATATGTAAAACTTTATTCCAGAAAGATGTCATTGACTAATAGCACTAAATCAAATTTGTTGATGACCTCTCATTTTTTTCATATCACTAATATCTATTCAAAGGAAAGCCCAGTGTATTTAAAATAGAATCATTTCATGAATTAGTTTTAATCTTAAATCCAATTAAACTAATTTGACATTTTTTTAAGACCTGGAACTATTAAATGTTCCATTATAGGATGTTTCAGTTCTTTAGTCCATAACCTGTAAATGTTATTAATATCAACCTTGAAATTAGTTCTTAGCTCTCTATATAACTATGATGTGGGTTTAGTTTCAAACGATGCCTCCATCAGAGATGAAAGTCCTTCAGGATTTTTGGAAGCAGCCAAAGCATTTGATTCAGATTAAGCCATCAAAATGTGCTTAAATTAATTATATTGATGCTGCTGTGAATTAGAGGGGCAAAATTCTATTTGAAGTTGAGAAAAATCCTTAAAATAATCATTGCACAGTAATTGATTTAAATAACCATTCCAGATTATGCGCACAGTTTCCAATACAAGATTTTGCCTTTATTTCTGAATTAGAGTGCTTCCATAAAATTAAGCATTCACGGACCTCAGGGCCAGATTAAGGCTAACTGAAGCTCCAAATATAGGATCAATGCTTAATTGACAAGATATCAAGATTCAATAAGTGTTGAAAATTATATTTAAATGTGGTAGTGAAAGAGTTAACGTCATGATAGCTGTTTCCCTACTTCTCTTTATGTCCTAAAAACATTATTATTTTGCTTAATGGTTTATTTAGGATTGTTGGACCTTAGTATCGAAATCCAATTTGTCACCTAACAGTGCTCAATCATTGTTTTGTTGCTTGCAGGCTCAGAAATAAAATACCCTTTCTGTTGTATGTTGATCCAAGGAGTTTGCAGGACATTAATAGAAGTAAACAACAACAACAGTAGTAGTAGTAGTAGTAGTAGTAGTAGTAGTAGTAGTAGTAGTAGAAGAGTTGGAAGGGACCTTGGAGGTCTTCTAGTCCAACCCCCTGCTCAGACAGGAAACCCTATAGCATTTCAGATAAATGGTTCTCCAGTCTCTTCTTAAAATCTTCCAGTGTTGGAGCATTCACCGCTTCTGGAGACAGGTTGTTCCACTGATAATTTTTTTCTAACTGTCAGAAAATTTCTCCTTAGTTCTAGATTGCTTCTCTCTTTGGTTAGTTTCCATCTGTTGCTTCTTGTCCTGCCTTCAGGGGCTTTGGAGAATACCTTGACTCCCTCTTCTTTGTGGCAGCCCTGAGAGAATGGAAGACTGCTATCATGTCACCCCTCATCCTTCTCATCATTAAACTAGATATATCCAATTCCAGCAATGTTCTTTATATGTTTTAGACTCCAGTCCCCTAATCATCTTTGTTGCTCTACTCTGTACTCTTTCTAGACAAACAAACTTTCCAGCAAAGCCCACAGAGATGGGTAAGCCATTAAATTTTCATTCCTTATACACGTAGCTGATAGCATAGAAGCCTAATTATGTTTTTTGAGAAACTGATAAATTAAAGCCACCAATCCTCAACAGATTTGAAGTATCCTGACTGATTTACACAACGCTAATTAATATTGACAGTTGGGAATAAATGAGTGATCCCTGGCAAAACAAGGAAAATGACATCCCATCAGTTTTCTACTGATATATCTTCCATTTGGGATGTCTGTGGAGATTCTCAGTCATCCAGGTCGTAGTTGTCTCAAAGTAACTGGACTGTTTTCAAAAAGTAACTGGACTGGTTTCTTTTCCTCAGGAAGATATTTCGCTTCTCATACAAGAAGCTTCACCAGAACCAATGAAGCTTCTTGGATGAGAAGCAAAATGTCTTCCTCAAGGAAGAAAAAAACAACAACAGCCCAGTGGCTTTTTGAAAAAAAGCACCTTTGAAATTCCATTTGGGATTTACTGAAAATGTTTACTGTTGTTATCATTGTTGAAGGTTTTATCTAAATGCTTCAGTACTGTTGAAGGTATATCAGCAATTGTCATAAATTTACTCCTTTCTGAAGGAAGGTTGGTGATGCTTTCAGATAAAAACAATCTGTCTGACCTTTAGGTGCTTCGGAGAATAGGTTGACCCCCCTCTTCCTTGTGGCAGCCCTTAGATATTGGAATGGTCTCGTGGTTATCCAGACTTTGACATTGCAGATGTGACTCTCTCCCCCTTGGCTTCAGGAGGAGACCTGCTTCAAGCTGTATTTTCAAGATCTCATTGTTTTTGTAACTACAATAGTTTTTTTTTTCCAGGAAAAGTATATTGCACCTCTTTACAACTTATAAAAGCAGCCCTTTTTCCCCCAAATTTTTTTAGACTGGGAGAGCCTTCAGCTCCCGAAAAAGCTACTTTAACCATCATCATACAGGTAATCTTGTTGACATACCTTTCAACCCTAAATTGGGAATCTTCAATGACTAGCAAAAAAAGGTGCTGTGCTCATACCAGGTGTGAAGCATTTCTGTCATTTTCAAAATGTGCACAGCTCTAAAAGCATAGAGCCGTATTATCATTCCTCTCTCAGTTTTTCTCTTATTGGATCTGAAAGCGTGTTTTTTTTCCCTATAGAACTTCATATAATCTAAATTCTTCAGGCCCACATTTTATAATTCCCTAGGGTAGGGATCACAAAATCTGGCCTCCTGCCTGTTTTTGTATTGCTCATGACCTAAGAATGTAATCAGGTTGAAGCTTCAGCTGAACTCCTCAGGCTAGGGGCAAGGCTGAGGGAGGTGTCTTGGTGAGTGAGAGCAGCCTATCAGGAGCCTCATTTCTAATAGGTTGGTGCCATCCAATGGCTGCCACATTCCTTGGATTGCCAGATGAATTCTTGGATGCAAAAGTGGGGAAGGATCTGGCCCCTTACAAATAAAATTTTCAACCCTTTCTCTTTCAAGTAAAGTTTTATTTACTTGAAATGAAGAATGGGGAAGATCCAAGGTTGATTTCATTTCTTCAGTAACAGAAACATTTGGGATGCCAACGGAACTTGCAGCTTCACAAAGCATAATTTAACTGATGAGTTCCTGCTAGTAATAATCTAAATACATGAATTCATCGTGGTAGCACAATGATTGCAAACTTATTGTATTCTCCATCAAATGGGAAGGCTAATTTTTGACTTTTTGGAGTTTGGCTGTGGATCTCTAACTCCTGATTAGGATGTGTTAATTAGTCTAAATCATCTTGGATCGTAGGTTGCATGTATTTTTCCCCATTTTTTGGCTGTTATAATTATTATCATTTTTAGGCCAGAAATTGAAGGCATGTGCTTGTTCGTAGGAAAAATCTAGGCTGTTTTCCATTAAAATTAAAAAACAAAATTCTCTTCCTCACTCTCAAAACCTCTTAACACATATACTATGTCTATATGGTTTGCTTGGCAAGGTTCATCACTGTCTTCTGCCAGTATATTTTGTCATCTCTCCAGTCTAGCCAACAGCCTTGGAATTTATACATATCCTCCCTTCCAACTACTATCTAACTATTTGCAAACACTTTTGAAGAGGAAACTAACCGTTACTGCTTTTTTATTCTTTCCAACTCAGTAGAATGCTAGGAATTATTTAATAATTATCAAAGGGGCTTGGCCTTCATCGGGGTGATGGGACCAAAGTTGATATGGAATAACCTCTCTCCCCCCACCAAAAAAAAATTATCAGATTTAACAATTGCCCAGATTCAATGGGATATCCTGTGGAGAAACTAAAACCAAAATATCTCCCTGTGCATAATGGAGCAGTGATCTGGAGAAGAATTTATTCTAAGGAGGCCTCCCTCTTTCTTCCCAACTGTATGAACTATAGCAGGGGTCTCCAAAACCTGGCAACTTTAAGACTTGTGGGTTTCAGCTCTCAGCATGACTGGCTGAGGAAGTCTGGGCATTGAAGACTACATGTCTTAAAGTTGAAAGTTTGGAGAACCCTGACCTGAGTTCTGTATATACCTTTGTTGTTGTTGTTAGCTGCGAAGTCATGTCTGACACATCGTGACCCTATGGACAATGTTCCTCCAGACTTTCCTGTCCTCTACCATCTTCTGGAGTCCATTTAAGCTCACGCCTACTGCTTCAGTGACTCCATCCAGCCACCTTATTCTCTGTCGTCCCCTTCTTCTCTTGCCCTCAACCTTTCCCAGCATTAGGCTCTTCTCCAGTGAGTCCTTCCTTTTCATTAGGTGGCCAAAGTATTTGAGTTTTAGCTTTAGGATCTGGCCTTCTAAAGAGCAGTCAGGGTTGATCTCCTCTAGGACTGACCGGTTTGATTGTGTTGTAGTTCAAGGGACCCGCAGGAGTCTTCTGTTGCTTCTTGGCCCACATATAGGTTTCTCAAGAGACAAATAACCTAACACAAAACAAAGAGATGCAACATGAGAGGGGAACAGAAATACACACCCAGGGACAGCAGATATTTCTTGTGTAAAAATAGATTTGTGCAACTAGTTTATGAGATAAGGTATTCAAGTTCATCTTTCATGTTGAAAAGTAGAGAATCAGGACACTACATCCTAATTCTGTCTCCATCAACAGTCTAAATACCACCAAACATCCGGGACAATATATCTACAGGGTAATGGCTTCAGCTTTTTTTGTTTGTTTGTTTCCTGTCTGGAATTCCAAGTGTTTCTGTACAGTGTGTACAGCCATCCCTCCCTTATTTATTTTAACTATGTTTCTCTTTTATAAACTGTTTCTTTCTTTTCCTTTTGAGAAACAAGCAATACACAAGCTTGTATTTATGACAGCATGAAAGGAGGGCCTATATTTTTATAAGATAGCAAAACACATTCAGCTTCTCATAAATGAATATTTCTCAAATATGTTAAAAGGAGGAGGAAACTTGAGTGGGATGGAGAACAGTTTTCATTGGCTAGAGGTTTGAAATGTCATTTTTTATCCCAGAATGGGATATTTACAGAAGTGTACATCTTTACCAGTCATTCATAAAGGCATAATTAAAATGAACAGCAAAAAAGGGATTTTTTTTCTATACAGTGAATTTCTACATGAAATGTCTGCCTCTTTCTCTATTTTTATGTTCTAATCTAGAAGAGGCTAAGTTTACTTTTTTTTTGCTACGTTTCTTACTAAATCAAGTTATAATGTTCTATAGATTAACATGATACAAGAACCCAAGGTTGAAATTATCTGGAGATGTGTTAGTTGAAATAAAAATAGTTTCACTCCTTATTGTCTGCAATGAATAGTAGTTAAGCACTTTGATCCACATTTAAAGATGAAAAACATACCTAAATATATAGAACGGGAAGTGGTACTTGATCACACTCAAAGTTTTCATAAAGGAGTTAGAATAATTGAAGAGGCAAGAGAGAATCTTGAGCACAAGTTCAGTCTATTCAGTATATTTACTGCATTTATCTTTTTTACATTTCCATTCCAGAAAAAAAAGCTGGAGGTGTGAAAACTGTCAACAGAGGGTACAGACTTATCTTTCTTTCATACAAGGGAAAATAAAGTCCTTTGATTGTGCCTTAGTTCATTGCTTGCTAATATAAAATTCACTTCCTTCTAATGCTATTTTATACATGCATGTTGAAAACTGATCAGATAACTGCTGCAACAAATTCTTTGTTTACAGAGTAAGGTACAACTTCCCAGTGTGAAATTGGGATTAAAAAATATCAGTCACATTTTAATACTAATTATTATGATTCTTTAAGATGTGATTTAATAATATTGTAAACAGGTATTATTAACTGGAGAAAATCACAAAATGCAAACCGGCACATAGAAATAAAATGACTATGGGGGAAAAAAAGAGCAGAGATAGTACCAAGTACCAAGGCAACTTGGGTGCAATTCCAAAACATGTGGAATACCACATGAACATCATCGGCATTGACAAAATCACCATTGTTTTTGTTGTTGTTAGTTGCTAAGTCATGTCCAACCCATCGCGACCCCATTGACAATGTTCCTCCAGGCCTTCCTGTCCTCTACCATCTTCTGGAGTCCATTTAGGCTCACATCTACTGCTTCAGTGACTCCATCCAGCCACCTCATTCTCTGTCATCCACTTCTCTTGCCCTCAATCTTTCCCAGCATTAGGCTCTTCTCCAGTGAGTCCTTTCTTCTCATCACCATTAGTCAATTGCAAAAGACAGAACTTTTTCCAGGACATTTAGACCAATTTAATATTTCAAATCACATTGCCTACCTGAATTAGATCAATGCTTGTCTACTCCTTGCTGAACCAGGCATAGATTGCATGATGCTCACAGAAATTTGAATGACAAATTTTTATGTCTTTTTTTCAGTTCCCATGATTGCTAGGCACAAAATGTTTAATATACTGCCTCCTATTGATCTGTAATCTGGGGTATAGATTGCTTTGCATTATCGTCTACTATTTGGCCACAGAAAATTAAAGTAGAGAGAACTTGATGTTTTTACATCATTCCAACCACAGTTAAGTGGTTTTTACTCCTTCATTTCAAGAACTGTCTGAATCAGCAAATGCTCCACCTCCATGCAAACTTGGCAGTGACATTGCAACTGGGACCATCTGCAATTAGATGCTATCTTTCATATTTCTCTCTCTCTCAATAACAATTCCATCAACACTGAAGTTTGCCTATGGCATTCTTTGAAACAGAATCTGCTAGTCTATGTCAGTCATGGGAGGGCAATATTATTGATCCATAAATGTCATTATTATTCAGAACCACTTATAATTATACCCAAAAAGCAATATAAAAGATTGGAGAATGGGTAAACTAAGATGGAACAATATGCTATATGAGGAAGTCAAAATTCTTTCTCAATCCTTCATCTGGAAAAGATACAGACATGTGTCTCTTACACGGTAGTTGTTTCAATGATGTGCTGCAGTCTTTACAGCTGAATAGCCAATTTTACTCAGCACTTACATGGATTGTGGCCACATCATCCAGCATGATGTATTGCTGATTTCACTAACACTATAGATAACTACTAGGGGCACTAGATTAAATCATAAGGTGGCTAGAGTTTATATCTTGAGCCACTATCTAAGAGTCCTATGTCAAGGCAATATTTTCACACATGAGTTACTGTCAGATAAGGGGGATACAATTTTGCAGAAGGTGCAGTGAACTCAAGTGAGGCTGGGATATGCACATAGGGCCAGGCCAAATTCCCTTTGAGATAGAATAGATGACTGTGGATCCCTATCAATTTCCTGCAGTACTATTTCACGTTACTCTACAATGTTAACCATGGTAATATTTGTGGTTCAAAACAACTATCAATCACTTGCAGATGCCTTATGTGAAAGATGACACCCGTGCTTGCATTTACAAGATTTCCTCCCAGGTCTACATAAGGCTAGAATTTTTCTGAAGACTTGGAGACCACTTTCAGACAATCAGTGTAAAACTCTCCTGATTAATCTCAGTCAGAGCTGAGTTAGGGAGGGGGAGAATGGAAGGTATAGAATGTAGACGATGGACTCTTCTATCATTCCAGTTTACAAGTAGGACCAATCGTACAGGGGTCAAGAGAGGAAGACACACATTAAAGAGTTCTAACTTGACAATGTCAGGCTATTAAATTTTCCTTGGCAGGGTCCTGTCTTTCATTGCATTAATTAACATTAATAGTTAACGCATAGGACCAATTGATTTGTAAAGAGCAATGTATTTTTGTAGTTAAAAGGTAAAGGTTTCCCCACACATGCGTGCTAGTCGTTTCCGACTCTAGGGGCCGGTGCTCATCTCATGTTTCAAAGCCGAAGAGCCAGCGCTTGTCCGAGGACGTCTCTGTGGTCATGTGGCCAGCATGACTCGATGCCAAAGGCACACGGAATGCTGTTACCTTCCCACCGTAGTGGTCCCTATTTTTCTACTTGCATTTTTAGGTGCTTTCGAACTGCTTAGGTTATTGTTTGTCTTTGAAAACCCCACATATATTTAGTTGAAGTTTTCAGTAGCTCCATTTAACTGTATTTAGCCAAAGTTACTGTATTTTCTTTACCCTTAGTCGTCTGTTTTGATGGTTGCTAATACATTGAGATCCAGTACATTTCTGTACCATCTTTGCTGCTGCTGTTTTGTGCTTATAAATATAACCAAGGTGGTTGTGGTGGAGTCAAGAAATAATGAAAGAAATAAGAGTTTGATGCAAACTGGTAGGATTTTGCTAGGCGGGCATGCAAAGCCTCTAACAGGAGGAAGCTAGGATCAAGGAGGAATCAAGGAGGATCTCTGGAGAGAGCAAGATGTGGGGAGATTAAAGGAGAGAAAAAGTGGCCGCTGTTAGACTGCTTGAAGTCAATAAGGAAAATAGAATTAGGGACCCCAAACAGAGAGGGATTTGACTCCAAATGTTGAGAGGCAAATGAAAAAGTCTGGGATTAAACTCCACTTCTAAAACTATGTAGAAGTGAGCACAAAATATCCCCATGGCAGTGGAAATACTTCCCAAGAGGTCCAGCTAGACTCAGGATAATAGAAGGCAAAGGCAAAGGCAAAATAGATAGATAAATAGACAGACAGACAGACAGACAGACAGACAGACAGACAGATGATAGATAGATAGATAGACAGATAGGCAGGCAGGCAGGCAGATAATCATGTGACCATCTTTTGCGGCCTTATTAGGAGGTTGCAAAAGATCAGCACATGACCCTGGGACACTGCATCTGTCACAAATATGAAACAGTTGCCAAGCATTCAAAGTTTAATCATGTAACCATGAGGATGCCACAAGTGTGAAAAACAGTCATAAGTCATTGTAACTTCGCATGGTCACTAAACAAATGGTTGTAAGTCGAGGACTACCTGTACTGTGCCTTTGAAATATGTTTCACCTTTAAAGAGACTACTAGTGCAAGAGGCAGAAAGTGAAGAAAGTCTGCATATTATTGTTCAAAGCTATTTTTGTACTTGTATGATGCTGTCTGCATAAATGTGTGGTTTTTTATTCTTTGATGGAAGAAGTCAAGCTGTTATTCATAATTAGAGGTTTGCTATTTTTTTTAAAAAAAAATCTTGGATAGCTGGGGAGAGAGGGGGGAGACAAAAATTATCGTTCAATGATTCTAATAACTGAAAACTTTGCAAAAGGCTTGTTTCAAAGTGAATTTCAAAGGAGCTGGAGGGATTTCAAGGGATCACTCTTGGAGTACCTTGTTTTAACCAGAACAGTCATTGTGTTAAAGTATTATTACTTTAAGTCCATGGGTTCTAACATTTATATGATCTGAAGAGAAACAGGTTAGCAATCTTAGGCAGCCAAACTACTACTCTGCATTAGCATTGTAGTCTCCTGGCTAATATAGTATCACCAAAAGACACACACACACACACACACACACAGAGAGAGAGAGAGAGAGAGAGAGAGAGAGAGAGAGAGAGAGAGAGAGAGAGATGGGATGGCTGTAGGCTTTTCAGTAGACTTGGTCTTTTTGAGTCCATATTTAGTCCACTGATTCTCCATTTTAATCCATATAGAAGAGAAATTTTGGACATACCAATAAAGTTCAATAAAGTTGACTTACAGAACTGAAGGGCACATCCTCCATTTGTGGATATTTCATGGAAATGTTCTTCATGAAGTAGGATGAAATTTAGTAGATTTCTTTATTTCAGTAGACAGGTTTTCAGTGACCATGATTACAATAAGGCTTGTGGTCCCATTCAATTGAACATGAATAGGAACACTTTTCAGAGTTTCATCTACCATTGAGGTGCAAAGGGAGAAGAACAAACTGGACAAAGGACCATAAATGTAGTTCTGGTTTTGGGAATTCATGTATTGCAGGAAAATGTATCAAAAAGTCATCAAAAGACTTTCAAAACAGATCAGATCAGTTTAGAAGGAAAGGACAGTTAATGGCTACTGGTTCAAAGAATCAGAGGCAGCTTGATGAAAAGAATAAATGGAAAGGTAGCACGGCCTCTTCTGAGTTTCCAACAGGCTTTCCTGATATTGTTGAGCAAACAGTTCACACTAGCTCTGGTCATTGTCCAGAGGCATTCAGAGGTAGGGAAAAGGGGGGAAACAAATGATGAAAGTATATAATGGTGTAATGCAAATCTCCCCCTTTTGCATACATGTCATCTTATGTGAGCTTGAGAGGCAAAATGCAGAACAACGGCATGTTACTTGTGCATTGCCACAACACTGCAGTCATCATTTTGAGGAAAGCATCAAATCCCATAGACACCTCTACTGTTGCCCCTTGGCTCTTCCTTCCATTCAAACTATGATCCCTAGTTAAAGAAAATAATAATAATTGCCACCAGGCTGGGAACAAGAATTATTGCATCATTAATGAGTTGTAGATGCATATGTAAAGTTTCAAAGATCAAGAAATCAAATTGGATCTCTGTCATAATCTGTCACCATGAAAATTACAATTCTGGCTAATAATTCAAGATGCAAGGGAATGTGGCTAGGTTTTCACAAAGGTGCTTCAAAAGAGAGCAATGAAATGCAGCCATATGTAAAACTACACACACTCATTAGCACTGAGCTGTAGACGTGGAGCCAAATTAACATCCTTTCATTGTCATTACTTAGGTGAAGGCAGCTGGTTCTTCACTGTAAACAAATGGAGCCAAGTTTTAGATTTACAGTCCCTTCTTTCTGTGAATCTCTAGGGTTATTTATTAGATCTGCATTATATGAATTTCTTCATTACCCTGGGAGAAAAGAGTAATCAATTCTCCCAGGATCAGCATATTTCACTTCTTGCCATACAGAATCCATTAGTGCTCATCTCCTCCTACTCAGAGAAATTCAAAAATCTAGCTGCAACATCTTGATGCTTTGAAGTGTAGCAATAATAAGAAGAAAATCAGATCCTTCCCTCCTGCAAATAATAATTTCCATCACCCATACATTCTAAAAATGAAGGAAGGTGAACTATTAGATTCCCAAGTGCATTAAAAAAATTACAACATAGGGATGTAATTTTCATCAGGAAAATAGTAGAGCATAAAAGACTCAAGATGGAACTCCGTATGTTTTTATAAATATGAAACAAAGTAAGAATGGTTACCCAAGGACTGCATTCTGTACCTATTAATCGGATTCTTAGGATTCTCTCTTAGTTATATTAAAAAGTTTTATGCACATTTCTTTTAGACTGCTTCTTATTGTGAAAATGTTAACAAGCTCTTTTAATAAATTAGTTCTGTGGAGACTTAGAGACTACATTTGTATATGGGCAGTATTTCTATTACTTTCTGTACTGATCTATAGAAAATTGTTCATTGTTAAACAGAATAATAAAATAACAGAATTGGAAGCAACTTTAGAGGTCTTCTATTCCAACCCTATGACCAAGCAAGAGACCCATTACCATTCCAGACAAACGTCTGTCCAGTCTCTTCTCAAAAGCCTCCAGTGATAGAGCACCCATAGCTTTTGAAGCCATTCCCCTGGTTCATTGTTCTCACTGCCAGGAAATTTCCCTTTAGTTCTGGGTTGCTTCTCTCCTTGATTAGTTTCCATCCGTTGCTTCTTGTTTTGCCTTCAGGTGCTTTGGAAAATAGCTTGACCCCCTCTTCTTTATGGCAGCCCCTTAGATACTGGAACACTGCTATTATGTCACCCCTAGTCCTTTTTTTTCCTAGATAGACAAACCCAATTCCTGCAACCATTCTTCATATGTTTTAGCGTCCAGTCTCCTAATCAATTTTGTTGGTCTTCTCTGCACTCTTTCCAGAGTCTCAGCATCTTTTTTATATCGTGGTGACGATATACTGGATGAAATATTCCAAGTGTACATTAGAAAGACATTATAAAGCAGTCTATCCCTGTGTTAATGTTTACATGTGAAATTATTGCCTCATAAAAATGCCCACAATGGATGGATCTACTCGCCATTGCTGGTTTTGCATAAATTCAAATTCTTCTAGTCTTAAATTTAATCCATCCCATTTTCCGCTGTAAGCAATTTGTGATATATTTTTTTAAAAAGTACGTGAGATTGTACTTCTGCATATATACAGTACTTGTATATGTTTATATCTCTATGATTCAATTTGTGCTGAATTATTTTAAATTTCTACATTTTGTAATTTTAAAATTGCTTTGACTGTCTTGTATAGTGCTTCAGGATATGTTTTATGTGGGAAGTGGTTTATAAATGACTTAACTGAATGAATAAGAACTTAATATAATTGTTCACCAGAGTGCCGTAGCTTTCTGTACTACAAAAAACTAATATATGCCTTTTAAGCTCTAGGAAAAAAAACACAATTTGCTGACTTTGGTTTCCTAAAAGAGATATTTTGCCTTGTTAAAAGCAGACTTTAAAGTAGCAATTAATGAATAACTCTCTAATTCCCCCACAACACAGACAAACTGACCCTAAGGTGCAGTTTTTAATGAAGAAGTTTCATTGCAATATACTTGCCATTGTAATAAACTAAAACATTGCTTTAAAGTGTAATTGTTGAAAGGACATTTCTTTGTTGAAACACCATCTAGTTAATTAGCTATTCCCATCCCGTTTTGACTAATGCAGTTCTTTCAGTCTGCCTTGTTAATGTATAGTAATGTCATTCGAAACGTAAACTGCTTTAAAATTCCCATTATTTGTGGCAGAAATATTTCCAATGAAAATTATTTTCCACAGAAATATTTGCAAGAAAATAAGGGATGCATTTCTTGGTTAGTTTTGTTTGTTTATAAGCTAATTTGCTAGTGATACAAACTTAAGGATGGTAATGTAGAACAAAATCAATCTGTGGTAAGGCTCTGTAATTTCAATGATAAAGCAATACGAGCACCTTCCATCAACAGTGGGAGCTAAAATCTATTGAGAAATTACATCCCTTTTAGGAGACTATGTAGACCAAAATAAATAATCAGCTCCACATTAAGGCTAAACTACTTTTATTAATATTGGTTATAGAAACAGGATATTGCAAGTTTGTCTGTGCTTAATTCCCTCCCCCATCCCCAGTTATACTGATGTGAATTAGGGAGATTTCTGTCTGAGTCTAAAGTGCATGTATTCCTCTTGTTTTTGACTTAACCATGTTTATCCCTTGCTGTTTTGGATCTGGCCTATCTCTGGCAAGATCATCTTCTTTACTCTCTACATTCTGCTGATGTAATGTTATGTGGGGATCACCTTAGAGACAGGAGAACTGCAAGGTAGGTGTTGGTCAGAGAAGAGATGCGTGAGCTTTCAGAAAGAATGGGGCTTGGCATACATGTCAGAAGGGACCTTCCTAGTTACTTGGACTGTAAAGGCAAAGGGGAAAAGATATACTTTCAGATTTGCAGTATTTTGTTAATGTAGTTTGAAAGATGGAACTAGTACTTCTGGATCTCAATTACCTCACAAGGTTGTCATCTACCTCCTATGGAGATTATCATAGTTAATAGGAGACTGAATTTGCCCATTAAATCAGCTGTACTAGGAGAAGACATGTGGAAATAACCACAGACATGCTACTTCAATTGGATTCCGCCCAAAATCATTGCTTTTGGGTACTACATGATATAACATTAAGGTAATGTTAGATCCAAAATTCATTGATATTGAAGCAAAGAGGGAGAAAAAATGGTTGCTTCTACCAGTTCATGCAATTTTAGTGAAGGTGTGTAGTATCGTAACTCTAATTGATAGCCAGAAGAAAGATCAGTGCAACTATGGAAAAATCATATGGTACATTGTTCATTTGTGCAGTCCTCATTTTACCAACCTCGGAAAGATGGAAGGCTGAGTCAACCTTGAGCTGGTCAGAATCGAACTCCTGGCAGTGGAACGCAGAGTTAGCTGGCAGTGCTGCATTCTAACCACTGCACCACCACAACTCATTGATGTAGGTTACTAACATATTAAACCTCTGCATAGGGCTGGTTTAACCTAGTTGACAGGTAAGATAAAGTTCTTCCTGTTGCTTGTACATACAAGACATGAAGCAAGCAGGCCATTAGTGCTATTGTCAGTTACAACTACACCTTAGTTAGTAGCGGGTTCAAATTATTATGTGCCCATATAATAGACAAACCCATCATGGACCTCTGGAAGTTGTTTCTTGGAAGAGAGGTAAGAAAAGTTCATGGAGATAAATATTATGCTTAATTTGTGATGTTTGGTACAGCATGTATGACTAGAGAGTTTGTAGCCACATTATGTTATATGCAATAAATATGCCCTTGCTGATTTGAATTGCTCCATGACAGGGCTTATCAAAACACTTGGAAAGAAATAAGTTGTCATCTATAATCAACAACCCCAGATTATTTAATTATAGCAAATGTCAACTGCCAAAGAAATAGTAAGTGCTTTGTAGTTTGTAGGTAATACTTGCTTTGCCTTCTGTGGTGGTGCCGCTCCTCCTCAGAGTTACTTTGTCTGAATTACCACATGTTTTTCCTGAGCTATTCTTCACTAATTTCTCCTGGCATTACTGAATTCTTTTCCTCAACTTCAGTGCCCTCCTTTTGACTTGTGCTTTCGTCACTGGAGTAATGCAACTGACAAGTGTGTATATGGAAGCTGACACAACTCATTGATATATATTGTGCTGTCTGAGAGCAATTTGCCCAAAGATCATAGCCTACTTAGCTATTTGTCTTACACCTAGCGGGACAGACATAATTGCATAGCCTATCCATCAACATACAGAGGGAAGGTTTGGTGGGAATTTGGAAATGCACAATAAGAAAATGAGTACTGTATAAACAAGATAAGATAAAAGGTGACACACGGTAGAGCCAGCCTGTCTTGGGAATGAAGGGTCATGGCTAGCTGTGTACTGTTGAGTCCCAAAAGACTTTATGAGGGAATAGAAGCTTTAAAGTTTCAACAGTAGTGCTGACACATTGTGGTAGCACTAGAAAGGTAGAGGTAGAATTTACAAGTCCCTCAATCCTGATTAGGGGAAGAGCAACATTATGCCTGCTATAAGAGTAGTTCAACCTGGTTTTTGTGGAAGATGTGGGACCTGCAAAGCAGTCTTGATAAACAACTCTCCCACATTACTCATCCTCTAATCAACACATGGAGGATATGGCCTTACCATGGTTCATCCTTCTTAGCATCCTTGTCCGTATGCATCAGTTTGCTATAAACAAAGATTTTGTTAACTGCCAAACTTTAAGAAAGTTTTTACTCAACCATAACTGGCCTTAGCCCTTCCTATAGCATGTGGCTTGACATTGTTTTGTGGTATATGCATATCACAGTTGCACTTTCCAGACATTAGAAACATTGTATCATATTAATAGCAAAAGAAAAAAGTGGTGGTCTCGATATTGTTATTGTTATTTCGTCACTGGAGTAATGTTATTATTGAGGCATCAACTGTAATTTCAAGGCCCTAATCCATCTTGGAGACAGATAAGCATACCATATATCCTATTTTAAGAAACTCCACAGAACATGGGGTAGCTAGAGGGTCTCTCATCCATTCTTGAGATCTGCTAAACCTGGACAGCAAGATCACACAACATGAAGCAACTGAATCTATGTTGCAAACTGTGAAATATGACCAGAATGTAGAATTTGGACTAAAGTTGTATTTCACAGAACTTGCAGAGAATCTGCAGAATTGTTATTTGGTGGGTTAGGACGCTGAGCTTGTCGATCAGAAGGTCGGCAGTTTGGCTGGTCGAATCCTGAGTGCCGCGTAGCAGAGTGAGTGCCTGTTATTCGTCCCAGCTTCTGCCAACCTAGCAGTTCGAAAGCACGTAAAAATGCAAGTAGAAAAATAGGGACCACTATGGTGGGAAGGTAACAGCGTTCCGTGCACCTTTGGCATCTAGTCATGCCGGCCACATGACCACGGAGACGTCCTCAGACAAGCACTGGCTCTTCGGCTTTTAAACGGAGATGAGCACCAGCCCCTAGAGTCGGAAACAACTAGCACGCATGTGCGGGGGAACCTTTACCTTTACCTTTAATATATAAGAGTATTAAAACATTATGAGCTTTAAGAAAACTTGATTTGGAATGATTTTTAAGGGACTCTAAAAAATATGGGGGAAAAGTCAGATTCCAGATCAACAGATTCTAATGGTCTTTGTTATAAATGTCATACAATCCCATAGATGAGTTAAGACTCACCAACTGTATCATAATATTGGCAATTTTTGTTTCCAAATTGTTTTTTTAATGGTAGCTCAACATTTTATTTGTTGACATCATATGTTTGGCTTCATTTCAAAAGACTTTTGGAATAATCAGCTCAGTTCTCTAGGAAACCTCCTTCTGCCAATTTCATATGTATGAAAGCAAAGAGACTAAATAAGATGGTGACAGAACTTCCACAGTGGCTGCAAAAAGGATTAAAGAAAGCAGATGTTCTTATCCATGTTTAATTCAGGTTTCATGCAAAACTATTTACTCCTGCCTTGGCCAGCTGCACATAATGCTCATTCCCAAGACATGTGATGCTTGTCAGAAAAAAACAAATCCTTCATATTGGATTGGGAAGATAGGCAACATGAATAGAATAGAATAGAATAGAATAGAATAGAATAGAATAGAATAGAATAGAATAGAATAGAATAGAATAGAATAGAATAGAATAGAATAGAATAGAATAGAATAGAATAGAATAGAATAGAATATTATTTATTAGCCAAGTGTGATTGAACACACAAGGAATTTGTCTCCAGTGCATAAGCTCTCAGTATACATATAAGCAACAAAATGATAAATCATAAATCATAAGATACAATCATAAATCATGAGATACAACCAACAAAATGATAGCCGTAAGATACCAAGAGGAATAGGTAATAGGAAAGGTGTGAGAAGGATTATGGTAATACAGTCCTACTACATGGTTAGATATCCTTAGACATAAGACAGTGCTATGGGAATTAGGTGTTTAGCCTAGCGATGACATCGGGGGAAAAAACTGTCTTTGTGTCTAGTTGCTTTGACATGCAATGCTTTATAACAGCATCTTGAAGGGAAAAGTTGAAAGAGTTTATGTCCAGGGTGCAAGGGGTCTGTAGATATTTTCTCAGCCCTCTTTCTGGCTCAGGCAATATACAGGTCCTCAATGGAAGGCAGGCTGGTTGCAACTGTTTCTTCTGAAGTTCTAACTATCCGTTGAAGTCTGTGTGTGTCCTGTTTGGTTGCTGTGCCAAACCAGACAGTTATAGAAGTACAAATGACAGACTCAATTACTCCTCTGTAGAACTGAATCAGCAGCTCCTTGGACAGTCTGAGCTTTCTGAGTGGTTTACTATCTGAAGAACCCACATACCACCCCTAAATATATGACACCTGTCACATTCTGCCACGGCCCAGAACAATGTGTCACATATTGCATGAAAGTGTGTGACTGAAACTCTGAAGTCAAGTGGTTATCTGTATGGATTCATATTTCAGTACCCTCTTGTGGTGTTCCTGTTATGAGAATATAATCTGGCACATCAGCATGAAACAAATTACTTCCTTTCTGCTGGGTAATTATTTTGCTTTCCACAGCCATGTCACCCTATGGGGCATGACTTGTCATTGGAAACAGCAAGATTGGGGGAAAGACTGTTGATCAAAGCTTTTCAATAGCATACCACACGTTTAAGGTTAAGGCAGTGGTCTGAAGCCAAGAGAAAGAACACTGTTTTTTTAATAAGCACAGAGCACTGCTATAAATCTCAAGAGGTTTTATGGGATTTTATTTGCTACATTATTTTGTGCAATGATAGCTTGATGAACACTGTCATAATTTCTCCTTTATGACTTTGGCCTTATGTCATTTAAGGATGTTTGAATAATTCACCAAAAATACAGAGGGCAATAATATTTAAGATGGTTATATAGCGAGAGATTCCATTCCTTTGTTACTATTACTTTTCCCTTGTACCTCATGGTGATTACCAAGAGATGTTTAAAGATGGCAGGAAAACGGACCTTTTGCAATTTGTCCGGAAAATATCAAATATAGCAAATATTCCAAGATGGACAATATAGCACTTCCGAGGATTTTTCAGGAATAAAATTCAGTTGGTCCCAGATTCTTTTTTCCCTGCCCAAATTCTCATAAACCTCTTTTCCTAGGAGTTATTATACAAGTTTCTGCTGATCATGTAGGCTTTATTCCAGAATTTAGATGGCCAAAAAAATGTTTTAGAATGGAATAGAATAATAATAGGGTTGGAAGGGACACTGGAGGTCTTCTAGGCAAGCCATCCCACTGATTATTTTTTCTAACTGTCAGTAAATTTCTCCTAAGTTCTAGGTTGCTTCTCTCCTTGGTTAGTTTCCATCCATTGTTTCTTTTTTGAAAAAAAATATGTTTTATTGATTTTTAACATAATCAGCTTAATATTTGGTAAACAGTGTTGTCTAGGTTAGAATTTTTTTAAAAAAATCAATGACAATTAATTTCTATAATTCTACAGTGCTTGATTTTGTCTTCTTCCAATAATATTCTCTTTTGCCAACCTTAAATTGATACAGTTCTTATTATTTGAATAAATGACAATTAAATATAAACATTTTGCTCATTTTTCTGCAAATAATAACCATATCAATATAAAGTTGTTTTTTTTCTGATTGATCATCATCTTGGTTGCCTCATCATAGGTCCTGTTTACAAAGTTCTTATTTTAATTTGTTTTCACCACAATATTCAAAGCATTCTTACTGGTTAAGATTTTCTCAAAATTAGTTACAGTTAGGTATTGAAGTCTTTTTTCTCATACAAGTCATCCCAACACTTTTTACATTTCTCATATCTTAAAAAAAAAAGAAAAAGAAGCAGAGAAAACATTTCTTTTATATAAAGCATCCCAACATTTTTATATTTCTCATGTCGAAAAGCAAAACACAAAAGAAAAAGAAAGATAAATACTATGTTACTTGAGGGCTTCATCCCTCTTAAACTAATCTTCATTTATATCCAAAATCTTTCTATTTCTTTAACCATATTAAAACAAATGTTTAATTTTTAAATATTCCCTCTGGTAAATTCCATCATCTAGTTTCTTAATTTTCACTTTAGCATTTTTTTTTATTTATTTTTTGCCAAACATCTTTCCTGATCAATATGCTTCACTGAATCAAAGAATCTTCCCATAATCTTGAAAATGTTGTTGCAAGTACAAAAGGCAAAACACGTAAGATGTTTTTATAGGAAGGTTTCACCCCTTTCCATTCTTTGAGAATATTTTCCTTCCTTTCTTTCTTGTTTTTATTTATCATTTTTTGTCTCTCAAGTTCTTGTAGTTCTCCTGGCAGAATCAATTTTGTCAAATCTTTTTTCTTGTCCTCGAACCTATTTTGTAATCTTAGAATGTAGGTTATCTTTTCCATGTCCAGTATTTCCTGTAAGTATTTTTTTTTCCTTCTGGGTTAAGTCATACTTCCTTCTGTTGTTAAATTCCATCTTAAAATCTCTCTCTTCTGTCTCGTATTCAGTTGTCTGTTTTTTCTGCTCACTCTCTATTTTTATTTTCTGAGAATTTTTGTGTTGTAAAGTTAAATTGGGTTATTTTTAATTTACTCATGGTTTGAGATCATTGTTGTTTGAATTAGATGCAACATAGCATAGATCTCCTTCTGGAAAGTATTTGTTTTTTCTTGGTACATTCTTTCTGCAGAGCTAGTTTAGAAGTCTATCTTATATAGCTTTCTCCTTGATGACCACACACAGATGGTCATCATCTTGCAACATTAAGAAACTTGTTCCTTGTTCTTTCTTGCTGACCATCAGTTTCCATACATACCCATGTACATCTGAAGCCTCCATCCATCTGCTACTGTCACTTCCCTATGTTGCCCAGTTCTAACTTTCTTGTTCCAAATATTCTTATGAAATTGTCTACTTTGCAAAATTATATTACACAAAAAGCAATTGCATAGCAAATTACAAATAGTTTTTTTACAGTATATTGTGAAACCACCCCAATAGAGACTTTGGTTCATTTCTCTTTCATGGGGCCTAATTAAATTCGCCTAGGCCTAATTACACGTAAAGGATCAATAGGCCATATTGGTGTTTCTCACATATCTACAAGTTAGGTAACCTACAGGGATTTAACAGCATTAGCAACATTGAAAAAGTCTTGCACTATTGATCATCTGTTTCAGAGTTTCATACAGACATATACTGCTTAATAGTCCAGAAATTCTCTGTGCTGCTCATTTGGGTGTCTGCAGTGACTGACTGAATGAATGTAAGGCGAAGACTACCCATGGTGCAAAGACTAAAAGACAGTTTGAAAATAAATTTTAAAACTGGCTCAAAAATTAGGGCAGAAATATCCAAGTCCCAATTGTATGCATGGCATTTCCCGCTGCCAACACCCACTTACTATTCTTCCTGTCTTGCCTGCCACTTATTATTATTTTTTTACTTATCCCACACCCTCCCACTGAAATCTGCCCATGGCTGCTAACTGATAAATCAAACATCATGGATAAAATTATACCAAACGCTAAGAAACATTAAAAACATCATGCTAGCTTAAATCATTTACAAACAGCAAGAGTTGACAAGCAATAAAACTCACAGTCACAATCGTAAAGGCCTGCGTGGCAATCTTAAAAATCACATATTTCTAACAGGGGAAACGGTTGCATATATATATATATATATATATATATATATATATATATATATATATATATATATATATACCTGTACTTTCTTCTTAAAGCAATCTGTAAGGAGTGGGGAGAGGAGCAGGAGTTCTAAGAGATCCATAGACCTTGTGCTAGTATTGATAAAGACCTGACCTTCATTGATTCTCTGCATGCTCCTCTCCAGGTTGGTCCTTCAAACAAATTTTTCATCAAATATTCAATGCACAGTGCTTATGTCAACACGTTTTACATTTGGTGCAGATTCTACACTAAATAAATATGGAGATCTGACTAAAACATGACGTGTTGAACTCCAGGTTGTATTTTTTTAACTCCCTGACGTGCTTTTTCTTTTGTAATCTGTAACCTCAGTTATAATCTCGCTATATCTATCTTCCATGTCTGTCTGTCTGTCTGTCTGTCTGTCTGTCTGTCTGTCTGTCTGTCTGTCTGTCTATCTATCTATCTATCTATCTATCTATCTATCTATCTATCTATCTATCTATCTATCTATCTATCTTTATTTCAACAGAATTTTCATAAAAAGCTTCTCAAGAAGATGACCTTTTGAGACCTTAGTGGGATTTTGATAAATCTTGGGCATTTGGGTCATCTTTTGAAGTGGTGAATATTTTAAACAAATGGGCCCCTCACCTGATTTAAAAAAAACAAACCTACTGATTTATTGTATAGGAAGCTGCTTGCAGGATGTATCAAGAAATTCCCATTAGAAGGATGGAAAGCTACATGCACAGTGAAAATGGTTCCATTATGATAAATTCTGGAACAAACCATCTTGGGTTTTCTTATGCACGATACCCTGTTAAAATGTTTTCTCTATAAAATTGCATCAAAATCCAAGGCAATCTGAACATGCAAATATGGCAAATAAGCAACACGCAGTTGAAGTGAACTTGTTACGGTATTATTTCCCTCTTGGAGACACAATACTTGCAATTTTAAACTCTGCATGAAATAGCTATGTATTCATTTGACGGGTTGTTACCAGATGCCTCTTTCCTTCTGGCAACTGTAGCCCTCATTGCATCCTGACCTTAAGTAGCTGATACACATCTCTCTTAATTAATTGAATGATTAAAAACATTGTTGCTGTGATTAAATGCCTTACCTCTCAGGCAACATGCACAAACTAATGTTATTATGTAATATTAAGACCATGAGATCTATGTTATACTACATGAGCATATTTAAGACATGATTTCAAATGTCTAGTAAAATAATCTCCTTAGCAAAAGCTATACACATTGTGCTTCTATATTTTTGGAAAGGAAAATGAATCGGAATTGAAAAACTCTGTTTCTCTGTCTGACTCTGAAATGAAAAAAAATCATTCATGCAAGAAGTGGGTAAATTGGTTATATTTTTTATAATGCCAAGCCTAAGTTAATTCCATCCCATTTTAGCAGCCTTAAATGTTCCTTAAAGCACTGCATGAAGGTTTATATACATTTTCATAGCAATTTTTATTTTGCACATTATGGTGCACTGCCATGTTTATCACTTAGACATAGATCTTGTCTAGTTACATGCATTTTTGCACAGATTTCCCATCCCATCCCATCCATCCTAAATTCTGCATGCAGAATTTTCAACTAAACTAATTTGGTTGGCTGGTTTTCCTTAATGCATTCTTAACATGTCTCTTGATAAGAGAGCAGCATTTCACAGTGCCACCGGAAAGCCCATTTCTTCCATCAAAGTGAAGCAGCCTCTTTGGGTTTCAATATACAAGGGACAAATTTTTGCACAAAACTGTTTATAAGGGATGCTATTCATCAAACTTTGTCTAAGTACAGGTAGTCCTCAAATTAGGACCACAACTGAGCCCAGAATTTATGTTGCAAGACAGTTGCTAAGTGAATTTTGTCCCACTTTTATGACCTTACTTACCACAGTTGTTGAATTGCTACAGTTGTTAAGTTGGTAACATGGTTGTGAAGTGAATCTTGCTTCCTCACTTTGCTTGTCAGAAGGTTGCAAAATGTGATCACGTGACCCCGGGACACTGCAACCATCATAAATATGAGTCAGTTGTCAAGCATATGAATTTTGATCAGGTGGCCATGGGGATGCTGCAATTGTGGTGAGTGTGAAAAAATGGTCATAAGTCACTTTTTTCAGTGCTGTTGTAATTTTGGTCAGTAAATGAATTGCTATAAGTCAAGGATTACCTGTGTACACATGATGTGCATAAAGCCAAATTGCGAGCTATGGTGGCAATAATGTGGTGGAATCACAAGCTAAAAGAGAGAAGGGGGAATAAATTAGTGGGCCAGCATGGAGTTGCTTTGTGGGAGGAAACATCATATACCAGACTAGTGAAGGTTATTCACAGGTTCCCAAGGGAATGCAACCAGTCTGTGCAAGATTCGTGCAATATAGATGATCAACAATAAATAAACTGTGTTTACCTATTAACAAAGTTGTTCTTCCTTGCACCTTACAAATAATGTATTCCACCAGAAGCGTCACCCATGCCAGACAGGCCTTATCACAAAACTCAGACTAAATGTATGCATTGAAGAGCCTTGGTGGTGGTTCCAATGCAGTATTGCAGGCTAACTCTGCATTCTCACTGCCATAAGTTTGACCCTGACCGGTTCAAAGTTGACTCAGCCTTCCACCCTTCCGAGGTCAGTAAAATGAGGATGTCAGAACCTGTTCCTTTGCTGGGGAGGAGGAGTTTTGTTGGTTGCCCCTATTCTTTTCCTTTCTGCGGGTTCTGTCATACTCCTGGGGGGAGAAGGGAAGCTTTGGGGATTTGACATGTGAATTCTTGCTTTCACTTAGCCACTACAATGTATCCTCTCCATTTCCTCTATCTGCTTGCTCTTTGAACTGTCTCCCATTGATACCAGCCTGGGGTGAGAAAGGAATGTGCCTCCATCCATCTGGCTTATCTCTTGCTGCGGAAGGAGGGGTGCAAAGACCCAGCAATGTTTTCACAGCCTTGGGAATGGAGTCTTATCAGCCCCATTCCCACAGTGGACTTAACACCTGGGGATTGGCCCATTTGAACTGACCAGATGAACTATTGGGGTGGGGTTTGCTTTTTGCTCCTTTAACCTATTGATTTGAGCAGGAAACCCTCAGATCCTGCCTTCTATGCCTGCTGTCAGCTTCTCCTAATAAAAGTTCCTTTTGGGATGACTCCATTCTAAGAGTTCTGCTTTCTTGCGAAGAGGTTTTGAAGTGGGCCCTTACAAAGGATCCACATTGTTGGAGGCAATATGCTGACTCTGTAAACCACTTAGAGTGGGCTGAAAAGCACTGTGAAGCAGTATACAAGTCTAATGCTGTTACTATTGCTAATTCATTTGGAGATATTTCTGTTTTTGCCTAAATGTGGGAATTCCTGATGAATTTCAATGAAATTTATATTTGATTGACCCCCCCCTCTCTCTCTTTTAATAAAATCCTCTTCTATTTTTTAAATAGATTAAATCATCCTATAATGAGTGAAAACTAATAACAGAAAGCTTTGGGAATGAAAATTATAAGTACTGATTCTTCTGTCATTACTAGCTGTCAGTCAGAGAAGCCTGCTAAATTAGAATTACTAACATTGATAGGATAACCAGTTTAGTTTGCCAACTTTGAGGAATTCCATCAGTAATAAGGGTTGCCAGGGTAGCATCGCCCCCCTCGCCCCCCCAAAAAAGGTATTTCAATCCTGAAGTGTCCCACAACTGGGATGAACAGCAACTGGAAAATTAGGTCTTTTTGCAGCCACTGCCCCTTCATTAAAATACATTTTTTCATTTCCTACCAGATATGTCTATGGACATTCTCATTCATCCAGGTCATAATTATCCCAAAGATGCTTTTTCACGAGGCAAGTGAAAATGTCCCTTTTAGTGGTGCCATGCAGAAAAACACTCTGATGGGAATCTTGACTTTGTGGCTTATTACTTTTTAACAGCTGCATATTGGACAACCATTTGTCAGAAATGGTATAGGGTTTCCTGCCTGAGCAGGGGTTGGACTCGAAGACCTCCAAAGTCTCTTCCAACTCTGTTATTCTATTCTATTCTATTCTATTCTATTCTATTCTATTCTATTCTATTCTATTCTGTTCTGTTCTGTTCTGTTCTGTTCTGTTCTGTTCTGTTCTGTTCTGTTCTGTTCTAATGTGAAAATATTATTTAAGGCACTGTAAGTAGAAACTGCTACACTAGCTCTTTTCAACTCAGGTTTACATCTTTGTCAATTAATAAAAGTGAACATAATTATTTCCATAATTTCATCTGAAAGAAAACTCCTCTTTTGAGATCAAAGAAATGTTCTTTACATTATCATTTTTCAGTGACGAAAAAAGAAGTGCATGAATAGAAGGGAAATACTCTGTGAAATGTCTTTAATGGTGGTAAGACTGACAATTAAAAGAGACTTAATTTCCATTGTGTGGCACCTACCTTAGAATATTGCCATTATTTCAAGGAAATATTTTGCATTATTGATAGCTGATCTGTCTATAGATTCCTTCAGTGCCAAAGAGACATTCGTGATTTTATATGACCTGATCACAAAGTCTTTTACAGTTTGTTTTTTCTATTACTCCTTTCAAAGATTTATAAGCCAACTGTCTGCATAAAGCTTCTAAAGATGGCTTATAACAAAATACAAACTATAAGACCACAATAAAACTAAGATAGTAACCAAAGAAGATGAAATCTGCAACTGAAACTATTTAGTGATACATAGTCCAGTATAGATCTTGTTGATTTTACTAGCCATATTAGCAAAGCAGAATTCTAATACATAAAAAAGAGAAGTTGAAGAAAAAAAGTATATCTTGATTGAGATTTTTTATAATGTGGGATGCAAGTAGAGGTATTAAATTTCTTTTAATTTACATGGCCTTTTACAGAAATGTCCTAAAATAATCTCTCAAGCTGTACGTTTTCTGCATAAAAACATTCACATTAATTTCTTACCAACAGTACTCCAATCAGCCACCATTGCACTGTTCCAGAACTGTATTTCTCAACCTTGGCAACTTGAAGATATGTGAATTTATAACTTCCAGAATTATGTTCTAGAACATTTTTCCAATTTCCCAATCTAATCCATAGCCCTGGGATTTTCTTATGGTTTCCCATCCAAATCCTAATAGCTTTTTCAGAAACTTGCCATTATCAGCTTGGTTAGTTTCCCTGTTATGATTAAGCACAGTGTATATTTTGATCATGAATGATTTTGATATATGCAGGTCTATATTTTACATTACTGGCTTTGGAAGAATTCATGAAAATACAATCTGATTTTCTCTCCTAGAAGTTCTTATCAAAAGGCAAGGCAATTTTATATTATTCAGTCTTCTGAGCAATCATCTAAGGTATGTTTTACATATTGCATGACCTAGATGTACAGCTATAGTATTTCAAAAGGAGTAAATAGTGTTAGGCATATGGTGTTAGCCTACAATGTTGGGTTGAAAATATATTAACCATAATGCTATGGCTTTAAGAAGTTAATTGGCCAATGGGTGTGTAAGTGTTCTCATGGCCATAAGAGGAAGCTAGGAAAGTAGCTTCTCTCTCTCTCTGAATTCACTGATCTCTACTATTACTGTTTTTGCTCTGCTGTTGGTTTACTACTGTTGTAACCTAAACTGTGTATTGACCTCTGGACCGGTAAGAAGACTTTGTATTTTGGATTGCTACTTGGACTGTTTATTTTTGACTGTGCATTTATGTTTTTACACCACCTCAAAGTAAAATACTTTTTGCTTTTAGAACTCAGTGTATTTCTGTGTGTGACTTTTACTGCTCTCAGTGCCCTTCCTTGTCTGTGCAACTCTTTGGTAGCACAAGGAGACCTCTGCACAATAAATTCCATAACACTGGTTATGGGCCCAGGCCTGTACTGAGAGTAAGTACACACAGTATTCCTAGCTGAGTTTGTGTTAGCTATTTGGTGTAAAATGGCACAGGACCTGTTGTCAGGCATCTCCTGGATAACCCGGTTGGATGGGACAAACTATGTTTCCTGGTCCACAAAATGCTGCTTGCTTTTGCGCAAGGAAGGACTATGGGCTGTTGTAAATAACCCACCAGATACTACTGCTTGGAATCCAGATGACGAAGAGGATGCAAAGAAGTTAGACGACTTTAAACGTAGCAATGAGAAAGCTCTTTGCATTATTGGACTAACACTGAATGACCAGCAGCTTGTCCATATTCGTGGTGAGGAGTCTGCTGCTAGGTGTTGGGATGTTTTGCGAAGGCTTTATGTTCGAGACAGTGTGGGTGCACATATACACCTTACACGTAAGCTGTTTAGGACTCGTCTGCAGAAGAATGGAGATATGCTGACCCATTTAAATTACATGAAGGCAACTTTTCAAGAGCTTCATGAAAAGGAGCTGATTTTTTCAGAGTTGCATCAGGTCTACATTATTCTGTCATCTTTGGATGAGAGTTATGATGAGTATGTTTCTTCTTTGGAAGTCCTGACCAGAGAGGAACTGACATTGACTAACATTACTGGGAGACTGCTGGAAGAGTCCAGAAGAAGGCGTGACAGAGACCAGCTGAGAGAGACACAGCCACGAGAGAAGCAGCAATTTACCACTGCTTACAACGTCAAGAAATGTTATTCTTGTGGGGCTAGAGGGCATATAGCCAAATTCTGTAGAAAGGGAAGAAAACAGAATGTAAATAGCAGTGAGAAGGCTAAAAAGAGCATTGGTTTGGCTATTTCTGATGAACCAACATCCAGAAATAATGAATTGTGGGTTGTTGATAGTGGGGCTTCACAATGCATTACTAAAGTGAAAAAGAGGTTTGTTAATATGAAAAACAGCAACCAATATGTTTCACTGGCCAATGGTTGGAGGATGAAGGCCTCTGGTGAAGGTAATTCCTATTGTCCATGCATTGATGAACAGTTACCTATGTTATATATACCTAAACTAAGATTCAACTTGTTATCTGTAAGGGAATTGGTTAAGGTTGGGTTTGTGGTAACATTCAGAGGGGAGCAATGCACTATTGAGAGGAATGGAACCTGTGTAACTGCAAATTTGAAAAATGGTTTATTCGTTCTCACAAGTAACCAGGTTAGTACAGTTAAAGCTAACTCGATATGTGAGAACAAGAAGCCACATGATGAATGTATACATTTATTGCATAGGCGGTTAGGGCATGTAAACTTTAACTCACTACGTAAAACAGTGGAATTAGTAGAGGGAGTTAAACTGAAGCCATGTAGTAAGTATTTGAATTGCAATGCCTGTAATCAGGAAAAGAGCAAGGCAACTCCTGCAAACAGGATAAACGGCTTCAAAACAACTGTTCCTTTGGAAGTTGTGTTTGCTGATTTAATTGGACCCATGAAACCAAGTTTAGGAGGGTCATGTTATGTTTTAAGTATATTGGACCACTACTCTAGATATGGTTTTTGTTATCTGCTTAAGTCAAAGGCAGATACTTTCCAACAATTTGCAAACTGGCTGAAGTTCGTGGAGAGAAAAACAAAGAGAAAGGTTCAGTGCATAATTACTGATAATGGTACTGAATTTACAAATAAGTGTTTTGTTGATATGCTACAATCAGCTGGCATTGAGCATAAACATTCAGCCCCTTATAGGCCTCAACATAATGCTTTTGTTGAGAGACGTGGGCAAACGTTACAAGCCATGATGAGAACGATGTTAAGAGATTCTGGCTTAACAGATAGACTGTGGGGGGAGGCAGCAAAATGTGCAAACCATGTTCTGAATATAGTTGTTAATACTTCTACTGGTAAAATACCATATACTATATGGCATGGTAGAAGACCAAACCTTGATTACCTGCACACATTTGGCACCCCAGCTTGGGTCCACATTCCTGCACAACTCAGGAGTAAAGGCCAACATAGGGCTAGGCAATTATACTTCGTAGGTTACGAAGCTAACCATAGATCCTATCGTTTCTGGGAACGAGGCACAACTAATGTATATAACAGTGCTAGTGCAAAATTCCTTGAGCATGTTGGTTGGGATAGGTTAGAGCAAGAAACTGTTAATACTGATCCTCTAGTGTTTGAGGACTCCTCTGATAACGTAACTAGTAATGATAATACATCTCCTGTAAATATAAAAGATGAAGAGGAGATAGGGGAGATAAAAGATGAATCAGAGGAAGGAAAGGAGACAGAAATTCAAAGCCCTGTAATTCCTTGGCGTTCAACACGCATCAGACATCCACCTGATCGCTATGAAGCTAGTATATGTCAAGTTAATGTAGAGCCTTCTAACTATGATGAGATCAGGATGTATCCTGAAAAAGAACAAGCATCATGGAAAGCTGCAATGAACAGGGAGTTGAAGTCTTTGCAGAATCTTAAGGTTTATCAGAAAGCAAAACTGCCACCTGGTGAGCAAGCTATAGGTTGTAAATGGATATATAAAATAAAGAAGGGAGTAGATGGAACTATAACCCATAAGGCACGTTTGGTTGCACAAGGTTTTGCCCAAACTACTGAGGATTATGACGAGGTGTTTGCACCCAGTCTAAGGGCAACTACTTTAAGAGCAGCTTTAGTATGGGCGGCTAAAAACCAATATATGGTTAATCATGTAGATGTTGAAACTGCATATCTACATGCTCCATTGCAACATACTATTTATTTAAGAATACCACCAGGATTGACCAGTGATAGAGACCATGATTGTTGGGAGTTAAAGAAAAGCCTCTATGGATTGAAACAATCAGGCTATGAGTGGAACAAATGTATAGTAAATGAGTTAAGTGCAATAGGTTTTGTAGCCAGTAATGCTGATCCTTGTTTGTTTAGAAGGGAACACAACGGAGCATTATCTTTTCTCTTATTATTCACAGATGATATTGCAATAATAACAAAAACTGAGTTAGAAGCACAAACTATCATTTCAAGATTGCAAACTAAATTCACAATTAGAAATCTTGGAGAAATTAGCCACTATTTGGGGTTAGATATTGTGAAAACAAATAGGGGTTTTAAGATGTCACAAGCCAGTAAAATATCTCAGTTATTAAAGAGATACAATATGGAAATGTGTAAACCAGCAAAAACTCCGATGGCTATGGATATTAAGGACACTAATGTTGAGAGTCCTGTATTTGATAAGACTATGTACCAATCTTTGATAGGAAGTCTTATGTATCTGAGTAATTGGTCTAGACCTGATATTTCTTACTGTGTAAACCAATTGGCTAGGTACAACAATGAACCAACTGTTAGACACTGGCAATCAGCTAAACGAGTATTAAGGTATTTGAAACAGACTATTCACTACTCGTTATATCTAGAGCCAAATCGTGAGTTAATCCTTACTGCATATGCAGATGCGAGTTTTGCCTCTGATACAAACACTCGTAAATCTACCTCAGGGTTGGCTGTAATGTTGGGTGATTCTTTAATTGGATGGAAGTCTATTAGACAAAAACACATAAGCTTATCTACAATGGAGGCTGAATTTTCATGTCTATCAGTGTTATGTACAGAACTGCTAGTGTACAAACAATTATTGTTAGATATGGGTTTAAATGTAAATGATCCATTCATTGTATATGAGGACAATCAAGCTGCGATAAAGATGGCTAATAATGCTGCAGTAAGAACAAGATCTAAACATACTGATCTTCGTTATTTAAATGTCAGACAATGTGTCAAGGATAAATTAATACAGCTAGAGTATTGTTCATCTGATGTAAATATTGCAGACCATTTTACGAAGGTACAAAGTGCTGTGAAACACAATGTTAATTGTGAAAGAATGTGCATAAGATTGTAAGAGTTATATATTATTCTACCCAAAGGGGAGAATGTTAGGCATATGGTGTTAGCCTACAATGTTGGGTTGAAAATATATTAACCATAATGCTATGGCTTTAAGAAGTTAATTGGCCAATGGGTGTGTAAGTGTTCTCATGGCCATAAGAGGAAGCTAGGAAAGTAGCTTCTCTCTCTCTCTGAATTCACTGATCTCTACTATTACTGTTTTTGCTCTGCTGTTGGTTTACTACTGTTGTAACCTAAACTGTGTATTGACCTCTGGACCGGTAAGAAGACTTTGTATTTTGGATTGCTACTTGGACTGTTTATTTTTGACTGTGCATTTATGTTTTTACACCACCTCAAAGTAAAATACTTTTTGCTTTTAGAACTCAGTGTATTTCTGTGTGTGACTTTTACTGCTCTCAGTGCCCTTCCTTGTCTGTGCAACTCTTTGGTAGCACAAGGAGACCTCTGCACAATAAATTCCATAACAAATAGCATATGCAATTTTCATAGCATAAACAATACAGGGCTGATGTAAATAAGATTTCAATTGTAGGTGTACAGAGCATGTCAATTTACCTATTTTTAAGCAGGAATCCGTTCTAGTTTCTTCCTCATTCTGTAAATTAAAACACCTACACAAATGTATAAATTTTATTCATATTTGTGGTCTCAATTTTCCCTATTGTATGCATTTAGCATTCAACATTATCAATATCCTTTGATAATGAATACCCTTTTGATCAGAAAATGCAGAGAACTAATGTCATTTGGAAACAAAATTGTTTTGTGATCTGTGATCTTTGTATTAATCTGGGAATGTTTATTAAACTGCACTTAAAAGGCAGACCAAACTACATTTTTTCCATCTGGTCTTTAACAATTTCAAATATTATAAGCTGAGACTCAGCTTCTCACATTAAATCTTTGGCTTCCTCCACATAGTACAGCCTTTGGGGGAAAAAAACCCCTGTACCTACCTCAGAATTGGTTCGGAATAAAACATTGCTGAAAATTATAGCCAGCTTCTTTTTGACATTTTCTTCTTCAGTTGAGGGTGAAATGCAATCCCTCTATTCTTTTAAATAAATATGGGCAAATATATTTCTCCATTGTCTTAGAAATAATGTTACTTGCCTTAAACTGTACAAGGAGGTCAATACATTTTTGGTTGCTTCTTTGTTGAGAATTAGGGCTTCTTGGTTCTGATTGTTATTTGAAGATTGCTCATCTTCATATACAATGTTTGCATAGCACAATATTATAATGCAACATGCTCTCATTCAGGTTAATACAAAATCATGCTCCAAAATGTATTATCTGTGTCAGTATGTGTCATATGCACAGAACTTTGTCCCATCCAATCTGTGGAAATGATATATTAGTAGCTAAGTAGCTACAGATAGGCCTTGACTTACAACCTGTCATTTAGTGACTGTAGGAAGTTACAACAGCACCTGAAAAGATGACTTGTGACCATTTTTCACACTTACAGCTGTTGCAACATCCCCATGGTCAAGCGATCAAAAGTCAGAGATTTGCCAGCTGGCTCATAAATATGATGGTTGCAATGTCCTTGGTCATGTGATCACTTTATGTAACCTTCTGATATGCAAAGTTAATGGGGAAGCTGGATTCACTTTACAACTGTGTTACTAACTTAACAACTGCATTGATTCACTTAACTGTGAGAAGAAAGGTTGTAAAATGAGGCAAAAAATTGTCTCACTTAGCAACAAAAATTTTGGGCTCCACTCTGGTCATAAGTTTAGAACTATCTTTATAGAAGAGGTAAAATGTAAAAGTTTCCCTGTCAATCATGTCTGACTCTAGGGCACAGTGCCCATCTCTGTTTCTTGGCCAAAGAAGTCAACATTGTCTGAACACAATTTCCATGGTCACGTGGCCACCATGATTATATGCCAAAGGTTCATGGAACACTTCCCATTGAAGTGGTACCTTTTTATCTACTTGCATTTGCATGCTTTGTAACTGATATAATAGGTGGGTAGTAGCTGGGACAAATACAGGGAGCTTACCCTGTTGCACAGAGCTTGGGTCTCGAACCTGGGCTGTCAGCTCTCCAGCTGACAAGCTCAGCATCTTTAACCACTGAGCCATCACGCCCCCTCTATATAGAAGACAAGCAATTGAGTTTTCCCGCAAAACTGCACTGTCAAGTTAATAGACCACCTGAATTCAGAACATTTCCATGCTTAAGGGGCAAATGGCCTTTGATGTTGTCTTCAACTATTTACATATATCACTCACCATTGTTGATATACAGTAACCATTAGGAGGAAAACTTAGTCATACAGGTTAAGGAGCTTTGTCAGTCATTATGGTCTTGTGCTGAATCAAGAATTAGCTTGAATCTTCTCTGTGATAGGAGAGTATCAATCTGGTTCAGTTGGAGAGGTTTGAAGGGGAGAAAATGTCTCCAAATGATGGAGTTTTTCACTTTGATATAGTGCTCTATGTTTTTGTACTGTGGAGGGTCATAATAATTCTCATTAACTGTGAACTCCTGTGGCATTTAAGTAAGTTTAAAGAATTAGAGCTACATAGGGACATCTGCAGAGGAACCCAAAATCATGGTGACAGCCATGGTTGTACAATGAAAGCCCCACCTTGTTTTAGGGATGCGGTGGCTCAGTGGGTTAGGACTCTGAGCTTGTCGATCAGAAGGTCGGCAGTTTGGCGGGTCGAATCCCGACTGCCGCTTAACAGAGTGAGCACCTGTTACTCGTCCCAGCTTCTGCCAGCCTAGCAGTTCGAAAGCACGTAAAAATGCAAGTAGAAAAATAGGGACCACTACGGTGGGAAGGTAACAGCGTTCCATGCTCCTTTGACATCTAGTCATGCCAGCCACATGACCACAGAGACATCCTCGGACAAGCGCTGGCTCTTCGGCTTTGAAACGGAGATGAGCACCGGCCCCTAGAGTTGGAAACGACTAGCACGCATGTGCGGGGGAACCTTTACCTTTACACCTTGTTTTATATATGTGACATGTGTAAACAAGGGGCAAGGTTTTGGTGGCACAGTTGCAGCTGCCATTGTGCAGCCATGCGTTCCATCTGTAGCTTTCGAGCTGCAAATCACCTTTTCAGTGATTTGGAAAGAGAATAAACTCTAAAAGAAGTCACAGGCTCTAAAATGCTATTTCCAGACAATTTGTCATTGTTTGTCATTGCTAATTATGCCATGAAAGTGCCCGCTAATTGTTTTTAGAGGACATTTCCACATGACACAATGAGCGTGAATTAAATCATATTCAGGTATATGCCTCTGGCAATATGATGACATACAGGTAGTCAATGACTTACAACCATTTTTAGTAACTGTTTGAAATTACAATGCATTGAAAGAAGGGACTTATGACCAGTTCTTGCACATATGACCGTTACAGCATCTTCACAGTCATGGAATCAAAATTTTGTTGCTTGGCAACTGCCATATATTTTTAATGTTCGCAGCATCTGAAAGCAATGTGGTCACAATTTGTAATATTCTCAGCCAGTTTTTCAGCAAATGTCAACAAGGAAGCTGGATTTGCTTAACAGCGCCAGGATTCATTTAACAACCACAAACTGCAGGGATTCACTTAATAACTGTGGCAAAAAAATATTGTAAAATTGGGTGCATTTAATAACTGCCTTGCTTAGTAACAAAAAATTCTTGTCCCAACTATATACCAAAGACTACCAATACTCAAATTGTGCCTTACAGAATGCTACTAAGAATGCTACTAAGTCAACTCTGCTTTTTTACTGATCCAAATGTGCTAAGTAGCATTTGAATTTCAATTATTTTTAAAGCAGCTTGAATGCATCTTCTTGAGGAATGTACTCTAACCGTGGGTGTCTCAAATATGGTTCTGCATCAAGAAGCAGACATAATTGCGATAGAAAATGAAATAAGGATTAACATTTTAAATTATTGGTCAAAATAATATGCTTTTTGCTGGCTTGGTTTCTTGAGTTTTATAGATAGTTTTATTCCTAAATAGAGAAGTTATATTATGCAATGCCTGAACCAATACTAATATTCACAAGAAAGATTATTAGCTTTGGACTGTGATTAGGCCAAGGCAAAACTAAGGGCAAGAATGACAAACTTTCTCTGCCAAGACGGATTTATCAAGTCAGGAGAGCTATGCCAGTGTGTTTTAATGTATTACTATCAGCTGTGTTAGAATATAAATGTAGGGAAATCCCATATAATGATCAGCTTTGTCCAGGGCTCATCCCTTCTTACACAGTATTTTTTATAAAGGTATCTGATATCTTTGATAGATCACAATATATATCTCCATTAATAATTACATTTCCAGGCATTCAAATTCTTTCCGTTTCTAAAACTGTATCTGCTGCCTGATAATGTTGAAGTAATCTCATTAAATATTGTTATTCAGCTTATGGAATCTTATCAAATCTAAAATTAGTATTAATGTTTTACTGTGGCTTTTAGTTTTTAGCCGTTTTATCAACTGTGTGTTTGTGTACCTTTAACCATAGTAATGATGAATCTGAACTATCATGACACAGCCTTCATCTCAACACCAGATACTGTATAACGGAGGCAAATTAGACCTGGCTTAAATTTTTCTTGTTATAAAGCCTCCCCCCCCCCCTATTTTTCCTGATGCCTGTTTTTGCTCTCCAAGAATTCTATGATGTTGAAAATGACATGGGCTTGGATCTGCCCACTCCCATTGGTCACTTTTGAATTCTTTCAGCACACCCCCTGGAAACCTCCTTTGATGATGATTTTGGTCTGAGACACAGGAAAGTTTGGCTGTCTGGCTTCCACAGAATCATCTACTTCTACAATATGTGACAAGGGCTTTGCAGAATAGAATTCAAGCCTCATTTGGAATGCTTCCATATAGGTAGAGGCCTGCTGTACTTCTGAAAGCACATTCAACCTTTTTTTTAAAAAAAATGCCTAGTGCTTTTTTTTTTGAGAGTTGTAGACCTGTGTTGTTTGTTTGTTTGTTTAAAAAAAAACAGGATTGCAATGCTATTAGAGGAAAAGTTGACTTAAATTAAGAGAGACAACCAGATTTTCCTAGCTGTGTTTGAAATAAGTGCATTGCCAATTTTCTCCTATTTTTGCCAGCTTTTTTTGATGCTGGGGTGTGGGACGGGAGCTCTTAATGATTTCCACGGGGTGTGTTATTACCATTTTATATTCTTGATGGGGATACTTTGGGGTGATTTTAGCTGTAGCCACTCTCTGCTTTCAATGCTGTTTCCCCCCCTCCCCCCCAGGATTTGCCACTTTGGGATGTTTAGTGGTTAGACTGAAATTGACCAAAGTTCTGCCAGATTCGTCTCCCAGGCTGAGTGATAAGTCAGAGAAAAAACAAGGGGCCTGGATGAAGCAAAAGAGAAAGCGCTCCTCCCCCTGTGTCCCTCAAATGCTCCTGAAAACCCTCCATTGCACCTTACAACTATCACTCAGGTTATAGAGCTTAAAGAAAGGTCTACTGATTTTTGGAAACTGACACTCCAAATAGCCAGAGGAAGACCTAAAATAAACTAGGAGGAAGATGGATCTGTTGTGACAGCTCTTTTCAACCTCACACTATATCCTAGTTTGGCCAATTTGTCATGTTCCTCGTCTATCTTTTTTTTAAAAAAATATGGTTTACTTATAAAGAGTAGATATTTTAAGAGATCTGACATCTCATTTTCCCCCCCACTTTATTGTTATTTCTCCATAACTCATTTTTGGATCACGAAGAAAGCAAGAATTCAAAATGTCGCATGCATTGCTGTGATGGCACCCTGATTGATAGGAAGGATAATATGCATAATTTCTAGGGTTTAAAAATATTGTACTATAGCTGTCACTCCAGAATCTGTTCATGGTAACCAAGGCAACATGACTCTAAAACTGGATGGATGGACAAAGTATGGGAAGAGATTTTTACTCCAAAAAAAAAAGAGAAGCTTATAAGGCATAACATGATTAGGTGCACCTCTTAAAGGGGGCAAAAGAAGAGGTTTCTTCAGATCCTGTGTTTCAGATTACTTCTAAGATCCAATATATATCCATCCAATATATATTTATTTCCTGCTGTCAGCTTCATCCTCACTCCAATTTCCACATATTTGGCAGATGGTTTAAATCCATTTTCTGCTATCGAGCATTCAATAAATTCATCAGAGGTTCTTGGAAATAAAACATTCAAATTTAACATGTCTACCTACCAGCAAGCTAGCAAAATGTTGTTTAATTCATAATTTTAATAACAAACTGAGAGAATAGAATAGAATAGAATAGAATAGAATAGAATAGAATAGAATAGAATAGAATAGAATAGAATAGAATAGAATAGAATAGAATAGAATAGAATAGAATAGAATAGAATAGAATAGAATAGAATAGAATAGACCTGGAAGGGACCTTGGCGGTCTTCTAAACCAGCCCCCTGCTCAAGCAGGGGAACCTATACATCTCAGACAGGTGAATATCCAGTCTGTTCTTAAAAATGTCCAGTAATAGACCACCCACGATTTCTGGGGGTAAGCTGTTCCACTGGTTGTTTGTCCTCATTGTCAGGAAGTTTCTCCTTAATTCTAGGTTGCTTCTGTCTTTGATCAGTTTACAACCATTGGTTCTTGTCCTTCCCTCTGGTGCTTTGGTGAACAACCTGGCCCCATCTGCCTTGTGGCAGTCCCTCAGATGCTGGAACACTGCTATCATGTCTCCCCTATTTCTTTTTTTATTTAGACTAGGTAAACCCAAGTCTCATACCTGTTCATATGGTTTAGTCTCCAGACCTTTGATCATCTTTGTTGCTCTTCTTTGAATTTTTTTCCAAACTTTCAACATCTTTTTCGTGATATGGTGACCAAAATTGGCTGCAGTATTCCAGGTGTGGTCCTACTAGGGTTTTATAAAGTAGTACTAATACTTCACATGATCTTGATTCTATGCCTCTGTTTACAGGTATACAACCCAGGATTGTATTAGCTTTTGTGGTTGCTGCTGTACACTGCTGGCTCATGGTTAAGTGATCATCCACTAGGACTCCAAGGTCCCTTTCACAGTTACTGTTTTTAAGCCCGGTCTCTCCCAATCTGTATTTGTACCTTTGGTTTTTCCTGCCTAAATGTAAGACTTTGCTTTTCTCCACATTGAAACTCATTTTGTTGAATAGGGCCCATTGTTCAAGTTTGTCAAGATCTTTTTGGATCCTGACTCTGTGTTCTGGGGTATTGGCTACTCCTGCCAGTTTGGTGTCATCTGCAGATTTGATGAGTTCCCCTTCAATTCCCTCATCTAAGTCATTTATGAACATATTGAAGAGCAGTGGGCCTAAGATGGAACCTTGTGGTGCCCCACTGCTTACTTCTCTCCATGTGAATGTAGTGCCATTGAGGACTACTTGTTGGCTACTAGTTATGACTTTGTTTGCTTCTAGTTGTTTGCAGATCTGTTTTTTGATTATCGTTTCCAGGATCTTCCCAGGTATTGATGTTAAACTGATTGGTCTGCAGTTTACTGGGTCAACTTTTTTCCCTTTCTTGAAGATGGGGACCACATCAGCCCTTTTCCAATCCTCAGGCACTTTACCAGTGCTCCAGGATTTATTAAACCATTTTAAAGGGGCTGGCATTGCTACAGCTGGCATTATCACCACATTTTCAAATTCTCCTTGTTGCATATACCATTATCTTGTGAGTATTGACCTTTTTTAAGTGTCTTGAACTCCACCTGCTCTATTCCCAAATGTTTCATTGTTGAAGATTTGAAGAGGACTTGCAAAAGCACTTGGCTAGATTTATACCAAAGCTTGCATGTTCTGCTGAAGAATATCCTACATTACCTTCTTGATCAACATGAAAGAGTTGGAAAGGAAGTGTTACCCTTGACTTCATACCTCCTATTTAAATTAAAATTCCTTCTGCAGATCGAATTTCTGAACAAAGCTATGTAGGCAGGTCTCTTTCCTCTTCCTTTTATGGATGATCTTATCTCCAAACTATCCTAGCTAAGTTATCATCCCGTGTATTTCTGAAGGCTGTTGCATGATAAGCCTTAAAAACCTAACAGGTTATTTTTTTAAGGTTTCTTATTGCTGGGTGCTTTTTACAATTCAAGCATAGAGACATTTGTCAATTAATATTTTTATTTCCTGATCAATAATTCCTCAGTCATGAATAAATTAAAGGCAAGGTTTTCCTGTTTGGAGAAGAATTGCTATTATATACCAGCATATATTAAAATGATCAAACCCAATGTTATTCAGAAAGATAGTGAATTTTACTGGATTACTATGTTCCAAGCTATCTACTACAGCAGGATAGCTTTTGAATTTTTCTTGTCTTTTGTCAGAGAGCCCTCTACTGACCCAAAATGCATTCTGTGAGAGGCAATGTTTTGTTAAATTATCTGTTTAAAACCTAAAGATATACCCTGACCATTATAGTTTTTTAAAAAAAAAACAATAATAATGATGATGATGATAATAATAATAATAATAATAATAATAATAATAATAATAATAATAATAATAATAATAATAATAATAATAATAATAATAGTAATAATAATGATGATGATGATGGTGATGATGATGATGATGATGATGATGATGATGATGATGATGTTTAAAAACAATTGAAGTCAAAGGACTGTGTAATGTTATAAATAGATTTTAGGAAATATATTTTCTTCAATGCTAACTAAAAGTCCCTCTACATTTTTTTTTCTTTTATTGATTAGCTGTATATTTTCCTTGTTTGTCCTTTACAATATAACCACCTCCAATTAGTGTGCAGGTGTCCCATGAATCTTTTATTCTTGTCTTCTACTCACTTGGGTGGGTGTAAATCCATATGTTTACTGAAGAACAGGAAAAAAAATACAGGCTATAGATGAAATGATGACATAGGGGAAAATAAATTTTTAAAAAATAAGAAAGAATAATCAACAGATAATATATTCTTCATCTGCAGCATACTCACTCCTCCGTACCATGCAAAAATAAATGAGATAGTTACCTGTTTTAAAGCAAAAAAAAGATGATTTCAGTGATTCATTTATCACTTCTTATATGTGAACAACCGGCTGTCAACACTGCTAACATTGGATGTTCTTGCTTTGACAATATAGCTATTTTCTCTTGAACCTGTATGTTACTTTTAGAATTAGAATTAGATGATGCTGAGGGGGAAGGGGAAGAATGTGTATGGGGATTAGTTAGACATAACAACATCACAGTAGAGTGTTCTTCCAGGTTGTTTGAAATAAGAGATGATAAGGAATGGTGGGTTAGACAACTGGACGGAAGGTTTTCATTTTAAAATAATTGGAGAATGTGATCTATGACTGTCAATTGGAGGAGGGAATTGTGCTTTGATACTATGTGTTCAGGGAAGGGGAATTCAGATTTTGGCTTCCACCATGTACGTGCCAATGCCATGTTATTTGAATAAAGAATCTTTAAGGTAAACAATGCCGCAAAGTTCTTTGAAGAGTAACATCTGCTGGAACCATGACACTGGTTCTCTGTGTGGATGCTGCTTCTGGAAGTCCATTCTGGGTCTGGGCAACAAAAAATTAGCTATCAGTTCTGCTGAAGTGGTGTGAACTGGCTGAATCCCACCACTGAATATGATAGACTGAATGAAATTGACCTTCCTTGTTGAGTAAGGATTAAACTTACTCCAACTCGTAATATACTAGGCCATGCTGACTCTTTTCCAGATTATCAAAATACAGAATCCATGCTTAAACTGAGATATATAATAGCTTAAGATCATGGCCTTTTTCATTTACTATGTAAACACAATGGCTGGAATCTCAGAACACCCTTTAAGAAACATCTGAACAACACTGTAAATTATACCAAATGCTGTATGAAAATTCAGCCAGAATACAATATTCTACGCTGATGTCTCTCTCGCTTCTTACTTTTACAACATCTAATTTCAAGTTGCCCTACAGAGAGAATTAACTTTGTGCTGCAACGTTTTTCTCAACCACTTCCTTCACAGAAGACAATTCTTCCTGCCTTTTCTCTAATCTTCCATGTTATTTAGCTATAATCATAATTTATCCACAAAAATTCCTTCACTTAGTTGAGTCTATAATGTTCTTTCCTGAATGAAGGTGAATATACATGTCCCAGGATAATATTTCAGGATCCAATTTGGGTCGGTCAGCGGGACTATGAGGTTTTGTCTTCCAAGCTTTTGGACTCATGCTGGAGCCCAACCTCAGGGAACGTCTCTCTAAAATGTTCTTTGCCTCTGTACTCCAAGGGTGTATCTTGCCCTACATTGACATCAGCAGGGGATTGAATGATTTTTTCCCTCACTGTACTGGTGTCTTTTCAAATAGAATTACCCTTGCTGGCATTTTAAGGATTAGCTAATGGTTTCCATGTGTTTTCAGACAGCTTGTTCCATCCCATGCTGAGGGGAAATGTAGTACAGCAGCATCTGGAGAGAAGAAGCCTATCTTTGGCGGACATTTTAGATTGCAACTATGGACCTTCCATTTTAAGAAGCAGATTAACATGGAATCATTGCTTTTGCCCTCCTTGGAGAAGAAAGGAAACTATGTATCACAGCAATGCTTAAGATCTTAAATTTACCTGAAGCCTTGTCCATTAGGTTTATACTACTGGTGTTTGGCAAAATTCCAGTAAACCCAATCTGCCTGCTTAAACAGCATATTTAGTTTAGTTTAATGTTTAGTTTAATGAAAAGAAGGACTACGGGTGACATGATATCAGTGTTCCAATATCTCAGAGGTTTCCACAAAGAAGACGACTGAGACAAGCTATTCTCCAAAGCACCTGAGAGCAGGACAAGAAGCAATGGATGGAAACTAGTCAAGGAGAGAAGCAACCTAGAACTAAGGAGAAACTTCCTGACAGTTAGAACAATTAATCAGTGGAACAACCTGCCTCCAGAAGTTGTGAATGCTCCAACACTGGAGGTTTTTAAGAAGAGACTGGACAGCCATTTGTCTGAAATGGTATAGGGTTTCCTGCCTGAGCAGGGGGTTGGACTAGATGACCTCCAAGGTCCCTTCCAACTCTGGTATTGTATTGTATTTATTCTCCGTGTGTGTGTGTGTTTAAAGAGTTCTTGCAGATTTTTTTTATCTCTCCTTTTTATACAACTTTTGTCTTAGATGCATCTGTTCATATTATAAAAAATATTCCTACTCTAACATCAGATAATGCAGAGTTATTTGCAAAAGTGAGTCTTCCAAAGATCGTTCCTTATCAGTTTATGTGAAACAAAGGCACTTGAAATGTCTCATGAGTTTTAGTTTATTTCCCCCCTAGCAATGAGGTGCATATGTGAGAAAGTGTGTATGCATGAAACATATTTAATGTAACCTCAGAGTACTTTACAGATAAAAAAAGAATACATTCTATGCTTCACTCCCTTTCTTTCCTCTCTTTTTTATTTATTCTTTTATGGCTTTTAAAATAATGACAGAGAAATGGGGGGGGAGCATACAAAGATAAAAAAAAATACATGCATTGTGAAAGAAAAGGGGGAAAAAACGTAGTTCTGTTTTTTTTAAAAAAACACCAAAGGAAAAGAAAAAGGATCTATCATTCTGGCTGCAAATAGTTACAATTCTATATATAGTTACTATTTACAGATAAAACAATATAATACACCTTTTATTTTACTTTTTCCCTTTTTCTCCTTTCTTTATATATCAGTAATAGAAAAAGGGAAAACCAAGTCAGTTGATAGAACATACTGATTTTCCAAAATCAACTTTAAATAAAATAATAAACATCTCGGGCCAAAAAAATGTTTTAGCTTATGCCTAAATGACTATCGTGCTTTTTCAAAAGGCAACTGGACTTCCTTTGTTTTTCCGTTGAAGATGTCTTGCTTCTCACCCACGAAGCTTCTTCAAGGAAAAACAAAGAAAGTCCAGCTGCCTTTTGAAAAAGCACCTTTGGGATAGCTGATCCCTAAACTTCATAAAAGCCACTAGCATATGGATCAGGAAATGATGTTCCAAAGATGGAGTGCCATTATTAAAAATACTTGATATTACATCAATGCTTACCTATTGTCAAGGGGACATGTTCATTTCTTTTCTCTTCTCAACCTTTTCATATTGTTGTTAGTTGCGAAGTCGTGTCCGACCCATCGCGACCCTATGGACAATGTTCCTCCAGGCCTTCCTGTCCTCTACCATCTTCTGGAGTCCAGTTAAGCTCACGCCTACTGCTTCAGTGACTCCATCCAGCCACCTCATTCTCTGTCGTCCCCTTCTTCTAGTGCCCTCAATCTTTCCCAGCATTAGGCTCTTCTCCAGTGAGTACTTCCTTCTCATTAGGTGGCCAAAGTATTTGAGTTTTAGCTTCAGGATCTGGCCTTCTAAAGAGCAGTCAGGGTTGATCTCCTCTAGGACTGACCGGTTTGATCGCCTTGCAGTCCAAGGGACTCGCAGGAGTCTTCTCCAGCACCAGAGTTCAAAGGCCTCAATTCTTTTGCGCTCAGCCTTTCTTATGGTCCAACTTTCACTGCCATACATTGCAACTGGGAAGACCATAGCCTTGACTATACGCACTTTTGTTGACAGGGTGATGTCTCTGCTTTTTAGTGTGCTGTCTAGATTTGCCATGGCTTTCCTCCCTAGGAGCAAGCGTCTTTTAATTTCTTGACTACAGTCCCCATCTGCAGTGATCTTGGAGCCCAGGAAAATAAAATTTGTCACTACCTCCATTTCTTCCCCATCTATTTGCCAGGAATTAAGAGGGCCGGATGCCATGATCTTAGTTTTCTTAATGTTTAGTTTCAACCCAACTTTTGCACTCTCCTTCTTCACTCGCAACAAGAGACTCTTCAGTTCCTCTTCACTTTCTGCCATTAGAGTGGTATCATCTGCATATCTTAGGTTGTTGATATTTCTTCCAGCAATCTTAATTCCAACTTTTGATTCATCTAGCCCTGCCTTTTTCATGATGTGCTCTGCATATAAGTTAAATAGGCAAGGCGACAGTATACAGCCTTGCCGGACTCCTTTCCCAATTTTGAACCAATCAGTGGTTCCGTGATTTTGAATAGCTCAGCTGGAATACTGTCACCTCCACTAGCTTTGTTGTTGCTCAGCTTTTCTAAGGCCCACTTCACTTCACATTCTAGGATGTCTGGCTCGAGGTCAGTGACCACCTCATTGTGATTATCAGGGACGTTAAGCTCATTCTTGTATAGTTCTTCTGTGTAATTTTGCCATCTCTTCTTAATCTCTTCTGCCTCTGTTAGGTCCCTGCCATTTTGGTCCTTTATCATGCCCATTTTTGCATTGAACGTTCCCTTCATCTCTCCAATTTTCTTGAAAAGATCTCTGGTCCTCCCTATTCTATTGTTTTCTTCTATTTCTTTGCACTGTTCATTTAAGAAGTCATTCTTATCTCTTCTAGCTATTCTCTGGAATTCTGCGTTCAATTGGGCGTATCTTTCTTTTTCTCCCTTGCCTTTTGCTTCCCTCCTTTCCTCAGCTATTTGCAAAGCTTCCTCAGACAGCCATTTTGCTTTCTTGCATTTCTTTTTCTTTGGGATGGTTTTGGTTGCTACCTCTTGTACAATGTTGCGAACCTCTGTCCATAGTTCTTCAGGCACTCTGTCTATCAGATCTAATTCCTTAAATCTATTTGTCACCTCTACTGTATATTCAACAGGGATATGATTTAATTCATACCTGACTGGCCTAGTGCTTTTCCCTACTTTCTTCAGTTTAAGCTTAAACTTTGCAACAAGAAGCTCATGGTCTGAGCCACAGTCAGCTCCTGGTCTTGTTTTTATTGACTGTATAGAGCTTCTCCATCTTTGGCTGCAGAGTACATAGTCAATCTGATTTCTGTGTTGACCGTCTGGTGATGTCCATGTGTAGAGCCGTCTTTTGGGTTGTTGGAAAAGGGTGTTTGCTATGACCATCGTATTCTCTTGACAAAATTCTATCAGCCTGTGCCCTGCTTCATTTTGTACTCCAAGGCCAAACTTGCCTGTTATTCCGGTTATCTTTTGGCTTCCTACTTTAGCATTCCAATCCCCCATGATGATAAGGACATCATTTTTTGGTGTTAGTTCTATAAGGTGCTGTAGGGCTTCATAGAACCGGTCAATTTCATCCTCTTCAGCACCGGTGGTTGGGGCATAGACTTGGACTACTGTGATATTGAATGGTTTGCCTTGGATTCGAACTGAGATCATTCTGTCATTTTGAGGATTGTATCCCAGTATTGCTTTTCCTACTCTTTTATTGACTATGAAGGCTACTCCATTTCTTCTGAGGGATTCTTGCCCGCAGTAGTATACCTGATGGTCATCTGAATTAAATTCACCCATTCCTGTCCATTTTAGTTCGCTGATACCTAAGATGTCAATGTTCAGTCTTGTCATCTCTTGTTTGACCACGTCCAGCTTTCCTTGATTCATGGATCTTACATTCCAGGTTCCTATGGAGAAAAAATCTTTACAGCATCGGACTTTCCTTTCACTACCAGACATATCCACAGCTGAGCGTCCTTTCGGCTTTGGCCCAGTCGCTTCATTCTTTCTGGCGCTACTAGTACTAGCCCTCTGCTCTTCCCCAGTAGCATATTGGACGCCTTCCGACCTGAGGGGCTCATCTTCCAGCGTCATATCGTTTTGCCTTTTGGTACTGTCCATAGGGTTTTCATGGCAAAGATACTGGAGTGGGTTGCCATTTCCTTCTCCAGTGGATCACGTTTTGTCAGAACTCTCTGCTATGACCTGTCCGTCTTGGGTGGCCCTGCACGGCATAGCTCATAGCTTCATTGAATTACGCAAGCCCCTTCGCCACGACAAGGCAGTAATCCATGAAGGGGACCTTTTCATATAAGCTGCATATTTTGAATCGCTGCCAATGAACAGCCAATGCTTCCCACTTCTTAAAAATCAAAATGACATCATCTTTTACCTTCCATTCCTCCAATCTTTTGGAGACATGAAAACCTCTCAATATCGAATTTGCCCAAACCAGACTTTCAACACATGGCCCAGCTAATAAGTAACAATCGCCATTGGTTACTTGAAAGAGCAAAGTTCTATATTGATCCAGGGGACCTGTTGAACCAAATGAAACACAAGAACAATGTCTTGGTACCAAAATGTCTTATCCTGCTATCTATGCCAGCCTGTGTTGGAAAAATTCAGTCAATAAATGCCTACAACTGGAGACAATTCAAATATTTGTTGAGTTTCCAAAACTAGCTTACAGTGAATCACTGGTCTCCAATAACTGGAACAGGATTAGACCAAGAGCCTCACTGTTACATACAGTAGGTCTTGTAGAGAATGTTAAACAAGATGGTTGAAACATGCACACATTTAGCAAGATCCCCAAAGAATTACTGTACATGTCATGCATCTGCATGAGAGGAGGAATAGACATCCTTTAAAATATTAAACTTTCATAGTTGCATCCTTTGAAATTCTCAAATGCATTTTTATTTGCAGGAAGCCCTGAGAACTTAATTGTTATTCTAACACAGTAACCTTGAGTTAGCTATGGAAAGAGAAAAAGGGGTAAGAAGGTAACCACTGCACCTCTTAGAGTCTGATATTATATATATATATATATATATATATATATATATATATATATATATATATATATATATATATATATATATATATATATATATATATATATATATATATATATATATATATATATATATATATATATATATATATGTAAATTACTAACAAAGAATTAAAGGGAAACTGAGATGCATTTCTGACTCCTTAGTCTTCATCAGTCAGCTATACCCTTCTGAGATTCGAACCTGGGCTTCCCTTGCAGAAAAAGCTAACAGAGCGAGAGAGACCTTGTGGCTTAGAGGCAAATAACACTGCCTAATATGCAATCAGCCCAGGTTCGAATCTCAGAAGGGTATAGCTGACTGATGAAGACTAAGGAGTCAGAAATGCATCTCAGTTTCCCTTTAATTCTTTGTTAGTAATTTACACAAATATATGAATTGTCCGGTGTGACTACTGCCTGTTCGATAGCCTTCAAGATAGGCTGAAAACAGGAAATAAAGATTTGCCCCATGTTTGGGGCCTAGCAAGGTAATCTAAATAGTTAACATTTGAAATATATATATATATATATATATATATATATATATATATATATATATATATATATATATATATATGTGTGTGTGTGTGTGTGTGTGTGTGTGTGTGTGTGTGTGTGTGTCTGTGTGTGTGTCTGTGTGTCTGTGTGTCTGTGTGTCTGTGTGTCTGTGTGTGTGTGTGTATGTGTGTGTGTGTGTGTATGTATATGTATATGTATATGTGTGTGTGTGTGTGTGTGTGTGTGTGTGTGTTAAGTAACCTACAGGGATTTTACAGCATATTGATCATCTGTTTCAGAGTCTCATAGAAAGATGTTGTTGTTAGCTGCGAAGTCATGTCCGACCCATCATGACCCTATGGACAACGTTCCTCCAGGCCTTCCTATCCTCTACCATCTTCTGGAGTCCATTTAAGCTCAGGCCTACTGCTTCAGTGGCTCCATCCGGCCACCTCATTCTCTGTCGTCCCCTTCTTCTCTTGCCCTCAATCTTTCCCAGCATTAGGCTCTTCTCCAGTGAGTCCTTCCTTCTCATTAGGTGGCCAAAGTATTTGAGTTTTAGCTTCAGGATCTGGCCTTCTAGAGAGCAGTCAGGGTTGATTTGCTCTAGGACTGACCGGTTTGATCGCCTTGCAGTCCATAGAAAGATATATACTGCTTAATAGTCCAGAAATTCTCTGTGCTGCTTGCTCAGGTGTCTGCATAGATGCAGGGACATTATGCTACTCTCCCATTGAAATAAATGGTCCCTTTGTCCCCTCAGCCATTTGCTTCATTTGAAAAGTAATCCCTGCAGACCATTTAATCTGGCCTTCAAAACTAGCTTGCTATTCCAGGTGACACATCCATCATTAAAGCTGAAGTGCTTATCTGCCCATCCAGATGCCTTAATGGGAACTGCTTATTTAGGAGCTCAGTGTTTGGTGGAGAGTTACCCAGTGGATTATGTTAGAATGCACCTGAGTGTCTGATTCTTTTTTTCTTTTTTTTTCTTTTCTTTTTCTTTCCAGTTGACAGGCGAAGCAATTTTGCAAATTGCTAGCAAGCCAGTTCTGCCTTTTAATGCCCTGGATATTGCATTGGAAGTTCAGAAGAACCTACAAGGTAATTTCTGCCGTGATCTAAGGAATTTCAGCAAATGTAATGCTTTCCCTCTGCTTGAGATGGCAAGTGCCTGCTTTTCTCTGCTGTAAACAAACAACGCTGGCCTATTTTATTAATCCCAATATTTTTTTTTTAGCTCTGTGTCAGTGCTTGGGCCTTGGTGGTAAATTAAGTATCATTTTTAGCAAACTTATTAGAAACATAAATGGTTTATATAGACACAGTTAAGCAATAATTACTGTAAACATTTCAGTAAATGATAAATACCATTTTAACGGCTGCAGGCAGGGTTGCTCTCCCCCACCACCCTTCCATTCCATACAGGGAAGCCAGCAAATAGGAAGAAAAATAAAATGAGGCATTGAACTCCATGGTTCTTGAAGGCTGTGTAATTTTCCCAGTTTGAAAACTGGCCATCTTGCTTATTTATTGCAGCAGGTCATATTGGCAGCGGATCACTCCAGCTCTCCTCTCTTCTTACAGCCACTAGGAAGCAGGATAATTTAATGCCAAATAATTTGCCCGACTTGATTTATCGTCCCCTTCTTGAAAGCTCTACGTTAGAAGTGAATGACCTTGATCTGGGTATTAGGATGAGAGGGGGATAAAAATGGGAAGATTTTTTCCTCTTCAAGGAAACCAAACAGAGGCCCAAGGCCTAGGATAATACAACTGATTGTGTGTGTGTGTGTGTGTGTGTGTGTGTGTGTGTGTGTGTGTGTGTGTGTGTGTTCAGAGTGCTGGAGTGGAGTTTTGGAAGTAAATTCAAAACTCATACTGGGCTTAATGAGAGCTACCAATTCTGTGACAAAAATCCAGTTGACTGCTAGATGGAAGTCTTGAGACTATTTTGATGCTGCCATCTAGTGGCTATTCAGACTTTTGCAATACAGATATTGTAAGCCTAATTTAAATGAGCCACAATCTTACCATTCAACACTTTATTGCCATGGGTTAAATCAGGGGTGTCAAACTGCTGGCCTGCAGGCTGGTTGCATCATGTGGAGGCTGTGAGTTTTTTTCCGGCTATGCAAAAAATCTCACGATACATCATGACACGTGACGTGCTGAGTTTGACACCTGTGGGTTAAATAAAGACAACCAAATTAGTCAATGAGTTAACCTTGACTGCATGAATTCATGCAGGTTTTTTGGCAGCATTCCAGATGAGATTGTATTGTTTTGTTGTGTTTTTTGACTAGCCAGCAGCCCTGGATCTCCCATGTGGTCCTCCTCCAGCTATTAACTTAGGCTGACCCTGCTAGCTTCTGATATCAGCTAAGGTCAGCTAGTATTAGCTAGGATTAAGTCATATCAGATCAGTATGTTGGTTTCTTTCAAATAAAGTAAATATATTTGAAGCATATTGCTGTGGGGAAAAAATCTGAAAGATCTCTGAATAAAAGAGGATTATATAGGAATAAAGGATTATGGACCAATAAATATACCCAGAGGAGTCAATATATTCAGGTGTTAAAACTAGAAATCACCCTGTCTTGCTTTCTAGCCCACTATCTTAGCCACTGCACAAAACTGGATCTTAATTCCTCTTCTGCTTTGTATAACAGCTCATCTCATTAATTGGCCTTGAGGAAGTGTTCTGTATTTTTTTGGTTTGACATGAGCCCTGGTTGCTGTTAGTCAAGGAATATGTATAGGGCATTTTCCGTCCAATAAACTTTTTATCTTCTCTGTACATAGGTTATACTGGGGACTCTATTTTAAATGGGAAGCACCATTCTTATTCTTAGTTTGGTCTTAGTTTCACATACATATTTTGTTTCTATTATAGATAATGGCCTGGGGCAACAACTCACTTTACTTTTGATTGCTTTTTTGCAAATTGCACAAGGTAAAGATAATAAACAGATAGATACAGGAAAATAGGTGTTCATGAATACTGTGTGCATCAAGTATGATCTAGCATTCAGCTTTGACTTTTTAAAAATTGCATGATAATGAAGATGCAATCTTGGTGATCACCCGGATAGTAACATATCTACACATTGCTTGAATATATGTTTCAGAGTCAATAATGAACAAAAAAACCCTACCCATGTTCTTCTGACTACTTTACAATTTAAATTTAATGCAGAAAATTCTTAAAGTGAACATAAAGATTAAACCAGAACCTTTCCTTCTGGGTTTAATGGAAAGAGATCTGGGGGGAAAAAAATGGAACTCTGATTTTATATATGGTGACGGCAGCAGGATTGCTCTATGCACAAAAGTGGAAGGATGCCTCGATTCCTACCATGGATGAATGGTTACAAAAGCTGATGGAATTAGCAGAGATGGACAAATTGACTGCGATGATAAAAGCAAAGGACATAAGTACTTTTGTTTCTACTTGGAAACCACTTCTGGACTTTGTGCTTGAGGTGGAAAAAAATGATATTATGATTTTGAGTTTTACCAATTAGACTGATTTGCCGATACAGAAATGGCTAGCCAGTGCATACTACTATAGAAAAGTAAACAGTTGAGATTTGATTTTAATGTCTGATTTTACTGCAACAGAGAAAGTCTGAAGTCAATGCCTTTTGTTTCTTTCCCTCCCTTTCTTTGCATCTTTTTTGTTTTCCCTTTCTCTACTGTTTGCTTTTGTATTTTCACATTTTATGTTATAAATGAATAAAACTAATAAAAAAAGACAATTTAAATTTTGTGAAATCTGTCCAAAACAGGAATCTGCATAGAAAACTGACAGAATGGGCAATATAAGGATCTGTAAGAGATTTCACTAAACGTAATTGCAGAAACAGCAGAGCAAAAGAATCTTATTTTATTGGTATTAGAAGCCCCCTCCCCCCCAAAAAAAAACACATTTCTCTTTCGTTGAAATCAAGTGACTGAACCTAATGAACTTCCAATCAGAGGTAAAGAAAATTGTGAGATCAAGTCAACAAAGGCTGTTTATACACTTAACAACAGAAACATTTTTTGTGATAAGCAGAAAGAAAAACAATGCAATTTATTTTTAAAAATAATTGGCTGAATAAAATTCATTTTTTAGCTGAAAATTAGAACTTGCAAGCATATCCTAGGAAATGTATAAGTCAAATACATATAAAGATGCTTGGTCAAAAACAGTATAGAGTAATATATTCTATAAGTAACATACAGAGAGGGATTTCCCACTTTCCCTCTGAAACACCAGAAGTACATTTCATTTGCATTAAAAATAGGTTGTCTGCTAGTGGGGATCGTAGGAAATACACATATTTGTAAACAAGCCAATCTAATTCTTACATTCTAGAATAAGAGCTGGACCAATCTTTCGTATTGTTTCCTACTGTGAACTGTTGGACATCAATATTACACACTGAAAGGCTTTGTGGCTGTGTGAGAAGACAGGCTGCCTGCAAAAGGGTCAGAACCTGGGTTGCTGGTGCCTGTCCCTTTAAGACCTGTCACTAGCCAGCTCAACAATGTGTGGTGGTGTTGGACTTGTGGTGTTAGTGTGGGAGTGAGAGAGAAGTTGGTTTGTATTCATTCACAATGTCTCAATCCGCCTAAGGCAAATTTACTTATTGTTCTCCAGAATAGTAGTAGACTAGGTGAAGAGTGGTATAGTAAACCATAGCCTTTGAGTACCTGTGGGGGTGTTGTCTAGAGACCAGGTATGCTTGTTTTGGGTCTCTTGGGTTTTGGAGCCCACTAGCCTGGGTATATAGGGACGCAGTGGCTCAGTGGGTTAGGATGCTGAGCTTGTCGATCAGAAGGTCGGCAGTTTGGCAGGTCGAATCCCAAGTGCTGCGTAACAGAGTGAGCGCCTGTTACTCGTCCCAGCTTCTGCCAACCTAGCAGTTCGAAAGCACATAAAAATGCAAGTAGAAAAATAGGGACCACTACGGTGGGAAGGTAACAGCATTCCGTGCGCCTTTGGCATCTAGCCATGCCGGCCACATGACCACGGAGATGTCCTTGGACAAGTGCTGGCTCTTTGGCTTTGAAACGGAGATGAGCACCAGCCCCTAGAGTCGGAAATGACTAGCACGCATGTGTGGGGGAACCTTTACCTTTACCTTTTTAACCTGGGTATATGTAAAAGAGCCCTAGGCAGGAATCTCTCTTTCTTCTTCTTCAGTGTATGGTATCTTTTTATATATCTTCATTTTCAGAAAAATAACACTGAATTGAGTTTAACTTTTGTTAGTAAATGAATGTTGTGGTTCAATAATAATTAAGATTTGTTTTTGGATACCCTAGCCATTTTTTTTAAAAAAAAACCTAGTATAGTTTATATCTCTGAAATTTTCCGGTGGTTCCAACCATGCCTAGCCCAACCCCATTGAGTTGACTAATCTTAATTAAATCAAGCTCAGGTCTATTCTAATTTCTTAACCATGTCTCTATCCTTCTGTAATCAAAGATCTGCACCCAAAGCATGGTGGTCATTGAAACATCCAGTTTACTTGTGTTTTCCTTTCAAGTCATCAAACACAAGTTTTCCTTATTCAAGGCAGTCAGACGTACAATTTTAATAGTTTTAATAATCTCATGAGTGTAGTAGGTTTTGCTTTGCCCTACTGTAATTGAAAGGAGAAAGTTTGAATTATACTTTAAATTGTCACGGGGGGGGGGTGGTAAAATAAAATACTTTCTAATATCAGCCTAAACAACTTTCAGCAACACTTTGAAGGGAGAAAAAAAATGAGGGGAATTTGCAAACAATATTTCACTAAAAAGAAAGCCATTTTCATTATCCTACAATTTCAGTTCCCAGGCTGTGTCTCTCTAAGAGGATTGATAATCTCATTTGGTTTACCGTATATTCAATTGTTAAATGAATATAATCAAAGGTACTAGGAAAAAACATGGTGTTGATTTCTGAATTATATGGCAAATATTTCATTGCAATTGCTGCATGTAACTAGATTTTAGACAGCTTTTCTTACTTTGCTGGGTGGATATTTATTCTAGAGATTTGGAATGAATGCAGTAACATTTCTCTTATAATGGGCAACAATGGATTTTTTAACACTTGTAAAATATGTTTTCTGCCCTCAAGCATCTGCGTAGTGAAGGTGGTTTGTTTTTTAGAATATAACTATGGTCACCGTATCATAAGTGAAATATTTTCCACCTGCATTATCTAAACCAGACTGATTGATTATGTGCCATCAGGTCCGTGTTAAATCATAGCAACAACATGAACTGCCCAAACCAGGCCCTTCAATTCAAGTCATAATATACCCATTACTACTGTGATCCACATCCACATTGCTGCTTGTTATCCTATTCTTTTCTTTCATTCTACCTTTCCAATAAAATGGACTTCTTGTTATGCACCTTAGCATAATGTACACAAAATGTGATAATTTGAGCCCAGTCATTTGTATCTTGAGTGACAACTCTGGATTGACTTGTTCTATTTATTTGATTTCTTGGCTATCCATGGTATTTTCCAGAGTTAAAAAGCATCTTAGAGTATCATATAGCTTCCATAGAGAGTCATAGGGAATATCATTGCTTGCCAAATTAATGCTCATTTGAATAAACTACATATCTTCATTGCTACCCTACCAGTTGCTAATTTGTGGCATACTTCTTGAATCCCTTCACCAGTGATAGTAACTTCAGTATCTCCATAGACAATTCTAAGGTTGGTTGCTATGCTTGTCAATAGTTTTAACTTCTTTATATCTAATTTTAGTCCCATTTTTATTGTGCTCATTAACTTCCTTATTAGGAGTTTGCAGATAAGTTGCATTCCCAGATATAGTGGTATCATAGTACATATTATTAACATTTCTTCCTCCAGTTTTAAATCCCTGCTTCTTGGAGTCAAGTGTCTATTAGTATATGTTTTATAGTTTGTATAAATAGATAGAAAGGATGTACAGTTGGGGTCTAGGGTTACTACAAACAGTGAGATGAGGGATATGTAAATTTAACAACAACAACAACAGTAATAGTAATAAAAATAAATATAGCTTTAGCTTACTTCTATACTAAACAAGAGCTAGTCTGTTTCAATGTATTCCCTCTGAACAATGGTTTTCTGCACAGTGCATAGATTTTTCATTAAGACAAAACTGCTCTGGGATTCTAATTTTTCCCTGAGCTTTTTGTGCACCTTTACATGTTCAACAAAATCAAGGCCTTTCTGCAATCAATGCAGCACAATATTGACTTCATTTTTGTATTCTCTGGTTTTCTCAATTATCTACCATGCATCAGCAATAATGTATACTGTTCCTTGGCCCTTTCCAACTTTTAAAACCAGCTTAAACATCGGACATCTCAAGTTCCAGGAATTCTAACCTACTGGAATCTGTTTTGCATGATGCATAGTTAATATGTGGATTAATGACATCATACAATAGTTTGCACTCTCTCTGAGGTCATTACTTATTTATTAACATCCAATTCATGATTGGAGCATATTTTTTGGAGATATTTTTTCAAAGACTTCCCTTCTATTGTCAATGTCTTTACAGATGTTGCAATATTGCTTCTTTTCTCTTATAACACATCTTAGAGATGCTTTATTGTATTTTTTTCCCCTGAGGCCTTTGCTTTAGTTTCCCTTCTCTTTTTGGCAATTTCCACCATCTGTGCTGACAGCAGTTTCAGTTTACTGTTTCTTAGTTTTTGACTCCTTTCATATTCATCAAGAACTTACACCATTTCATTCCATAGTTGTTTTGTTTCCCTATCAATGAGGTTCGGGAATTCAAAGCAGTTCTTGATGTTCTTCTCAAAAATGGTGGATACATGCTCAAGATCATATGGGGGATACTGATTAATTTTGTTCTTCTGCTTTAGCTTGAAGTGGGAATTTAGCATAAACAGCTTATTATTTAATACATTAATATCTACCAATTCAATGTCTATCTGTTTGGGGAAATGCCAAAATACTTCAACTTTGATAAATATTTTTACACAAAAGAGATTGATTTTTCACTCAACATTAAAGTATGTTCCACAAATGTCTGTCTTCAAGTCCTTGCATGTAGAAAGCAAGTCCTATTGAAATCAGATCCCAAGTCAATGGAGTTGTCTTCTAAGTCAGAGGTGCAAAAAGTCTAGGCTGAGGCCCAACATCCCTTCTGTGATTCCCAAAATCCCCCAGTTAGATGGAGCCATATTATTTAACCTCCAATTCCTCAAAAAAATAATAATCAGAAAATGTTGGGATTCAGTAGTGAAGGTACTCAAATAGGCTCAGAAGACCTGAATTCTAATCCCAACTGTGGAATCTCACTGGATGACTTTGATTCAGTTGCTCTCTTTCTCAGTCCAGCCAACCTCACAGGATTCCTATTGTGGCAATAGACTAGATCAAGGGTAGGCAACCTCGGCTCTTTTATGACTCAGCATAGCTGACTCAGGAATTTTGGGAGTTGAAGTCCATGAGCCGAGCTTGCCTACCCCTGGACTAGATAGACAAAAACAGGGGGGGGAATAGAGGAATTGCTTCCAAATTTGGAGGAAAAAAAATCTGTCCTATTACATCTATCTAGATCACTTTATCCAAGATTGGACAACTGTATCCTGACTGATTGTTATTGGTTTTACAATATGGAAGACAAATGAAAGCCAGAAATTATAAATGTAAGATCAATGACTTGGTTATAATAAGAACGAAGCTCCATACAAAATACTTTTGTTCATTACATACATATTATTTCTTTCTTTCCTTTTCTCCAACATCTAAAATTATGTTCATGAGAAATGGATAGAAACAATATTAGAAGAATGGTTATAGCTGAAGAAAGTCATACAAAATATTTTGATTTAGGAGAACCACATATAAAAAGGCAAAAATCAGGGAAATTGAGTACAAAATATATTCAAATTTAATGTTCACAAAATTGTACATAACACAGTGCAGACACAAAAAGAATATTATTACACATTTTAGGTTGCACATTTAAAAAAAAAACAGATTGACATTTCCTCAACTCATGATAATTCAATTTATATCCTAATAAAGAGAGAGAGAGAGAGAGAGAGAGAGAAGGGGGTAGTGGGAGAGAGAGAGAGTGACAGAGAGACAGAGTGTGTGTGTGTGTGTGTGTGTGTGTGTGAGAGAGAGAGAGAGAGAGAGAGATGCTCTCTCACACACATAGTGTATAAGAGTGTGGATATATTTAAGCTGCACTACTCTTTCCAAATATCTACATATCAAACCTTATTTATCACATTTCAATGTGTTGTTATTTTCCAAGCAGATTATTATAACATGATTTAAAAGAGACTTTCAATAAACTTAGCTATAGCTACTGGAGTCATGGCCCATAGTCCAGTCAAGAGAGAGATTGGCACCTCCCTTTAATACTCAGATGGGAGTCCTCCAAAGAATGCCTAGATCAGCATGCTGGTTGGGGAATTCTGGGAGTTGAATTCCTCACCTCTTCCACCTATCAAGGCTGAGAAACATTGATAATAGGCTTAGACTAATTTGGAATCGGTATCGCAGATACACTTTATCTGCAATAAAGCAACATATGCTCCAAATGCCAACTGTGTACAACTGGACAACTTTTTTGTGTACTACTGGGAATGTAGACAACCTCCCAGACTAACAGTCACTCACTGCTGAGTTGTGTAAAACTATCACAATGAAATGAATCAGTGGCCTAGTAGGTCAATAAAGCTAAAGCTGTTTTACATCATATTCCTTTCTTAACAGATGACCCTCATAATGTTGGCAATTTGCTGAAGGTGGCCTATGCTTTGCGGGAGAGTGCAGAACTGTTTCAATCAGATGAGATGCGGCCAGCCAACGACCCAAAGGAAAGAGCTCCTGCCCGTATCAGGATGTTGAATGACATACTGCAGAGTCTTGAGAAAAACTTCTTAGTTTCAAGCGTTCCACCAGGGTTTTACAGGTAAAAGCAGAACTTCACATCCTTATGTCAACTAGTACTGTATGGTCATTTTACTTGCCTTCCTACAGCTGTCTTGCTATGCATCTGGTATATCAGTCAACAAGATACTACTGAATGAAATGCGACCCACAACAAAGAAATCCATATTATTTTAACGTCATTTGCATGTGATTTTGTAACAGTTCAATGCAACATCATCCTTATTGAGATGTATTGCTACCAAAGAAAATCAGTGGAAGATTATTTTGGTCTTTTTTGTGGGGGACAGCAAACTGCCTACTAGGTTGTAGCCATTAAACATTTATTATTATTATTATATATGCAACAATGTGAAATCACAGCTATCAGTTCATAAGCATCAAGTTCTTCCCAAAAAAATAGGATGTTGTAATGTATCAGTGAACTATATGTGCAAATCTAAGCAATGTAGACTTTTGCTATTGACAGATGGAGATTTCGTCAAAGGGCAGATTTTCTAAGGACTGTCCAAGATTTTTTGGGTATGGCACCCAGTGTGTTCACGCGGTGGCTCAGTAGGTTAGGACGCTGAGCTTGTCAATCAGAAGGTCGGCAGTTTGGCGGGTCTACTACTAATAGACTACTGCAACGCTCTCTACATGGGGCTGCCCTTGAGGACCACTCGGAGGCTTCAGCTGGTGCAGAATGTGGCCGCGCGAGTTGTGATGGGGGTTTCCCGATACTCCCATGTAACACCTCTACTCCGTGAGCTGCATTGGCTCCCGGTTGCCCTCCAGGTGAGATTCAAGGTGCTGGTGATGACCTATAAAGCCCTAAATGGCTTGGGTCCGGGATATCTGAGGGAACACCTGCTGCCGGCATCAAGCTCCCTTCGTCCAGTGCGCTCCCACAGGGAGGGTCTTCTTAGGGTGCCACCGGTAAGAGATTGCCGGCGGACGACACCCAGGGATAGGGCCTTCTCAGTGGGTGCGCCTGCCCTTTGGAACCAGCTGCCAGTGGAGTTGAGGACTGCCCCCGACCTCCGTTCATTCCGACGGGACCTGAAGACCTGGCTCTTCGAGCTCTCTGGCCCAGGCTGAGAATTCTAATTTTAGCTTTAATCTTAATTTTAACTGGGGTTTTACTTATGCAGGGACGAATATAATTTTTTTTAATCTGTTTTTAACTTTTATATCTTTGTTTTTTTAATTCACCCTGTAAACCGCCCTGAGTCCTTCGGGAAAGGGCGGTATATAAATGTAATAAAATAAATAAATAAAAATAAATCCCGAGTGCCGTAGCAGAGTGAGCGCCTGTTACTCATCCCAGCTTCTGCCAACCTAGCAGTTTGAAAGCACGTAAAAATGCAAGTAGAAAAATAGGGACCACTACGGTGGGAAGGTAACAGTGTTCCGTGCGCCTTTGGCATCTAGTCATGCTGGCCACATGACCACGGAGACGTCCTCAGACAAGCACTGGCTCTTTGGCTTTGAAACGGAGATGAGCACCGGCCCCTAGAGTTGGAAACGACTAGCACGCATGTGCAGGGGTACCTTTACCTTTACCTTTACCAGTGTGTTGATAACTGCTGGGGCCACCACAGCTGGTTTATGCCATAATATTTCAGTTTCAATTTTCAGGTCTTGGTACTTTGTGATCTTCTTCAATTTCTTGTTTTTGTATTGATACATCTATTATCCACATTTTATTCTTTTCAATCACAGTTATATCTGATATTATGAGATGAGATTTTATCAGTTTGTATTATTTTAACCTCATTCGCAACTACTTTTTCAACCAAACATTCCCATCATATTTTTTTTCATTTCTAGGACTTTACAATTTTTGTAGATGTTCCAAGAAATCCAATATGTCATTGTTTATTATTTTATTTTGTTTTTTTTAATCATTTTTTATTATTAATGGCAGCTCATATGATAGAAAGGTTTTGGAAGCACTATGAAAGCTGATGGTAGTGCATTAGATTTAAAGAGGGGAAAATGTTTCAGAGACCAAAGAGTTGCTTGTGTGTTATCTGTCCCCAACCTTTTAAAGCAGCTGCATCTTTTCCAGGATGATGTAGCTACAATGTCCAAATATATTTATTCATAGTAGAGCTCAGGGATGACCCATTCCTTTACTACAGCAAGGCCATCTACATCATTTAACCATTCAATCACCTAATATTTTCAATTATTATTCACAAGTTCAATTGTAGTGGAATTATCAACTAAAAGACAACAGTTAAAGCTGCTGTGAGGGAGGAAGTGGCATAGGCTGGACTTTTAAAGACCTTGTCTGCCAGTTTATATGGAAATGTAGTCAATCTGGTGAGATTCTTGTAAACAGGTTATCAAAAATAAAGAAATGGCTTATTCTAACACTCAGTATCTTAGAGCTTTAGAAGCCCCATATCAACAGCAAAAAACATCTGGCAGCTTCTGTTAAGAACTCTGGGGGGAAAGGTCTATAATATCCTGACATTAATACATGTGGATATTCATAAAAGTTGGAACAATGCATTAAACAACAGACTTTATTCTATTTCTCTTCTTAAGGTGGAAACATACAAACAGTACTCCCACACTGGAGACCTTGTTTTGCACTGCATTCATTCTGGAGCAGAGATTTATGAGTGAGTTATAAACCTCTGAAATAGTGGTTTATAATGGAAATGCTGGCAGACCTTTAACTACAGCAGCAAAAAAAAATACAAAGCTTCATTGGTAAACAGAAATTTAGGATGTGGTTTGCAGCCTTGACCTTCAGGCTCCAACTGTGCTTAGATCATTAAGATTCCATAAATAGTGTAATTTACTGCCTTGTGAAGATAGAATATATTTTCATAATAAAGCACATATTCTTCAAGTGGTGTGGAACCGGTACAATGATTGTCTTCTATTTAGTCACTGAGGCTTACATTATTCAGTTTAGTCATTGTACTTGACAAAAGTACAGGGATTGCTCACAGATGCTATTAGCCATCAACATCTTCTAGCATTGTGGATTCCAGAGTTTTGAATCTTGCAAGAAGAAGAAGAAGAAGAAGAAGAAGAAGAAGAAGAAGAAGAAGAAGAAGAAGAAGAAGAAGAAGAAGAAGAAGAAGAAGAAGAAGAAGAAGAAGAAGAAGAAGAAGAAGAAGAAGAAGAAGAAGAAGAAGAAGAAGAAGAAGAAGAAGAAGAAGAAGAAGAAGAGGAGGAGGAGGAGGAGGAGGAGGAGGAGGAGGAGGAGGAGGAGGAGGAGGAGGAGGAGGAAAGGCTGATTTAGCACTAATATTAAATTTGCTATCATTTGCTATTATTTGCTATTTAGCACTGATATTAAATTAGTGTTTTTCAGTTCTGGCCAGAAGATATAATTTTATATTTCACTGGCTGATTTACTTTATCTATTACCCAAGCAACGTGGCCATCATTGGTGGCGCAGTGGTTAGAATGCAGTACTGCAAGCTACTTCTGCTGACTGCTGGCTGCCAGCAGTTCGGCAATTCAATTCTCACAGTCTTATGGTTGACTCAGCCTTCCATCCTTCCGAGGTTGGTAAAATGAGAACCCAGTTTGTTGGGGGCAATATGCTGACATTTGTAAACCACTCAGAGAGGGCTATAAAAAGCACTGTGAAGCGGTATATAAGTCTAAGTGCTATTGCTATTGCTAATAGCTTACATATGAGCAATGTTCATATTGTCCCAATCAACTTTTCAACATCTGGGATGGTACAATGGACACAATTTTTGATGTGCCAATTAAGCAACCAATATTATTGTTTCTAATAGACTGCCAAATATTATGTGGTGTATCTATACAAACATAGGATGAGATGATCTGTGAAAGAACCATCCTCTTTCCTTCCAACTCTATTATTTTATTCTGTTCTGTTCTGTTTTTCTCTGTTCTGTTCTGTTCTGTTCTACCTAGTTACGATTTATGGGTAACTAATGCAATCACTGATATATGGGGAGGTTATGAATTCTGGCAATTGACACTCAATTCAACAAGATGTATGGAGAGGAAAAGTGAGAGTGAGAGGTCTAATTTACACATATATACATGTCTGTAGACTACCTCCTTTCAGATATCTGGTAACAGCTTATATTGTTTTATTTTTCTTCAGTTCTTCACTTCAGCTGCCTCTGAATAAGGGGTTCCTATTGTGGCAGTAGAACTGCCTATTATTTTCTCCTTGAATTACCATAAATAGGTAATTTATTTCTCATATTTATATCCTACTGTCCATTAGATTTCATGGGGGCAGGTGTAATTTATTCTGGTTTTTTTATAAAGTTAAATATTTGCATGGCATTTTTAAGTATTTAAGTAAAACTGTTAGGAGCATAAGGGAAAAATAAAAGAATAATGCAACGTAGTCTTCAGCAAAGGCAAAGGAACAAACAGACAGCAATTCAGATATAAAATGGGAGGGGACCTGTCACCATTAATACCAAAGGAAAAGAAAAAAAAGGTTTTAGACCACTGGGGAAATTCCCCAAAAGAAGGATTAAAGTGAGCCTCTCTTGGCAGAACATTTTTCTGTTGGTTAAAGGCTTGTTAGAGTAGAGTGTGACTTAAATTCAAGTATTATTTGCTAACTTTAAGGGGACGAACAGCTAAACGGTGATGTTTTCCAGGTTTCTTTTTTTCATTATCAATCTAGCCTAAAAAAAAATATTGGCATTTACGGGTTGTCTAGTTGTCTATCATCCAAACACGAGACTAGGGTTGCTTATCATTTGGAGAACAGACAAGATCCTCTAAGTAATCCGACCTAGCTGGGTTCAGTTTGTGACCTATAAACAGATGTTGACATGATACAGAGGACAGCATCACCAGAAGGACATAAGGTATGAATAAGAATATTCATAGGGTTATGACTAGAAGTTTTTAAGAAGACACTGGGCAGCCACTTGTCTGAAATGATATAGGGTTTCCTGCCTGAGCAGGGGGTTGGACTAGATGACCTCCAAGTTCCCGTCCAACATCATTGTTTTTTATTATTATTATTATTATTATTATTATTATTATTATTATTATTATTATTATTATTATTATTATTATTATTATTATTATTATTATTATTATTATTATACAGGGCACTAGATTGTGGATTGAAACAAAGAACTTTCACCAGTGCTATGCCAGACATTGCTTATTAAAAATGATCTTGAACTAGAACATCTTGTTCCTTTTGGTAGAAAGCTTCCAGATGCTGAGTTTTGGTTCTTGCACTGGTCTTCATTAGGAGGTAGCCAAGTGTATGAGTATTCTGTGTCTTTTTCTGGCCTTCCATACTGTGATTAAGCCCCAGAAGAAAACATCATGAAGACATTCCTGCCGTGGGTCTTTTTCAAATCAGAAAAAAAAAATCAGTAGCCCTAAGGAGCCAGGAAGGCTACAGCAGGATTAGAGAGAGATGGAATAGGAAAAACAAAACAAAACAACAACAACCCAGCAACAGCATCCTCTGTTTTCTCGCAACACTAAAGAAATACCATAAATGACATTTGAAACAAAATGGAAAAAAGATGTGGAAAATGAGATGGAAAAATAATTGCAAAATTATTAGACAAAATTAAGCACAGTCCTTTCAGTATGGTCAATTTTTTTCGCCATCGATAAATGGGATTCCAATACAGTTTAATCTCATATACATATCAATCAAGATACAACTCCCTCTACCATACCAAGCTAATTCACTGTATGTTTTCACACAATCCATTGTACCATAAACCAACCCAAGAGTTTGGATTCTCACAGTATACCTAGCTATATAAAGTCAGACCAAGATGGTCGGCAGTTTGGTGGGTCGAATCCCAAGTGCCGCGTAACAGAGTGAGCGCCTGTTACTTGTCCCAGCTTCTGCCCACCTAGCAGTTCGAAAGCACGTAAAAATGCAAGTAGAAAAATAGGGACCACTCCGGTGGGAAGGTAACAGCGTTCCGTGCGCCTTTGGCATCTAGTCATGCTGGCCACATGACCACGGAGACGTCCTCGGACAAGCGCTGGCTCTTCGGCTTTGAAACGGAGATGAGCACCGGCCCCTAGAGTCGGAAACGACTAGCACGTGTGTGCGGGGGAACCTTTACCTTTACCTTTAGCTTAGTATAGATCTGCTATGCCTGTCATTGACTTGGTTAAGAGGATTGTCTGAACCCAACCATTTCTTGTTTTGAATTTGCATGCCTTAGTTTGTGGTTCCATAAACTGTCTTTTTCAATTTCTCCAATGAACACCAGTTACCGCTGAGCAAAACTATGACTAAAGCCTGAAATTCAAATTCAAATGCTACACAAGGCATTATTCTTAGCAACAAACCAAGAAGTGATAACCATTACTGTATGTATTATTACAGCTCTTTATACTTCATCATGTCTTCAGTATATATATTCAATAGCTCCAGAGTGTAAAATTACAACATTAATATCACATTTTTCATGAAATTCAGCACATTGTATTCTGTGACTACAACAATACTTGAAAAAGCTATTAGTATGAAATGGAATGGTGAAGGACATCTTGTTTAAAATATTACTGGCTGTTCTCAAAAGTGTGATTTGAGCTATAGCAAAATTATGAAGTGCAAACAGTAAACATCATTCTCTTGTCTGCAGCCAAGCAACTGAAGTTCTGCTCATAATAATAGTCTACACATCGTAACTGAGAGAAAGTTTGCACCAGCAGCTTGTTTGTCCTTTTGTAAGCAAATAACTTGTGCAAGAAATCCTTCCATGGTTCCTGGAATAGAATCTTGCTTTAATAGCAGTCAAAGAAGAACACTGTAGGTTAAGCACCATTTTTCTCTACTTAGCTGAGCTCTCTGGACTTTGGGAGATCAACCCTGAGGTATTGATTGGGTACAGGTAGCCCTGAATGTATGACCACAATCGGGACTGGAATTTTGGTAACTAAATGAAATGGTCATCGCACAACTGGACCTGATGTTATGACCATTTTTACTGGAGTTGCAAGTGAATATGGCTTCCCGAACTGACTTGGATTATAGGTTATAAATTATGTTTATGTGACTGCAAGACACTGCAACCATCATAAAGGTGAGTTGATTGCTAAGCACTCAAATTGTGATCACACAACTGCTGGTGTGATGGTCATAACTTCAAGAACTTCAAGAACTAGTTATAAGTCACATTTGCCAAGGCCATCATAATTCTGAACTGTCATTAAATGAATGGCTATAAATTAAGGACTACTTGTATTTGGCAGATGTTTTGCCAAAGCTCCATATTCCGCATAATCCAGCTTGCTGAAGAGAAGTGTGGGGGGGTTAGGGTTAGGGTTAGGGTTCCTGGAATTGGGTATGGTGGCTGAAATTGGGTATGTCTAGTTTAATGAAGAGAAGGACTAGGGGTGACATGATAGCAATGTTCCAATATCACAGGGGTTGCCACAAAGAAGAGGGAGTCAAGCTATTCTCCAAAGCACCTGAAGGCAGGACAAGAAGCAATGGAAGGAAACTAATCAAGGAGAGAAGCAACCTTGAACTAAGAAGAAATTTTAGGTTGAACATTTAATTAACAATCAGTGGAACAACTTGACTCTAGAAATTGTGAATGCTCTAACACTGGAAGATTTTAAGAAGAGATTGGACAACCATTTGTCTGAAATGGTATAGAGTTTCCTGCATCAGCAGGGGGCTGGATTAGAAGACCTTCAAGATCCCTTCCAACTCTGTTATTGTAATCTAATACAAGATCAAAATCATCTCTGGTTTCACAAAATCACAATGAGTAGTTCTCATTTAACCATGATATCGCAACACATAAATAGAAGTGGCCTAACTTATCTTCTAAAGTCTTTTTCCAGAATTAAAAATTGTGGGTGAGATGACCTTGAGAATGGTTACACAAGAACCTATTACAGTGTTTGTCACAATGGTCAATGTGTGGAATGTTCAACTTACAGAATTCCCCAGCAGCACTTGACTGATTAGCTTGAAATATTTGGGTATAGGAACAAGAAACCACTCAGTGTAATTTGCAATAGTCTTGATGACTAAGTGCTACCTCTGTGAAGAACTATTAGGAAGAGGTAGAATGGAAAAAATATGTCTGAACATGGGACTCCATCCCTGACCTAACATATAATTCTGGCACTCAATATCTTCATTTTTGGATTGATCTCAGAAGTAGGACTTTCTTCTATATGTTGAAACTAAACCCATTTTCCAGCAAGTTCCCCCAGTGTTCACTGGGCTGAAATGAGTTGTCATTCCTATTTTATCTTTAGTATCCCTATAACAGATATCTCCTGTATCCTTTATTTGTCTTTTCTCTAAACAAAATATGTTGGCATTTCCTAAATGCTTTATTATCTATCCTCACACACTTTAATCCTTTCCAACTTATTAATATCATTCCTAGATTGTGTGCTTACTGATTGGAATATACTAAATGAGGAGTAAGACTCAATAATGTGTGTCTTACCCCCCCTCCCCTGCTGCTTATGTATCCATTACCAAAGGGACAATAAGCACACAGCTACATCTGGTGAACCATGTGGTATAAGTTCCTTCAATAAAATCCTGCAAAAAGATTGTCTAGGAAGTGACTTCTTTCTCCATTCAAAAGGATACCCCCAAATCCATTTGTTTGTAACAAACAAAAATATATTTCTCAAAGTTACTTGCAAAAATAGGTCATTGCATTTTCAATCAGACTTTGCATAAGATAAATTACTTTTTAAAACCTATTTGAGGCAAGTATCTGTAATAAGGAATGGCATCTGAGTATTTTATGTTAAAGATTTGTACCATTGGGAATTTATCCTAAAACTATGCATAGTGGAAGTTTCTTAGAAAAGCAACATATGCTGAAAGCGGCAGATAGAAATAGGTATAGATTTTTTAATGGATTGTATTTTTTTAAGCAAGACATTCATTAAATTAGTATGGAACACTAATCAAATTATGTTGAATATACTGTACATACCTATGTGGAACATCTGCATTGATAAGCAAATAGTTTTTTCATTTTTTTCCCTAGATATTTTTCCCCATGTATTTCTGCTAATATGAATTGTAAAAATCTTGTTACTGGTATAAAATAGCAATTGTGCAAAACTAAATATAGGCATCCAGATGAAACACTCTCACACAGATATATAGCAAAGAGGCTGATTCAGTAATGAATTCTATATACTATTAATGAGTATTCGTTTGGTGCCATCAAGCACTTGTGAGTTCGTTCATCTAGCAATAAAATCATCTAGAGCAGCTTTTGCATAGGCATACTATGTATAGGGCGTTTCCCTTCTCTACTAGTTACTTTCCCAAAAAGGGTTAGTTTGATCTGATTTGTCTGCATTTAATCCACACTGGCTCCTAGTAATTGTGGCATGTTTCTCCAGGAACTCACAAATATGCTGTTAAATAATAGGCTTGAGGACCTTTCTCAGAATAGATATCAAGCTAACAGATTTATAGTTACCTTAGTCTTTGTTCCCTCTTTGAAGATGGAAATATCATTTGGTCTCTTCCCGCTTTCTAGGGCATCATCACTGGTCCAGGAGTTATCAAAGATGACTATGAATGATTCTGTGACCACCTCTGCTAATTCTTAGAGTATCCTAACAATCCACCTGGCCTTGGAGAGCTGAATTTATTTAACTTGGCTAAGTTATATGTTATTCCTTCTCTATCCATCCTAAGCTTCAGTTTCCTCCTGCACTATAGCATTATGTTGACCAGTAGAGCTCTACTAACGTCATATTTCATCTGGGACAGGGGTTTCAAACTGGTGACCCACAGGCCAAATGGGTCACATGCAGGCCATGCCCACCCCGGCTCCTCAAAGGCAAAAATATCACGGTACGTCACAATACATCACATGACACGATCAAGTTTAACACCGGAGATCTGGGAGATTAAAATAGTGGCATCTGTCCTGTGAAACAGCTTCCATAAAGGACTCCAAACCCAGGCTGGGAGAGAACTTTGGGGAGATGTTAAATTTAGGATCTAGCCTAGCTAATTGGTGCCAGGAATAGGTAATTTATTGTGCTTGATTGTGTTTAGCTCTGCTTTCCTCTTACAGCACTTGGGATAATTTGCAGCAGAGTAGTAGGTTTCTAGGGACGCGGTGGCTCAGTGGGTTAGGACGCTGAGCTTGTCGATCAGAAGATCGGCAGTTTGGTGGGTCAAATCCCAAGTGCCGCGTAAAAGAGTGAGCGCCTATTACTCGTCCCAGCTTCTGCCAACCTAGCAGTTCGAAAGCACGTAAAAATGCAAGTAGAAAAATAGGGACCACTACGGTGGGAAGGTAACAGCGTTCCGTGCGCCTTTGGCGTCTAGTCATGCCAGCCACATGACCACGGAGACGTCCTCGGACAAACGCTGGCTCTTCGGCTTTGAAACGGAGATGAGCACCAGCCCCAAGAGTTGGAAACAACTAGCATGCATGTGCGGGGGAACCTTTACCTTTTTAGTAGGTTTCTACTGTATTATCAGGTCACCCACTTTCTTCTTGTAATGGCTTGTGCTCTGTTTGACTTTCCTTTTGTTTCTAACATTCATTAAAGCCCACTCTTCTAAAACCCAGTATTAAGACCTGACTCTTCTCAGTACCTCATCGCCTGGCTGTTATAAGTTCAAGGATAACATGATTGCTTTCCCCCAGGTTCTGGTCACTTTCATTTCTTCAGTGATTTTACTCTATTTGCGAAGATCATATCCAGGTAGCAGAACCCTTGTTCTTTCTTCTACCTTAGGACTAAGTCATTATTACTCTTCTTTCTTTCTTTTTTCTTACCCAAGCATTTTCAACAGGATGTCCATGTTCTGATTGATGAAATCTCTCTCTCTCTCTCTCTCTCTCTCTCTCTCTCTCTCTCTCTCTCTCTCTCTCTCTCTCTCTCTCTCTCTCTCTCTCTCTCTCTCTTTCTCTCTCTCTCTTTCTGTGTTTGTATGTATGCATGTTCATATGTAAAATAACCCTTTCTTGCCATAGCATTCTGCTATCTGGTTAAATAGTTATTAGAGTTGAGTTTGACTGAAACTATCCATGTAGTTCATTGGCCAATAGTAAAGTTTTTTTTTTAAAGTCATCTTAGTGATACCCTCAAACTTTATGCTGGGCCTATTTCTCTGCGGTCTTCCAAAGGAGACTGCCTCATCCTCCTATTCCATCCCATCAAGTTTCAATTGTTTTTGTCACATTATACTTATCATTCTGTGAGACATGAAAAACTATTACATCATTTTCTGTACTATACATAAGTGTGGAAATTTCTTAGATTTGGAGAATAATTCCCCGGAGAACACTTTATCCAGGTGTTTTCTTTCTCCTTTTGTGTTCTGCTTACTTGGCTCCAGACCTTGGCTGCATATTCAGTTGAGAGCTTTTGTCATCCTTTATTCTGGTGTAAAATCTCCTGATAAGTCTGGCAAAGGTTCTGTATGTGCCAAACACTGACTTCCTAGTCTTCATACATGATGGCCTTCCAAACTCTGTAGCCTGAGACTATATGGCTGGCAATTATATATATACATAATATATATAATTTCTTCAATATATATTAAAGAAAGGTTGTAGGGTTTGGGGTTGGTTTAATTTCTGCTGGCAAACATTATGGAAACACTAGGGCAGGGGTCCTCCACCTTGGCAACTTTAATTTAATTTTAATTTAATTTAATAATATTTCTATACCGCCCTTCTCCCAAAGGACTCAGGGCGGTGAACAGGGCAAGAATAAAAATACAGATTACAAAAGTTAAAACAAGATTAAATAAATGCCCATATACTAAAATACATCTTTAAACCCCAATAAAATAACAATAACAAACCCCCCCAATCCCCTCAACAGGCCAGGCCAGCTTGTTCAAAAAAGTATGTTTTTAGCTCGCGGCGAAAGGAGCGAAGGTCGGGCGCCGTCCGGAGCTCAACCGGTAGCTGATTCCATAGCTCCGGGGCGCCCACACAGAAGGATCTCCCCCTGGGGGCCACCAGTCGACATTCTCTGACCGGTGGCACCCTGAGGAGGCCCTCTCTGTGGGAACGCACAGGGCGGAGGGAAGTCGATGCCGGCAGCAGGTGTTCCCTCAAGTACTCCGGACCCCTGCCATGTAGGGCTTTGAACACCATTACTAGTACCTTGAATCTCACCCGGAAGGCAACTGGTAACCAGTTAAGACTTGTGGACTTCAACTCCCAGAATTCTTCGGCCAGCAAACTTCTGGGAGTTAAAGTCCACAAGTCTTAAAGTTGCCAAGGTTGAGGACACCTGCACTAGGGAACTTCAACTTGAGAATTTAATTGTTTAAACATCATTTTGCTATTTCAGATAGATAACCCTTTCTGCCAGGATGCTGACTCTTTGAAAATTAATAGCTTAAAATATTTATAACTTCAGGTCTCCAAGTAACTCATTTGACCTGAAAGACAATATCTCACTACAAATATTTTAATTACAATAGCTAGATATAAGTGGTGATATAGAGCTGTTAAATTTAGGAACAATCAATAACCAATATCTCAGTGATAAGATCAGTAACTACAAACAAGCTTCTGTGAAAGGTAATTTGTCCACGGTGACTGATTTTTCCAGTTAAATATATCTGCAGGAAAATACAATGTGTGTTCTAGTTAGGACTGAGTCAAAACTTCGTCCTGCTTCTCTGCTATCTTCACAGGCTCCTAAATGAAGATTGTTCTGAACAATTTGAGTTGAAATGTTTGCCAGATAATCAAAATTTTGTAACTGTCATTTTTAAATTTTGTTTTAATCTGGTTTATAACTTGTTTTTACCTATAACTTTTATATTATTTTACTGTTTTATCTGCAAAGTGCCCAGAGACTGGCAGGTATGATATGCAAAATAGAAATTAGAGAGAGAGAGAGAGAGAGAGAGAGAGAGAGAGACAGAGAGAGACAGAGAGAGACAGAGAGAGACAGAGAGAGACAGAGAGACAGAGAGAGACAGAGAGAGAGAGAGAGAGAGAGAGAGACAGAGACAGACAGACAGACAGGCAGACAGACAGACAGACAGACAGACAGACAGACAGAATGTATGACGAGCATTGTACCTGCCTATAACATCTTAAAGTATCAGAATCTTTGCTTTAGATCACATAGATGAGTTTCAGAGCCTGCCATGTAATCTCAGGAAAAGATGCAGCTGCTTTAAAGACCTGAACAAATATGAAACATTGATGCCTTCACACAGTCCAAAGCCTTGCACAGCCCAACCAATAGCTGCTGCATGGATTACTTCAGTTTACAAAAGCCCAGATTTTTTTTTCATTCGTTTTATTTCCACTATGGCATATTCCCAAACATCAGAAAACACTCTGCATTCCTTCAGTGAGGAATGCAGATAGGTGAGCATGCTTAGTTATCATTGGAGAATTGAAGTTTAAAAATATATGTTAAATAAATATTTGGTGAACTATTTTTTCAAACCTGAATACTCAAAACTTTGCAATTTTTTTCACTCTTATACCATTTTTTTCTGCTTAGCTTTAATAATACTGATTCATTTTAAGTTTTCAATATCTTTATTACATTTACAATGCTTATAAGATTCTTACTTTAAAAAAAACAAAATTATTATTTCAATAATTTAATGTATTTAAGAAATCTATAATTGATAGTCAAAAGTGGCTTAGAAAAGGGGTGAAATATCAGTTTAAGCTAAGCCAGGTTAAGATCCCAGATTCAAGCACAGAATTTCTGAGGGAAAAGAAAACAGGAGCTCAGAATTCACAGAACTTCTGAACATAATTCAAAAGTTGAATGATTTTCTCAACAGATTTTGTTTCTAATTTATTAACAACCTTTAGAAATAGACACCAAGATTTCAATAATCTTCTGGCTTTCAGACTTCATCTTCTTCAGTGAGTTCTAGATTAAAGAATATCAGTGTTCATTAACTAACAGCTGTTTAGAACTTGGTTGGAGCAAAAGTATCTGGCTCACCATGGTCAGGGAATCCTTCCTTCCTCTGATGCAGAAGATCTAGAACAGGGATATCAAACCGCCAGCCTGCAGGCTGGATGCATCATCCAGAAGCCGCTCCCACCCCATTGCCAGCAATGGCAGAACTCTCCAGATACATTGCGTGATGTCACATGACGTCGTGAGTTTGACATCTCTGATTTAGAACATCAATGGGAGTTTTAAGAGCCAGTTTGGTGTAGCGCAGGGATCTTCAAACTTGGCCCTTTTACGACTTGTGGACTTCAACTCCCAGAATTCCTCAGCCAGGCACGCTGTCTGAGGAATTCTGGAAGTTGAAGTCCATAAGTCATAAAAGGGCCAAGTCTGAAGACCCCTGATCTAGTGGTTAGGACACCAGACTAGCAAGCATAAGACTGTGAGTTCAAATCCTGCAATAACCATGAGGGCCAACTGTGAATGACTTTAGGTCATTCACTCTCTCTCAACCCAAACTGAATCCAGCTCACAGGATTGTTGTGGTGGGAAAAATAGGAGGAGGAAGGTGTGTTGGATATGTTCACCACCTTGAGTTATTTGTAAACATATAAGCAAACAAATAAATAAAATAACTATGTAAAATAAAACCAGTTAGTTACCATTACTCTTTGTAATGTAAATTTGTGAAGAAGAAACACAAGAGAAAATCATGAAAACACAAAATCAGTTTATGGGTAAGTCTTTGTTCAGCCTCAAAATGGGTGTTTTTATTATCCATAAGGTTCTTCCAGCCATTGTAAAATGTCACACCTTCCTGCAGTTACCGGGGCTATATTTTCAAGTGCTTGGCAACCAGCTGATATTAATGACTAGTTGCAGAATTCCTCAGTAATGTGACTGTGATCTGCAATGTTTTTTGTGGTTTCCATAGGTTTTTTTTTTTGCCAGTTTGCAATAAAAACTGCCCATTTGGAAGATTGGGTTTGTTTAACAACTGCACTGTTCACTTATCAACTATATAATTTGCTTAATTGCCAGGATGATTCACTTAACAGCAGCCTTTAAATGGATAAAGTGGGAAAATGGGTCTGGTCACCTGTGTGCCTTAACCTTTAATCACAATAAATTATGACTGGATTTCTGACCCCCGTTGTGGACATAAGTTGAGCTCTACCTGTCTTTCTCTTCACATGTCATTTCATGACAGTTTTCTAGTCCAGAAATAAGGTAGCTGGGGATTTTTTCTTCTTTCTCATAAACATATTTCCCATAAAAAGTTTCATCTCTTTTCTCTGAGCATCTGCTTCAGGTATAAAATCTGGGTTATCGTAACTAACTTAACACTCAGCTTTTTTTTTCTTCCTAAAATTTATTAAGCAAGGGTATGATTCAGCATGATTAGGAATAATGAGGAAAGAGCAAAACCAGAGCAGATATTTGTAAGAACATTATCAAATTAGTCATTATTACTTAGGGACCTTGCACTGAATTTGTTTCTGGCAACAGTGATGAATAATAAAATGGAAAAATCAAACTGTCTTTAAGCACATTCTAATGTTGGCATTTACATGGAGATTTTGTTGACGTGTTGTCAACAAAATTCAGATTCACAACCGCTGCAAAATGAGGTTTGAAGGCTATGTCTGTTTCTGAGGTTTTGTCTCATGAAATATAAATTAATAATTAATATGTATGAGGAAATGTAAATTGGGATGAAACAATGACCTAATTCCTATTTAAACAGGACTTAAATTTTGCACAGCAGCTTTCTTTAAGTTATGCATCTATTTCTTTATTAAAAAAAAATATTTCTGAGCCAAAATATCCTAGGGCAATTTACAGAAGTTTGACTACAGCTATTATTATAAACATACAAACACAACATAATAAAACAAGCATAGACTGTAATATACAATCTTTCCCAACAAATCACTTTTGATATGTTTTTGTCTATCACTTCTAAATGCAGTAGACTCCCAGAAGTCAAGCTGAATTATTAAAATGAGAAGCTCTAGAAGTCTACAAACAAAATAAATCAAGGTTCACTTAAAGTTAATGGCTAATTGGAAAGTAAAAGGCAGACCTTGGTAGGGTGATACAGGAGGGAATCAAATTGAACAAGAAGTGCTGAACAAGAAGCAGGAGAACCATGAGTCAAGTGTTTTGGTGTCTATAGTCAGTATTGAACCCTTGTTTGGTCCTGTTGGCAATCTCTTACAATATGGACTGGAATTTCTAGTTTAATAAACAGCTGGAAGCCATGCAGAATGGTCTTTCATGTTGCTAAATATGGAGAAATTTACCAGACTTACATATTACAATGATCCTTCCTCCTCCTCTCTCCATTTCTGAAGATGTTACCATTGCCTTATTTTTGAAGTTCGGATGTGAAGGCAATTGCTTATCCAACCAGAAATAATATAAAGATATGGTATGAGAAGGTTTGGGGAAACTTAAAATGTTGCATTATTTCCATGTTTATAAGAGGAAACTCCTGGGGAGAATTGACCAAGAAAGATTGAATATGTCCTGTGAAGATGAAATACAGACTGTCTATATCCTTTGGTGTTTGGGAACAAGTCATAGGAAAGAAAGAAATGGGATGAAAATTTTTGAAAGAGGCTTGACTTACAAGGAGCAATTCACACTGCAGCTATTTCTTAGGTCTGTGCAATCTTTTAGATTTGACTCCAAAAAGGGGTTTTGGGGTGTGTTAGATTAAGAATTTCATATCTGTCCATGTGACTCTACAGTACCTTCTTTCTGAGATCTCATGGCTTCTTCATATTTCAAAACAACTTTCTAAAATTGCATCTAAGGGTCCATAAAACCACTATTCACAGTATTCATTAGGTTATTAAATATATCCCTTGTATCATTTCCCATATAGAGGCATCATGGAGTGTTTTATAGTCAAATTATAAAATACAAAAAATAAACTTTAATCAATGAATTAAAACATTCTGTTCTGTCCCAGCCTACGACCGTCCTTGTTGCGTCACAAGAACAACTCCTTTTTTATCAGTAGGCTGGAAAAACCAACCCTTTTTATTTCATATACAGTCCTGATAATTATTTCCTCAAAACAAAAACAACAGAATACTTTTCCAATGAATAATTGGTTCAAAAAGCAAAACAGAGCAGGGATTAAAAAAAGAATTTCACTGGTAAAACAAACAGACCATGATTCCCTTGAAGTTCTTTACAAACGGTTGCCTTCAGCAACCAGCGCCACCCACACCTTCCCTTTTTATTAAGCAGCCCCAAGGCATGGCTTCTCAATGCCTTCTCCTCCTCCCTTGGAGTTGTTGTATTGTCTCTCTCTGACCTGCTCTAGTTAACTGTCTTCTTTCATGAGCGTCTATAATGACGTCCAGCTGTGAGTCCTCAGAGTCTGACTCATCTTTCCTACACAGCTGAGTCTCATCCTGAACACGATTGAAGGGGCCAGGCTCTTCCTCTGATTGTGAGTCTTGCAACTCATCAGAGCCTCCCTCTGACTCTGATGGCTCTCCAAACCCCTCCTCCTCCTCCTCTGATTACCCAGACTCAGCTGTTGTGTCCACAGGCTGGCACAGACTCACAACACATTCATTAAAAGGGAGAGAATGGAAACAATAACAAAACAGAAACCATTTGCTCAATATTCATGCAGGAATGTTCTTGGTAAAGTAATGAGACTTCACCAGGTACCTAAATAACAGCCCCATCAGATAGATCTCCAGGGAGATTAGAATTACTTTTATTAAGATTAGCTGTTAGCAACATGTTGTAATCTGATGGTGTTGTACCTCTCCCAGACTTATTCTCCAGTGAATCTAAGAGCTGTCTCCCTATTATCTGTTTCTCAGGCCATTAAAATATTGTTTCAGCTCCTTCACCTAGAAAGTAATTCTTACAGATTTTTTGCATCTTCATAAGGTTTTCATAAGCAACTTGTGATTCTAGGAAGAAGAAAAGCATTCCAGAGTTAAGATTCCACCATAGAGAAGTTTCTCTATGACTGTGAGATAACACTTTGTCAATCTCAGAATTTACCTTCTCTGATAAATTTATCAATCAATCAGCACTAGCTGACACAGTCCTAAACTTATCTTGAATGCTAATTGGAAGCCATTGCAATTGCTTTAGGAAAACCGTATTGTCAAAATCCAGCTTGAAAATCCAAAGTAAAACTCCAGAGACTTATTCCGTCTCCGAAAATCTTACTGTTTATTGAATACACTGCCTTGGTGGAGCAGTGGGCTAATGCCTCCTTAAGTAACACCAGCTGCCTGCAATTAGTGCAGGTTCGCATCCCACCAGGCTCAAGGTTGACTCAGCCTTCCATCCTTCCGAGGTAGGTAAAATGAGGACCCAGATTGTTGGGGGCAATTAAGCTGACTTTGTAATAATGCCGCTTGGGGGTGTGTGAAAGCCCTAATAAGCAGGCATATACATAGAATGAAGGCTACTGCTAAGCTTGTAAGCTGCCCTGAGTCTTCGGAGAAGGGTGGGATATAAATGGAATTAAAATAAAAAAAAATGAAAATAGTTATGTTGAAGCAAAACTAACTCTGAGGTTCCAATACCAATTCATAGACTTAAACAATAATTTGCCCAGTCAAACCCCCAATGTCTTACATAGTCCATATAAACAAGTTCACTTTGTTATGGGAACCGTCTGCTTCAAATCCACACCTGTTCTGGTGTCCTTGAAAAGGTTTCAGGCTCTCACAGTCATCAGCTGAATCTAAACCACTTGAAATTAACACTCCCCCCCTTAATCTAAAGGCAAGTTGAAATGCAGAGGCACATAGCTTCCAAAGTTTCATCCTTGACTCATATACTCATTTTCTTCGGTTTTCAGTTATCTGCATAACTTGTTTTGAGATTTTAGCAGACACTTACTTTCAAGTATGTATGCAATGTTATAGGGCAATTAGCAGCAACTTTTCCTGTTAGGTTGTTGAGGTTTGTAGATCAGCAGCTGTTGAACGGTGACATGTTTTGTCTGCTGCTAGAATTTTAACAAAAGAATAAAGTGAAGAAACTCAAGAAAATGGGATTCTGTGCCTCTTGGTAAATCTGTTGTTGCAATGTGGAATTATGAAATGAAGTAAAAAAAAAGATGAATGAAGTCAGTGTCATTTTCATTTCATTCCGTCATAAATATATTCTATTTAATTTCCTAATCAGTCTGCATTTTAAAGAGCAAAAACACAAATTGTGCAATTTTCTAAAACATACATTGTCATGGTTCTGATAGATGAGACCAGTAAAAAAAGAACTCCAAGGCAAGAGGTTTCCTTAAAGAACATATTTATTGCTACAAAGTATTGGCACAATCATAGCTATGTCATTAACACTTTACATGAAACAATGCATTCTTGTTCAGCCAAGAACAGCACTGCAAACTTCAGACAAGTCCCACCCTCTGAAAAATCCCTATATTTCAATGCACAGATTAATTTCAATTATATTCAATTAAATAAAATTTGAAAATATGAAATTGTTTGCTTTACTGTGAAATAAAGAAGATCCCAAATTCTCTTCATTAGCCATGAATGTGGCAAAGAAGAAATATATTAATTGCCATGTATGAATGATATAGTCTTTCTTTTGTTCCTGACCTAGACAGCTGTAGAAATTGTCTTTGTATGTTACATTGTATATACTGTCTGTCTGTCTGTCTGTCTGTCTGTCTGTCTGTCTGTCTATCTGTCTATCTATCTATCTGTCATTTATCTAGTAAAAGTTTTCACTATCCAGTCATGTCTAACTCTAGGGGATAGTGTTCATCTCTGTTTTTTAACCAAGGAAGCCAGCATTGTCCAAAGACCTTTCTGTGGTCATGTGGCCAGCATGACATCATGCTACAGTGCAGAACACACAGCAAAACATGGAACGTTGCTATCTTCCCACCAAAGTGGCACCTATTTTTCTACTCCGTTTCCATGCTTTCAAACTGATAGGTATGCAGGAGCTAGAGCAAGAACAGGAGCTCTCCCCATAGCACGGTGCTCGGGTCTTGAACTTGGGCTATCAAATTTCCAGCTGACAAACTTAGCTTCTTAACTGCTGAGCCAATGCGTCTTTACATATATGCACACAGACAATCAAACAACAACAAAAAACCCCACACAGAGATATTGAAGTATCTATTTCTTCTCATCTATGTTCTTGATATACAGTATTTTATTTTATTTATTTTATTAGATTGATACACCGCCCCTCTCCAAGGACTCGGGGCGGTGTACAGGGCAATTAAAACACTAACAACACGCAAGGTATAAAAATTAAAATAAGATTAAATCAATAGCCCTAAGTAATAAATACAATCTAAAATTTAAATTTTTTAAAATTTAAACACTAAAATCCAATCCCTCAGTCCAGGCCGGCCTGTTCAAACAACCAAGTCTTCAGGTATGTGATGCTTGAGATTCAGATGTGAAAATATTCTCCACTAAAGAAACTTTATCATTGCACCAACTATTTCTTGGTAAGGTAGGAAGCATCAATTGTATAACATTTAATAATAATAATAATAATAATAATAATAATAATAATAATAATAATAATAATAATAATAATAATAATAATAATAATAATAATAATAATAATAATAAAAGTTGGAAGGAACCTTGGAGGTCATCTAGTCCAACCCCTTGCTCAGGCAGGAAACCCTGTACCATTTCAGACAAATGGCTGTCCAGTCTCTTCTTAAAAACAACTAGTGTGTTGAATCCTAATAGGAAATTCAAGCAGCTAAGTAATCAGAAGGAAAATCTGAAGTTCCCTGTCCTGTTCACAGAGCAACTGAAATAGTTCATGCAGATAAGGATAGATGTTTGCAGTCTCTTTGCTCTTTCTATTTAATAGTTTAATACTCTTTCCTTTCTCCCCGATGGCATAAAATGCAAAGAATATGCTAAGAGCCATTAGCCTAGCAAACAACCATTCAATTTATGCCTTGTGTTAGTATTCAAATATATATTTAGCAAAAAGCTGATTATACAGTCTTAATAACCTTGCATTTGGGCACTTGATTTGTTTTATTAAACTAAGTGAGTAAAGATGCAAGAGAGGGAGAGGGATTTAAAAAAAAAATTGAAAATGAGCAAATACAGTTTATGTCAATGCTGCTTGCCTTGTAATTGGCAAGCCTATATTTCAGTGTCCAATCATTGTCTATAAAGTACTACAGTAATTTGCAATTTATTGATTTTGTTTATCATTTATATACAAATGTCTCTGAATGGAAGAGGGGAAAAAATATTTCAGCAAGTAGCTTTTGGAATCTAAAACCCTAACCTTTCCATTCCTTTTAAATCATCCTAGTGAATTCTTATATCCAACTAAGTCTACTTAATTATTTAGATATCCTAACTAATTTAGATTTAGTTATTTAAGCTTATTGAATTCTGCCTGCAGCCTGGTTTAAACATCAGCTTTGAAGTATGATAGCTGCTGGAACATGATCCAGAGCCACGCTACTCAAGTGATATGTTTTCAGCAGACTTTATTCATGAAATCACTTAATTGGGAGGCAGGATCAGAAGCTTCACGAGAGAAGGTTTGTACCTAAATACTGGGTTTGAGGAGTATTTATCTCTTAATCAAATCAGAATATTTATTTATGGTTCCAGACCTAAAAACACAAGTACAAAACTTAAAATAGAGAGAAATCTCTAAAAAAAAACAACCACCTTGTAGCTAAGATGTTATAGAGCTTATCCATGTTAGGTCCTGAGTTGAATTCAATTTGAAATCAGGCAGGGCAAAAAGCACACTATCATCAATCCTTTAGCCCCATCTACAGGTCTTGTGACTCTTTTGGTCTTTCATATGTGGAGGGCAGAATGGGACTTGTCACAGCCACTCACCACGGCCAACTCACTGTGGGACAACTTGCCATGGCCAGCTCACTACCAGACAACTCACTGTAAGACAATTCAACAATTCAGTTCAATTATTTAAAACAATTGCAAAAATATTTTAATTGTTGTCATTCGGATTTCATTTTGTCACTCCTCTGGTAACCTTTCTTTAATGATTCTATTCCACTATTTCTTCAAAATTAATGTAACTCTTGTCCCACAACACATTGTCCTATGGCGAGTTGGCCATGGAAAATTGGCTGAGGCGAATTGGCTGTGGTAACTTGGCCATGATGAGTTGTCGTAGACCCTGTGAAGGGATAGTATTATTGTTGTTTTTCAGAGCCAAAAGATTTTTCATTGCAAGGGTTCACCACCTGAGGTACAGTACTAAATGTGTATCCATGTAGACCTTTAGTACCTATGGTTTTGCTTGGTGTCAGCAAAAACATCTGGTGTCAAGTTCACTGGGCTGCTGGTTGGTCACTAATACCATTAATACTGATCTCTAAGAGAAGACATGCTCAATGTTGAATCTTTGTCCACCATTATCTTCATGGCAATCAGTACTGTTCATCTGGTTGACTTCTGTGCTATACATACTCCTAAAGTCTGTTGTTTGTCTATCCCATCAGTTATGTGAGGGCATAGGGGAATTATTTACAATGGGTCCCCCTGAAGTAAATTAGTTTGTTGGGTGAAACTGAATCTGTTGGTCTGGTCCAATGATTTAAGAATCTAGAATCTGGGATCTTGAAGTGTTTTTGTTTTTGCAGAAACTCAGTGCATTTTCAGTGTAATATCTACTTATTGTATAAAGGTCAGTGCTAAGTTTGCTCTCTCCTGAAAAACAATATGCAGATGCTTGGGTTCAATCTCCAAAATAGCTCATTATTGTGACCAAAGTAAAATTATTTCTTATGGAATATTGTACTTAGGATATTTTGAAAAAAAATAGCATTGCTATTTTGAAGATTGCATTTTGAAGATTAATATTTTGAGAATTATTATTTTGGTCTTCCGTAATAATATTTTTCAGTCACATAAATTACTCATAATTACTTTTCTTCTTTTAATAAAATTCCTTTTGTATGTTGCTTTCCCTTCATATTTTTTTCAGCCTGAGTTGTCAGTCCTGAAAAAAGGTTTTATCTTCTTCAGAATTGCTGTCTGGAGATATTATTTTCCTGGTTTGATGATGTACTTTCCATGGTGTCACTAAAACGAACCCATTAAGAATGAGTGATAGATATAGTAATTTCATTAGTGCCATCAATAATGCATTGCACTTACCTTTTAAGAATCTTTCTGAATAGATTATAGTGACTGGAAATTATATTTACGTGATCAAAATAGTTAAGGTTGAAGAGAAATATTATGAAGTAATTAGTCAACTGGAACTGGATTGATGTCATTTTAATAACATAATGAAAAAATTATGGTGTTTGCAATAGTCCATGTATCATTTGGAGAGCCTGATATAAACTTGCCACATAGTATTTTCTACACAAATCATAATCCCATCCCACACATATGATCTTATTTTGCATACAAAGCTATACATGGTTTGTAGGTATGTAGGTATGAAGGAGAAATTTGCACCCTTGTTTTGAAGACATGAATCATCCCATTGACACTGAGATCAATATCTTTGATTACATGGTGCTAGCTATTTTTTTCATCTTTGCTATAAGAAAATTCTGCATCTGATAGTTCTTGAAGGTGGAAATGTAAACCTATTTGAGAACTTCCAGGGGTGGTATGTCAAACTACAGTACAGAAGGCTCTATGAAAGTGGAACCAACAACCAGGACAAAGGAAATTATGAGTAGAGGGTTCCTTGAAAGCTCTCCAGACAGAGTAGATATGATATTGGCCACATGTTTTCTGGATGGCTGTTTCTTGTGAGGAGACCACAAGATAATGCTTTACTGCAGGTCTAAGCACTGAAAAACAAAGGAATTAGCCCTCTTGCTCATAGCAGTGGGAGAGAGTTTTAAAAGACACTCAGTTTGCAAATTTCATTTTGTAATCACTTTGGGAAATTGCTCATTAACTACTACTAAGCTATTAGAGACCTTTGGATGTACAAGTTTGAAGATGCAAGTTACCTTCAATCCTGAATGAAAGAAAGTTTTAATTATAAGCTTACAAAATTGAAGCACCTGAAATAAACACCCAAAAAGTAACTAAGATTTTGATCTCAGAACATTATAAACATTCTAAGCATCCAGATAAATTTGGAATATTGAAACTTTTTAAGATTAATGATAAAGTACAAATAGTTCTCATGAGAGGGTTACTAAATCTGTTTATACTTGGGATAAAACTTGGAAATAACTTCTTTATGTCTTTGTTTTATTTTTCTTTGTTGTATTCTTACTTTTCTCTTTTGCTCTTTTCTTTTTTCTTTTTATGCTCATTTCTCAGCTTAGATTTTACTATTATAATTGAAATTCTTAGTTAAAAATTATATATGATAAATGATAAAAATTGTAAATTTATCTTTCTTTCAAAATCCACATTTGACGTTCAGATATGTCCATTTTGTACAGTATGAGAAGCATAGGTAAATCACAGTGCTGCATATTACTGGGTTAAGAAAATGTAAGAGAGTAGCTTTCATTAATATCGCCAAGTATATTTTACTATTTACTTCTTTCCCCCAACTCCATGTTATTTGGAGAATTATTTTCTCTGTACTTTTTTTTTACACTTCTAGTTTCCATATGGAATCTACCTTATAGTGCTATATCCAATGAATATGATCAACAAAAAGAATTATTGATTACTTTCTGGCAGACTGATTTATTTTTTAGGGTTAAATCTGAAAGTTGGATTGTCCTGAAAATAAAAGCTTGCTATAGAGCAAGGGTGTCAAACTTGCAACGTCACATTTATTTATTTATTTATTTATTTTAATTCCATTTATATCCCGCCCTTCTCTGAAGACTCAGGGCGGCTTACAAGCTTAGCAGTAGCCTTCATTCTATGTATATGCCTGCTTATTAGGGCTTTCACACACACCCCCAAACGGCATTATTACAAAGTCAGCTTAATTGCCCCCAACAATCTGGGTCCTCATTTTACCTACCTCGGAAGGATGGAAGGCTGAGTCAACCTTGAGCCTGGTGGGACGCGAACCTGCACTAATTGCAGGCAGCTGGTGTTACTTAAGGAGGCATTAGCCCACTGCTCCACCAAGGCTCATGACACATGACGTGTTGTGACATACCGTGACTTTTTTTCCATTGCCAGCAATGGGGTGGGTGCGGTTTTGCCATGACAGAATATGGCCCACAGGCTGGCAGCTTGACACCCCTGCTATAGAGGTCATTCTTGGCTTACAGCTATTCATTTAGTGAGCATTTGAATTTACAAGGGCACTGAAAAAAGGGACTTCCAACCATTCCTTACGCTTATTATCATCATGGTCATGTGATTAAAATGTGGTTACTTGACAATTAGCATGTGACAATTAGCACAAAGAAGAGAGAATCAAGCTATTCTCCAAAGCACCTGAGGGCAGGACAAGAAGCAATGGATGGAAACTAATCAAGAAGAGAAGCAACCTAGAACTAAAGGAAAATTTCCTGACATTTAGAACAATTGATCAGTGGAACAACCTGCCTCCAGAAGTTGTGAATGCTCCAACACTGGAAGTTTTTAAGAAGAGACTGGACAGCCATTTGTCTGAAATGTTATAGGGTTTCCTCCTTAAGCAGGGGGTTGGACTAGAAGACCTCTAAGGTCCCTTCCAACTCTGTTATTCTATTCTATTCTATTCTATTCTATTCTATTCTATTCTATTCTATTCTATTCTATTCTATTCTATTCTATTCTATTCTATTCTATTCTATTCTATTCTATTCTATTCTTAGAAGGGCTGCACTATATTTACTAAAAATTCACTTTTTCAATGGCTGTAGCAAAGCATCTCTTCGAAGCAAAACCAAGTATCACACTGGTTGTATACACTAAAGCCGAGCAGAATTCTCGTATCAAAATGAAATGCCTCATTGCCCCATCCTGACCACACAACAGAGGGTCACACAACCACTTGAAAACAGTTCCTCATACTCAACAAGAGGCAAAGACCTCATCGAGGTGAAATAGGCTGAGTTACACAAGCTTAATGCTTTAGGGTGTTTCAGCATGTGCCCCCTTGACCCCGATGGTTTGTGCACTGTTCTAGGAGACGACAATTATGAAAAATTTAGAGTACAGACATCTACTCACTCCAGGTATCCAAACTGAACTACCTGTACCTCATTTATCATGTGATGCAAAAGAGCAAATACTTTTTGCATCTCCACTTAAAAGAACCCTAAAGAACAGTTCTAAAAATGACCACTTTGAAAGGTCTTGAGGACTCACTGATATTTAAAGATTTCTGCTTATCTTTCATGTACAAATTCATCAACTCTACCACTAGAAAGTACAGTGTCAGGCTTGTCCCAGCTTGGGTATTTAGGAAAGAAAGGCCCTCGACTCTATTTGTAGTGAAAGGTATATTTTTACTAAAGCCAAGTGATTACAGCGTAAGCAAAGCTGTATCTGAATATTTCCACTGAAAACCTGCCTATTTTCCATTTCTGAAACACGTCTTCCCTTGACCAGTTCATAAGTGTCCAATGGTATTCGAATTTGGTGTTTTGGTAGCAGCTTTCAGGTTTGGTGCCTCTTTGGTGTAGTTTTGCATTCCATTCTCATGTTCACATCCTTGAATGTGTGGTTCTGTTTTGAATTGGCACCTCTGGTTCCTGTCATCCTATCATTTCCTTTCCCCACACATTCCTTTCCTCTCTCCTCCCACATTTTATGGCAGGATGCCAGCAAGGTGAAGCAGGCTGAAGTATTTATGATGGCAGACCTGACATACATTATATCAGATACTGTAGCAAATATTGTGTTTTCCCTTGCAGGATTTTATTTTATAGTATAGCCTTCTTTCTGAAGATTTTAGAAAACATGTCCCATAATTAGAAATTATAGCCAAAGCCAAAACAACAACTTTTTCTATAAATTCTAACTCTTTTATAGCACATTGTTAGCACTATATGTAAAAAAAAATGTTTACAATAACCATATTCAGAAGTTCTCATAAAAGTAGCCAATTAGCAACCATTCAGTTACCCCAGATCTATGAAAAGGAACTTACAATCAGGATTTGATGTTACAATGACTTCTCCCTCTGTGTCATGTGATTGATGTCATGGTTCTGATAGATAAAGCCAAAAAAATAGAACTCTGAGGCTAGAAGTTTCCTGAAAGAACATGTTTATTGGATACAAAATATTGGCATGGTCAAAAGTGAACCCAAGTCTTAAATTCCCTCCAAAGAGTTACTGTCAAGGTTTGCAGCATTGACAGTTGACAGTTACACTATTACAAAGTTAAATTTCCCACCCCAATACTAGGCAATCAGCTACATTTCCCAATAGAATAGTTTGGCAGGCTTTCTAACAGAAAACCCAACCCTCTAATCCGACCATTTGAAATGACCTTGGTTCCCACAGGGCAAAGAATTGTTTAGGCCATCAAAAAAAAAGCCCTTCCACTTCCCTCTTCCCATGCTGATGGCAACCTAGAATGAACAAGATGGCTTCACCCAGGTTCGTTGTAGAATTAACAATTGCATGTTGGGTGCTCAACATCTGGACCACATTTACAGTCATTTGCAGCATCCCACAATCCTATGTCCACAATTTATGAGGGTTTGTTGTTGTTGCCAGAAACGAGCATTTAGTTCTGGTTTCCAACAAAAATAAAAAAGCCCATTTCAGTCAATGGGTTCACTTAACAACAGCCATATCTGTCTAATAAGCACCGCAAAAAAAGTTGTAAAATTGGAGCAGTCATGTGGGTATGACTTACAACCATCATAACGTACAACAGAAGTTCCGAGCTCCATTATGGAAGTAAGTCAAGGACTAACTCTATGTCTTAAGTAACATTGTGTTTATCTCTCATGAACATCTAACTTTGTGACATTAAAAAATAAAAATAAAAATAGCCACCCCCTGTACATTAAACAGAATTTTGAAGAACCAAGAATAGACTTGGTCCCCCTGGCTTAGAAAATGAAATGGCAATTTCTGAGGAATGAGGAGCAAAGTTGAGGCATTGGGGCAGAGTTCTTCTTGGTGCAGAATTGTTCCAATGTGTCCCAAGCTGGTTTGTTTTCCATAGTTGGGATGGAGAAAGATGCTCTCTAGTGTTTTGCCAATCCATTTGGGTTATTTACAGGAATTTACTTTCCTCATGGACAGTTGGTTTTATGAGATTGCTTTTTCCAGTCTTAAATTTGCACATAAATATGCAATTTGTTTTAAAGATAAACATGCACATTAAATATATATGTGTGCTTGTTTATATGGATTTTTCTTAAGGTATATGATTTCTTTTAAGCTACATAATTCTCTTGAGATGTACAAGTTTGCCTTTCATGTTCTCTGCTATAATATGTTTTGTAAACCATTTGTATTAATACGCGCAATTTGGTAGATAGTTTTGCAATGTGTACATATCTCTGGACACATACTTATGGAATAACTCAATTCTAGCATTTGGATATTCCCATTAAACAATTGCATGTTTCAGTTCTGGCTTTGAATCCAGAACTGCACAAGGGAAAAGTCTGTATTAAAATTCATATGGAACAAATTTCTTCCAAACCATAAATAATGATGATGATGATGATGATGATGATGATGATGATAATAATAATAATAATAAATAATAATAATAATAATAATAATAATAATAATAATAATAATAATAATAATAATAATAATAATAATAATAATAATAATAATAAAAACCTGTATGGCATGAATTCAAGCTGAGGCACCATCTTACCCAATGGGACTAACTCATCTCACTCGCTCCAGTGGAAGGGACCTGCTGCAGATCCCATCAACCAAGGAATTTTGCCTGATGGGATCAAAGAGAAGAGCCTTTTATGCTGTGGACCTGGTCCTATGGAACATTCTACCACCGGAAGTGAGAACTGCTCCCATCCTTCTGAGTTTCTGGAAGGGTCTCAAAAGCTTTGGGGCTTGGGGCCTCAAGAGGCTTCACCCTTAGCAGGGTTAACAGGGTAAAAAGATCTATCCCCAAGCCATCCATCTCCTTGGAAGATTTTGAAGAATTTGAAAGCAGAGTGGATCTATGGAAAGGTACAAAGGACCAATGCTGGATGGAACCAACAGAGAAGATGGCACCTGGGTCTGACAAAAGCTGGGAAGTGTGGAAATCATTGAATATATTGCCACATATATAAACAAGATCCAGAGACAAATGAACAAATGAGGCTATCTGGTTGCATCTGCTCTTTGTGATTGTGGTGACATGCAGACAACAACACAAATGTATACCTGTCCTTTGTGCTCCAATCAGTGTACACTGAAGAACTCATGGCAGCATGACAGAACACAATATTGCTAGTTTGTAGGCGAGATCTGTTTACCTATTTTAATCTTGTATTTTATATTTTAATTTTTATGACATATAGTATGCCTTATTTTAATTGTGAATGCTTCTGACATGAATAATCAAGCAAATAGCATTGTAATAGTAATTGTTTCTATACTTATCTTTTTATTGTTTGTAAGCTGCCCATAGTCGCCCTATCGGTGAGAAGGATGGTATATAAATTTAATTAATAAATAAAGATCTGTTGAATTGGCCATAGGTAAAGGTAAAGGTAAAGGTAAAGGTTCCCCCGCACATGCGTGCTAATCGTTTCCGACTCTAGGGGCTGGTGCTCATCTCTGTTTCAAAGCCGAAGAGCCAGCGCTTGTCTGAGGACGTCTCCGTGGTCATGTGGCCGGCATGACTAGATGCCAAAGGCGCAGGGAACGCTGTTACCTTCCCACCGTAGTGCTCCCTATTTTTCTACTTGCATTTTTACATGCTTTCGAACTGCTAGGTTGGCAGAAGCCAGGACGAGTAACAGGCACACACTCTGTTACGCGGCACTCAGGATTCAACCCACCAAACTGCTGACCTTCTGATCGACAAGCTCAGCGTCCTAACCCACTGAGCCACCGCGTCCCTATTGAATTGGCCATACAGTACTTCTATTCAAATACTTTGAATAATGAGAAGGAAGGACTCACTGGAGAAGAGCCTAATGCTGGGAAAGATTGAGGGCAAGAGAAGAAGGGGACGACAGAGAATGAGGTGGCTGGATGGAGTCACTGAAGCAGTAGGCGTGAGCTTAAATGGACTCCAGAAGATGGTAGAGGACAGGAAAGCCTGGAGGAACGTTGTCCATAGGGTCGCGATGGATCGGACACGACTTCGCAATTAACAACAACAACAACTTCTATTCAGAACTTTTTCTCTCATCTTGGTACAGTGATGCATTGAGATACAAAAGGAGTTTTGAAGCAGCAGCAGCTTTAAATGCTTAAAAGCTGTTTAAGTTCTGAAAGTCCAAAAGTCTTTCTGTTTTTGCAGCTACAAAAGAACTATTTCAAAGTGCACTTACCAAGTTGCCATTTATCTTGCATTTTCTCTTGACGTTGTTAGCCAACCCTTCTCTCTTTAAATGGTAATTAGATAGCTCTGATAGTGATCTGCAGAAAATACTCTCTTGTAGTCTTCTGGGTGACTATCACTGGCAGTTTTATTACTAATTTGCAGTTGCCACTGGGCTTGTCTGTAATTAAGTTACTAATGGACTGCCTTGGTTGAGCTGCTTTCTTTTGTTTTCATTTTTTTTTCTTCCCTTGTCATTCTTTTTATGAAATCTCTTTTCATCAGTTTGAAGATAAAATTCTACCTGTGACCGCTCCCCAGCCCATTTTTAGGTGTGTTTTAATTGTTTTCCAAATTCACACTCTTTGGTTCACAAGCAAAAATGCCTCTGGGTAGAGATTTATGTGATATTTACCTACTGCTTTAATTAGAGTAATGATTACACCTGCTTTAAGATAATATTTATTACTTGCTGCCAACCAGAAGCACAATGATTGGTGCAAACCTGCATATAGCAGAGGTTGCTTTTGAAAAGATGTTTAATTTTTCAGTTCTTTAAATAATGTTGCTTAAAGTATTAATTATGGAATTGCTTGCCTGGGACATTTTATAATACAGAAAACAGCTAGGTAGAATACCATGGAAGAGTTGCTTCATGAACATATTTTTAAACCCCCAACTGCTGTCTAATCTTAACACTAATTGATTTTGCTCAGACAATTTGATTATTACTGAGAACCCTAAAAGCTGAAGTCCACCCAGGTGAAGCTCGTCCAGGTTAGCTTGATTTTCAAAATGGCTCACGAATAGTTTGAATAAATAACAAACAATGTTGACACACAATGTAGTCCTTGACTTATGACTGTAATGGAGCCTACCCATCATGTTTGTAAGACACAATCATCATAACACAGGTCACCTACAGTATGTGACTGACCCATTTTATTTATTTATTTATTTATATGCCACTTGTCTAGCTGTCCAAAAGATTTTATGACTTTTTTTGCGGTGGTCAATAAGGGAGCCCATTGTTTGGTATGGGCTGATTTTGCCCCTAGTAAATGCTGGTTGCCAGCTAAAGTGTCATAAAATGTAGTCATGTGACTGCAACATGTTGCAAACTGCTGTAAATGCAGGCTGGTTGTTCAGTGCTCAAAATGCTCCATTTGTTGAACAGAACAAAGGATGAGACACATCAGTCTGACATTGTATAAAAGCTTGCTGTTTGCACGGATCATTGGAACATTTACATGTTAGCATGTGAAATTACAGACTGATTAGAGACTTCTCTTCGTGAATGAAAAAAAAAATCTGAAGAGCAAAATGTTTCAAGAACTGTCTTTTTATTTGAATCGGATATTTATAAAACAAACAGCTATGGTGAAAATATTAAAATATTAATCTATGCAAAAAGTTAATATGATTCCATTATGGAAAATATAGGTGTTGCACTGTCCCAGGCATGTGTTTCTTCTTTAGGAGGCAACATTTTTTTCAAAAACTATTTTAAAAAAATAATAATTGCTGAATCGCTCTGAAATAGCATAGTAAAATTGCACAAAGGGCAAAAAGACATCCTAGTGAAGAGTAAGGTCTATAGAGGTTAGGATGGGGATACTCTTCTCAAGGACAAAACATTCCTAGCTACAAAAGGGATAGCATGAGCTGATGTTGTGATTTATAGTTCATCCTCCTTGATGATGCTTGTAGACTTATATTCACAGAGCAAACAATGAGCAAATTTCTGGGAAATCAGACAAAATGTACACATTCAATTTTTGAGCTTGCCAAGGTTTATTACTAGCAGTAGACAATATTTGTAATTTGGAAATTATGGCTGTCACCCAAGAACATCGCTAATGAATTCAGGTGGATCTTTATATACCTGTTTCCATCTATTTAAGGCAATCATTTACTTTTTTTCTTGGTTGTTCTTTTTTTTCAGAAACATCCTTTATCGACTAGATGACAGGACACAGCAGTTTTCAGTACTCCTGGAGGCAGCAGAGCACTGGAAGTTACATCAGTCCAATGAGACTCTACAAGCTATCTTGTCAAAAGTGTTCAACAGTTTCAACTCAGCTCAGGTTTGTTTCAAAGCAGGACTTGAGGTCTTTGAGGCCACCTCAGTGGGAAACCAATGACAAACTTGGCTTTTGGGCATCTGCACACACGCCACTAAAAACCTTGTTTACATTTTCCAGAGGAAGACTTTGGATTGGGCTTGAAATGATACATGGTTGAAATCTTTTTTTTATTTCTCAACTTTAAAAAAGTAATCCTTGTTTCAAGGTACTTTATTGTAGCCCTAGATAATGCTAAAACAGCCGTTTGCACTGTTGAGAATTTATTACATATTTCTATTTTTGGAATAGGTGGGCATGGGTAGCTGTATGTGTTGATAGATCAAGAATTAAATGAGGAAGATTTGTAACTGGATAACTAGAAAATAATTCCACACGGTTGATCCAAACTGGAAGAAGAAATTAAGGTGCTCTTATCTTTCCTGTAATAGCCTACTGCATTTCTGATTGCCCATAGAAAAGACATGAAATAATCCTTTCCATTTCCATTCTCTTCCTATATGGAATATCTGAGCTTCCATCTGCTCACTTATTTGCAATTATTTGTCAGCTGTGGCTACCAGGTTTTTCAATATAAAGCCAACATGCAAGTGCATTGACTAGCATTTGCCTAATGTTGTCATTCTGCAGCAAAAACCATTTGTGAAACATTTGGCACTGGAGATAGCAAAAAAATCCCACCCATTTGTGAACAGGAGCCACGAAATCTTATAATACAGTATGTGGTTGACCATGGATGTTTTCAGATTTCATAGAACACCCGATTCAACAACACCTGATTGTTGATTCACAAGTGAACTTTAATTGAACTGGACCTCTTGTGGAAGATTCAAGATGAAAGAGAAAAAAATGAAGCATTAGTGGCATTATCCAACAGGAAACAAAAGAAGTTATTATTATTATTATTATTTATGATTTATGCACAATGGTCATACCACCATACATAGGTCTGAAAGAAAATTAGAGACCAGCCATTGTGAAAGACGCAATGATCCCTAACTACACCCAGATAGGACCATGCCTGGTTCTCAACCTTTTCTTCACCACAGACACCCTTTAAATACTTTTTGTGGCTACAGACCATGGCCACAGAGCACCAAAACTTAATTCAAGATTTAAGATTTAGACTGTATCAAATATTCACAGACCTCCTGTGATGACATTGTGTCTGTGCGCGCACACACACACACACACACACTGGTTCCCTGAGAATAACTGCCCTTTGAGATATCCTGGACAACTATAAATGAAAAATAAGTTGCATAGATCAGAAAACTGAAATCAAAATGTGTCTTGAAAGCAATTTGCTGAAAATCTCCAAGAAAAAAGTAAGGAATGGGTAAAAAGAGTCAAGGCATTCAACTACTAAAAAGGATGCAACTGAAAATATAATAGCCTCTCCATGCTGTTTTTGAAACCAGAGCCACGTAGACATCAAGACATATGCTTTCCCATCAAAGCCATAGCTTTCACTATGCATATCCTGAAAGCAAAAAAAAACTTTCTTTATTGTGTGACAGGTAATATTGCATTCCAATGCCCTTATTAATTCAGAGTTAAGCATTAGGTTTATGCAGCTGTCTGGTTTGAAAGGAAAATGTTGTGCTTTTCCTCTTTCAGATCCAGAAAAGATGAGTTTCAGTTTCATTAAGTTTAATGAAAGATTGCATAAATCTATAGCACAGTTTTCAGGTACGTGTAGCCTATCACTTAACTTGCCATGAACTGCATATGTGATTGATGTTGATGGGGAAACAGGTTTTCCAGAGACTCCTGTTCAATAATCCAGGAAGAGAGAGAGGGGGAGAGAGGGAGGGAGAGGGAGGGAGAGAGAGAAGCAGAAAATCAGTCAGCAGCACATCCTCATTCTTTGTAATAAAATTTAAAGGAAAATCTTTGTTTCATTTTCAGTGAGGTAGGATCCTTCAGAATTCTAACTAGGAAGCTCCATTTAAATATAAATGAGATAAAGTTAAACTTATTTTTTTTAGTCCTGCTCTTCCACATGCTACACATACATCAAATGGCACACTTAACTCAGAAAAGAATTATGTACCTTTTCCTTTGCTTTTGAGCACTATTCATAACCATGGGTATTTAGAAGCAAATTTCCATTGATTTTGATGATATTTTCAGCTAAGTAAGCATCCTAAGTAAGCTTGCATGCTTTGAATGAAATCTCTTCTGAGGCTATTGGGGTGGCATCAATACTGCAGGATGCAACTAAATCATATTAGGTAATGTCATTTGATTTCATTTTGGTACTGACTCAAATATAGATTCAAATTTCTCTTAAAATAATACGTCATCCAGATTCCTGAGGCATTCTTTATTACATTTTATTCAAATACACATAAATCCTGGTCTAGAATTGATATGATATGGACATCTTTGGAACTTTAGTGCATATTTTAGAGGGAAATTAAAAAAAAAAACCTACAATTAAATCAGACAAGTAATACTGTATGTATGATAGATTATAAATTGTTTTGAACAACGTAAGGGAAAAAAATTAAAATCTAATGTTTATATGCCACAACAGTCATAAAAACAGCTTTCTCTTGCCCTTCTCTTCTTCATTCTAAAACATAAGGAAAAGGCATGTTTATCCACCTACCCACCCATCATAGGTGACTCTGTTTAAGCTAGGGACCAACAAACCTTCACTGAAGTATGAATTGCTTTATTGATCAGTACTGGAAGCAAAGAAAGACCTCAAGAGAGGAGGCATTGCAACCCCTTTTTTATAAACGTTTGCAAATTAAGTACAATTAATTTGGCTTTGATTCACGGATTGTGTTTCAGCATGTGTGCATTAATGGATGTGGGAAATAGGTCAGGACAGTTGTGTAATGGATTTTTATACAAGCTACTTTTGAAAAACAATGGGTCAAAGAAACTACATCTGAGATTAGTCTGTTCACGTTGCCTTCCCCTAAAAACCTCAAGTTAGAACTTAATCCTTTCTTGGCCTAGTTTGCATACTTGCAGTTAGCACTTTGATCAACTTAACCAAATGTAAGATTCAGAGTATTCCTAGTGCCTAATTATTTATTGCTTATTTTCCTGCACATAAAAAAAAAACAGGCAGAGATTCCATCACACTGTTGCAGTGATCAAAGCTGACCATAACAGCAGATAATTGCGGCCTAGAAAAATATTTTTTTGTTTTGCTTTGAAACCCGAATGGCTTAAGTTGGTTTGGGGAGTCAGCGCTGACTTTCCTTTATGGTTCAGGTCAGGATAAAACATAAGTAACAGACTTCATATGTACCTGAGAAAACAGGATTTATTCAGCTGCTGGCTGCCACACATGTTCACCACAAGGAAGGTGAAAATGTGCAAAATGGCAAGTGTAGTGATTTTGGCCTTCTAGCACAGATAGAGCTGTTTTCTCTGTATGTAGATGATTCACCATTTGGGGATTGTGGACTTACTGTTTGCACTGATAAATTGGTATAGATTTTCAAGTCCAGTGCATCTGTCACAGTGCCCTGTAAAATACAATCTTCCCTACAGTGACTCCACAATTTGCCTTTAAGAAGGCATTTGATAATTCATTAAGCTTACCACCATATGTCAGGCAATGGGAATTTGTATGGAGTAGCAGTAGCAAAAGCACTTAGACTTATATACCACTTCACAGTGCTTTGCAACTCTCTCTAAGAAGTTTACAGAGTCAACATATTGCCCACAACAATCTGGGTCCTCATTTTACCAACCTTGGAAGGATGGAATAGACATATATAGGATTGTACTATAAAAATATCTCTATCCTGGACAAAACTTACTGCGCTTCCTAATTGTCTTTTAATTTCTTCTGATTACTTGATTTTCTGAGTTGTTGATTATGCATTTAAATGAGTCTGAATTATATATTTTCCTATAAAAAGATAAATTCTCATTCCAGTTCATCTTGACTTTTGTTGATATCAGGGTTTGGTGATTTGGTGACCTCAGGAGCCTTTTACTTTGGACTGTATGGAGTAAGTCTCAGCAGTAATACCACCTAGCTGACTTAGATCTCAAAAAAAGCTGATTGGGCTTGCAAAGTACTTGAATTTGGAAACTTCAGGAAATCTAGAACTGGAGGAGGGAGGATTAGAGAGAGAGATCCTGGAAAACTAATCCATCTAATTTTTACTTATAATTATTATCATATATGGTATAGGGCAGGGGTAGGCATCCTTGGCTCAGGAATTCTGGGAGTTGAAGTCCACAAGTCATAAAAGAACCAAGGTTGCCTACCGCTTGTATAGGGCAAAGGAAAATATGAGAATAAAAAATAATAACAAGAAGAAAGGATTACTGACAACTTAACTGCATAAATCTCAAAGAGATTTTAGATAACTGTATGCTTTAACATCCAGGATCCAAATCTGGCCATCTTGCTTACCAATAGATTTATTATGCAATTCTGTGTATATTTCCTGAGAGATGAGTATCTCCAATTTCAGCCTGAGTTACTTCTAAGGGCACTTATTCACAAATAAGCTTATATAGCCTAAAATGGGCCCTTCACTGCTGAGCCTGAATAAAAAAACAACAACACTGGAGTGGAAGCAAATAGCATTTACATTTCTTTACATTTCTTTCACTCTCCAGGAGAGATTGTTTGTTAATGCAATGCAATGTAGTATGCAAAATATGCAAGGAAACGAGTGATGCAATTTCAGCTTAAAAGCTCTTAGTGCAGGGGTCCCCAATCCCCGGTCCGTGGATCAGTACCAGGCTGCGGCATGCCAGCAACCAGTCTGCACAAACAAGCAAAGCCCCATCCGTGAGATGCAGACAGCATACAAAACCAATCACCCTCTGATCCACAAAAAACCTCTCTCCACAGAACTAGTCCCTTGTGCTCAAAAGGTTGGGGACCTCTGCCTTATTGTATTCACATCTAGGCCTCCCAGCCAACATCAGAAATGCTACTATAGATAGCAATAGACAGTGCTTTTTTTGTAAAAGAAAAAGGTGCCGGAACTCACACATGTCATACAACCCGCCTTGCCTACCCTACAAGGTTCCATCCAAAAAAGGTGCCGGAACTCCGTTCTGAGCGTTCTATGAGAAAAAAAGCCCTGGCAATAGACTTAGACATATATACTGCTTCACAGTGCTTTACAGCCCTCTCTAAGCGGTTTACAGAGTCAGTATATTGCCCTCAACAATGTGGGCCCTCCTTTTACTGACTTCAGAAGGATGGGAGGCTGAGTCAACTTCGAGCTGGTCACGATCAAATTCCAGGCTGTGGGCTGTGATTTAGCCTGCAATATTGCATTCTAACCACTGTGCCACCACGGCTCCTGCACTAGGATTATCCTAGATGATAATCCTTGTGCAGAGTGAAAGAATGTAAGGTTCACCACTCTAAATTGTACATTAACTTCAAATCTTACTGGAGATGGGGCTATTGTGTAAGGTCTAATAATGTGATCCTATCTTGATCAGGAAAAATGAAAGATGGTAGTATACAGAGTTAATCCCTATCTCTGGGAGCATTTTTTCCCCTGACTTTAAAGTACATGTCATATAATGCAATGGGATTATTTCCTTTATTGCCTCTTTATTATCCACCTCACTATTAAGTGGAAGGAGTAGAATGAGTTTTTTGTATTTATATTCCAAAGGTGCAATAAATCTGCTAAGTTGTTTTCAAAGTTCTATCAGAATCACTGGTTGATTCAGAGATGTTTGCTCCACTTCTTCGAAAACACAAAAGGTTTTGCAAAATCTGGCTCTCTGTAAGGGGTAGAGAGGAGACTGGTAGCTTTTGACATGATTTTTATGTTAAAATTTGCTGCTTCAATATTATGTAAAGAAGTAGATTGGGTATCACATCTTCCATGGATATAGAAACTCCTGTTAGAGCCAAAGAATTTACTTCTCTATTCACAACTCTCAAGATGAATGCAAGGCAGGATTTGAGGCAAACAGTGCTTAAACCACATTAGGAGCTGATTGACATACTCCCGTTTTCCATCCTCCCCCCACCAAAAAGAAAAATGGAATTGCATAGGGAGAAAACATTGCAAATCAGAAACTAGAGAAGAAGGGAATGAATCTTCCTCTCCTTTTATTTCTTGGCTAAAATGTTTCTCAGATGTTCTTTGCCCTCAAAGACAGCTTTTGCAATAAACAGTCTCTTGAGAGATAATGGGAGTTACCAGGAGAAGATTTTAGCAGGAAAACAACATGGCAAATAAAATTCTCCTTTGTTGTATTCAAAAGGTCTCTGGTTCTTTCTACAAAATGGAAGGAAATAGTTGAAGCGTAGTTTTAAATATGAGCACTTGTGATCACTTGTAACTTGGCCTTGACTGTGCCATGAAGACATTGGTATATTCCTACTGAAACAAGAGGTGTGTAATAGGTTTTCAGCTTTCTAAGACTAAAAGATGAGTATCAATGTTTGAATTTACATTTGAGTTGCTCTCCCAGATGTCTTCTTGAAAAGTGAAAAAATGAAGATGACCATGTGTACTCCATAATGCTGCCAGTTGACAATGCATAGAATCACATAGCCCCATTTTCCCTTTCTTTATGAGAGAGGCTTGGGACAGATATTATAGGTTGTTTTTGAAGGCCATCAAATCTTAGTTGGTTTCATCTCATTTGCCTACTCCTTTTTTACTTACACCTGCTGTACAGGCACATATAGAAATGGGGGTTTCAATGGGAGGGGGATTAGGCCCGTTCTGCCACTTTGGTATATGTTACCAGTGTGAAAAGCTGGCATTGTATAAAATGCTCAGGAAATCCATAGAATGTGTGACATTTTTAGGTAAAGTATAACATGTCTAACCCTGTAACTCTAACCCTGACCCTGACCCTAACTCTATCTCTTTATTGAAAAGACATTTATGAAAATGAAGGAAGAAATGCAAAAAAAAAGGGCAGGACTTACTGAAAAAAACAACAGAAAAAGACCAGTATTGACCTACTTGTTGCAACAAGAAAGGCTAAAATGGCATTTTAGCGGGAGTATTTTATATTTTGTCAGTTTGCCTTTTGGCTTTCCATAGAATACTTAGGAAATATGTGAAATATTAAGCATTTCATACTTTGACGTCCCATTTTTGGCACTCTATAGATTTCCTAGGCATTCTATAAAATTGCCAGCAAAATTTGCATTGTGACTCATAATTTTGATAGAGGTTTTGGATCCTGCTTATGCCTCCGTCTATATTACAAACCGAGTCTTTAATTATTCTGGAAACTCTTGTTCCCTGTCTTTGTGTTTTCAGAGCATTACTGCAGTACAGTGGGATGGAAGGAAGGAAGGAAGGAGGGAAGGAGGGAAGGAAGGAAGGAAGAAAGGAAGGAAGGAAGGAAGGAAGGAAGGAAGGAAGGAAGGAAGGAAGACTATATATCTGTTTTTACATATATATATATATATATATATATATATATATATATATATATATATATATATATATATATATATATATATATATATATATGTACATGACATTACACTAAGTTTCAAGAGATGATTACCTTACTTCATATTTAATTGTAATTATCCATACACAACAGATTACTAGCATTCACAATCCTCACCATGAATTCCAAGTGTCTCGCTGGAAGGAGAGCAGCTAAGGTAAGGGCAAAGTATCAGAAAGATGGATGGTAGCTGATTATATTCCTCTGCAACCTTTCTGAAGTCAAGCAAAAGAAGTTGATTGCCTTCATGGATATGATTAGAGGGGCAATAAGAAAATGATGCTTTCTTGCTTGTCCCCTCTCTTCCCTTCACGTTGAAAATAGAATAAAATTTAAAATGGTTGTTTTTTCCCCATGTATATGTTTTCCATCTTGAAAGTCAATGCATAATTTCAATCCATGTGCTATATAACTGGTATCCTGCAGTGGGCTGCAGGAATAATTCATGCTGTTCCCTGAGAAAGCCTCAAGATTTGTCTTGTACAGAGAGGGAAAAATATACAGCTTGAAACCTTTATGCAAAACAGCACTACTTGAGAACACTGAAGAACACTACTTTCATTCAGTTAAATCGGCGTGGCCAAGAAACTATGAGCACATCACTTTCATCCTTATTTCTTATCATTGTTTTCCTAGTTTGTCTATTCATATACTGTACACAGCTACAAATGAAAGCTACTTAATGAACTTGGAAGCATTCTCATATACAGTATCCTCTAACCATAATATTGCAATTGCTACAATGGGGCTGACAGCACAGAAGTTCCACAAAACCCAGAAGCTTTTCCACTTTGATTCTGTTTCGCCTCGAGAAAAATGCCTACTTTACCCCACTTGGGTATGACAACTGCTACAGTGCAATGACAATTGGTTCAACTTCCCAATACATCACATTATGTGCAGAGCTTCAATCTAGGTTGCACTAAATACATCAGAATATTGTATAGAGTTGAGAAAGAAGGCCACTTATGAAAATTAGGGATCAGCTTTCCTTGAATTTTGCTAAGAGATTTACCTTTTATTCCATATGCTAACATAGTTTCTTCTCCCTTTACCTGAAATTTGAAACGTGCTCCTAAGTTTGTTCACAATATATTATCCCATGTAAATATACTGATACCAATACATGAAGATCTTAATACAGGTAATGCTCAGTTTACAGTATGATGGAAAATAGGACTGAAATTGCTGTTGTTAACAATCTGGTTGTAAAGTGCAATGTCACATAACCATGCCACTTAGTGATGGCAGTTCCAACAGTCTTGGTTGCAGTCATTAGATGAGGACTTCATGTGAACAGGTCTCCCGATTTCCTGCTGGCTTCCCCATTGACTTTGCTTGCGGAATACCAGCAAGAAATGTTGGAAATTGCAATTACATCACTGTGGTTTGCTACAATATTGTAATTGTATGATTGCAGGCATGTTGCAACAGCTGGAAATTGAAGTACTGGTCATAATTACCACCTGTTCAGTGCCTTTGCAAGTTTTAAAAAAAATCACAGAACAAGGGGTTGTTACTGTAAATGAGAACTACCTATATTTTACCTGCAATCAGATGCTAGGTGCTAGGTTGAATAAGATGACTATAAATCATTCACATGATATGGAAGTTTACACAAAGAAGTTGAGTAGTAGTACTTGCTTATGATTCATTTGTATTATACGTATTTCTGTGAAGAACTATTACAATAAAACACTGATATATCTTATGTCTTGTACTACACCCTCAAGTGAATAAACAAGCCATTTAAAATTAAAAATATGGTTTTGTTATAGAAATTATAGACTGAATACAGTGAATCTAATGAACAAAGAGATTTTGCAATGTGCAATGGAAATTTAATTTTTATAACTACTTAAAATGTCTTTTTAGAATCTGGAGATTATTTTTTTTTATCATTCATTTTTTTTAAAAAAATATTTTCTTGGTATTACTTTCTATATATTTTTTATAAAATAGAATATAAAACTGATCTATTGAAATAGTTTATACATTCAATATTTTGATTAAAAAGTGTATATCTTCTATTTTATATTTCAGTGATGCTTATTACACACCCAAACGCAAATATTAAGAACTGGAATGTTAGAAAATGAAATGACAGCAATTTTGATTGTAATTATTAGTTCTGTCCTGAATTATACTTTTCTTCCTTCAAGAAAATAAACTGACATAATGATTTCAATATAATGTATGCTGCATTGATTTATATGCTGAAAAACGTGTTATTTTAACAAACTGCTTATCAATAAATTGTATTTTAAATTTCTGAAGATGTTGGCTCTTTTTCATTTTGAGCTCACCATTAAAGCTGACACCAGCCAGAACACTGAACAACTCAAAGAAGAAGTGCAAGATGAGAAGATGTGGAAAGACCTGGCCTATTGAATCACCAAGAGTTGGACACAATTGAATGGATATGATCACCATCATCATCATCATTCAACATCATTGTCATCATCATCATCGTAGTTGTTGTTGTTAAGTATGAAGTTGTGTCCAACCCATCGCAACCCCATGGACAACATTCCTCTAGGCCTTCCTGTCCTCTACCATCTTCTAAAGTCCATTTAAGCTCACATCCTCTTTATCACCAGTGGTTGTGGCATAGACCTGGACTAATGTGATATTGAATGGTTTGCCTTGAATTCGCACTGAGATCATTCTGTCATTTTGGGGATTGTATCCCAGTATTGCTATTCCTACTCTTTTATTGACTATGAAGGCTACTCCATTTCTTCTGAGGGATTCTTGCCTGCAGTAGTATACCTGATGGTCATCTGAATTAAATTCACCCATTCCTGTCCATTTTAGTTCGCTGATTCCTAAGATGTCGATGTTCAGTCTTGTCATCTCTTGTTTGACCACATCTAGCTTGCCTTGATTCATGGATCTTACATTCCAGGTTCCTATGGAGAATTTTTTTTTACAGCATCGGACTTTCCTTTCACCACTAGATATATCCACAGCTGAGCGTCCTTTTGGCTTTGGCCCAGTTGCTTCATTCTTTCTTGTGCTACTAGTACTAGCCCTCTGCTCTTCCCCAGTATCATATTGGACGCCTTCCGACTTGAGGGGCTCATCTTCCAGATACTGGAGTGGATTGCCATTTCCTTCTCCAGTGGATCACGTTTTGTCAGAACTCTCTGCTATGACCTTTCCGTCTTGGGTGGCCCTGCACAGTATAGCTCATAGCTTCATTGAATTACGCAAGCCCCTTCGCCACGACAAGGCAGTAATCCATAAAGGGGATTACTAATTATTAATTATTAATTAATTCATTATTAATTTCCTGCTAATTTTCCATTTTCAGGCACCCACTCCAGGTCTAGATGGTAAATCAAGGGTCCTTGGTGCTCTCTGACCTTGGTTGTTTTTTTGTAGACATTTCATTACCCAAACTAGGTAATGCCATCAGTGCTGAGGATGTTACCTAGTTTCGGTAATGAAACGTCTGCAAGAAAACAACCAAGCTCAGAAAGCACCAAGGACCCCTTATTTCAACCTTGAGTTACAAATATTCTCCTTTATTGAGATGGTAAATCTCATTCTCTCTTTCTTGGCTTAGACTTGGCAAAACGGCCTCTAAAATGACATGATGCAGCTGGATAGGGTTCTTATGAAGCACCACTGAATGGCTGAGTGTCCTCTGTCAGCATGAAAGTGTAGTTTCCCCCATGCACCCATGACAGGTTATACTGATTGCTTTTTTCTATTTTACATTTCAATTCCATTTTTGCCCTGCACTTGAAGACTCTAAAGACAAAACAGATGTTGCATGTTGACGGAACTGGCATCTCTGCCCTGAAAGCTGCCGGCTGTCAATTTAGCTCTCAAGTATTATACAAGGGGAAAAAAAGTCCTACTGCATTCTCTGCTAATGAAATTAAAGACCAATTGATTCAATTCAACCTTGCTAGAATATAAGTGGTAGTCAGTGAAAAGGGATTAAAAGCACACAAGGACACATATTCGGGACTGGAATAACGTAGGCTCTTCAGATTCTGCAATTCATGAGGAGGGTCCACATATCACATCAGATATAATGCTCAGATTGGGCTTCACATAATATGTAAACTCAGTCTTCTTGGCTTATTCAATAAATTGTGGTTCAAATAAATCATGGTTAGTATGACATTTTATCTGGCCATAGTCTCATCTGACAATCTACAATAGGTCAGAAGCATTCACCTCATCCAGCTTTAGACATTTATTTATTACATTTCTGTTCCACTTCTTTGTCATTATGGCTATTAATATGCCTACACCAGACACTAACGTAGGGTCCTTAAATCTAGAGTCCAGTGCCAAATTCAGACATCCTCAGCTTCAATGTACACATTTCCTTTGCTGGCTCTAGTTGTTTTTGCTGTTAGTCTCCTGGAGGTTGTAGAAAGAAGAAATTCTCAGGAACAAATTGTTAAGCATCCCCTAGATTAAAAATCAAGGGTCTGACTGGGAATCAACACTTGGATTTTAAGTATAGGAAGTTTTCATTGTTGAGCAAAACAGTGACCCCATTTTATCATTTGAAGTTTGAAGTTGTAATTTCAAACTACCTGTACACAACAATGATGCCAATGGGGGTTTATTTATTTACTTCCCTCATTCATCAGTGTGTTGTAATGAGTTGATCTGGCTTTTTTATGCTATCTGGGGATAGGGCTCCATTTTGCTTTATCAAAAAGAAAACCAGAAGGGCAATTATAACTTCTATCTAGAGGAAGAGTGGTTTTAAATTGCTTGAATATTATAAGACAAATGAGCATTGCAGAGATTCCAGTTAATTACACTAATTAAAGGGGGTTATCTAGTCCTTGATCATTCTTGACAGTGGTATAGTTTAAGCAATGAAGAAGAAGAAAAAATAGAGAAAAAGAGAGAGAAAAAAATAGTGTCAAATGTGACCATTGCTAAATATAATATATGTTCCTGGTGAAGGTTAATAAACCTTGCATTGGCCATGGAGGTCTGAATGCAACTCAAATGAGGAGGTTTATGCAGTCCTTGACTTACAACCATTCACTTAGTGACCATTCAAAGATAATTAATGGTCATAAGAGTGACTTATAACCATTAATTCATACGATCATTGCAGCATCCACATGGTCATGTGATTAAAATTTGGTCACTTGGCAACAGGCATGTACTTATGACAGTTGCAGTATCCCGGGGTCATGGGAACACCTTTTGCAACCTTCTGACAAGCAAAGTCAATGGAGAAATCCAGGTTGACTTAACAACCATGTTGCTAGCTTAACAACTGCAGTGATTCACTTAACAATTGTGGCAAGAAAGGTCATAAAATGGGGCAAAGCTCATTTAACAACTGTCTTACTTAGCAATGGAAATTTTGGATTCAACTGTGGTCGTACGTTGAGGACAACCTGTGATTAAAAACTGTATAACTGTATTTTAAGCGTGCCAGTTTGGCTCGTGTTGAATTTAAGGCTACAGTAACTCTACCTGAGGCCTCAACCACATTGAACAGTTTCTTCCATTCTTTGCTTGGGAATAAACTGTATTGATTTCTGTATAAACACAGGCAGTACTGCTGTATACATGTCCTCTCTGACAAATGCAAGACAATGTATACAATGAAGATCACTGTGCAACAATGTGCTCCAGCAACTTTCGTTCCTCAGTAAAGAAAAATAAATCTGACTTCAAGAAGGGGAATGATATGAATTCTGCTGTTGCAACGCAAGGCCACTTTTCAAGCAGTAAAATACAAAATGGAATTTGCTCTTAACGACAAGAATGCATCTGAATACTACTTATTAAGGAGGTTCCTCTGAATACCAGTAGCTAGGAAACATAATTCTGAGTACAGATCCTGCAGAATGCAATTTTGAATAGCTTGGATACATACTTGTGAATATCAGTTGCTATGGAATAAAGATTGAAGAATGCTATTACACTTAGGCTATGCTGTTGATTTCACACAAGGCTTAGAAGTTCTTTGATCTGATTGTCATGGATTATGAACTGCCTACTTAGTACTGTGTATTTAAGCACATAAGTAGAGGTACTGAGAGAGAATAGCAGGCATAGCATCCATCAGAAAGAAGATGGGCTCAATGACAAATCAGAATATAAATTTTGCCCCTTACATATGCGAATGAGACATGGTGAAGTACAAAAGGGCAGGCTTTACATTGTGATATAATGGATAACGTTTCATCATTTGATAGTACCATGATTGGGAATAGATGACTATGGGAGCAGAGTCCATTGCTGCAAACAAAGCTCTAAATCTTAACCTTTGAAAGGCAGTCAAGTACCAATGACACAGGAAAAGCATTTTTCATCTAGATACCACTTTGTAGCATTCCTAGAACTTAATATATATTAAGAAATACAGTGGTACCTGGGTACTCATTGTTAATTGGTTCTGGAATGTGCAATGAGTATCAAAAACAATGAATACCAAACAAAATTTTCCCATATGGACAAATGTAGTGAGTCACAAGGAAGCTAACACTGACAAGTTCTAGATTGTGTGTCAAGTACCAAACAAATGATGAGTGCTGGGACAAAATGTTGATACCCAAGTGTGTCGAGTACCAAATTCAATGACTTTCAAAACACTTGTGTACCAAGGTACCACTGCAATGCAGGTGGTCCTTGACTTATGACTAGAAGTGAGAACCCCTTCTGGACTTTTGGAAGGGTATCCAAAGCTGGTATTTCCAGTTGGCTTGGGACCCTGAGGGGGTGCTCACTATTGAAAATGGTTGATGAGGTAAGAAGAAGATCTCATTCTTATGCCATGTAGAATCCCCATAATTCTAGTAATTTTAATTGTGTCTATATTTGTTTTTTTATTGTTTGTAAACTGCCCAGAGTGGAGCAGTGTGGTGCCCTAGAGGTGGAGCTCTCTCCTCACAATCTAGGGTCTGTGAGTTCAATCCTAGACAGTGACAGATGTTTCTCTCCCTGGGTGCAATAAGTAATTATCTGCTGCAAACTTTGCATAGGCATCAGAAAAGTCATCTGGCCAGTAAATGATTGAGCACCCATCAGTTGCCGTGACTCCACACCAATGCAAGGGATTACACGGAGGTTAAAAGAAAAAGAAAAAAAACCTGTCCAGAGTCACCATATCAGAGTCAGGGGCAGGATTTAAATTTAATAAATAAATAAATAAAGTCACATATGTAATCAGGTCCCTTGCTGTATCACTGTTCTGTTCCAGCCTACAACTGGCCCTGTTTGAATGTCAGGGACAACCCCTTTTTATAGTCAACAGGCTGGAAAAAAACCAACCAAATTTATTTACACAGAGTTCAAACAAAAGTTAAATGAAATGTTCAAGAGTTAAACCAAAAGTTCAAACAAGAGTTAAACAAGAATAACAGACCAGGACTTTAGCAGAAGATCTTCAAATGGTTGCCTTCAGCAACCAGCACCTCCAACACCTTCCCCTTTTATCAGCAGTCCCAAGGCGTGGCTTCTCATTGCCTTCTCCCAAGCTGCCTCATTGCCTTCCTCTGTTCTGCTCTGCTAGATTGCCTCCTGGTCCTAGCGTCCCTGAACAAAGCCAGCTGTGGATCATCTTCTTCCAATCCCTCATGCTCACATGGCTGAGTCTGATGAAGAACAAGATGGGAGGGGCCAGGCTGAGAGTCCTACAGTGCATCAGAACCTTCCTCTGACACCAAAGGCTCTCCAAACCCCCCCTCCTCCTCCTCCTCTTCAGAATCATCCGACTCAGCTGCTGGAATCACAAGCTGACGCTGAATCACAACACTCAGGGCATGTCTGCATGAAGATCAGGCTATCCAGATTGCTACAGGAATGAAATTTGAATATCCCCTTCAATCTAAAATAAATATGAGAATTCCGTAGAGATGTGAATTAAGGACAGTGGTAGAGTTGCTCTCACTATACTGTGCTATCAGTCATGGTGTGCTCAATGCCGCTTTTCTTTTATTTCACATTAGACAAGTGAATAATTATTTTCTCTTGGACCAAGCAAAGATATTATGCCACAGACAAATGAGAAATTATTACAATGTGCTATTAGAGCATTTTGGGAAAAGAAACTGTTGAAATAAAGTTGTCTTGTTTTTTTCTTAACTTAGAATGAGAAGTATATCAGTCTATAAAGTTGAGTTTCTTTCAAGCTGACATAAAGTCTTGATGACTTTATGGGCACATTATAGCGGGCGCCAGTAGGGTCTAGTGGTTATGGCAGCAGGCTGGAAAGTGGAGGACTGTGAGTTCAAGTCCAGACTTAGCCATAAAACCTAGTTGGGTGACCTTAGGCCAGTCAATTTCTCTCATCTCATCTCATAGGGCTGTTGTTGTGGAGAAGATAAGAAGCAGAAGCAGCATTAGAGCTATCTGCCACCTTGAGTTGTATATAAAAATAATATAGGTGGGATATAAATTAAATAAATAAATAAAATAAGTAGTTTTTTTCCTAATAACAATGGTAAAAGTGGTTTTTCATTGCCGCCTTCTGACTCTTCAAATTCTCAGTCAAGATTACAATCCTGAGATATCTTTTTTTTTTGTAATATATTTTATTAATTTTTTAACATGGCCACCTTAATATTCGGTAAACAGTATATTGTCTGAGTTTACATTTAAAAACATTAGCTAACAATTGTTTTCTATGATCTATAATCCACATAACAGCTTTACTTGATTTCCTCTTTTATTTATTTATTATTATTTATTTATTTAATTAAATTTTTATACCGCCCTTCTCCCGAAGGACTCAGGGCGGTGAACAGGGCATAACTTAAAACTACAAAAATACAAAAGTTAAAAAAGAATTAAATTATTGCCCACAATAAAAACAATAAAAAATATATATAAATATTAAAACCCTAAGTAATTCCCCATCAGGCCAGGCCAGCTTGTTCAAATAAATGGGTCTTTAACCCACGCCGGAAGGAGCGGAGATCCGGTGCCATCCGGAGCTCAACCGGCAGCTGATTCCACAAAGCCGGAGCGCCCACAGAGAAGGCCCATAATGTTCTCTTTTACCAACCTTAAGTTAATATAATTCTTGTTTTGATAGATAACAATTGAGTATAATTTTTTTTTCTAATATTTCCACAAATAATAATCACATCAATATAATATTTCTTTTCTATCTAATTGTTCTCGTTGCCTCATCATAGATCCCGTTTACAGTTCATGTTTACATTTGCTTTTCCCACAATGTTCAAATCATTCTTACTGGTTAAGATTTTCTCAAAGTTAATTACATTTAAATATTTATTTCTATTTTTTCTCATGTAAACATCCCATACCTTTTACCTTACTTAAGGAATAAATAAGACTAAAAAAAGAGAAAAAAAAGAACAAGAGAAAAGAAAGGTAAAAAGATAGTATACTACTGAAAGTCCTTGTTTCCCCTAAGCTAAAACAGTCTTATTTCCAAAAATTTTCCATTCTTTTTTACCATAATTAAGAATATATTTAATCTTTAAATATTCCATTTAATAAATCTAGTCATCTGGTATTTTAACTCTTATTCAAAACATTTTTAAAAATCCATTGTAGTTTTCTTAAACTCAATCACATTTCAATATCTAAAATATGTCCTTATATATAAGCCATTCTAACTCTTTTATATATATTATATTATATATATTACTTATATCAAGAAATAAGAGAAGAAAAGAGAAGAAAAGAGAAGAAAGAGAAAGTACTATGTTATTTGAGGGACTTCTCCCTCTTAAAGTAAAATTCATATCCAAAATATTTCTATTACTTTGACCATATTCAAACAGGTGTGTTTTTTTTAAAATATTCTCTCTGATAAATCCCATCATCTATTTTCTTAATTTTCACTTTGGCCTTCTTCTTTTGCCAATATCTTTAATCAATATATTCTGCTGAATCAAAGAGTCTTTCCATATTCTTGTAGGTGTCACTGTAGATATAAAAAAATAAGTCAAGTACAATATTTTTGAAAAAGGCATTTGGTCTTTCATGTTTGTTGAAAATCTTTTTCTTTCTTTTTCTCTCTGTATCTCTTATCGCTTTTTGTCTCTCCAGTTCTAGTGATGTTCCTGACGTCTCTGCAATCCATTTTTAACCAGGGTTTTTTTTCTTTTTCTTATCCTCAAATTTGTCTTGTGGTCTTAAAGTATAAGTTGCCTTTTCCAAAACCAGTATTTCTTGTATTTTTCCCCACTTGGGTTAAATCATACTTCTTTGCTGTGTTAAGTTCCATCTTTGAGTCTCTATCCTTGAATTTGTGTTCAGTTATCTGTTTTATCTGCTCCTCCTCTATTGTTATTTTCTGGAATTTTGTGTTGTTGTAAAGTTAAATTGGAGATGAATTGGTTTATGTTTTCAAAATTATTTTGGATTTCTTTGTGGTTTGAAGTCACTGTTGCTTGAATTAGTTGCAGCATCTCATATGTCTCCTCTTGAAAGGTATTTATTTTTTCTTGATAAGTTCGTTCTGCAAGTTTCTGATTTTCCATAGTGGTCAAGAATCAAGGTTTTCTTTTCTCTGCAAATTTTATTTATTTATTTTTATTTTAATTCCATTTATATCCCGCCCTTCTCCGAAGACTCAGGGCGGCTTACAAGCTTAGCAGTAGCCTTCATTCTATGTATATGCCTGCTTATTAGGGCTTTCACACACCCCCAAGCGGCATTATTACAAAGTCAGCTTAATTGCCCCCAACAATCTGGGTCCTCATTTTACCTACCTCGGAAGGATGGAAGGCTGAGTCAACCTTGAGCCTGGTGGGACTCGAACCTGCACTAATTGCAGGCAGCTGGTGTTTAAATAGCTTTAGTGTCACAGTTTAGTAGATATTTATAATCCAAAAACGTTCAAAAAGTTTTCCTGAAGTTTATAATCCTCTCTTTGTCTGCAACCCAAATTGTTTTCTTTATTTGTCACAGCTGTTCTCTATTGTTATAGCTTTGAAGGTCACAAGCACAGCTTAGTTGTTTCCAGATTTTGCCAAGTCCTGTATGAAAGCCATAGTTGTCATAGTCTTTATCCACCACTAGATGTCTGCACCAGTTTATTTTTCTAATTATCATAATAGAAAATTGCTTTTAAAATGAGAATCTTAACCATTCAACAATTCCAAACTTATCCAGATTTAGGTTTTATATTCATTTCATTTCATTTCTGTATATTTTGGTCCTCTATAAAAGGTTTAATTTGCCGCTTCTGTTAATAAAAGGGTGGGGCAAAAATCCCCCTTCTTCACGTTTGGAGGTGTTTTTTTTTTGCTTCTTGGGAATATTTTTTCCCAGGAAAGTTAAGAAGTAGGATAGAGAAAATTGATGATCTTACCCAGATTCAAACATGCAATTTACAATCAGCTTCAAATAGTGCTTTTTGACTTTGGTTGCTTGTCGCTTGGGCTAGACTCTTAAGTTAGGCTAGCCTTTCTTCTGTTGGTTTCTGGAAGGCTTCTCCTAGACCAATCAGGTAGACCACCATCTCTCCATGGTCCATGGGACTTCCTTCCTTCTTTGCCTCCTCTTCAGGGTGGCTTCTGGCTCATTTAGGGTCCCCTAACAGGAAGAAATTCAGCCAAAAGGCATGGAGCCCCCAAATCCCTTGGCTGCTGCACTACTGCCCAAGACCAGAAGTCACAATCCTGAGATCTCTTAGTACTCTCTCAACCAAGTATCCATCAGGCCAAACCTTTGCCTAGCTCTTTGAGGTCATTCAAGATTCTGCTACCTAGATTCAAGTGGTAATTATACAGTTCATACCAAGACAATATTTTTGCATCCTGGTTCTTCAAACCAACCAGAGAGTAGGCTCCTGTATAGAACAATGGTAGGTGAGGGAAATTTTGCCCCTTTCCTGGTGGTGTTAAGGATCTGTTCTGAGAGACAGGTAGAAGGGATTTACAGTATGTTGGCAGGGTAATAATGATAAAGAGAAAACTACTAGAGAAAAGGCATTGTCAGGTGCAAAGAACCAGAACTACTCATGGATAGTCGCAAGCAGAAGCTTTAGTTTTAGTTACTTATGTTACAAAGTTAGCATAGCATTACATAGCATTTTAGGCATATATGCCACTCCATAATACTTTACAACAGGGGTCTTCAACCTGTGGGCCACGGTCCAGTAGTGGGCCGTGGCCACTTGGCCACCAGGCCATGTGAATGGTTGGCTAGTGCATGCACGCACTCACCTCCACTCACACTCATGCTGCCCCCAGCATCACACGGACATTTGGGCTGCTCCCAATGTCACATGGACACTAGCCATGCCCCCAGCATCACATGGGCACTAGCACCATTCCCAGGGTCACACAGGCACTAGCCCTGCCCCCAGCATCACGTGGGCACTAGCCCTACCCTGTTTGCATTGCATGTGTACTTGCACAGCCCCCGTTTGTGTTGCGCACAGCCCCATGCCTGCCCCTTCCTTTTCTCTCTGGGCCACCAACCTAGAAAGGTTGGGGACCTCTGCTTTACTGCACTCTCTGGGCAGTTTACAATTTAAGCATTATTTGCATATTGTTCCCAACCATCTGGTTCCTCATTTTACCCACCTTGGAAGGATGAAAGGCTGAGTCAATCTTAAGCCCCATCAGGATCAAATTCCAGGCTGGGGCAGAGTTTGCCTGAATTGTTGCAGCTTAACCAATGTGCCATCAGGATCTCACCAGACTGACTACAGTCCCTTGAAAACAGTCAAATAAGGCTTCAGGGATTCTGGAGGAGGTCAGGCCTGTGCCACTTTCTGCAGTGCAAGGACTCCAAGCTTAACGCCTCTTAATACCTCCCTCAAATCTACCTGGAGATTCGACCACAGGCATTGAAGGAACAAGTGGGTTAGTGTCTCAGGTCTCTCAGGAGCATGGAGACAAGTTCAATTTGCCAAAGTCTACCATTAAATCTTCATTCCCACAATGCAGAGGGCAAGGCATTTCAAGTAGGCTAAATGATGGACAGGTGATATGGAAAGGTTTGCTGGTGTAAAAGGTCTCCTGTCAGTTCTAGTGTCTTAATATGTCTTTTCTACCTGAAGAACTTTGTCAAATTTGCAGTTACAATATATCAAAGTTCAACATCTTTTGTTTAAAATCAAATAGAAAAATAAAATCAATGAAATATGACATTTCCCCCCTGAAACAATATTCTCCAGTCCTCTTAAAATGGGAATATGGAACTTTTAACAGCTGGTTCAGACTATAAGACATTTGTTTCCAAGAGATTCAGCCTCCTAAATTTGAAAGGAAAATATTTCCCTGGGGTTTCTAGAAGTAATGCAGAAAACCATCCAGGCTGGGCAGAAATCTAGATCCTATCCTTCTTCACATTTAAAGTTAAAAAGGGAATTTCATGATTTTTTAAAAAAAAGTAAGTTGATCCATATGTTTTATAATCTCAGGGAAGTTTAAGGAAGAAGCAGCTGCTCATTTTTTTATAATGACCTATTTCACTTTAATGGAATTTGAAAGGTAATTATGTAGTAGGACATTATATTAGAGCTCTATGATTATTTAGATTTAAAGGCAAAAAGGTACTTCAAAATCCATGCATCCTGGGCATTGCCAGAAACATTCACAGCAAACTGTAATGACACACACAGTAAAGTTGTCACACAAATTATGGCCATCATATTTGAGTCATGATGCAAATTTGTAAATTTCAGCCTTTGAGTAGTGACCAATATTTTATCATTTTATCACAGTTTCCCTGTGGAAAACTAACTTCAACTTTTTAAATCAATCCTGCTTTTTCCTGAGATTGCATCAGATGGCTACTTCAATCCCAGGAAAGATGCAGCTGTCACAAAGGTGCTTTTTCAAAAGGCAGCTGGACTTTCTTTGTTTCTCCTTGAAGACGTTTAACTTCTTCTCCAGGAAACTTCAGTTCCGAAGAAGCTTCTCGGATGAGAAGTGAAACATCTTCAAAGAAAAACAAAGAAAAAGCACCTTTGGAACAACCCTGACCTGGATGTCTGAGAATTTTTATAGAAAGATGCAGCTATTTTAATAAGCTGGAGTCAGATTTTGGCACACTCTGAAATCCACATTCATCTTCAAATCAAAGCACTATGCAACACAACACATAACATCGCATTACAAAAAATTTTCTAGTATGAAAGAATCAATCAGTGCAATGTTTTCAGCAGACATTCTTTTGTGATATGGATATGACACAACTATCCTTTTTTGTTTGTTTTACCAACTAAGAGTATCTTAATATTCTTAAAAAGACAAGGATTTTTTTTTCTTCTTCTTCTTTCAAGCAGGAAAGTAGATCCTAGGAAATACATCAAAACTGAACTGAGCCAGCATAAATCACTTTTTCATGATATACCATTTATAACTTGATCCATTGAATCATCTATCAACAAGACAAGGTCAGTTGAAATAAAATGATTCAGTTTCTTGCCTGCCAGAGAAAGGAACTTAGACAACAAATTCATCTTCACTTCTAACCATATGGAATTTGACATAAACACACACACACATGCGCACATATAAGCACAGTTAATCTAAAAACAGCCTCACAAATAGATCAGTCCACAGGAAAGTGCAAAATAAAGATGGTACAGTCGTTTCAAAATAAGACAGCTGAAAGTCTGTTTTGTGTAGTGGGTTCTGTAGCGCAGGAAGGATGCCGAGACGATGAGTACAGCATGGCAGATCTTTATTCGGTGGAAGTGACTGTACTGGGGAATAGGGGTTACCTGCCCTCCTTTTATACCTGGCCAGGTGAGCAGGCGGCCAATTGGTTTGAACCTCTGTTTCCCACCAAAACTGGGTTCCCGCCAAAACAGTTACAGTTCAACGCCCCCTGGTGGTGACTGCTATTTAAGTGTGTATGTGTTTTCTTCACCTGGATACATAACAGTCTGGACTATAGTCTTCCTTCATACAGTTTATTGGAGTTATTTTATTTCTATTATTTTAAAGGCACAGTTTAGAGTTAAAGTCAAATAACATGTTAAAATAACTAATTCAGAAAAGATGCTCGGAATTGCATCTTCCAATATAATTCAAGGTATCAATAAAAACCACGGCCTTTCAAGGTTTAAGGCATTTCATGATTGCAAAGCAGATTCAAATACATAATGAATTAACCACTACTATCACCACCATAAACACACGAAGACGTGATCATACAATGTCATGACCAGGTTCTAAGGTCCCTCTTCCTTCCAATGGTCCCTCTTCCTCATGATATGTGATCTCCTGTGTGCAAATAATAAATATTGCTCCAGAAGCTTTGGGTTCATATGTTATGGTACACAGTGTGGAAACTGAAGAGATAGTCCCCAGTTCTGTTTTCATCATGCTTGGGTAAAGCTGCCTCGATTTATTTATCTATTGCTGCTCTTATCCTTGTTTAGAACAACATCTCCTGAGATTTCATTAACCCCAACCTGCCAGCTATTTCAAAGGCCCTCATGATGTTTTTGTTTTTTTTTCTCCCCGGGTCTGGGAAACATCTGAAGCACTTATTTGTATGTTGTTACTTGGTATTGTGATTTTTAAAAACAAAAAAAAAACAAAAAACAATGCTTTCAATTTATCAATTTTCAAGGGGGGTTGATTCCTTGCCTACTCTGGGCAACTTACTAATTAAAAAGAAAACAAGACATATAAAAATTCAAAACTGAAGAGCAATAAGTGAATGTCTTGAATATTAAAAGAGCAGATGATCACATTAAGCCACAATGTGATTTATTTTTCTGGACATAACTTATGTGAAAGTAATATTCGATCTTATCAACTAGCATGAAGTGACTCCTTCCAGCTCTTTATGAAATCCCTGATAAACCTACATAACAGTGGATGAGTCTACCTATGGAATTTATTAATTGTTCATCTCTGGAGATTTTTAAGAAAAGTCTGGAAGGTCACTTCTCATTACACATTATGGAGAGTTGTATTAGATTATTGTCACATCTTCCAACTCTTCTGTGACTCTATACAAACACTCACTGTACTGTTTATTTAATACCAAATAGGAATATTAATGAAGGAAACTATTTCGCTGTACCTTAATGCCATTCCTAAACTCTGTACAAGAAATCTTATTGAAACTCTGTATGTGTATAAACTGCTGTTTGACTTAGATTTTTTGTTTTATTTTGACGATACTGTAATACCTTTACAGGACAGATGTTTCAAACAGCTGGTAATTTAGTTTTGTGACTAATTCTTTTTGGATGGTTTCATAGACCGTCATTTATATCTCGTTGCATACAGAAAAATTATTTGGGTAGGTTTGAGAGGAAGTTATAGATTTCAAAATATAATAATACTTTACTCACAAAGGGTGTCAGATGTTGCTCCTAGATTGGAAAAAGATAATGCAGGACTCCTTTCTAAAATTCAGAACTGCTACCTGATGCAGTGTCAAAGAGATGAAGGTGGATTATCCATCAACCCCAAGGCCAGAGACAAGTCCAATTGAGTTCAATCCTTTATTTGCTAAACCTAATGGATAGAATCTTGCCAAACTAAAGCTAAAATCTTCTAACTTACTAGACATAGCCAGATGCATTCTATGATGTAGCTACCCTGAACTTCCTCCCTTTTTCCCTAAATAGCTCAGGACTGCTTAGTGTCCAAACCATATCTCTCTGTGGGAAAGCTCTGGGTTGCCAAAGTTCCCCCTCTGCTCTTCCAAGTTTACATTCCATCACACCTTCTGTGCTCATGTACTTTCATCCATCCTTCTGAGAAATACAGATTGCTAGCACAGACAACCAATCCATATCAAACCTACAACAGGATAAAGGCTTAAAAACCTCCCTATAATTGGCATTTAGGAGGAAAACAAAATGCCACAAATTCCTGCTCAGAAATAAAGAAAATGTGAGGGACTAACCTATGTTCCCAGAATGACATTTTTAGACAACTCTCTTTGCTGAGACTTATTTGGAAACTTGTGTTTAATATTTTTAGTTTGTAGCCTCAATGGTGTGTTCAATGGTACTGTATGAACAAAGCAGACGTCTGGCTGTTGTTTTGTTATTTTTCTTTCAAAAGAATCTTTGATCTCCAACATGGACAATTTGCTTGTGAAAATAGCAGGAAGAACAAAAAGTAAATAACTGAAATACCAGTAAATAGCTTGCATTAAGGAGGCACAGGCTGTTTTCCTTCCTCCTGTGTTCCACAAATACAAAGAAACAAGAAGATGTAATTAATTATTTCAGTGAATGTGGCCTAAATCACACAGAATGCACACAGTGTTGGCTGCTTGGTTGTTTTGGCCATTATAATTAAGATGGCTTTGAATTATCTTTGAATCAAGCCACAGTTCAACAGACTTTTATCTGTGGGATCCTTGGTGCTCTCTGAGTTTGGTTGTATTTTTGCAGATGTTTCATTGGTAAACTAGATAACATCATTATGCACAAATGCCTAAGACATTTGGTTGGTTCCCACCAACACTGACAGGGCACTGTCACTAGTATATATAAAAAAGCAAATCCTGCTCCCTTCTATCACTGGTGATGTAACTTAGTTGGGTCAAGTAATGTAACTTTGTTTACATCCACAGAGTGTCATGGTTCCGACAGATGAAACTCTTCAAAGAACTTCGAGGCCCTGTTTACCTTAAAGAATCTTTATTCAAGTAGCATAGCATCGGCACTAACATAATCGAAGCCAAAAACTGAATTCCTCTCCCCTGGATACATAGTATCAAAGCACACTTCCCTCCTCCAATTTACAGTCATAAATCACATTCCCCAATTATTTATTTATTTATTTATTTATTTATTTATTTATTTATTTATTTATTTATTTATTTATTTATTTATTTTTATTACATTTATATCCCGCCCTTCTCCGAAGACTCAGGGCGGCTTACAAGCTTAGCAGTAGCCTTCATTCTATGTATATGCCTGCTTGTTAGGGCTTCCTCTCCAGCTCTCTGGCCCGCCAATTCTTTATCAGCTCTGATTTCAATAACCTTGATTCTCTCGCTAAGCACAGTGTTGTTATGTCTGGCAGGACTCTTATTCACATCCCCCCTTCCCAGCATCATCTAGCTCTAAAAGCAAAAGGTAGAAAATGGCTACATTTCCATCTGTTGTCAATGCAAAAACATCCAATGTTAGCAGCATTGACACAGAGATAAGTTGAAGTGATGCATCTTTCCCATGGGTTCTTGGTAACTATGGCAATTATGACTTATTGCAGGATGGCGAGATTAAGCAAAAAAGGAAATTAACTCTGTGATTAATGTGCAAATCATCTCCATAGCCTTTTATTACTACCTTCTCTGCTCAATTTCATTGCAATAAATATCCACATTTCAAATATTATAAATTGCAGCATGTGAATAGAAATGGCATAGGTCTGTTTTCTGTAAATCCCTTTTTTTAAAACACAACTTTGTTCCATCCTGCTTCAGCATCAATTCACATATGCTTTCTTAAACTCCACACAAATCTTTACATACATGTTCTTGAGCACCTGTGTAAGCATGAACATACACATTTTTCCAGTCATATTTCCCCCTCCAAGTATGCATTTTGGAAACTGGTCAATAGTGTTATAAAATGTGGGCAGGGGTAAAAACTGAAGGATACCATGCTCCAGTTCACATTTTAATTTGAGAAGCTTTAATAAGGTTAATTTATACAAAAAGTTCAAGTTATTTAGATGTGATATAGGTTTATATACTGCAACTTATATCTTCTCTCCAAACGTGTTGTTGTCCCCAATTTGGGTCTGAGCCTGGTGCTGAGGCCAATGAAAAACACCAGACACAAGGTGCAGGTTTCATTTCCTTTTATTGAAGTGCTTCAGCAAAAGGGGTCCCAGCCAGCAAAATGCCGGGACCCAGAACAAAGGATTTAATGAGCTTTCTTTCTTTTCTTTTTTTAATTAATTAATTTTCCAATATTACAATAGTATCTTTAAAAAGCAACGTGGTGTCTGGGTTACAATAGTTCCAGTTCAGACAAATACATATTAATACAAATTTCCAAATTGTTGTAACCAATATTTCCTCTCTCTTGTTTCCTTTAATACTTATTATCTCTTATCTAAATTAACATATTTCTCATTGCTATCCATCAGTCATTTAATAGTTTTCTTACATTTGTCAATACTTTGGTATATTTTATATTTTAACATTCCGTCTTTAAGACATCAAACATCTTACATATTTTTCCAGCTTTAATTTTACATTGATATTAAAATTAAACGTTTAAAGTTTCTCATTTTCATATTTCTAAATAACCTCCTTTCCCTTTACACAATTTTCTCCGATACCTAGTAATATAAATACACTTCAATCAGCTTTCATACAGTTTTTTCAAGACCGGATAAAGGAACATTGTCTAATAGGTTTTTTGAAAGTTATCAAAAGGGTCCACGCCCCTATTTCTAAGTCTTAACTAATAAACACTTCAAAAGTTATATAACAGGTATTCTATTAGCTTGACTTCAGCCCTATTCCTAAAAGTTAACTAGTAGGCACTCTTGAAGGCATTTAGCCAGTCTTCTATTGGCTCTGTCTTATTCTGAGCTTGTCGATAAGAAGATCGGCAGTTTGGCGGGTTGAATCCCGAGTGCAGCGTAACAGAGTGATTGCCTGTTACTCGTCCCAGCTTCTGCCAACCTAGCACTTCGAAAGCACGTAAAAATGCAAGTAGAAAAATAGGGACCACTACAGTGGGAAGGTAACAGCGTTCCGTGTGCCTTTGGCATCTAGTCATGCCGGCCACATGACCACGGAGACGTCCTCGGACAAGCGCTGGCTCTTCGGCTTTGAAACAGAGATGAGCACCAGCCCCTAGAGTTGGAAACGACTAGCACGCATGTGCGGGGGAATCTTTATCTTTTTTATCATAGCAATATGTCTTATATGATATTCCTGACAGTGAGCTCTTGTTTCATACATTGAAAGAGGCCTCACTTGTCCACACTCCCTCTTCCTTTGTCTTTGTTATTCAGGCTTTGCAGATACACATCTCCTCCCTTCCTTCTGAGTTCATGCCATGACCTGACATTTTTACAGCAAATGGCTCATCAGTGTTTTCCTTTATGTACTTGCTTATCATTTTAGGGGAAATTAAATATAAGCACTTCAAGAACACATAACTGGAATCAGCATATTCATTTATGACTGATCAAAGAGAAGCAGAGAGGAGAAATGTGGAAGGACATCTCCAAGGTCAGAGATTTAAATAATTGGGCGATTAGCAAAGCTTATCTTCCAAGGAAACTTCTGCCTCTGAGCCCGCTTCTTCTCCTGTGGCTTTACCTAATTACTAAACATTATAAGGCTCTTGAAAGCTTGAAGGAGCTTCAGTTTCCAAGGATTTTAATTTCTAAAGTCATCCTAGAATCATAGGGTCATAGAGTTGTGAGACTCCTTGAAGGTTTTCTACTCCAATCCCCTGCCCAAGGCGAAAGTCCTCATACCATCTGGGACAAATGGTTGACCACTCTTTTCTTGAAAACCTCCAATGCTGGACCACCCACAATTCCAAGAGGCAAGCTGTTCCACTGTTTTGTAGTTCTCACTGTGAGAAAATTCCTCTTTATTTTCAGGCTGGATCTTCCTCTCAGAAGCTTCAACCCATTGCTGAAATTCATGGATTCCTAACTTTAGTACAAACATGACATAGTATCTCCTATATTATGACTTGCTTTTTACCTCATTATTATCCTAAAAAGAGACAGCTTAAAATTGTTTTTAATTGTTCCAGTGTCACAGTAATGTCTCCCTCATTTCAAAACATAGTTTTTGCTAAGTACATGACCGGGCCCATTTCTCTAACAATGTGGTTGATAAAATACTCAGACATTGGAATCTGCTCAGCTCTTATTGGGTACTCTTGGCTGCTGAGGCCCCACCTCCTTCCCTCCAGTTGCTGGGATCTGTCCTGTGTAGCCATATGTGGCTGTACTACAGAAAGCCTTGGTGGAGCAGTGGGCTAATGCCTCCTTAAGTAACACCAGCTGCCTGCAATTAGTGCAGGTTCGCATCCCACCAGGCTCAAGGTTTACTCAGCCTTCCATCCTTCCGAGGTAGGTAAAATGAGGACCCAGATTGTTGGGGGCAATTAAGCTGACTTTGTAATAATGCTGCTTGGGGTGTGTGTGAAAGCCCTAATAAGCAGGCATATACATAGAATGAAGGCTACTGCTAAACTTGTAAGCCGCCCTGAGTCTTCGAAGAAGGGCGGGATATAAATGGAATTAAAATAAAAAATAAAATAAATAAATCTTACTTCTACAGATCCATCTGTCTGCACAATGCCTGACTGCTATTTTCACTTGTTAGGCTTTATGTGAGCTTCTAATAAGTATAAGATTAGTGTTCTTTCAGAAGAGTACTAAATCCACATTTGTTTGGAGAAAAAGTAGAGCTTAATACTCTTGAAAGACTGCTAGTTCTGTGCTGCACAAAACATAATTATGTGTCAACCAACGAAGAGTTTATTGCTTTTATTACTTTGAGGAGGAAACAATGCCATTTTGCCTACACATTCTAGTTTTAATACCACTAGGTACTATGAAAATTATTGTTGTTTATTATGCATGGGCCAATCTAATTGTATATTCTCCATTGCCATCCAATGGCTACTTTGGAATTCTACCAGTCCAAAGAAGTTGGACTTCTTCAGCACTTGCCATCATTGGGACTCTTTTGTACCACCAGTTAATGAGGGGTTTTTTCATTATTAACTGTAACTTCCTACTTCAGCCTTTGTCTTTCCTCCATGCTATAATTTGTGTGTTATTTTTAAATCTTTTTTAGCAGACTCACAGAAGAACACTAGACCCAAGCTCAGAAATATTCTGACAGTTGGCAGGTCCAAATCAGAGGGAAGTATTGCATATCTCTATGGTCCCCACTGAAGCAAGAAGGTCTTGGACGAGCCTCTGTGAGAGGGCGGCTCGTATATGTTATCATCGATACCAACCAATTACCATCTGCTGCCTCCCTAGAGGTGAGAGATCTAGGGAGGTATGCCCTTTTGAGTTGGCAATTGTCCATCCCATCGTAGATCTGGGCCCTTCGTGAGAGGGAGGTGCCTGTTCTATCCTGGAGTCATCTGACTGGTACCCAGCTCAGTGGCAGGGAGCTGGTGAATTGGACACTTTTGACTTTCAGCTTTCCAACTTTTGACTGATGGACTGCCTGACTGGACTCCCCCGGACTAATGGTTTTATCTTACTCCAGCACAGCCTTATTGGCGCTCAGGGGTGCCCCCCTCTCCTGGGTGCGACCCGCCTGCTTTTCCATCGTGCCTCTTGATGACAGACCCAATTATTGGGACCCCGAGAGATGGCTGGGCAGGGACAGGAGCCTCTCTTCCAAATTTAATAAGAGGCCCCTGGTGTGTTTTTTAGCTAAATGTTTTGAGGGGTTAGGGAGGGGGGTGGCCTTATCGGCTCGGTTGGAAACTAGGGGGGTTCCACCAACCGTTTCTCAGACCAGGTCAGGGACTGATCGCGCCGTGGTAGGGGCCGGGCTGGGGGTTTACGGGGCCCCGGGGCAGGGTGTGGGATTATCTATTCCCACGGCGGTTGGGAATGGCCGCAGGTGTAGGAACAGAGGGCCACATCAATACCCGGGGGTGCGTCCCCGCTGTCTTCAAGCGGTGATGCGCTCCGACCCTCTGATTTCAGCACGTGGTACCGGGAGCGAGGATGAGCAGCCACCTGATCTCAGGCTCGTGTATTTTAATGCCAGGTCTGTAATGAATAAAGCACCTCTCATTCGCGATCTGATTGAGGAGGAGCATGCGGACCTGGCTTGCATTACGGAGACCTGGTTGGGCCCAGAGGGCGGGGTCCCCCTGGTTGATCTTAGCCCATCAGGTTTCCGGGTGCTGCACCAGCCTAGGGCTCAAGGTAGGGGCGGTGGAGTGGCAGTTGTTGTGAGGGAGACCTTATGTCCGCGGGAGGCCACCATAGTCCAGATAGCCGGGTGTGAGTCCCTCCTCCTGAGATGTGGTCCCAGAGCTCAGTTGGGCTTGCTGTTGGTGTATATTTCACCTAGACACGTGGCAGCAGCCCTGCCTGAGCTTCTCGATATCCTCTCAGGGTTGGTGGTTGAGTTCCCCAAACTTATAGTTTTGGGTGACTTCAACCTACCATCCCTGGGGGGATCATCTGAGTTAGCTCGGGAGTTCATGGCTTCCATGACGGCCATGGACCTGAAGCAGGTTATTCTGGGCCCAACTCACGGAGGGGGTCACACGCTCGATCTGGTTTTTCTATCTGGACGGTGGTTAGATGATCTGGGGGGGGGGGTTCCCCAATTAATTTACCCCTGTCATGGACCGATCATCATCTCCTGCGGATGGTCTTCCGTTTTGCCACTCCCTGTCGTGGGGTTGCTGAGCCAACAAGATGGTTCCGCCCTAGGCGCCTTATGGACCCTGAGCGGTTCCAAACGGCGCTTGGGCCCCCACCTGCCTCCTTTGCTCACAGCTCGGTCGATGCCCTGGTGGAAGCCTGGGAAAGGGCAGCCACAGAGGCACTCGACCAAGTTGTACCCATGCGGCCCTTGACCCGACGCAGATCCCAACGGGCCCCATGGTTCTCCATGGAGCTCCGCGAGATGAAGCGTCGGAGACGGGGCCTAGAGAGCTGTTGGAGGTCCAGCCGATCCGAATCCGACCGGTTACGACTAAGGTCGTTTACGAGAACTTATCTCGCAGCATTGAGGGTGGCTAGGTCTAACCACTTTGCCACCCTCATTGCGTCCGCAGAGAATCGCCCGGCCGCCCTGTTTAGGGTGACTCGCTCTCTCCTTAATCAGGAGGTGAGGGAGGAACCCTTGCAGGGTCGAGCCGAGGAGTTTAGTCGATTTCTGTCGGACAAAATCGCTCGGATCCGGACCGGTTTGGACTCCGACTGGGCAGAGTCTGACGAAGAGGATACGGGCGGTCTTGTCGATTTAATCTGGGAAGAGTTCGATCCTGTGACCCCTGAAGTAGTGGACAAGATCATGGGGAAGCTGAGCTCCACCACGTGTTTGTTGGACCCGTGCCCCTCCTGGCTGACTTATGCAGCCCGGGATGGGACACGAGGCTGGCTCCAGGCAGTGATTACTGCTTCTTTGAGTCAGGGTAGTTTTCCCGCCGCCTTGAAGGAGGCGGTGGTGAGACCCCTTCTCAAGAAGCCTGCCTTGGACCCAGCAATTTTAAACAACTATCGTCCGGTCTCCAACCTTCGCTTTTTGGCGAAGGTTGTTGAGAGCGTGGTGGCGCATCAGCTCCCTTTGTTCTTGGAGGAAGCTGACTACCTAGACCCGTACCAATCGGGTTTCAGGCCCGGGTACAGCACGGAGACGGCATTGGTCGCGCTGGTGAATGATCTCTGGCGGGCTCGGGACAGGGGTTGTTCCTCTGTCCTAGTCCTTTTAGACCTCTCAGCGGCTTTTGATACCATCGACCATGGTATCCTGCTGCGACGTCTCAGGGGGTTAGGAGTGGGAGGCACGGTTCTCCAGTGGTTCTCCTCTTACCTCCTGGGACGTTCGCAGTCGGTGTTGGCAGGGGGGCAGAGATCGACCCTGAGACCTCTCATTTGTGGAGTTCCTCAGGGATCGGTTCTCTCGCCTCTCCTGTTTAACATCTATATGAAGCCGCTGGGTGAGATCATTCGTGGTTTTGGAGTTGGGTATCACCAATATGCTGATGATACCCAACTTTTTATTTCTACCCCAAACCACCCCAGCGATGCCCTCGACATGATGTCCCGTTGCCTGGAGGCGGTCCGGGTCTGGATGGGGAGGAACAGGCTTCGACTCAACCCTGACAAGACTGAGTGGCTGTTCGTGCCGGCATCCCGGGAAATTCCGATTATTCCATCATTGGCCATGGGGGGTGAGCTATTACCCCCCGTAGATAGGGCCCGCAACTTGGGGGTCCTTCTAGATTCACAGCTCTCCTTGGAAGAGCATATTGGAGCTGTGACTAGGGGGGCCTTTGCCCAGGTTCGCCTGGTGCACCAGTTGCGGCCCTATCTAGACCGGGATGCCTTGCGCACAGTCACTCATGCGCTCGTGACCTCTCGTCTAGACTACTGTAATGCTCTCTACATGGGGCTGCCCTTGAGGTCCACCCGGAGACTCCAGCTGGTGCAGAATGCAGCCGCGCGAGTCGTCTTGGGAGTTTCCCGATACTCCCATGTTACACCTCTGCTCCGCGAGCTGCATTGGCTACCGGTTGCTCTCCGGGTGAGGTTCAAGGTGTTAGTTATGACGTACAAAGCCCTTCATGGCATGGGTCCGGATTACCTACGGCAACACCTGCGACCGGCGTCAACGTCCCTCCGTCCAGTGCGCTCCCACAGAGAGGGCCTCCTCAGGGTGCCGCCGATCAAAGAATGCCGATTGGTGACCCCCAGGGGGAGAGCGTTCTCTGTGGGCGTGCCAGACCTCTGGAACAGCTTACCGGTTGAGCTCCGGACGGCCCCCGACCTTCGCTCCTTCCGGCGCGATCTTAAAACATTCTTTTTCGAACAAGCTGGCCTGGTCTGACGGGATGGGGTTGGGTTTTTAAAATTAGTTTTTAACTTAATTATGTATTGATTTTATGGGCATGATGTTTAATTGGTTTTTAATGGTTTTTTAATTTTTGTATCTGGTTTTTTATTGTGTATTGCCCTGTTCACCGCCCTGAGTCCTTCGGGAGAAGGGCGGTATAGAAATCAAATTATTAAATTATTAAGTTATTATTAAAGAAGAGGGGGGAAAAATTAAACCAGATCATTATGCCCAATGGAAGGGAAAATAGTATACTAATACAGATAAAAACATTTTTTTCTCATGTAAAGACAAGAAGGCTCTGCATTTATAAATTTGCATCCACATCTATACCAGTAGCAAATGAAGTTGTTGTAAAACTATGTTGTACTTTTGGAATAAGAGCTAACTTAACTACTAAAGCAAATTAATGAATACGCATACGCATACACCACTCTTGGGAGGAAAAACAGCAACAACCAGGAGACATTCATTTATCTTTGTTAATTCTTACCATTTCTTGAGTCCATACATTCTTCAGGTCCTAGCACTGTCTGCAAATGCTGTATTAATCACAGCATGGGAACAGCCTCTATATCATCATCTGTCACAACTTAGCTTCCAGTCAGAGTTATAAACAAATTGACCGGCAAGTTGCTTTCTTGGCATAAGGACTTCTAATTTCTGCTGACATTTATGTACTATCCTGACTGACGGAGATGTGGCTTCATTAATTTATAGTCTATGATAACATAAAATGCACATACAAGTAATAAATCATGGGTTTTAAAGGCTGGAATTGCATATACTGTGATGTTAATCAAATGTAAAAAAATATTTTTGGTAAAAATTAAAAGGTTTTGCCAGAACACGGTGCACTCAGTCACTTGTACTTTCGATGGTTAGTACTGATACGGGCCTAGTTTCACAACTAAGAATTCCCAGTTGTAGAGTTTTAAACTTAACACAGCCTAGGCATGCATAATAGGATAATACTATTAACAATAGGGTCCCGCACAGCAATACTGAAAAAAGTGACTTACCATCATTCCTGCACTTACAACCATTGCAGCATCACATGATCAAAATGTGGGCATCTGGCAAATGGGATGCATTTATGATGGTTGCATAATCCTTTAGGAGAAGTGCTGGTAGAGTTGAGGATGCTTAGAGATGTTGCCTTCCCACAACCTCTCCTGAATTCCGTTGACCCTTATCTGGCACCAGTTTAATGTTGAACTTCAGTTGACTAGATTCTTATGCAGAGGCTTAAATAAATCTTCTATGCTGCAAGCTACCATATAATCCTGATTCTCTGTGCCTCACAATACTGAAAATGATGTGATTACCATTTGTAATCTTCCCAGCTGGCTTCTGACGAGGGAAAGTCAATGGGGGAAGCTAGATTTGCATAACAACTGCATGATTTCCTTAACAACCATGGCAAAAAAGATTGTCAAATCAGATATGACTCACTTAACAACTGTCTTGTTTAGCAACAGGAATTCTGGTCCCATTTGTGGTCATAAGCTGAGGACTAATTATATAATAACACAATTATTCTTCAGAAGGATACCAATATGAATATTGTCTCTTATCAATCTTTGCTTCAGTATTTTTAGACTTCCTTTTTTGGGAAAAATATCCATGTAATATATTTGGCATCCTCAAAGTGTTGGTGAAAAGTTATTGCTATATTACATAATTAATATGGTTTGATTAAAAGATTGATTAATGGTTCCATAGATGCCTATGAATGCAGAGATTTCAAAAATGTTTTGTCAATTTTATGCAACACAAGCCCATGAGAAAACTAATTGTCAGAAAGAAGTAGCATCCTGGTATATTATAACTGCAGAGAACAGAGACAAAACACAAACACACATCGACACACACACACACACACAACCATCCACCCACTCAACTTCTGTACTGGCATATTTTTTTAAAAATATAATGAATGAGAAATATGAATAAGAAACCATGTGTCATATTTGCAGCCAATACTGAATTATTTGCGTAGTTAAAATGAGAAGGGGCAGAAGGGAACTTTGAAAAAGAGTTCTTTAAACAGGAGACATCCCCATCAAAACATCTGACTGATGTTTGATTAGATTTTTTGAACTTTCCTGATAAACACTTGGACCTCCTTGACATATTTTCAGAGGAGTGCTGGAAGCTATTTTGAGTGTGGTCTAGTGGGGGGTTTTACATCAGTGTAGAGATTAAACAGGCAGTTGGAGCCTATGTGCATCGCTAATCAAGCGATTTCTTGAAAATGCGAATGAGCTATTGCAGCTTTACTTTGTCAAAATCCTCAGTGCATAGTTAAGGCTGTACACATCTTCAATATTATATAGTACTACTTCTTGGTAAGATAGAACAATGTGGGATAGACTGGACCGCTAGCAGATAGATTTGCAGTTGGCTGACCAACCACACTCAGCAGGTAGCCCTCAATGGAACTGCATCTACATGGAGGGAAGCATGTAGTGGGGTACCCCAAGGTTCTGTCACTGTAGCCTTTCAAGAAGTGACTGGACACCTATTTGTTTCCTGCTTGAGCAGGGGATTGGACAGGAAGACCTCCAAGGTCCCTTCCAATTCTATTATTCTGTGTTTTATAGTCTATGTTTTATTATTGAAAATCTCATGAGAGACACCTAAGGATAGTACATACACTTGCCTAGAAGAAATAATTTAAAACAAAAAAGGAGAAATAAAAGGACTAACAAAAAGAATGATAGTGCTGAATCTAAAATTTTATTAATAGATCCACTGATATAATAATAATAAACCTGTATTGTCAAAGTACAACATGTGTACATTGACATTAGCTGAGCCTCCCGCCGTGCTCTCTCCCCCCAACACACAGTGACAACAAACCCTCCATCCTACCACACCACGTGAACCAACTACACCACACACTGGCCTCCCAAGTCAATTCTGCATAAGTTCACAGAGATTGTATCCCATTTAAAAGCCTAACAGCCCACGGATAAAAGTTATTTTTCAGCCTGTTGGTATGGCTGGCTATACTCCTATATCTCCTACCGGATGGTAGGAGAGTAAAGAGATACCGTCCAGGGTGTGAGTCATCCCTGAGAATCTTCCTCACTCTTCCAAGGCAACGAGCCCTGGTGAGGTCATCCAGTGGTGTCAGGGGACAGCCCACAATGTCTTGTGCTGTGCTCACTACCCTCTGTAATACTTTCCTGTCTGCGGCTGTCAGACCAGCATACCAAACCACAATACCATACGATACTTTGGGAAGAGAAAGTATCACTAAGAAGATTGTATTTTTATTTATGTATTATATTTTTATCCCCCCTTTATTATTTTATAAGTAACTCAAGTAATCTAATATTCCTTCCTCCTCCTATTTTTCCCATAACCATCAATACTGTGATGCGGGTTGCACTGCGAGTGAATGGCCCAAAGTCACCCAGCTGGCTTTCGTGCCTAAGGCAGGAAGTTAGCAACAAATTCAGTGAATTTTCCTATAACTCCATTGACAAACTTAGATAACCCTAGACCTGTATAGGACTTGTATAGCTTCATCTGCTTTTACGTTCAGGGATTGCAATATCCAACCATCCAGAGAGGATGAATATTCCTAATTCAACCTGCAAGAGTACTTAGTTCATGAAGATTCTGCCTTTTGTTTGCTTTTTTTAAAAAAAAGTATCTGTTGACAGTTTCTGAGTCAGCATTTTATTATTCTCTCTACAGTATTTAATTTCTTGAGACATTCATCTAGAAAATTGCAAGTCCAGCAGACTTCTATAGAAACTTCAGCACTAATGCCCAGGTCATAATTGATATTTCAGATCTCTTCTCCTACTGAACCTTTTATTTTTCCTCTTTCTAACATTTTTCTTACCTTGAAAAATTCTTCTCAGTAGGCAGGCTCTCTTGAAGTTTAAAATCAAACTATGATTTTCATCTTACATTACCATCCTCCTTACCTTGTTACTACATTATTAATCTTTGTTCTTACAGAGCAGTTAGCCTATTACTTTCCTGTTTGAACATATCATCAATGAAACATGTTTACACTGGGAAGTTTCTGCTGCAGAGTAGAACTGTGGTTGAGTATGAGAGGCTGAGTTTTCTTAGCCTCTACATTAAATTCAAAATGCTGAACCTTTGATGATCAGTGAGAGAACGCCCATTAAAAAGATCACTGTAAATAACCAGAGGACCATTTCAACCTGAGAAGCGATAGTCTTTGCAAGCCATTGAAACACTTTGAGACAGCTATCAAGAGAAATGTTTAAGAACCGAAATTTATACTAAGGAATTAAAATTCATGTTTGATTTTTGGATTTCACTACTAATGAATAGGAGGAAATATCAACACGTTTTTTTAAAAGACTAGCAAAATATTTGCTTAAATCATAGCACCACACTATTTTTAGTGTTAGGATATAGTTGCTAGTGGATTCCTAGATTGGGGTATGAGAATATGTTGTACTTTGACAATAAAGGATTATTATTATTATTATTATTATTATTATTATTATTATTATTATTATTATTATTATTATTATTATTATTATTATTATTATTATTATTATATGATTTTAACACTAACAAATTAAACTAACGTAATTAGCTCTAAAAATTGTAAACATAAAGCATCAAACAATTTAATGGTAGATGAGTATAGTCTGACTATTAAAATTACATAAAGATAGTCCTTGACTTACAACAGTTCGGTTAGTAACTGTTCAAAAGGCACTGGAAAATGTGACTGATGACCATTTTTCAGTTACGTCTTTTGCACCATCCCCATGATCACGTGATCAAAATTCAGATGCTTAGCAATTGACTCATACTTATGACCACTGCAGTGTCCTAAGTCATGTGATTCCCTTCGGCGACCTTCTGACAAGCAAAGTCAATGGGGAAGTCAAAGCCACTTAACCATGTTACTAACTTCGGTTGCCGGTTGAGCTCCGGATGGCGCCCGCCCTTCGCTCCTTCCGACGCGATCTGAAGACGCATTTATTTGAACAAGCCGGCTTGGCCTGATGGGGGATGGGTTGGGTTTTTATTGTCATTTTTAATATATGTATTTACTGTTTTTAGCTTGGGCATATGTTTAATTCTTTTTAACTTTTGTATTTTTATATGTCTGCCCTGTTCACCGCCCTGAGTCCTTCAGGAGAAGGGCGGTATATAAATAAAACACTTTGAGACAGCTATCAAGAGAAATGTTTAAGAACCGAAATTTATACTAAGGAATTAAAATTCATGTTTGATTTTTGGATTTCACTACTAATGAATAGGAGGAAATATCAACACGTTTTTTTAAAAGACTAGCAAAATATTTGCTTAAATCATAGCACCACACTATTTTTAGTGTTAGGATATAGTTGCTAGTGGATTCCTAGATTGGGGTATGAGAATATGTTGTACTTTGACAATAAAGGATTATTATTATTATTATTATTATTATTATTATTATTATTATTATTATTATTATTATTATTATTATTATTATTATTATCTTATCAGCTGCAGTGGTTCACTTAACAGCTGTGGCAAGCAAGGCTGTAAAATGGGGCAAAACCCACTTAACAACTGTCTTGCTTAGCAACAGAAATTTTGGGCTCAGTTGTGGTGGTAAATTGAGGACTACCTGTGTGTGTGTGTGTGTGTGTGTTGATGCTCATATTTACAGATGGAAATAAGGTGAAAGGAACTCAACTTAGGTATATGGCAAGATATGGAAATATCTAATTTAAAAGGCTGTTGAAAATTCTAATAATTTGATCTGATTTGGTTTGATAATTCAGCTGAGAAGATTCTTTAGTCCTGTGCTTTCAAAGATGAATTTGGGGGTCAAAATGATGAAAACATTCTTTAATTTTTCCTGGTCTCTTTTAAAACCACATTCTTTTAACTTAATTTTAATGGACCACTGGGAGCTGGACATCATATAAAAATAGAGAATGAGTGAATGAATAAACAATTTGGTTTGTTGTTATTTATTTCAATGGGGACTCGTCTTCTGATGCCTGCAATGTCATTATTTCCTATCTAGATAGCATTACATTTTACCAACCTTCAGCTATTTTCTCAACTGTTGGGCTGATAAAGGTGGAAGAGATGAAGCTGGAATGCAAAAATAAGATCGCAAACATTTCTCCCTACTGTTGATTTTAGATTACAAACTATGAAAGGACTATAGGTCCATTCTTCCTCTTTTAAATAATGGTAAAATAAGGGTGGAAAAAAGGGAAGAGAAAAGTGTATGGCAAAAGGGAAAAGAAAAAGAAAAACTTTGATTTCCAACTCCTTTTGGTGCAGTAGTATAAGATAAAAGCATCAAACTTCAACTTTTTATTTTTATATAATAATATAAACTAGCATTTATATAACAATAAATCTATCTAATTGGCAAAACCCAAAAATCAAAATCCCCCCCCATCTCACACACAAAGTCCGGAAGTGGTTTCCAAGTAGAAACAAAAGTAATTGTGTTCTTTTCTTTGATCAGCACAGTCAATTTGCCCATCTCTGCTAATTCCATCAACTTTTGCAGCCATTCATCCACTGTGGGAATCAAAGTGTCCTTCCATTTTTGTGCAGAAAGTAATCTTGCTGCCATCAACTTATGTAACATGGTGTTCATGCATGTAAAATATCATTTATATTTGATATAAATGCTCAATGAAGATAGAGAACCTCTTCTAAGATTATCAAGCAGTATCTTAAGCAGCAGATCTCATATCTGCAGAGGAGATTGCTTTGAATGATACAGGAACAATTGCTAGTAGAAATTCTGGCAAGACCAGATATATCTTGGCTGCTGTTATTACCACCACTACGAGCAGCTAGTAAATAAAGTGATAAAAGAAGCATAAATAAAATTTCCTAGGTACATAGACATCTAATGTGATTAGTGCAGACTTCTAAGATTTAGCATGAATCAGCTGCCTTCTCATCCATCTGCACAAATACAGTGAACTGGGTTTTGAAAACATACATATAGCATTGGGCTGCATACTTGGCCATATTTCAAAATCAACCCAAGATTCATTCTCCATTGCTAAATAACATTTTACTTGAGATGGGGATTCTGGAAGCTATCACACACTGCAGGTTCCCAACCTCTGTGTCTCTTTATTTTGGTGACCCCCTAGAACATCTACATTCCCATTGCCACTACCTGGTTGGAAGCCACCAATTTAGATCAGTGCATTTTCTCTAAATAATTAAATATGCCTTAAGCCTCTGCTAGACTTAAAGAGGTAAATATTCCTTCAAACCAAGTTCAAGTCTTATTCGAAGTGGTTTGCTACTACCATCTAGGTTTTCTAACTTCCTTGTAGTCTGCAATTTTGGGATTTCCTGGTTTCCTGTGTAAGGGATCATAAATTACCAAATTATATTCAAAGTCTAGAGGAGGATAAATAAAAAGATGCTTTGATGAGTGATTTTAAAATATTACCATGTCTTGGAACTGACTGTTTTAATTAAAAGGTTTCCAAGAAACAAGTGGGACAAAGAAGAATGCTTATGAAGACATGCAGAACACCATGGAGCGTTCAAAGCACTGGATAGCTCCACACAGAACTGGAGTTGAAAGGTAAAAATGGACTGACTTCAGAAGCTCTCCTTCCAACTTGGTTTGACTCTTTTAGTCCTGAGAAGATGGTATTGCTGCATTCTTAGTGCCCAGATGTCAGTGAGCCTAAGCAAATCAAAAAAGTTGCCTGTTGTGATATGGGGGGAAAGGAAGGAAGGAAGGAAGGAAGGAAGGAAGGAAGGAAGGAAGGAAGAAAGAAAGAAAGAAAGAAAGAAAGAAAGAAAGAAAGAAAGAAAGAAAGAAAGAAAGAAAGAAAGAAAGAAAATTGACAAGCACATTTTATAGAACATCAAATACTAAAGAAGCAGGTATTTCCTCCTAAAAGATGCTTCTACATTTAAGATAGACCTAAGAAATGCCTACATCCATCATTACAACAATGTTAGGTAAAAGGTAAAGGTTCCCCTGCACATGCGTGCTAGTCGTTTCCGACTCTAGGGGCCGGTGCTCATCTCCGTTTCAAAGCCGAAGAGCCAGCGCTTGTTTGAGGATGTCTCCGTGGTCATGTGGCCGGCATGACTAGACACCAAAGGCGCACGGAACGCTGTTACCTTCCCACCGTAGTGGTCCCTATTTTTCTACTTGCACTTTTATGTGCTTTCGAACTACTAGGTTGGCAGAAGCTGGGACGAGTAACAGGCGCTCACAAGGACTATTCTGCAAATTAAGCTTGTAGGAATCAAGCAAGTAGGAACTTGTGAGAGAACAGTGGTTGTCCTGTCCCTTCAAGTCCTCTCCCTAGCCAAAACAGCAATTGTTGGCCATAAAAGCTGAACAGGGAGTACTAGATTTTGAATGTCTGTGTGTGTGTGTTTTGCTTAGGAACCTGTGTGGTTGTGTTGGCTCTCTTGGGTTTTGGAGTCCACTAACTTGAATATACTGAAAGAACCTGTGACAGAATTATAGCACCCAGACTGTATTTGCAAAAAGCTAAATGATGATCTTTAAGATTTTATTTAGCATGAATGTACTTAAGGTTAACATGAATTATGCTGTTTACATGAACAAAATATGTATAAGAGTTGTGTTTTAGATTCTTCTAATCAATAGTTGTTGGCATATTCCTATATTTTGATCAAGTTTATTTTTATTGTAAACGCTTAATTCATTACTTAGCACTTGTATTTTAATCTCCTGCATTGCTTACTCTTTCTTTTTCATTTTACTGCTTTAATTATATATTCTTGATATGTATTTCTCTGCTTCTTTAGTGTTACTGAATTTATTAAACTTCACTGGACAAGAACATGAGAATGCTGCACAATAAATATTTCTACCAGAACCCAGTTTATAGCTCAAGACCACAGAAAATTCTGGGAATACATTTGACCAGAAAGAATACAAGCCTGAATCATCATCATCTTGAATGAAATAATTGGCTTTTAATAGATGTGGCTTTTTATAGAGGCAAGATTTTTTTCATTGAGCAATCTGGACACATTTTTGCCAATTTTCACAATTTAGATTGATGTCATGCCCGAAACCAAGAATCACAGGTGGCAATTCTTCCAACCTGAGTTCTTTATTATTTCACACCTATAAACAAAATCTTGCCAGACTGATGACTCTTTTACCTGCATTTACAATATACTCTGTTAACTATTAGGGCGGGGCTGTCTTCACCCTCTTTCTCTCACACTTAACATCTGGGCTGAGTTGCCTCTTAGTTCTCTTGAAAGCACACCCATCCTCATGGGGATCCATCTCCTCACTACATTCCCTCACAATCATTCTTTCTATGGAGAGTTTTCAGGCTATATTCACTCTCGCGTGGCTGAAAGGGCAGCTGCACAACATTTACAGAAATACTACAAATTTAATGAAAACAAGGACTGTAATGCTTTCTCTTTTCCAAAAAAAAACAGCCCAAACAGGACTGGTCAATTTCAGTGCTTATAGAAATCTGAAGGCTGAGGAGAAATGCAAGACAGGTCTGGGAAAGCACTTACTACACTCCTGTTCAGAGAGAGCCCATCCCACAATAGGTTATCACAAATTCTACTTGTTTTATCTATTTTTAATTCGATTTTTTCTCTGTTGTGTCTTTGTTTTGTTTTTTTTTACCAATAATCAAGGTCTTCTTGTCAGTGTATAAATAAATAAAGTCACAATGTAGACTTCAGTCAAGGGTTTTAAATAAGAACCTTCCGCACAAGGGATAAAATCAAAAAGGCTTCACGTCTTGTGACCCAGAGATTCATCTCATGAGGTATCCTAATGAAGAATCATTACCTTAGTTATGGCTATCACTTAGAGCATTCTCTTTATCCTGTGATCCAGAAGGTGGTTCTGCAAGAACAACTTGAGAAGTGATCTATCTGATTATATTTAATTATGTATGGAATGGGAATATTTACTCTTTGAGTTAGCTTACAGTTCATTTGCATTAATTTCCCTTCCTCAGCATTATATATGTTCAATCTTGATACAGTATAATAAAACAGAATAATTCCTTCATCTTTCATGAAGAACTACGTAGTTCATGAAGAACTACAAGTCTTTTTGTGGAGTGTTTTATTATATGAGTACTATGTCATTTAAATAGTATCTCATCAAGACTGCCTATGTTGCATTTTCCTTAGGTAAATCTTAAAAGAATAAAAATCCATAAGACATTTTTCTGCATAAAATATGGAAAGAAAAGGCAAAGGAGCAGGGAACTGTGAAATCCAAAGAAAAATCCAGAAAGGAAAAAAAATAAATGAAAGCAAATCCCCTTTTCAAGATTCAGTATGATATACATGCCAGCCATTGTCAGGCTCTACAATCTAGGTTTGAAATGTGAACTATTGAAAAAAGAGAGACAACTATCTTTCTCTATTCAAAATCTATCTATTTTTTATAGTCAAGAAACTTTAGCAGAAAGTAAGAGGTTTATTTCTTTCCCCCTAATGCGTATTGATTTTGTTCATGTTTTCTTTATTCTAGCATTGCAAATGGTTCATATGATCCCCTCTATGTCCCTATTGTGATGTTAGTTCTTCTGGGATGTCTGCTAGAAAAACTCTGTCCTGCATATAAAAGATAAGCAAGTTAATAAAATAGAGAGCACTTTTTTTTTTCATGAAGCAGTCCCTTAAGTTTCATCTTGCTCAAGCACATTTTCCCCCACTCCATATTTATGAAAAATATAAAGCCACTAGTCTGATACATAATGCACAACCTGCTTAAGAGTGTGCAGTATTATTCCCCTCTGACAAAATAGCCTATATTTGGTTATCATAAAACCAATTTTAATTCCCCGCTTGGTATTTCTTAAAGAACCACTTCATCTTTGAAAAGTCATCTTTGTGTTCATTCACATTTTCACATATTCTGTTTTCAAGGCAACCTTCCAGGACAGAAACAAAAGAACAAGGCAGGGAAAATATATATATACATATACATATACATATACATATACATATACATATACATATACATATACATATACATATACATATACATATACATATACATATACATATACATATACATATACATATACATATACATATACATATACATATACATATACATATACATATACATATACATATACATATACATATACATACATACATACATACATACATACATATATATATATATATGTATGTATATATAATATTAGATTCTCAATGGATAAACCCTCTGACAGATTTGCTTCTGTTCAGTCTCGGCACTGCATTTGGATTCAGCAACCTTTAGTTTGAATTAAAGGCTAGCTTTAAAAAAAGAGACGGAATAGTTGGCTTGGTCTTATCTTTCCAGATCAAATATTTTGAAACACACTTCCTTAATTTCTGCTAATTAAGTGGGTCTTGTGACCCTCCTTTTACATGACCCACAGCTGACCACCACAAGACCTATCACTAGATTCATAATAAGACCCTCACCTGACATGACCTTCTCATCACAAGACCTACTGACCGCACAAAGCCTAGATAAACAGAAGAACACTAACACTGACATTCCCTAAATTCCACTGAAGATGTTACCTAGCCTGGTAATGAAAGGTTCAGTAACCAACCCATAAGCTCAAACAAACGTCCACCCTCATTAATTTTATAATAGTGTACAATAATAGTGGATAATAATAGTAGATCTATTGAAAGCTACAAAGAACCAAGACTGGATGGAATCAATGGAGGATCTGGCAACTGGTCTGACAAAAGCTGCGAAGTATGAAAATAACTCAATATATTGCACACGGGTACAACAAGATCCAGAGACATTCCAAACGAATGGAGCTATTTGATGGCTTCTGTTCTTTGCCGTTGTGGTGACATGCAGACAACAACACCTATGTATACCTGCCCTTTGTGTCCTGATCAGTGTACACTTGAGGACCTCAAGGCAGCATGACAGAATGCAATTAATGTGGCTAGTTTCTGGGCAAGATCTGTTTCATTTGTATATATTTTAATCTTGTATTTTATATTTTAAGTTTAATGTCACATAGTATGTCTTATTTTAATTGTGATCCTTCTGACATGAATCAACAAACATTTTATAATTGGCTCTTTTATAAATCAAGATGTTTTTCCAACCAGAAGTGGCCTCTGTGTGTTTATCTGAGTTTGTCATGGTATGACAGGACTTTATAGCATGGAGGATATAACCATAGCTCTTTAAATAGACAGACATGACTATCCCTAGGACAGCATGAGGAAAAATCATGTTTGGCTTGTAGAAAAATGTTATGTTTGTGGGCTGCATGCTCTAAAGCCCCTTTTTGCTTTAGACTCCCTACTGCTACATAGCCCTATTAAACAAGTGTAAAGATGCTACATTCAACCCAGGCGAATGTCTCTGAAACCCTGTTCTCTTTGAAGGAATTTTAAAGCAATTGCTCTTTCATGATGTCAAATGAGAATTGGAATAAAAAAGGCGAATTTCACTGTGCTGTACTTTTCTTTCTGAAAAGGAACTTGACAAATTATGCTGCAAGTTCTTGCATGCCTCCATCTTCAGCTGTGAAAGAACTTAAACCATCTGCACATTGTTGAAGAATGCACAAAGTATAAAAAATGGGTGTTAGTCAAATAATAATAGCAACACTGACAACGTGTCAGTGCATCATAAGGTCACAGCAAGAAGACCCCTTTGGTGTTTGTTTCTCATCACACTGATAAACTGTGAGCTTACATAACATTTGGTGCAATGCAGTTTCTTCAGCATTCACCTTTCCCAGGCTCCGTCTGAAAAGGATTTAATCTGTGCAGAGTATGGACAAACTAAAGCATGGCAGATTTATTCATTTAAGAGAATTATTCATTTAATTTTTGCCACTTAGCATTTAGGCTCATCTGCTATTCATTTATTTTTCCCACTGACATTCATTTATGCATTTATCAAATATTCATTTAAATGGGGTTCATTCCAACTACAACAATTATTTTGTAATGGTATATGGGAAAGACCTTGGGAGACTGACCCAGAGGTTCTGCCTAGGGAAGAGTCAGATAATAGATAGCTAGATAATAGATAGATAGATAGATAGATAGATAGATAGATAGATAGATAGATAGATAGATAGATAGATAGATAGATAGATAGATAGATAGATAGATAGATGGATGGATGGATGGATGGATGGATGGATGGATGGATGGATGGATAGATAGATAGATAGATAGATAGATAGATAGATAGATAGATAGATAGATAGATAGATAGATAGATAGATAGATAGATAGATAGATAGATAGATAGATAGATAATGGCTAGATAATGGGGGAGGGGAAAGAGAGAGAAAGGCTCAAAAGGGCCCTTCCTAGTTTCTCAGCCAGTAAAAGAGACGAGGGAAGAACTGTACCTTCAGACTTGCAAGATGTTAATGTAGATTTACAATAAAGTAGAATTAGTTCCTCTGGTCACGTCTCCTATCTGGTCTATGTAGTAAGGCTGACACATATGGCCTAATCTGCAATAGTTTATTTTAAGCACAAAGAGAGTGCAAGTTGGGTTTCATCTTAGGCACGAAGCCAGCTGGGTGATCCTGGGGCAGGCACAGCCCTAAAAAGCAGGCAGTAATAAGCCACTTTTGAAAACTTGCCAAGAAAAAAGTATTCTAGTTTTTGAGAGACTGCCACAAAGAAGAGGGGGGTCAACTTATTTTCCAAAGTACCAGAAGATAAGAAACAATATGGAAACTAATCAAGGAGAGAAGCAACGTGGAATTAAGGAGAAACTTTCTAAGAGTGAGGACAATTAATCAGTGGAACGGCTTGCCTTCAGAAGTTGTGGATGCTTCATCACTGGAGGTTTTTAAGAAGAGACTGGACAGCCACCTGCCTGAAATGGTATAGGGTCTCCTGCTTGAGCAGGAGTTGGACTTGAAAGTCCGTTCCAGCTCTATTCTGATTGATTGATTGATTGATTGATTGAAAACTGGTGGGACTGTAGAGCAGGGCTTTTCAACCAGTGGTACGGGTACCACCTGTGGTACATTGGCACCTGGCAGGTGGTACACGACCATCCTAGAAAAGTGGTAGCGGGGGAGGGGGATGAGCTGAACCGGTGGCAGCACCGCACAAGCCTTAGCAAGAGACGTCTGGAGCTGCAGGGCTGTCAGGGCTCAGCAGAAGTGCCAGGATCAGCGCCAGGATCCAGCTGGAGCTCGGCACTGATCCCGGTGCTTCTGAGCACAGAATAAGTGCAGATCGGCTGGAATGTTGCAGCATCTCCAGGGTCTTGTGATTTACATTCAGATGCTTGGCAAATGATTCATATTTATGACAGTCACAGTGTCCCAGGGTCATGTGAAGTGACCAAAACCTGCTGCAACCACCCAGCGGGGGGGGGATAAAAACCAAACACACCCCCACGTCACCCCTGCTGCCAATCCTCAACAGAAATGCTCACAACAATGAAAACCTCAGACAGGAGGAAGAGTGCTGCTGCGCGGGCAGGCAGGTGTCTTGCTTGGCTGTGGCTTGGGGGGCACTTTTTTCAGTGCCATTGTAACTTCAAACAGTCACTAAGCGAACTGTTGTAACTCGAGGACTACCTGTACTTTAAGAATCCCCGCCTTTTTTTTTGGTCATCAGGTTTTGACACCTTGCTGGGCAACTGGTGGTACTCGGATGTTGCCATAACCTAAAAGTGGTACAATGGGTGAAAAGGTTGAAAAGCCCTGCTGTAGAACATCAGGACTGAAATGAATTCTGACTTTTAAACGTTCAGTTTATTTTGAGTTATGAACATTTACAATTTTCCTTTCTTCCATTCATTCCAGGTTCCTAATGCAGGCTCTATTAAATGTTTTTTAAACAATTCTTGCTGTGGTATATAAAAGCCCCTAGAATAACTTGTTTTATTTACATTTCTTGCTAAGGAAGTCTTTATAAAAATGCTACTTTTAAAAATATCTTGTTATCCTTTTAAAAGACACAGGAATGTGCAGTTTTGGCAACTGAAGACATAAATTCTTTTTTCTGGCACCTTTCCTGTTATGGAAAAAGTTATAACTGTCCACTTTTTTTCCTATCCACAGATGAGAATTGTGACAGAATGGAGAACATAGACACTGCCTGCCACAGCCTGTCACATATTCTTAGAACATGATCTTTCATGAATTAAAAAGTGTTCTTGTCATTAGTGGCCTGAACCTGAGAAAGGATTGAGAATATATATCTAAGAATATTTGCAAATTCTGCACAAACCAACCCAAATTTTTACTTCCATATGTTTCTATAGAACAGCATATCTATAAAAGGTTAGGAAAAAATATCATGTCCTCCGTGCCTTCTGATTCTTTTCTTTGATAGTTGATGTGGAAGTTCCAAATTGTACAAGTCCTTCTGTTGGCTAAACTCACAATTGCTAAAGGAGCCAATGGATTTTCTGGTTGCTTTTTTTTCTACCAGGCAGCCAGCTTGCTAATTACAAGAACTGTTGTGGAGGCAAGCAAGAAAATGGGAGTTATTGCAATGCATATGTATCGGGGAGACTAGTGTTCAATTAGAGGCAAGGAAGAAGACATGTGTTGGAGGAAGACAACAATGTGGAACAACAAAGAGGGATAACTGGAACACAAGAAAAAGATTAGCAGAGAGGCAGCTGAAAGGAGCTTTACAGTGAGATGAAGCTTGCTATCAAGTGCTATCAACCCTAACCCAGCTGGCAGCGAGAAAAATAAAATAAGAGGGAGAAAAGCAGATCAGGGACAGAGAACTGGAATGATAAGATGTTATAGTAATCCTCTTTACCTATTGGAGAAAGTAAAAGTTAATACAATAACTAGGTGGAAAAAAAACATTGCTTGAAGAACCAACCACTATTTACAACAAAGACTGCATAAGATGCTTGGATTATAGGCAACTGGTTGTTGTGCTTAAACAGAACAATAACAACAGCAAGAAAAAGAAAACAGGAGAAGCATACAAGAGTCCGTATTCAAAGCTAAAAAGAAAAAAAAAACTTACTGGAACACTTGTAAATAAGTAACACAGAGACTAGCAGGAATAAAGCTGTGAATTAGGAAACTTGCCATCAAGTTACCCACTACTCCAAGAAAGGCATCTGGAGTAGTGGTTAAGCAGGCTAGAAACTGGGAGACAATGAGTTCTAGTCCTGCCTTAGGCACAAAGCCAGACTTTGGGCCAGTCTGTCTCTCTCAGCATTAGGAAGGACTGATGCAATAGCAAACTACTGAAAAACTTTGCAAAGATCTGTCTGTTTGCAGAGACCTGTCCAGGCAATCACCAGCAATCAAGACTGATTTGAAAGCACTAACAACAAACAAAAAATTATAACTGTTGAACAATGAAAAGAACCCTGTGGGGGTAAAAGAAGGTACAATTCATCATCTTGCTATTGGCACCCTCCAAAAAAATCATCTTTAGCTTAAAGATATGTGACCTACTGAGGATTTTGGATATTGATTCCCAATACATTTGAAGAGAACTAAGTTGGGAAAGGTTTTCATCTTTCTCTCTGTATCTATCTATCATAAGGTCCAATCAAGGTACACATTTTAAATATATCTTAATTATAGGTTGACTTTTAAAAAAAAATATAGCAAGTAATGTTCACTTCAGTTGGACAAAAGAAGAAAAATGTTGATTGTGTACCATATTCCTTGGGGGCTGACGCCACCCAGATTTCCAAACTTGAATTAAATTTCTATAGAAAAAAAATAATATTAGGATTTTTTTTCTGTCTAGGTAGCCTGCACAGAGGTGTCTGCAAAATCACAGAGAAATATATAACAAAGCTACAGCCTCTACAACATCCGCTGGTTCACAATAATAAATTCAAAAGCTCCATCAAAATAAATTCTAGATAAATTCTAAATCACCCTAACGTAGAAAAATAGACACCCCCCCTTTTTTTTTGAGATGGAGAAAAAACAACTTAATCAACTCTCACTGTTTTCACAAACAGAGTGAACCCATGCTGAACCCGTATTAAAAACCCAGCAAATACATAAAAATGGGTTTAACTGGATATTTTGGTGGCTTTTAATTATCGAGGAATGCAAAAATTTGCTATTGTTTGATAAAGTTTCATTACATGCATGGCTTGGGATATCTGAGCAGGCAGAGGACATGGGCATTGAAATAAAGGACAAAAGAATGAGTAGAAGAGGCTCTCCAATCATTTTAAGTTTCTTGGCAACGAAAACTAAAGTGAAAACCTGCAAAAAATGTATTTAAACCTACATATAGATTAAATTACATTTTCTAAAATTAGAAAGACTGGTTTTCAGTCACAATATTTTTCAATAAATCTTTTATTGAAGATGTTCCAAGAACATCTGCCAGTGATAATATAGAATCAATGAACATCTGCTTTCTACATTTCACCACAGAATGCATGATGAATCAGAGACTTCTATGAAGGTATACCAAGATAAATATGACTTGGGAAGAGCAAAGACCAAAGAACTGTGTATAGAGTGGTTCTTCAGAACCTCTCCAGATCAGGAAAGGATGGAAGATCACCCACGTGTGCTCCAGATGGCTGCAGTAGTGTCTTCTACTGATTTGGGGGCCAGGAGATAAAGGGATCAACCATCAAGCCTACAACCACGGCAGAACTTTTTCAAAAAACACTATGTTTGCTAACTTTGCTTCCAATCTTTTGGCAATTGCTTATTTAACTATGTTAAAGCTATTAGAGATCTTCAGAACAACAAGTTTGGAAAAACTACCTGGTAAGTCTATCTTTCTTCCTGAACAAAAAAAATATATAATTTAAGAATAAATGGCAAAAAGCTAATATAATTTTGAATCAAGAAAATTATAAATGAATTAAGGGTTCAGATCAATTTGGAATGCCAAAACATCTTTTTTATTTGAACTCTTTACTCTTTTTTTGTCTAAGTTTACTTTGTATTAATTTTTTGTTATTGAATTTATTAATATATTACTTTGTATTATTTTTATTAATTACATTACATTAAATTTGAAACCCAGCATTCATTTTTGTATCAATCAGGCCTGAAAGATGTCACTTAATTTGTCTGTTTCTTTCTTTAATTTACTTCCTGCTTTCAACAATCAGCTTTAATCAAGGCTTTTCAGTCATACTACACACTACAGTGAATTATTGTGAAAACAACAAAGTCAAAAGGAGACATTTAAGAAGCCAGATAACATTTGATTTTAAGGCTATGTCTACCAGGGCAAAAGTGAAGAATGTTAAAGAGATATCTTTCAAGCCTGGTTGCTAACAAAAATGAATGCTGGGTTAGGTGGACCTTTAATGGACAAAAAAGCTGTCTTTGTTTTTCTCACAATACTTCTGAGTCATTTGTTTCAAATGACTGAATTCTTTAATGCTTTCCCATTAATTTCTGTCCTGCTTTCAAGTTCCCTATACATCACTTTTCTTTTTCTCCAAAGGTCAAAGAATAGATTATTCACCACTTTTACATACTCTGGCTGGATACAAAAGGACTTTCAAAAATTCTTCAACAAATGCATAGGTAGGAAAACTGACTGGGAAATTTCTCCCTATTTCTCAAGAGGAAGGAGAACCTTCTTTTAGGGCAGTGATGACAGTTACAGTGCTACTGAAAATGTCCCGTTGGAAAAATTACTTGTTTAATTAACAATTAATTAACAATTAATTAACAATTAATTAATTAATTAATTAATAATTTAATTAACAATTTAATTAACAATTTAATTAATTAATTTAACCTGCAATTAGTGCAGGTTCGCATCCCACCAGGCTCAAGGTTGACTCAGCCTTCCATCCTTCCGAGGTAGGTAAAATGAGGACCCAGATTGTTGGGGGCAATTAAGCTGACTTTGTAATAATGTCGCTTGGGGTGTGTGTGAAAGCCCTAATAAGCAGGCATATACATAGAATGAAGGCTACTGCTAAAGCTTGTAAGCCGCCCTGAGTCTTCGGAGAAGGGCGGGATATAAGTGGAATTAAAATAAATAAAAATAAATTATTATTTATTTATCAAATTGGAAACGGCCCATCTCCTTCACAGAGGGAATTCTATATTTTATTTTAATAAAATATCAAACATTAAAACTAAAAACAGTTTATAAAAATTAAAAAGGCAAGGATGAATTAAAAAGCAATGCTAATTAAAAGTTGGGGAAAGTGCTTTTAAGTGCTAACCAGTGCGTGGCTCTATGCTCTTCTGTGAACCCAAGGAAGTTCAAGTACTTTCTTGAGGTCTTCTTTCAGAGTTGGAGTAATCCAAGAAGGGTAGAGACCAGCTTAGGTGGTTGTATTCAGAATTCAGAAGATTCACACATGCTCTTATAAGCAAGAACATCATATTTCATCCTTCAGGGATTATCTTGTTCTTTGAAGAAATTTCAAAACTAGTGTTCACCAAATGACATGAGAATTGGTAGAGAATCCACCACTTGGAACTACAGACAACCACATGCTTTGCTGTTTCTTCCCATCTTGCCCTCATATTTTTATTCAAACTATTTGAAATTTGTAAATGTTACATCCTGTGATGATGGATTTAACACTATCACACAACATCAGACTATCCCAAGTCCTTGAGAAGGACTTGGTAAGTGACAAAAATACCAAGTACACTCTAAAACATCTGGCAACCATGAAGAAGAAGAAGAAGAAGAAGAAGAAGAAGAAGAAGAAGAAGAAGAAGAAGAAGAAGAAGAAGAAGAAGAAGAAGAAGAAGAAGAAGAAGAAGAAGAAGAAGAAGAAGAAGAAGAAGAAGAAGAAGAAGAAAGAAGAAGAAGGAGAAGGAGGAGGAGGAGGAGGAGGAGGAGGAGGAGGAGGAGGAGGAGGAGGAGGAGGAGGAGGCATACAAGTCTGTCTCAGAGATTGAACACTTCATTCTCAAAAGCTTTACTCCATATTTACAATTTCTGAATCTGTGACCTTTATTCTTGCTTCTTGACGTTGTTTTCATTCCTCTATGCCTGCAAAGACTTCATATGAAACCTGATGGGGTCTCATTTAATTTTGTAGCAATATTACATTGTTTTGTTATTAGATTTTCTCATATATTCTGCTACAGGGCAAGTTCTTCATCTAGTTTATTCCAATTGACAATTTCATTCCCCTTTATATATCAGGAGATTTTTATTGGGGTTTTTTTTTCACTTGACTTGCAGTGCATTTTTTTTCTTATTTCCAATTTTGTCTTACAAATAATTGGTCCTCTTTTTCCCAATTTTTGCAAGTGCTTCTTATAACACTTTCAGGCAGAAAACAACAGGCATGCTTTATTAGGCTACTGCTTTTCCTTTTTTAACACTGAGCAATTATACCTTTCCCAGGAGGACAAATAAGTGGTATAGCTGCATGTTGATAACAATACAATAATAAAAGTATTTCTCTGGTTCAGTTCAACTCCTGGTGATTTCATAGCTATGGTTTATCTATGTTGTTTTCTTGGCAACAATATGAAATACTTTGGCAATATCTTTTTCCAGCATATGTAATAAATCTCCCAATCTTTTCCAAAAGCTCTGGTCATTAGCTATCCAAGTATTACCATACCCAAGCCCACTCATCATTATTTTTTTAATACTAGCAACAGTTGTTTAGCTGCTGCTACCAATACCTGTTTACAATTTAACATGTAGGGATTAAATGCTGCTTTAATTGTGATGTTTTATGCGTATTACACTTTTTAGTAAGATAGAGAAGATGTACAGTAGATTAGCAGCTTTTCCTGATATTAATATCTGCATTAATGTCCTTCCTCTAAGTGCATTGATATAAATCTGTGCTTCCTTACAGCTTAGCATATATAACAGCAAGGCTTTGGTGCCATCCTTATAGATTCCATATTAGAAATTTCTGATTCTTCAGTAAGCAACTTTTGTTCTGCTGCTGTAATATGTGCTAGGTGCACTAAGTGCACAAATTTTTCTGTTTTCTCATACTCCCTACTCTCAAGAAATATGGTGGAGCAAATCAAATGAGAATTATGGCTTTATTATGGCTTTTGCATAGGACTATCTATATCAGTGTCCTTATGTGGGTCTTATAGGTGTGTGCATGCGTTTTATTGGAAAATTGTCAAAAAAAAATGTCCCTGGCTTCTTCCAAGTGCCAGAGTAGAAGTGAAGTGAAAAGAACTAAGGAAAGAAGGAAATGGGTGAGTGTTTGTATGTTTGTGTATTTAAGGGGGAGTTAGTGAGAAACCATATGAAACCCTGTATGTCAGTGGCCCCCAGCCTTTTGAGCACCAGGGACCAGTTCCATGGAGAGAGGTTTTTCTTCGAACTGGAGGGGGTGTGGCTTTGCATGCTTCCTGCATCCCATGGATGGGATTTGCTTGTTTGTGTGGCCCAGTTTCTGACATGCTGCGGCCCAGTGCCGGTCCATGGATTAGGGGTTAGGGCCCTCTGTTTTATGTGATGAATGCAAAAACTAACAAGGTATTCGGCAGAATTTTGTCTGAAATGGTATGAGAGATGGCAATGAGCAAAATTTAAGAAACATATAGTAGTTTTATACTGGCCAAGAACATGATGATCCCGTTTTGCTTTTTGAGAAAGAAAGTGCATTGTCTTTTTCCTGGTTTAGAGAAATATACAATAAAGTGAAGAGGCTCAAATTGTGGAACTGTTTATGCATAGCTAGAGTTGTATATCAGTAACCATAGGAGAATATGATGAAATATGATGAAAGACTAAGCAAAGAGTGAGACAACTAGATGTAAGGTCTTGTTGTTCAGTGAATTTATAGAGGTTCATAGTGAATGAGAAGTTTAATGAATAGTGTTAATATAAACTAGATTTAGCTCTACTTCCTTTTCTTACCTCATGTCTTTAATTTATTTGGCTTACTATTTCTTATTCCTCTCTGTAATTTGCATGAAGTTGCTTATCTTGTAAGGGAATAGTGTGGTAATATGTACTTATGTATTTTATGTAAATTGGCCTATGTTACCATTACAGGTAGCTTAGGTCAGTACTCTGCTACTAGACATTTGATTTCAGATTTCCTCTCCTCATTTTCCTGCATATTTCCACTGCTCCTTTCGTGTTAGAATTTTGAAGTGTTGAGAAACCGATTCAAAGTCAACTTTAACCCACTTTAGATCACCTCTAGGTGCCATAAAACATTTCCTTCCCTTGAAGTTGATCTGTTTCCCTTTACTATTCATGACCACTTATTGAAGTCTACTTATCACACAGGCCCACCAGCATCCTGTATGAACGGCTCATTTTAAAGTAATATAAATGTTAAAACAAAATGAGAGTTAGATTAAATTCTTATTAGCTGAAGTGAGACTATAAAGCAAGTTATATATTATGGGAAATGTTTTTGGTTATATTTTGGTTGGCAAGGTAAATTTAATTAATTAAGGAGAAAAAAAAGAGACCTATTTAATAAGTTTCAGCCTGGCTGATTTTCTTAATTCCCTTTTTAAAGATACTCACATACAGACAGACACAGACAGACAGACACACACAGAGAGACTACTGTAGAAATGTTGGCACATTCTATGGAACGTGAAGGATGAGAGTAGAATATTTTTGAAAAAGAAAATCAATAAAAATGGACAACTTCATTTCTGTCCTCCGTGTGAAATCCATTGTCAGTAACAGCCAATTTTGCTATAAAAATCCCACAGCAATAAATGTTTTACAGCACCTGAAGAAAAGATGTAGTATTTGACAAGGATGTTCCTTGATGATGTAATACTGAAGAGAATGGGGTACTTAAGTGATATATACTAGAAAATGTAGTGTCCTGATATTCAGAATTTTAGCTGCTTCACTTATGAGAAGATAAAGGCTAAGAAAAGCATTTATTCAGTCCAGAGACCAAGTCTTTTATCTCAACAATAACATCAATGAAATCTGTCCACAAAGTAAACAGTAGAGGATTTTGAAGATCTTGTATAAATTCTTCAGTGAAACATTTTTTTTAATCCCATTTATATCCTGCCCTTCTCCGAAGACTCAGGGCGGCTTACAATCTAAAGCACAAATCAATGTGCTTAGCAATAGCCTTCATTCTATGTATATGCCTGCTTATTAGGGCTTTCGGGGAGCCCAAGCGGCATTATTACAAAATCAGCTTATTGCCCCCAACAATCTGGGTCCTCATTTTACCTACCTCGGAAGGATGGAAGGCTGAGTCAACCTTGAGCCTGGTGGGACTCAAACCTGCACTAATTGCAGGCAGCTGGTGTTACTTAAGGAGGCATTAGCCCACTGCTCCACCAAGCTTCAAGATTGTATTTCACATGGTCATAGCAAGAAATCCTTGAGTGTTTTTTTAAAGGAATGTTTCCTACCGTAATAAAGCCATTGTGTTAATATCAGAGGGTTTTTTAAAATAAAAAATAAAAATCAATTGGAAGAGCTTTTTGTATATTGAAAGAAAAGCAAATACATGTTTATGGAGATTCTGTCATCCAGGTCATGGTTGTCCCAAAGGTGCTTTTCCAAGAGGCAACTGAACTTTCTTTGTTTTTCCTTGAAGATGTTTCACTTTTCACCCAGAAAGCTTCTTTAGTTCTACAAATACAGTCTCTAAGTACTGTTATGAGTTTGGAGGAAAAATAAAAATGAACTGTATTAGAAGGGGGTGACAGTTTGTGTCAAAAATATTAACATGTGAGGTACAATCCTTTTGAAGTGAGTTCATTCTTTGGGAGACTTCTAAAGTACAAGCAGCCCTCAACATACAACCATAATAGAATCTATGCATTAGGTTATAAGTTGTGACAGTCATAAAATGAGTTGATCACATAAATGACTCAATTTAAAGAGACAGGGATTTCTGTCTCTTTTAGGTCAGAACTAGACACCTTGGTCAGTGGCTGCAAGAATTGACATTTCCGTTAGGAATCAAACTGAATCAGCCATCACTGAACTAATCAGAACAATGATGTCAGCAAATCCTACCTGTTTCCTATTCTCTTGAAGAGAACAGACAAATATCCACTAACAGGAAGGAGAGAAAATTTTAATCCTGGGATAAAGACTTTTATATAGGGTCTGATTTTGCATATTGCAATAGGCAAATGTGTTGTAGCTGGCTTCATTCGTACCTGCAATAAATCATCTGCAGAAGCTGAATTGTGCCAGGAAGCTATTGCTAAGTACGTCAGATGCAGACTAAAGGCTTCTGTGTCCAGAAAGCCTAGATTTTCAGTTGTGTCTCCAAATAACAAAATAACAGAGTTGGAAGAGATCTTGGAGGTCTTCTAGTCCAACCTCTTGCAGAAACAGGAGACCCTACCATTCCACACAAGCCTCATTTAAGAATGCCAATTTTCTCACAGCACTACTTAAGGAATGAGCTCAACTACTTACTGGTAGCTCCGTGTACATATTCTTCCCCTTTATTCTTTCTACTTCTTAGTATACTGAATACAAGTTGAGTACTCTTTTAGACTAGAGCTAGTAGCATAGTCAAATATAGCTCAATTGACAAGTCAGGTTACACGTAAGCAAATGGGGAGGCATTTCTGTGATGAATAGGAGAAGCAGGAAAACTCCATTTCACTTGAAACCATATCCCTTCAGGAAGACTGCCACTTGTTAGTTGATCAACTTGACAGATAGTTGAACTCATCCTTCATCCATTTATTGAAAGTCAACCCAGTTCATACCTGTCCCTTATTAAGTGAGCAATTAGTGGTTGCTTTTTCTGATGAGAAGGTTATGCTTGGTGGGAAGGGAAATAAAACTGGGACAATTCCAAGTCCCTTTCCCTAATTTGGGCTGTAGTAAACAAGGACAGCACTATTTGCCAACCTCATAGTAGTGGCAGAACTGGCAATGGAAGCAGCACAATTTAGCTACCATATTTAGAACACAGAGTCATAGGGCAGAAAGAGACCTCAGAAGTCTTCTAGTCCAACCTTCTACTCAAGGCAGGTGACGTATACCAGGGATAGGCAACTTTGGCTCTTTTATGACTCATGGACTTCAATGAGTCATAAAAGAGCCAAGGTTGCCTACCCCTGCCTTATACAATGCTAGTCAAATGGTTGTCGAGTCTATTTTTTTAAAAACCTCCAGTGATGGAGCGCCCACAAACACAGGATACAAGCAATTCCATTGATTAATTGTTCTCACTGTCAGAAAGTTTCTCCTTACATCTAGGTTGTAACTCTCTTTAACATGTTTCCAGCCATTAATTCTTGTCCTGCCCTCTGGTGCTTTGAAGAATAAGTTAATCCTCTCTTCTTTGTAATAGTCTCTCAAGTACTAAAAGATACTTATCTTCTCTTTTCCCCCACCCCGAATCCTTTTCTTCAATAGACTAGACATATCTATGTCCCTCAACTGTTTGTCATATGATTTAGCCTCCAGACCTCTTAGCTTTGTTGCTGTTAACTGCACTTACCACGGTCTCAACATCTTTTTTTTTCTATTGACATGACCAGAACTGGATGTATTATTCCAAGTGTGGTGTTACCAGCAGGGTGTAAAATAGTCTCACCAGCTTTCCATTTATTTTTTCTGCCAGCTTAAGGGTTAGTGAATATCACTTTAGCTCAGCCATCTGGAAGAGCCCTAAATCTGGTTCATATCAACTGTGAAACTGCTTCTTGATATTATTTCCATTAATGGGCATATGAAAATCTGCTACATCAATTTGTCATTTCCCCAATATGCAGAGCTTTTATACAAGACTTTCCTTAATATACAGTTTACATAAATTTCCCCAATTTATTTTTAATGTAATGTATTTTGTTCTGCTGTATGCTTTTTAATGCAAATAAAACCATATTTTTATTATAAGAGCCTTGCCCTATTCTTTTTTAAACATAAACAATTCAAATATTATGGATTTTTGCTAGCAGTCTCTTCAAATATATGCTACTTCAGACATGCATTTCAGAAATTATTTTTTAAAGAGAGATTCCCCTTTTTTTCAGCAAAACAATGACAGATGCTAATGAGTTCCATTTATTAGTGCTATCTGGCTTCTGCAGAGTTCATTTAGCAGATTGTCCCAAATTTGCACTCATTAAAATCTATAGTGGATTTGTTTTACATATCTATTCCCACAGCAATGCAGAATATGTTCCTATGTGCTGACACTGTGTTAGGAATATACATATATTTTCATCTTTCTTCCTTTTTCTCAGCAAAGTGAAAATGGTCAGGGACTGTCAGGAAAGAGGGCTAGATGTTGGATTCGAACTTGTTTTGGTTGCAACAATATTAGCCCTGAGTAGAATTCAGGAATGTTTCTAGATTCAGCAGGAAAGTCAGAAGCTGGTTCTAACCAGAGGTCTTCAAACTTGGCCCTTTTAGGACTTGTGGACTTCAACTCCCAGAATTCCTCAGCCAGCGCTGGCTGGCCAAGTTTGAAGACGCCTGTTCTAGACAAAACTGCTTTTGCTCACATTGTTCTAATACAGGGGTCTCCAAACTTGGCAAGCATGGCTGCCTGAGGAATTCTGGGAGTTGAAGTCTACAAGTCTTAAAGTTGCCAAGTTTGGAGACCCCTTTTGTAATAGGAGGAATGTATCCATTGTAGCAGTTCTGTAATAAGCAATGTTTAAGTCTACTTTGAAGTTAGTCCTTGATTTAAAATCACAATTGGGAGTATAATTCCCATTGCTAAGCAAGATGGTTGTTAAGTGAGTCATGCTTAGTTTTATGACCATAAATATCTGTCGGTTGCCAAGCACCCAAATTTTGGGCACGTGACTGGTGGGATGCTACGACACTCATAAGCGCAAGGACCGATTGTAAATCACTTTTTTCAGTGCCATTGTAATTTCAATGGTAAGAAGTGTTTACTTCTCAATTCTCATTCTTCTAATAAGAATTGGGAAGCTAGCATTGTACAAAGCAGACGGTCAGTTTCTACTATAATGTAATAGATAGAAAACCAAGGTGAGTTATTTTGGTAAAGATATTTTGGGTGTTTGGAGATAGATTGAGATAGTTGTACAATTCCACCCTTGTGCCTTCTGGCTATAGTGTTCATGGCCACCATTTAAAAAGATTTCCCATTACAAGTTCTTAAAATACCAAGTGGGTCCACTCTTGGGAAAAATATGGGAGACCTGCTTTAGAAGAGTGCACCCAAACAAATGTTCTGGCCTTTAAAATGTTAAAAAGGTTAATTTCGTATTGGCGGCCACGGAAGCTGTAAATCCAGCAATTATATTTTGGACCCTAAACATTTCCAAAATTATCTTTCCACGATGGCTTTAAATATGAACAGATGGTGACTTTTGCTATTTCCAAGTTTTATTTAGCATTGCTATTGATTCTTCCCTTTTGTTTTAATTATCCTTGTATTATATATATTTTTTTCCCTTGGGAACTTCATGTGCTTTTTGTCATTTTATTTATTACCTACTTTGTTTATTTCTAACTGAAAAAGAGCCTATTTTTTAAAAAAATAAAGAAAAAACACAACAGAATATAGCACTATCAATACTGATGAGGCATTTAAATTTTGTTGTATCAGTGGGTCTGGCATCAACTGTTTTTCCAAACTGCTTAGGACAATTCAGTTGCTTTACATTGTTTGTTTATTCCCTAGCTAGAGCTTCTGTTCTATTTCCTGCCATTCTGTATTCATTTCACAAGTATTCTAAAGCAGTAGAGGAACAAAGAAGGATAAATCTCTATTTCCTGCAATTGTCTGTGGAGGCTTTTCTTTTAAACTCTTTGATGGTTTCTTGATTTGCCAAACCAACATAAAAGCACAAACTCCCTTGGTCCAACATTGTTTCTCTTAGGCCTCCTTCTGCTTGAGCTTTACATCACTGTGATTACTTTGGAATTTAGTGAGTTCCTTCACCCACTTGTGAAGTATGTTGAAGTATGTCATGCTGTGGCCCGATACTGGTCCATGGCCCAGGAGTTGGGGACCCCTGATCTAGCTCATGTTATTCTCAAAAGATTACAAAGCTTCTAAATCCCACTTCCAAGTCTGCTTCCTAAAAGGAAACAAATGGATAAAGATGTACAGATTGAAATAAGCCATACATCTACACCGTGGAAGGCAAATTTTTATTCCAAAGGTTTTTATCTCAAATTGTAATTAATTGCAATTAATCTTTAATTAGTTCATTAGCCAATTGTAATTAATTGATTGATTTTAATTATCTCAGTTTTTTAAGCTGAGTGTTTAATTACGTATAAATATCTAGAGAAAATCTTTGAGACTATTGGGGCATGTGTAAGTTTGAGTTTTTAAAAAAAAATATGACATGCTTGGAAATGTTGTTTTTATGTATTGGGTGGTATAAAAAATAATTAATAATAATAGGTGCATAAAAATGCCAAGTCCAGTCTAACTATCTGGCTGGCCAACCATAATAGTAATAATAAAAATGCAAATAAAAATAGAACACCTGTAGCAAAAAAAAGCAAAAGTAGTAACAAAAGTAATAGGTGCCTTGGGTGCAATCCCAAAACCACTGGAGCACCACTTGAACACCATTGGCATTGACAAAATCCCCATTGGTCAATTGCACAAGTCAGCTTTCCTTGGAAAAGCTTACATCAGGCATGTCAAACTGCCGGCCCATGGGCCGGATGCGTCATGCCAAAACCACACCCACCCCATTGCTGTCATGAGTTTGACATGCCTGGCTTACATCCTACAATGATACCTTTAACACTATCAAACTTCCACTTCTGCCTATCCTATGTCCTTGGGAAGGAATTGATAGGTGGATAAAAATGCCAAATCCAGTCAAGACATCTGGCTGACTGTGCAACAAACAATGATAATGATGATGATGATGATGATGATGATGATGATGATGATGATGATGTTGATGTTGATGATAATAATGATAATAATGATAATAATGATAATAATGATAAATAATAATAATAATAATAATAATAATAATAATAATAATAATAATAATAATAATAATAATAATAATAATAATAATAATAATAATAATAATAATAATAATAATAATAATAATAATAATAAGAAGAAGAAGAAGAAGAAGAAGAAGAAGAAGAAGAAGAAGAAGAAGAAGAAGAAGAAGAAGAAGAAGAAGAAGAAGAAGAAGAAGAAGAAGTATCAAGGCAATTAACTCTGGGGCAGTTTCAGTGATTGGATACACAGCTGAAATAGCGGACTGGACTCAAGCAGAATTCACAGCTCTAGATAGGAAGATTCACAAAAATAATGAAAATGAATCATGCCTTTCATCCATTGCATCCATTCCCTTCTCAGTTTCTGGAAAGACCAAAAGGGTGGAGGCTATTTCTGCAAGACAATGATACAAAAGGCACAACATGACATTAATGCATTCACAGGATCATTCCAAGAAGTGTTGCTTGAAAGGAACAGCCTCTGAATGCCCTGCTGTAAAGCCATAGTGTAGTATTTATGTTTATGTTTTTTGTTTTTGTTTTTTTACAAAAAGGTGATGGGAGAGGAGGCTAAGAACTTTGAGCACTGCGTACTTTTTCATTTTTCTTTTTCTTTTCCCCTTTTCAGGGAAAGATGAATCTCCAGACATTATTCCCATGACTTTTATGCTAAGCTAGGATCTATTGTTAGTTGAGGGGGGGGGGGGGGAAAGAACAATTTTGCTCCTAGCAGTTTCCATGATAGAATTTTTTTTTATATGCATAACAAAAAAAGGCAGTCCAAGAGATAGAAGTAGCCAGTTGCTTTTTTTTTCTTGCAGAGATTGTGCCTGCCTTTGAATGCAGTCAAGTTTGTGCAAGTTTCTTTCTTAAGTCTTGGTAATACAGCACAGCAGGTTTTTACCTACCAGCCACACCTGTGAAGTGGGGATAAAATTCCAAATCCTAACCACAAATGACACTGCCAATTAATATTCTTTATATTTCTGGGGGGAAGACTTTGTCCTTGACTGAAACCCCAGTGGCATGTACCAAATTTATAGATATGCTCCATGGATGTGTATAAGTTGTACTGAAGACCAACGTAGAACAGTGGTTTAAGATAGAGTCCTTTGTGCTCTCTGAGCTTGGTTGGCTGATTGCAGATGTTTCATTGCCCAACTGGGTAAGGAACAGTAGTTAAGGTGTTGGAATTGACTAGAAGAACCAAATTTGTGAAAGAACCAGCTTATGAAACTTGTCATATGAAGTGGGGACTGTCTTTCAGTCCTTTGACATAAATCAGACTAGGAAACCAAAGTCAGGTAAAGGTAAAGGTAAAAATTCCCCCGCACATGAGTGCTAGTCGTTTCCAACTCTAGGGGCCGGTGCTCATCTCCGTTTCAAAGCCGAGGAGCCAGCGCTTGTCCGAGGACGTCTCTGTGGTCATGTGGCCAGCATGACTAGACACCAAAGGGGCATGGAACACTGTTACCTTCCCACCGTAGTGGTCCTAGAGTATTGTAAATCTGAATGTGCTTCCCCCCCCCTTTCTCTTTATGAAAACTAGGGAGGATCTTTCTAAGGCTCTTTTTAAGGTTACAGTTCTGTCCTGGATTCAGGTTTCCTTTATCTGATTGTTGTCTTGGGTAGTAGCTCTTATTCCTATTCCTCAAGTTCATTAAAGTAAAGGACAATGTCAGAAACTTGTCAGAAATGTGCAACAGGTCAAGAAGGCTGGCAGAAGAAATGGAGAAGAAATATGTGGTATCAGATGACTGGAAAATAGCTACTCCTACACTCCTTTTACTAGAGGGAGCAATGGGAGGAGTAACAAGAAATGTGGTGAGGAGCAAGAGAAACTAGAGAAAGTCAGGTTCTGTAATAAATAAATACCCCTCCTTTTTTTGAAGTTATCTTTCATTAAATGTGTGACAATACCAGCAGGCCTCAGCCATGATGCTAATGCTAAGTATGCTGACACACTGTACTTTTGTGCTGTCTCATTAACAAATCATGAGGAAGAATTCTTTCAAGCTCAATCTGCTGAACCCCAACATCCTGGCTCAAAAACAGTAACTGTGAGAGTGACCTTGGAGTCCTAGTGGACTATCACTTGAATATGAGTCAGCAGTGTGCAGCAGCAGCCAAAAAAAGCTAATACAATCCTGGATTGTATAAACAGAGGCAAAGAATCAAAATCATGCAAAATATTAGTACTTCTTTATAAAAGTAAGTAAGACTACACCTAGAATACTGGAGCCAATTTTGGTCACCATGCTACAAAAAAGATGTTGAGACTTTGGAAAAAGTTCAGAGAAGAGCAACTAAGATGATTGAAGTCAGGAGACTAAATCATACAAAGAATGACTGCAAGGCTTGGGTTTGGCTAGTCTAAAGAAAAGAAGAAATAGGGGAGACATGATAGCAGTATTCCAGTATTTGAGGGGCTGCCACAAAGAAAAGTGGGTCAAATTATTCTCCAAAGCACCAGAGGTCAGGACAAGAAACAATGGTTGGAAACTGATCAAACAGAGAAGCAACCTGGAATTAAGGAGAGACTTCCTGACAGTTAGGACAGCTAACCAGTGGAACAGCTTGCCTCCAGAAATCGTGGGCGCTCCATCACTAGAGGTTTTTAACAAGAGACTGGACAATCACTTGTCTGAAATGGTTATAGGCTGTCCTGCTTGAGCAAGGGGCTGGACTAGAAGACCTCCAAAGTCCCTTCCAGCTCTATTCTCTTCTAAATCCCTCTTAGGAGGATAAGACTGGAAAAGGTTGCTTTGAGCACCAAGGGACAGGGAGATTATATATGCAATAAATAAATATTTGTATTTTTTTAAAAAAGGGTTCCAGAAAGCCAAGAGCACCATGTGTTTTCCTTAGACCTCCGTCATTCAGATCCTCTGTATTCATCAGGTTTGTCTACCGGCTCTTTCTTTCCTTTTAAAATCCATAGCATGGGGAGAAAGCAGAAGTGTTTTGCTTCTTCCTAATCCTGTCCAATTTGTATTCATTTTTCCATGATAAGTTTTTATTGATGCAAATGATCTGACTGAAATCCCAGGGCTTATTTACATAACTAAAAACACCAGGACCAAACCTCTGGAGAGTAGTATACCCAGCAGGGCGATTTAGAAATGAACACATTGTGTGTGGTTGCTTATCCAAGTTGCATTTAAATGGGTCTCGTGAGCCCTTGGGAAAGCTTTAAAAATGTTTTCGATTAAAACCCTCCCCCAGAGTTTACCGGAATTATTTAATTTTGGATCTTGAGGCTAAGGGGTTATTATTACCTATGATGAACGCTGCGTACAACTTGAAACAGCTTGGTTCCCTCTGTTATTTTACACATTAAGGTGCTGTAATTGATTTGATGTTCATCATGCACACTTGATTTGGTTTAATAAGCTGAGCTGAGTTGCAGGCATTATTAGGAATTATAGCTGGATCTTCAGAAACATGTCTGTTCCTATTTAACTCCCAGCTGTCATCAGGAGCAGCCTCGTCTCCTGCTCTGTGTCATCCTCAAACGATTCAGAGTCCTGATACGGATGCTTACTGGATGTCAATGCAAGTCATTTTTGATAAGTAGGACAGAAACTAGACTGAAGTGCTTGCGATGTAGCATAATTTGTTTCCCTGTCCACACCCAGACAGTAGCCCCTACCTGACAAAATGAGAAAGCTTAGCACAGAAGCCTTCATGAGCTTTGAAGTTAAGGTTGGGTTTGCTAATGACGAAATCGGGACTCATCATTTCCTGAGTTCCCAAGGCTGGTCAATTAATCATGGCACCTGACCCAGAAAAATCCCACAAATTTATCTCTCTCACTCGCTGGCAATAAAGTTCAGGTAATGATAGATTTATGCCCCTTTATGACACATAAAATTAGCTACTTGAGACAGTGAGCCTTACTCTGCCTAAAAGATGAGCCAACCCTGCCAGAATCACACTCGTCTTCATCTGCAAGCACAAGGTGAAGAGCAAAACTCCTGTTTTGTTTTTTATTTTATTTTATTTTATTTTATTTTTTAAAAATAGCACAGATCTTCATTATACCAGAATTCAGAAACTATGGTTTGCTTCGTACAAGACTGGGCAACATGAAGCCAAAGGCCCATTTTTATGTTCACCCACTGAGTTGAATTGCCAGAAATTGGTATCATAGCTTCTACACATCATGAGGCAGGAATCACAGGAAAATTATAGGGCAAACCTTCAAACAGGAATAACATTCTTTAAAAGCAAAGAAATGTTCCATTCAACTCAAAACAGAGAAAATTGGTCAATCCTCAGTCTGTTGATTTTCCCTGTGTGATGTTGATATCTTTGATGGTTTATTCTCCCCTTTGTTTCTTTCCAAAACGTATCAAAAGTTGCCCACATATTGTTTAGAATGAAATTCCAGGCAAGAATCTGAAAAGAGAGTTTGATCTTGGCTTGTCCTCAATCAAGAGTTCACAAATCACCACTTCCCAGATCAGATGTAATGATATTAGATCATTATCTGCTGAGACCACAGTGATGCTATGGTGGCTAAATTGTGGAGATCAGCATAGAGGAAGTGCAACCATTCTGTCCTTGTTTGACCTGTCAGTTAGTCTTCAGTACCAGTAAACTTGATATCCTTCTCAACTGACTTTAGAAGCTGAGTCCTAGGCCCTTGGGCAATGGCTCAGTGGTTAAGATGCTGGAAAGCTGACAGCCTAGGTTCGAGACCCGAGCGCTGCATGATGGGGTGAGCTCCTGCCAACCTAGCAGTTCAAAAGCATACAAATGTGAGTAGATAAATAGGTACTGCTTCAATGGGAAAGGTTACTGTATTCCGTACTTTCATGCTGTCCCCATGATGATAGAAGTGTCTCTTAGACTATGCAAGCTCTCTCAGCTGAGAACCAGCAATGATCACCATCCCCTTGAGTGGGTCACAACTGGTCAGGGGAAATCTTAAAACTTTTTAGACCCTTGTAGGGTGCTTCACGAAGTTTTATATGATACCCTGACTCACTCTGTACTACAGACTCAACATCAATATGCTAATCATGACCTTTGGGGCATGCAGTAGAAGTTTTGTGCTGGTTTGAACCGTTTTGCCTCCAAGGATCCTTGGCTCTTTTGCAAATGCAAGTGTTATGTTTTGCTTTTAACAACAAGCCACATTCCCAAATTAATACAGTAGGTGTGGCTTCGACAAAGTCTGCTCTATTTAATTCAATTGAAAGAGGTTTCCCTGCATTGTTTTGCAGAGTATAATAAGGTAACATTTATTCTGTACCCAGACCACAATTCATTATTATCTTCAGTTTTAGCCCTCATACTATAATAAGGATCCAGGGAAATGAACCAGATTTAGAGAAAGGAAAAAATATAAAAGAGACTGGACAGCCATTTGTCTGAAATGGTATAGGGTTTCCTGCCTGAGCAGGGGATTGGACTAGATGACCTCCAAGGTACTTCCAACTTTATTATTATTATTAAAATGGGAAGTAGAAACTAATAGCAATAGCAATAGCACTTAGATTTATATATTGCCTCATTGTGTTTTACAACACACTCTGGGCAGTTTACAATGTCAGATATTGTCCCCAAAAATCTGGGTCCTCATTTTACTGACCTTGGAAGAAAGGAAAGCTGAGTCAACATTCAACATTGTCAGGATTGAATTTCAGATTGTGGGCAGAATTAGCCTGCAATACTGCACTCTAACCACTGCACCACCAGGGGTACACAATCTGAGCCCTAAGAAAAAAGACTGGAGGGGGAATAAAAGGGAGGTTTAGCCTTGAGATAAGAAGGCTGAGAAGAAATACGATTAGCTAGTTAATAAATTAGTTTGGCTCTAGGGCAAGGATGTCAAACTGCCATCCCGCGGGTTAGATGCGTCTTGCCGAAACCGCACCCACCCAGTGGTGGAATTCAGACAGTTCGTACCACGTCGGCAGAACCAGTAGCTACTTTTTGTTGCCCAGGCCAAGAACGGACTTCTGGAAGCAGCATCCGCACAGAGAACCAGTATTTGAATCCCACCACTGTGCCCACCCCATTGCCGGCAATGGGAAAAAAGCCGTGATACATCGTGACACATCACGTGACATTGTGAGTTTGACACCCCTGTTCTAGGGTCTTCATGTTTCTGTCCTGAGCTGTCTTCAGTAGCATCTGCAGGGCTTTTTTTTGTCATTGAATGCTCAGAACGGAGTTCCGGCACCTTTTTTGGATGGAACCTTATGTTAGGCTTTTGTGATTTGTAAAGTGTCAACAAGATAATCAAGTATTCCTCCATGCTCATTATATACAGTATTTAATACAGTATTTAATTTCAGGTCTGGATGGGGAGAAACAGGCTCCGACTCAATCCTGCCAAGACTGAGTGGCTGTGCATACCGGCATCTCAGGAAAACCAGTTTTGTCCATCGTTAACTATGGGGGGTGAGGTGTTACCCCCCGTTGATAGGGCTCGCAACTTGGGCGTCCTCCTGGATTCATGGCTCAGTTTAGAAGATCATATAGGAGCCGTGACCAGGGGGGCTTTTGCCCAGGTTCGCCTGGTGCGTCAGTTGCGACCCTATCTGGACCAAGATGCTCTACGCACAGTCATTCATGCGCTTGTGACCTCCCGTTTAGACTACTGCAATGATCTCTACATGGGGCTGCCCTTGAGGACCACTTGGAGGCTTCAACTGGTGCAGAATGCGGCCGCGCGAGTTGTGATGGGGGCTTCCCGGTACTCCCATGTAACACCTCTACTCCGCGAGCTGCATTGGCTTCAGGTTGCCCTTCGGGTGAGATTCAAGTTGCTGGTGATGACCTATAAAGCCCTTAATGGCTTGGATCCGGGTTATCTGAGGGAACACCTGCTGCCGGCATCAAGCTTCCTTCGTCCCGTGCGCTCCCACAGGGAGGGCCTTCTCAGGATACTGCCGGTTAGGGAATGCCGGCGGGTTATTCCTAGGGGAAGAGCGTTCTCTGTGGGCGCGCCTGCCCTCTGGAATGATTTACCCGTGGAGCTTAGGACCGCCCCCTATCTGCGTTCATTTCACCGGGACCTGAAAACCTGGTTTTTCGATCTATCAGGCCTGGACTGAAGGGGTTTTAGCTTTTTTAAATGTTGTTTTAATTGTGCTTAATTAATTTAATGTATTTTAATTCTATATTATTTTTTATATTGTATTTTATGCTGCCCTGTAAACCGCCCTGAGTCCTTTGGGAATAGGGCGGTATAGAAATTTAATTAAAATTAAAATTAAAATTAAAAATTAATATATTTCACATTTTGCCATGATGTACATTGTCTTAAGATTATTGATTGCACAGTCAAATATTTAGGCTGCATTTAGCAAATTTATCCACTTATTGAGTCCTTGCCAACGACCTGGGATAAGCAAATGTTGTTTGATGTTGTTAAAAGTATTGTTGCAGGATGTAAGCTGTTCCAAAAAGTACTTTTTGCAGTTGCAATGGGGTTCAAGTGGTGATCCAGATGTTTTGAAACTGCACCCAGAGTGTATAGTACTATTGGTATTATCTTTGCTTTCTTTTGCCACAGTTGTTCTACTTCTGTTTGAAGGTCTTTGTATTTTGTGATTTTTCTCCAGCTCTCTCTCTCTTCTCCTCTGCTGTTTCCAGAGAAGAGAAGAGAAGAACTCCAGCAGCCACATCCACTCTCCAGAATTTTTTGTCGTTCATATTGACAACTATATTATTATTATTATTATTATTATTATTATTATTATTATTATTATTATTATTATTATTATTATTATTATTATTGTTGTTGTTGTTGTTGTTGTTGTTGTTGTTGTTGTTGTTGTTGTTGTTGCTGCTGCTGCTGCTGCGGTAGCAGCATTTTTTCTGCCTATTGTTAGTATTTAAATTTATATACCACCCAAGTCCTAGCAATGGCTCATGGGGCAATGCTGAAGTTCATTGTCTTGGTTTCTCCATCATAACTCCTTTTGCTTTCTTTGAAACCTTCCTCTTCATGTGGAAGAATCCGCTTCATGGATGTCTCTGCTGAAATCTCTAAACTAAAGAGATTCAACTTCTCAATTTCTGTTTCCTGCTCTGTATTTAATTTAATTGTCACATTGTCCATCTGGTGGTGTCCATGTGTTCCTTGAAGCAGGTGTTTGCAATAAAAAGAGAATTGTCTTTATAAAGCTCTATTAACCTATTCCCTGCATTATTGTGTTCACCCACTCCAAATCTTCCTATAATTCCAAGTTTCCAACTTTGCATTCCAACCACTATATCTTCTTTCTTGATGTTGCATTTAGCACCTCTTGAAATTGGTTGTAGAATTCCTCAGCAACGCCTATAATTTTATCTGCAGAAGATATGCATGTTTGTGGTTTACAAGATACTTGCTAATTCCTAATCTAATAATCTATTAAATCCTAAAACATCTTCATTTCAATTCTGACAATTTCAGCTTTCTTGATTTATATTTCTCACATTCCAGTTTTGTTTCTTTGTTAAAAAAATGGGGAAAAACATCCAGGATAAGATTTACTTTTAATTATTGGTCTGATCATGTCCTCATCTCATTCAATACATACTCTTGTAAGTGTAACATTAGCCCAACAGCTAGAAGAGAGGCTATCAACTTGATGGTCTCATCATCTGATATACCAACCTGTCTAATGTTTCTGTCATATCCGTATGGTTTCCTTAGCAATAGAACAGAAATTGTTTATGCTTATCTTCATTTGGGATTGATTTTATAATTTGGAAGACTCCCATGAATGTCGAGAAGCTATTCTTATCATTACCTCTATTGTGAGTTATACAGTACTTAGCTTCATTCTTTCTGTTTGTTCTGAATGTAAGGCTAACTTTACCTGGAATTCATGCTTCCACTGGGACCAATATCAAAGTTATTCCAACTATTAAGTTCACCAACTCAACCCCCTTGGCTTTCCCATAGATGGTAGTTATTGAAAGAACATCCCAAGAAAGACGATCAAGACCTATTATCTATAAAGTAGGAATGTTAAGACCCGTCATAAAGTTACTTTTTTCAATGAAGTTGTAAGTTTAAATGATCTCTAAACAGGGGAGTCATTAAGCAAGGACTAGCTCTGTCTATGCTACTGGTGAAGAGCAGAGGGCTAGTACTAGTAGCGCCAGAAAGAATGAAGCGACTGGGCCAAAGCCGAAAGGACGCTCAGCTGTGGATGTGTCTGGTGGTGAAAGGAAAGTCCGATGCTGTAAAGATTTTTTCTCCATAGGAACCTGGAATGTAAGATCCATGAATCAAGGAAAGCTGGACGTGGTCAAACAAGAGATGACAAGACTGAACATCGACATCTTAGGTATCAGCGAACTAAAATGGACAGGAATGGGTGAATTTAATTAAGATGACCATCAGGTATACTACTGCGGGCAAGAATCCCTCAGAAGAAATGGAGTAGCCTTCATAGTCAATAAAAGAGTAGGAAAAGCAATACTGGGATACAATCCTCAAAATGACAGAATGATCTCAGTTCGAATCCAAGGCAAACCATTCAATATCACAGTAGTCCAAGTCTATGCCCCAACCACCAGTGCTGAAGAGGATGAAATTGACCGGTTCTATGAATCCCTACAGCACCTTATAGAACTAACACCAAAAAATGATGTCCTTATCATCATGGGGGATTGGAATGCTAAAGTAGGAAGCCAAAAGATAACTGGAATAACAGGCAAGTTTGGCCTTGGAGTACAAAATGAAGCAGGGCACAGGCTGATTGAATTTTGTCAAGAGAATACGATGGTCATAGCAAACACTCTTTTCCAACAACCCAAGAGACGGCTTTACACATGGACATCACCAGACGGTCAACACAGAAATCAGATTGACTATATGCTCTGCAGCCAAAGATGGAGAAGCTCTATACAGTCAGTAAAAACAAGACCAGGAGCTGACTGTGGCTCAGACCATGAGCTTCTCCTTGCAAAGTTTAAGCTTAAACTGAAGAAAGTAGGGAAAAGCACTAGGCCACTCAGGTATGAATTAAATCATATCCCTGTTGAATATACAGTAGAGGTGACAAATAGATTTAAGGAATTAGATCTGATAGACAGAGTGCCTGAAGAACTATGGACAGAGGTTCGCGACATTGTACAACAGGTAGCAACCAAAACCATCCCAAAGAAAAAGAAATGCAAGAAAGCAAAATGGCTGTCTGAGGAAGCTTTGCAAATAGCTAAGGAAAGGAGGGAAGCAAAAGGCAAGGGAGAAAAACATACATATGCCCAATTGAATGCAGAATTCCAGAGAATAGCTAGAAGAGATAAGAATGCCTTCTTAAATGAACAGTGCAAAGAAATAGAAGAAAACAATAGAATAGGGAGGACCAGAGATCTTTTCAAGAAAATTGGACAGATGAAGGGAACGTTTAATGCAAAACTGGGCATGATAAAGGACCAAAATGGCAGGGACCTAACAGAGGCAGAAGAGATTAAGAAGAGGTGGCAAAATTACACAGAAGAACTATACAAGAACGAGCTTAACGTCCCTGATAATCACAATGAGGTGGTCACTGACCTCGAGCCAGACATCCTAGAATGTGAAGTGAAGTGGGCCTTAGAAAAGTTGAGCAACAACAAAGCTAGTGGAGGTGACAGTATTCCAGCTGAGCTATTCAAAATCTTAAAAGACAGTGCAGTAAAAGTGCTACACTCAATTTGCCAGCAAATTTGGAAAACTCAACAGTGGCCACAGGATTGGAAAAGATCAGTTTACATTCCAATTCCAAAGAAAGGCAGTGCCAAAGAATGTTCAAACTATCGCACCATTGCACTCATTTCTCATGCTAGTAAAGTCATGCTTAAAATCCTACAAGCTAGACTTCAGCAGTATGTGGATCGAGAACTACCAGAAGTACAGGCAGGATTTCGAAGAGGCAGAGGAACTAGAGATCAAATTGCCAACATACGCTGGATCATGGAGAAAGCTAGGGAGTTCCAGAAAAACATCTACTTCTGCTTCATTGACTATGCTAAAGCCTTTGATTGTGTGGATCATAACAAACTGTGGCAAGTTCTTAAAGAGATGGGAGTACCAGACCATCTTTTTTGTCTCTTGAGAAACCTATATGCGGGTCAAGAAGCAACAGTGAGAACTGGACACGGAACCACTGATTGGTTCAAAATTGGGAAAGGAGTCCGGCAAGGCTGTATACTGTCGCCCTGCCTATTTAACTTATATGGAGAGCACATCATGAGAAAGGCAGGGCTAGATGAATCAAAAGTTGGAATTAAGATTGCCGGAAGAAATATCAACAACCTAAGATACGCAGATGATACCACTCTAATGGCAGAAAGTGAAGAAGAACTAAAGAGCCTCTTGTTGCGGGTGAAGAAGGAGAGTGCAAAAGTTGGGTTGAAACTTAACATTAAGAAAACCAAGATCATGGCATCTGGCCCTCTCAATTCCTGGCAAATAGATGGGGAAGAAATGGAGGTAGTGACAGATTTTATTTTCCTGGGCTCCAAGATCACTGCAGATGGGGACTGTAGCCAAGAAATTAAAAGACGCTTGCTCCTGGGGAGGAAAGCCATGGCAAATCTAGACAGCACACTAAAAAGCAGAGACATCACCCTGTCAACAAAAGTGCGTATAGTCAAGGCTATGGTCTTCCCAGTTGCAATGTATGGCAGTGAAAGTTGGACCATAAGAAAGGCTGAGCGCCAAAGAATTGAGGCCTTTGAACTATGGTGCTGGAGAAGACTCCTGCGAGTCCCTTGGACTGCAAGGCGATCAAACCGGTCAGTCCTAGAGGAGATCAATCCTGACTGCTCTTTAGAAGGCCAGATCCTGAAGCTAAAACTCAAATACTTTGGCCACCTAATGAGAAGGAAGGACTCACTGGAGAAGAGCCTAATGCTGGGAAAGATCGAGGGCAATAGAAGAAGGGGACGACAGAGAATGAGGTGGCTGTGTTAGGCATATGGTGTTAGCCTACAATGTTGGGTTGAAAATATATTAACCATAATGCTATGACTTTAAGAAGTTAATTGGCCAATGGGTGTGTAAGTGTGCTCATGGCCATAAGAGGAAGCTAGGAACGTAGCTTCTCTCTCTCTCTGAATTCACTGCTTTCTACTGTTACTGTTTTTGCTCTGCTGTTGGTTTACTACTGTTGTAAACCTGAACTGTGTATTGACCTCTGGACTGGTAAGAAGACTTTGTAGTTTGGATTACTCCTTGGACTGTTGCTATTGTGTATGACTTGGACTGTTTATTTTTGACTGTGCATTTTTGTTTTTACACCACCTCAAAGTAAAATACTTTTTGCTTTTAGAACTCAGTGTATTTCTGTGTGTGATTTTTACTGCTCTCAGTGCCCTTCCTTGTCTGTGCAACTCTTTGGTAGCACAAGGAGACCTCTGCACAATAAATTCCTTAACACTGGTTATGGGCCCAGGCCTGTACTGAGAGTAAGTACACACAGTATTCCTAGCTGAGCTTGTGTTAGCTTTTTGGTGTAAAATGGCACAGGAACTGTTGTCAGGCATCTCCTGGATAACCCGGTTGGATGGGACAAACTATGTTTCCTGGTCCACGAAATGCTGCTTGCTTTTGCGCAAGGAAGGACTATGGGCTGTTGTAAATAACCCACCAGATACTACTGCTTGGGATCCAGATGATGAAGAGGATGCAAAGAAGTTAGACAACTTTAAACGTAGCAATGAGAAAGCTCTTTGCATTATTGGACTAACACTGAATGACCAGCAGCTTGTCCATATTCGTGGTGAGGAGTCTGCTGCTAGGTGTTGGGATGTTTTGCGAAGGCTTTATGTTCGTGACAGTGTGGGTGCACATATACACCTTACACGTAAGCTGTTTAGGACTCGTCTGCAGAAGAATGGAGATATGCTGACCCATTTAAATTACATGAAGGCAACTTTTCAAGAGCTTCATGAAAAGGAGCTGATTTTTTCAGAGTTGCATCAGGTCTACATTATTCTGTCATCTTTGGATGAGAGTTATGATGAGTATGTTTCTTCTTTGGAAGTCCTGACCAGAGAGGAACTGACATTGACTAACATTACTGGGAGACTGCTGGAAGAGTCCAGAAGGAGGAGTGACAGAGACCAGCTGAGAGAGACACAGCCACGAGAGGAGCAGCAATTTACCACTGCTTACAACGTCAAGAAATGTTTTTCTTGTGGGGCTAGAGGGCATATAGCCAAATTCTGTAGAAAGGGTAAAAAACAGAATGTGAATAGCAGTGGGAAGGCTAAGAAGGGCATTGGTTTGGCTATTTCTGGTGAACCAACATCCAGAAACAATGAATTGTGGGTTGTTGATAGTGGGGCTTCACAATGCATTACTAAAGTGAAAGAGAGGTTTGTTAATATGAAAAACAGCAACCAATATGTTTCACTGGCCAATGGTTGGAGGATGAAGGCCTCTGGTGAAGGTAATTCCTATTGTCCATGCATTGATGAACAGTTACCTATGTTATATATACCTAAGCTAAGATTCAACCTGTTATCTGTAAGGGAATTGGTTAAGGTTGGGTTTGTGGTAACATTCAGAGGGGAGCAATGCACTATTGAGAGGAATGGAACCTGTGTAACTGCTAATTTGAAAGATGGTTTATTCATTCTCACAAGTAACCAGGTTAGTACAGTTAAAGCTAACTCGATATGTGAGAACAAGAAGCCACATGATGAATGTATACATTTATTGCATAGGCGGTTAGGGCATGTAAACTTTAACTCACTACGTAAAACAGTTGAGTTAGTAGAAGGAATTAAACTGAAGCCATGTAGTAAGTATTTGAATTGCAATGCCTGTAATCAGGAAAAGAGTAAGGCAAGTCCGGCAAACAGGATAAACAGCTTCAAAACAACTGTACCTTTGGAAGTTGTGTTTGCTGATTTAATTGGACCCATGAAACCAAGTTTAGGAGGGTCATGTTATATTTTAAGTATATTGGACCACTACTCTAGATATGGTTTTTGTTATCTGCTTAAGTCAAAGGCAGATACTTTCCAACAATTTGCAAACTGGCTGAAGTTCGTGGAGAGAAAAACAAAGAGAAAGGTTCAGTGCATAATTACTGATAATGGTACTGAATTTACAAATAAGTGTTTTGTTGATATGCTACAATCAGCTGGCATTGAGCATAAACGTTCAGCCCCTTATAGACCTCAACATAATGCTTTTGTTGAGAGACGTGGGCAAACGTTACAAGCCATGATGAGAACCATGTTACAAGATTCAGGCTTAACAGATAGACTGTGGGGGGATGCAGCAAAATGTGCAAACCATGTTCTGAATATAGTTGTTAATACTTCTACTGGTAAAATACCATATACAATATGGCATGGTAGAAGACCAAACCTTGATTACCTGCACACGTTTGGCACCCCAGCTTGGGTCCACATTCCTGCACAACTCAGGAGTAAAGGCCAACATAGGGCTAGGCAATTATACTTCGTAGGTTACGAAGCTAACCATAGATCCTATCGTTTCTGGGAACGAGGCACAACTAATGTATATAACAGTGCTAGTGCAAAATTCCTTGAGCACGTTGGTTGGGATAGGTTAGAGCAAGTAACTGTTAATACTGATCCTCTAGTGTTTGAGGACTCCTCTGATAACGTAACTAGTAATGATAATGCATCTCCTGTAAATATAAAAGATGAAGAGGAGATAGGGGAGATAATAGAGGAATCAGAGGAAGGAAAGGAGACAGAAATTCAAAGCCCTGTAATTCCTTGGCGTTCAACGCGCATCAGACATCCACCTGATCGCTATGAAGCTAGTATATGTCAAGTTAGTGTAGAGCCTTTTAACTATGATGAGATCAGGATGTATCCTGAAAAAGAACAGGCATCATGGAAAGCTGCAATGAACAGGGAGTTGAAGTCTTTGCAGAATCTTAAGGTTTATCAGAAAGCAAAACTGCCACCTGGTGAGCAAGCTATAGGTTGTAAATGGATATATAAGATAAAGAAAGGTGTAGACGGGACTGTAACCCATAAGGCACGTTTGGTTGCACAAGGTTTTGCCCAAACTACTGAGGATTATGACGAGGTGTTTGCACCCAGTCTGAGGGCAACTACTTTAAGAGCAGCTTTAGTATGGGCGGCTAAAAACCAATATATGGTTACCCATGTAGATGTTGAAACTGCATATTTACATGCTCCATTGCAACATACTATTTATTTAAGAATACCACCAGGATTGACCAATGATAGAGACCATGATTGTTGGGAATTAAAGAAAAGCCTCTATGGATTGAAACAATCAGGCTATGAGTGGAATAAATGTATAGTTAATGAGTTAAGTGCATTAGGTTTTGTAGCCAGTAATGCTGATCCTTGTTTGTTTAGACAGAAACACATAAGCTTGTCTACAATGGAGGCTAAATTTTCATGTCTATCAGTGTTATGTACAGAACTGCTAGTGTACAAACAATTATTGTTAGATATGGGTTTAGATGTAAATGATCCATTTATTGTGTATGAGGACAATCAAGCTGCGATAAAGATGGCTAATAATGCTGCAGTAAGAACAAGATCTAAACATACTGATCTTCGTTATTTAAATGTCAGACAATGTGTCAAAGATAATTTAATACAGCTAGAGTATTGTTCATCTGATGTAAATATTGCAGACCATTTTACAAAGGTACAAAGTGCTGTGAAACACAATGCTAATTGTGAAAGAATGTGCATAAGATTGTAAGAGTTATATATTATTCTACCCAAAGGGGAGAATGTTAGGCATATGGTGTTAGCCTACAATGTTGGGTTGAAAATATATTAACCATAATGCTATGACTTTAAGAAGTTAATTGGCCAATGGGTGTGTAAGTGTGCTCATGGCCATAAGAGGAAGCTAGGAACGTAGCTTCTCTCTCTCTCTGAATTCACTGCTTTCTACTGTTACTGTTTTTGCTCTGCTGTTGGTTTACTACTGTTGTAAACCTGAACTGTGTATTGACCTCTGGACTGGTAAGAAGACTTTGTAGTTTGGATTACTCCTTGGACTGTTGCTATTGTGTATGACTTGGACTGTTTATTTTTGACTGTGCATTTTTGTTTTTACACCACCTCAAAGTAAAATACTTTTTGCTTTTAGAACTCAGTGTATTTCTGTGTGTGATTTTTACTGCTCTCAGTGCCCTTCCTTGTCTGTGCAACTCTTTGGTAGCACAAGGAGACCTCTGCACAATAAATTCCTTAACAGGCTGGATGGAGTCACTGAAGCAGTAGGCGTGAGCTTAAATGGACTCCAGAAGATGGTAGAGGACAGGAAGGCCTGGAGGAATGTTGTCCATAGGGTCGCGATGGGTCGGACACGACTTCGCAGCTAACAACAACAACAGCTCTGTCTCACATTCAGATCCACAGATACATAGCTTTACGTCTCAAAAACATCTTCTCATTTCTTTTCCTTGCTTTCTTTTTTACACACTGTCCTCGAGAATATATATATTTTTGTTCAGATTTTTTAATGGAGAATGATAGATGTTAGTGAACTATGGGATGAAACCTGTTTTGACAGATCATACCCTTTTGCTTTTGTTGAAGAATAACTACTTTCCAATCTGCATATTAACCCAAAAACCTGGCTGGCTCACATACAATGTATGAATTTTTGTTAAGTCTTGTCATGATAAATTGTACAGCAAAGAGATCTGTAGATTTGAGCTGCATTTTCTGGACAAAAATGCAGCAGGGACATATGTATCATTATTCCCAATTGAGTATACCATGGTTGGAAAAGAAGGACAGAGTGCCTGTCCTGCACAATGCTGGGGTTGACTTTTTTAAATTATATTTTATTGGTAGCCAAGAGACCAAGGAGCCATATAAGAGCATTCCTGGCAAAAACTCAGATGAATTAATGTGACTCAAGTCCCATCCATATATATTGACATATGGATTGAGTTTTCTAAAAAAATAAAAATAAAATATAAACTTAACACACATGCCTAAACATACAGTATGTGCATACTCTTCTGTTCGCTTACAATTTGTTTAGAAAATCAGCATAAAATCACATTGTTGTTATATTGTGATTTCATGACTATCTTGGTGGAGCAGTGGGTGGAGCAGTGGGCTAATGCCTCCTTAAGTAACACCGGCTGCCTGCAATTAGTGCAGGTTCGCATCCCACCAGGCTCAAGGTTGACTCAGCCTTCCATCCTTCCGAGGTAGGTAAAATGAGGACCCAGATTGTTGGGGGCAATAAGCTGACTTTGTAATAATGCTGCTTGGGGTGTGTGTGAAAGCCCTAATAAGCAGGCATATACATAGAATGAAGGCTACTGCTAAGCTTGTAAGCCGCCCTGAGTCTTCGGAGAAGGGCAGGATATAAATGGAATTAAAAATAAAAAATAAAATAAATCTTCTAGGGAATCCAAGGGAACTAGGTGATGAAACAGGCACTGTATGGTCACAATTCAAAATTGGCCCCTTTTGGACTTGTGTCACAATGTTGCACGGAAATTTATTACTTATTTATTTATTTATAACATTTAAATAAAGAGCCATGGTGATGCAGTGGTTAGAATGCAGTATCGCAGTCAGCTAACTCTGCCAATTGTCAGCTGTTCAATCCTGACCGGCTTGAAGTTGACTCAGCCTTCCATCATTCCAAGGTCAGTGAAATGAGGACCCAGCTTGTTGGGGGCGATAAGCTGACTCTGTAAACCGCATAGAGAGGGCTGTAAAGCACTGTGAAGTGGTATATAAGTCTATGTGCTATTGCTATGGCTATTTATGTAGTTGCCCATCTTATAACCAAATCTGGATATGGCTCACAATCCAAAATATATAAATAGAAAAGTTTGTGTGATGCCATTTTGCCATTTTGATGAAACCTTGGCTTCCTGTGAATGGTTGCTGCTAAATTTAAGTATCCTGATTTTGGAAGGATAGTGGTGTGTATGTGTGTGTGTAGTCATGGGGAGCATGAAAAAGGCAGTTGAGAGACCTGAAAAGACAAACTGTCCTTTCTTGCTGTACAATATTTTTTTAAGACAAGAACATAATGTTAATGTTAATGTTAATTTTATTTGTATACCGCCCTTCTCCCGAAGGACTCAGGGCAGTGAACAGGGCACATATAAAATACAGGATACAAAAGTTAAAAAAGAATTAAATACAAGGCCCAAGCTAAAACAATAAATAATAATATAAGAACCACAATAAAATCCCAACCCATCCCCCATCAAGCCAGGCCGGCTTGTTCGAATAAATAGGTCTTCAGATCGCGTCGGAAGGAGCGAAGGTGGGGCGCCGTCCGGAGCTCAACCGGCAACCGATTCCATAAGTCTGGGGCGCCCACAGAGAAGGCCCTCCCCCTGGGGGCCACCAGACGACATTCTCTGACCGGTGGCACCCTGAGGAGGCCCTCTCTGTGGGAACGCACAGGGCGGAGGGAAGTTGACGCCAGCAGCAGGTGATCCCTAAGGGCCTTAAAAACCATTACCAAAACCTTGAAGCCATGTAGCCACATTGCTTGTTAGTGTCTATATCTCACAGCCTCCCAGTTATAATATGTACATTGAAAAGATATGGCAGCCGATTTGGTGTAGTGTTTAAGGCATCGCTAGAAACTGTGAGACCATAAGTTCTATTCCAGCCTTAGGCCTGAAAGCCAGTTTGGTGATTTTGGGCCAGTTGTTTACCTTCAGCCCTAAAAAGGGAGACAATGACAAACCACTTCTGAAATCTTTTCCAAGAAAACAGCACGGACTAATCCAGGTAGCCATCAAGAGTCAACACTGACCTGAAGGCACACACATGCCTTGTAAAGAAGGCCTATCATTTTAGAAAGAGGTAAAGCCTGCCCACTTTCCCTAGACTTGTGGAGCATGCATGGTTAGAAAGGCTATCCCATATTGTAGAGTGTCTAGTATTTCTTTTGATCTCTCATTTATGTTTTCATTTTAGTGTTGACTTTATGGGATTTTTTGTTTGTTTGTTTCATTGTTCTTCTGCTATGAATGTAGCCATATGCCAATGGTGTTCACAATAAAAGAAACACATACTCAATAAAGTAATCATATACCATAATAAATAAATAAATAAATAAATAAATAAATAAATAAATAAATAAATAAATAAATAAATAAATAAATAAACTGGATGCTATGATCAACCATTCTTCAGAAATGTTGTCTCCTGTTCTAAAGGCATTCTGCATGGTGAAAAAAAAGAGATTTAAATTGTTTGTAATAAGTTACAGATAAGAACTTATTTGTTTCTGTTTCTGTTTTGGTGTGTACATGCATGTCTTTGTGTGTGTACGTGTGTGTGTGTGTGTGTGTGTGTGTGTGTGTGTGTGTGTGTGTGTGTAGCCTTTCCTGTCTTCATTGCAGTTGATGAAGAAGTACAGGTAGTCTTCAAGCTATGATACAACTGGAACCAGAAGTTCCATTGCTAAGCAAAGTGTTTGTTAACTGAGTCACAATAGATTTTACAATCTTTTTTTGTCATTGTTGTGAAGCAAATCACTTCAATTGTTAAGAGAATCTTACCTTTGTTAATTGTGTTGTAAGTCAAGGACTAGCTGTGCCTATATTCTTTTCAGTCATTATTTTTATATCTTCATACACTGACAAGCTCCAAATTCCCCCTTAAGTCAAGAAAATCTTAAGATTTTTTAAAGTCCTTGCACAGCCACAAGACATCTAGAACTGAGGTCTTAAGCTTAAGCTCCACAGAACCTTATCTATCTGTTCCCAGGTTGGCTGGCAGTCTGGGAAGATTCCTGTATAACCGGCAGAATATAATGAAGTAGTGAGTTTGAATGTTACACATGTAAGTTTGGTTGCTTGTGCCTGACAGATAGTTTATCCATAAATCTTTTAAATAAAATGCTTATATTGGGACATTAATTCCTGGTGTCAAAATCTTAGGCTCCTGTAAATTAAATTCCACCCCAACATCTCTGCCATAATCATCAATCATTATAAGTTTTGCTTATAGTTGAACATTTATGTTCAAAGCAATTCCATTTCTTTCTTTCTTTTAATTCTTGCCACGTGAGTCAAAGTTTTTGTATTTTTTCTTATATTGTTTGAAGTCTTCAGTGCTCTTCGCTATAAGTGAAATAATATGTTATCCAATTCTGGTACAAACTAGGGTTTGTAATAATTCATTTGAATTAATATTCTCAACCACCCGTTTGTATTTAGTTGCAGAGTAATAATTTTAGATGTTTGTACTGTAATTCCAAGATGTCTCCATCTTTTCAATTCCATATCTTTGCTCAATAAATTCATAGTACTTATATACTCAGAATGGCATGCTATCCTATCTTACTGCTTCTCATGTATTACATAAGTGGTACATGATTTGTAATCTCACAAATCCTTTATCAGCTACTAACACAATGTTTTGAAAATCCTTTTCTTAGCTTACAGTAACATGCTATTTTTTACGATTAATCCATGCTGGGTTTTACTAACAGCTTAGTGGTGAGAAAGAAGCCTTGAATACTATATAGGAATAAGAAATGTAGTGGCTATGGATTAAATCTGTCCTCAAGAAAAAAAATGTTGTATGAGAATGAAGCAGACAGGAATGAAAGTAAAAATGATTTTATGTCAAAATAATTATATCCCCCAGTGATGGACTTATACATGTCCTACAACTGCAGCATAGATAACAAATTAGGGTCTACTCATCTCTCTTTAGTGCAGGCACCAAAATGCTTCCATATTATTTCGATCAAAAGAGACTTCTAGGTAACACAAATGAGCAAGAAATAGTGTGACTTAATGCTTCTTCTCAGAGCTGCTGCTGGCTCTTATTTTCATGACTTGAGGTTTTCTCCTTGTCTCTTGTAGTAGGTATAGGACTAACCATTCTGAAAGATAAAATGAAGAATGGGAAACAATGAAGATCAACCAGATTTAGAGGGCTAGATAAGTAAAGGCTCTTTGGTGCTCTCTGGTCTTATCTAAGAAGGTAACATCATTAGTTCTAATTAGGTAATGAAATGTCTGCAAGAAAAAAAAACAAGCTCTGAGAGCATCAAGGACCGCTCATTTCAACCCCGAGCTCCTTCATTGGTTAGTTAAGTGTCTTACATTCCCACTCTACTGAAAGATACCTATCTTTTAAAAACATTTTTACAGGCCTAATTCAAGAGGTGATAGCTTTCTGGCTCAGCGTCGGCCTTCAAACTCTGGAATTAGAGGTTCTCCTACCAGATATATTTCTATTCTCCCAACTTTTTAAACAGTACCTGTTTTATCAGTTTTGTGAACATGATTTGTGCTTAATCTAATTTCTGCTCCTACTCCTTGAATGGCTGCTTGCAGAAGTTATGGTTTTGTTGTGTTATGCTGCTGTCTTAAGGGTTTTTAGTCATTGGGTTGAAAAAGGTTTGCAATCCTTCTTTGGAAGACATAAACGGTTGAATAAATCTTCCTGTTGTTACCTAATGGAAAAAGAAGACTTGTGCCCCAATCCTTCTCTGAGCTTCCTAAGCCATATTCTGTGGTTCCTGCATCTGCCCCCTCAAACTATCTAGATCAGGAATGTCAATGCCAGCCCACAGGCTGGATGTGTCATGCGGAAGGTGCACCCACCCCAGCTCCAGCAAGGGGAAAAAAGTTGTGATACATCACAACGCGTCACGTGACACAGCGAGTTTGACACCCCTGATCTACAGTAGACTATTGCCTGAAGTATTCTTTGAATGCAATGCTATTGCTTACTAACATTTCCTTTTTCATTTGGGATGATGAAATGATTTAATAAACATGCAGGCCTGCAGTGTGTAGGTGTTTCAACTTCACTCTGCCTAGCTGGTTGTGATTTGGAGACTAGTTTAAACTGGCCTCCTCTTTTCTGATACTGGAAAAAGTTCTGAAAACTGAGCTCTTTTGAAAACCTCTTCCCTGACTTGATGCTGCCATCTTTACCCTTTTATTTCCCATTTTTACATTATTACCGTGGGTTTTGCTTAATGTTGCATATTATTATTGTTTCTCCTTAAGACTGTTAGGTTAATAGATTATTCCCCAGAAATTTTAACTATGATTTATTCTTTGATGGGATACAAATACAATTCATAAATCAATAATATTTCAAAAAAAAAACAAAAACAAAGGAAACTTTCATAAAGCAGCTCAACAAGGAAGTAGAACAAATTGCCATTGACTGATGATCATTCTTTGAGATAAATCTGGAACAGATTTAACGAGTGGCCACATTTTTTCCATTTTAATACTTGGCTTCCGTTATCATATCAATCAATTATCGTTTGTTTGCTAGGACTATACGCTGTTCCAGTTACTAACGACTCACTTCTCATAAACATTCAACTTTTTTAGAAAAGACCCTTTTTAACGTCATAGGACTCTTTAAGAATTGTGCGTTCTGAAAAATTGATTGGGAAATTGAATTGAATTTCCTTTGAATTAAATCTCTGAAATGATGGTTCACATATACCTTATCACCTGACTGTTTTATTTATAATAGAAGCAATAGCACTTTTTTTTATCAAGGCTATCACACACTTGTAGAAATAATATGACTCTCTGATGCTGGCATACATGCTGGTACATGCAGTCTATTTCATTTCTAGCAATTGCTCAGGATGAAGGATCTGGAATCCACTTAACTGGACTCCTGAGAAATCAGAACACATGATCCGAAATGACCTTCACTTCTACTAAATGGTGCCTTGCTGCTATACAATATGCAGCTTCTAGAACTGCATTCAGAGCAATAAATCACCATCTCATAAGATATTTAAACAACAACTATGCATCAATAAACTGTTATAGATTAATTTACATTCTATCATGTTGAAAATATATCTAGTGACCTTAAAAATGAATTTTCATGCATGGTTCAGTAGACCAAAGAAGTCTCAGGACTGATACAATCTATTATGCCAATGCGTATTTAGGGAGTTAAAAAATGAAGATTATTGACTTGATTATTGATGCAAAAAAGCCATTAAAGCCTATCAGGTAATTAAATGCCCTCCCATAAAGAACCTATCTACTAAATGCAATCTAAATTTATAGACATGATCAAAATTAATGATCTCTCTGGAGCCATTAGATCAGTTCTCAGGTACATTTTTATTGTTGTATTTTTATTTATTTCCTTCCATTTTCAGAGAGGGATAATAAGAAACTCAGGGATTTTTTTTTAATACAGTACAAATCATCTGCCTTCTGATACAATGTTTAACAGTGCACATAAAATAACCAAGCTTGCCTTTCCCGTTTGCCTCTCCATCTTTCATTTGTATCTAAACATAAAGCATAGTTCTGTGTTTCAATATTCCAAATGTTATAATTAGATGAATAACCCCACATGAATCTTAAGAAGGGTTTCTTCCATGCCAACAAGTGACAGAAGAAGACAGAAGGAAAGAAAAGTCCACTATGAAAGTGAGCATCTTGCTGCAAGATCTGCAAGAAGTTCTAACTCAGATTTGGACAAGGGGATAGATGGGGAACTCATAACATTTGCAGATGACGCCAAGCTGGCAGGAATAGCCAACACTCCAGAAGACAGGCTTAAGATGCAGAAGGATCTGGACAGACTCGAACACCGGGCGCTATCTAACAAAATGAAATTCAATGGTGAAAAAAGTAAGGTTCTACATTTAGGCAAAAAAAACCAAATGTACAGGTATAGTATAGGGGGTACCTTGCTTAATAGTAGCAACTGTGAGAGGGATCTTGGAGTCCTAGTGGACAACCACTTAAATATGAGCCAGCAGTGTGCTACAGCTGCCAAAAAAGCCAACACAGTGCTAGGCTGCATTAACAGAGGGATAGAATCAAGATCACATGAAGTGTAAATACCACTTTACAATGCCTTGGTAAGGCCGCACTTGGAATACTGCATCCAGTTTTAGCCACCACGATGTAAAAAAGATGTTGAGACTCTAGAAAGAGCACACAGAAGAGCAACAGGATGATCAGGGGACTGGAGGCTAAAACATATAAGGAACGGTTGCTGGAATTGGGTATGTCTAGTTTAATGAAAAGAAGGAGAAGGGGTGACATGATAGCAGTGTTCCAATATCTTGGGAGCTGCCACAAAGAAGAGGGAGTCAAGCTATTCTCCAAAGCACCTGAAGGCAGGACAAGACGCAATGGATGGAAACTAACCAGAGAGAGAAGCAACCTAGAACTAAGGAGAAACTTCCTGACAGTTAGAGCAATTAACCAGTGGAACAACCTGCCTCCAGAAGCTGTGAATGCTCCAACACTGGAAGTTTTTAAGAAAAGACTGGACAGCCATTTGTCTGAAATGCTATGGGGTTTTCTTCCTGAGCAGGTTGGACTAGATGACCTCCAAGGTCTCTTCCAACTTTATATAAATAAAGATCTGTTTAATTTAGTATCTGATACAGTACAATGCCTTTTTGAGTTTGATCTCCAAGGGAAAACTGGACAATGCTCAACTGAATTCAAGCCAACCATGGCAGGGGCCAATACTGGAAATGTCTATGGAGATTCTCAGTCATCCAAGTCATGGTTGTCCCAAAGGTGCATTTTCAAGAGGCAATTGGACTTCCTTTGTTTTTGTTTGAAGACTTTTCACTTCTCATCCAAGAAGATTAATCTGTTCTGACTGAAGAAGCTTCTTCAGAACTGAAGAAGTTTATTTTAATGAAAAGCAAAATGTCTTCAAGGTAAAGAACAAAGAAAGTCCAATTGCCTTTTGAAAAAGCATCTTTGGGACAACCATGACCTGGATGACAGAGAATCTCCGTAGACAAATCATTCTTGAGATATGTATACAGTATAATATGCTGTTAAGTATAATATGTGCATTGTCCATAATATACATACCCTTAATGTCTGCACAACTTGTATTTGTATACATGTCCTTGCAGTTTGGGATTATGCAAATTTGCTTTACTGTGTATATAGAGAAATTTATTCTATGTATGAAAAGGAATAGTTTTAATGCATTACTAGTCCTATAAATTATTACAATTTTTCTTCTATACAAGTCTGTTCCTTTTAGTACAAACTTGTCTTTGCCCCAATAACAATTATCTATTTAGTTGGAATTGTTGGAGAGCAACCATCTCTGTTGGGAGGAGGGCTCAAATGGTGAATTAGCCTAGATTTGTGAGGTAAATACTGTACAACAAGGTCAGATCTGACACTCTCCCCCTCCCAAATGCCTTTGAGCCTTATCTGCTCTTTCCCGGGTAAAAGCTGCCAGTCTGGAGAAATTCCTGTATCACAGGCAGACAACAATAAAGGAAGTAGTTTGTACTCTACTCATATGAGTCTGGTTGTTCACGCTGGACAGGAATGCCTAAAAAGAACACTCAAAAAGGCACAGGAAAAATACAGAAAACAACTTTTGCTATCTTAATGGGAAAATAGTACTAATGAGTGAAGACAAAGCTAAAAAATAAGAACAAAATGACAACAATTGGACCATTACACCGTTATGACCAGAGTGGAACAATTAATAATAAATGAAGTAGAATATTTTGATGCTGAAAATTATACAAGCATCCAGATAAAGATAGCTATAGTCGAAGCTGAAAATCAATTTTAAAAACCAATTAAAAGAGAAAACTGATTAAGTATTATGGACATGCAAATTAGTCTAGATTTAATTTAATTTTCTGAATTGATTCAAAATGTTTAATTGGTTGAGTTCAGGCTTCCAAATTAATTTGGACTTCAAAATCCCCCCCCAAAAAAATAATAAAAAAGTTAACACATTTGATTTAGGCATTGAATCAATACAGAAAATATACAAAGTCATTCAAAGCTCCGAACTGGATTTGAATCTTTTTCCATTAAGTTGGAGGCATCCAATTCAATTTATTGCTACAAATCACTTTGGAGATATGATATAAAAGTTTGAATGAATAGCTGAATCTATCAAGTCTATCTGATAGTTATTTGATCTGAATCTCCTTCATAACAAATGTTGGAATCAAGTATTCTTTCAATGGTATTAGGTAGAGAAACTCACATTTTGGTGATTCTTAAGGCATCCTGTCTCTGAGAACTATTATATTCTATGCAAACGTCTGTCTCACTAACTTAGCTAGGGCTATAAGTTCTACTTCCTTTCTGCCATCTAGTGGCCACTGGTCCCTGGGAATAGCTGGCAAGCCCCACCCCACTCGTGGTAGCACCACCAACCTCATTTGCACATGCACGGGGATGCTAGCACTGCCACCAGCATCACACGGGCACTGGCTGCCTGTTTGCACATGCACGTGGGCATCAGTGCACGTGCCATGGATACACGTGGCCCACTTGTGCATGTGCATGCATGCTAGAGCTGCCATCATGCATGCATCCATTTGTGCTTGTGTGCAAGGGGCCATGCACATGCACATCTCCCTGCTGCTCCCTTTTCTTCCTCGCCACCAAGCTGGAAAGGTTGGGGAACTCTGGTCTAGTGGTTGTCTGGATTTTTGAATCTCAGATCTGGCATTCCTAATTCACTAGAACCCAATGAGGTACGATTAATTACATAACCAAAGACACATGACATTGTTTCCCATAGAAGCCAAATGTGGGTAAGACAGAAAACTCTGAAGGTATTTTCCCTACAATATATTCTATGGCAAATATTTACTGCACTATTCTCAGCCTCATTATTTTTTATAGGGCACGTACACACATATACCACAAATATTCTATCATTCTGTAAACACATACCACAAATAGCCAATTCTTTAAGACTTCCAAATTGCCAAGGGAAAGCAGATCATGCTTACCACAAGACCTGGTCAGACAGAGTGAAGGAAGGATAGTTAGTCCTCGACTATCAATCATGATTGAGCCCAAAATTTCTGTTGCTAAATAAGACTGTTGTTAAGTGAATTTTTTCCGATTTTATGATCTTTCTTGCCACAGTTGTTAAGTGAATCTCTGCTTGTTAAGTTAGTAATATGGTTGTTAACTGAATCTGGCTTCCCCGTTGACTTTGCTTGTCAGAAGATTATAAAAGGGGATCACATGACCCCAGCACCCATCATAAATATGAGTCAATTGCCAAGCATCTGAATTTTGGTCATGCGGCCATGGGGATACTGCAAAGATCATACAGTAAGTGTGAAAAATAGTCATAAGTTACATTTTTCAGTGTTGTTACAACTTTGGACAATCACTAAATCAACTGTTGTAAGTCAAGGACTACCTGTATTTTTCTTGGTCATTTGAGTGATTCTTGATTTCCAGTGACTGCCTGAACAGGTTCCTGTAGTTTTATTGGCAACATTTTGGAAATGCTTTGCCATTGTCTTGTTCCTAGGACTGAGAGAGGCTAACTGTCTCAAAGTCATCCAGCTAGTTTTGTGCCTAAGGAAGAACTGGAACTCATGGTCTCCCAATTTCTAGCCTGGTGCCTGAAGCATTACACCAAACTGGCTCTCAGATAGAGGATAAAGATGTAGATATAGAATGGGTAGGTAAATGGATTGATAGTTATAGAAAGGAGAGAGAGAGAGAGAGAGAGAGAGAGAGAGAGAGAGAGAGAGAGAGAGAGAGAGAGAGAGAGAGAGGGAGGGAGGGAGGGAGGGAGAGAGAGAGATGATAGATAGATGATAGATAGATAGATAGATAGATAGATAGATAGATAGATAGATAGATAGATAGATAGATAGATGATAGACAGACACATAAGAGAAAAAAGAATATGAGAGAGAAAGATGATAATGCTGCAGACCATGCAAGTTGTCAGTTGTTTATTTTTATTTATTTATTTAAAGGTGCACCATGCCTCCCTGGATTGCAAGATCAATATTCTGAAAAAAACAAAAAGAAAAAAGAAAGGTAAAATTCAGAAATATAAGTTTGCTTGATTTAACTAAGAATACAGATGTATTCGACCACAGCTAGGCTTAACATACCTTTTGGTTTTGTTTTGAAGACTTATCACTGCCCTTGGGAGTTGAAACTACAGTGCTCATTCTGGTGATGTCCCTACAGCATTCTGAGTTCAATGTAAGTTTAAAAATTGAATAATTTAAGACAAATGCTGCATTTGACTTTTTGTATCTTAAGAAGTACAGCTTTTTACAAACAAATCTTGTAGGATAGCTTTCTCTCTTTATTTTAATGGGATCCAGGGACTAAATTCATTTAAACTCAAATTTCAAAAGAGTTTGAAACCAGATGTGCTTCAATTTAAAAAGTTATCAGAACCTTTCCAGCTATTGGAATTATGTTCACTAAGATTAAATTTTAACAAACTTGAAATGCACACTCCATGCACTTTATTAAAAATTCAATGAAAATATATCTGATTATTGCAATATGAAAACTTCAATAATTTAATCCATTTAATAATTTGTCAATAACATAGGACTTAATACTGATCTTTCATAACTTACCGGAGTTGCAAACTTCATGACATCTTCCAATTTGTCCTCAAGGCAAATGCTCATTTAGCTGCCCCAATTTACTTGAATGAATTTTGAAAAGCCTAAAACTAATAATCCATGAAAGAAAAGCATATTTGGTATGTTCTTTGCCATATTCTTACCTTTGACTCAGGATATCACACTCTGACACGTGCTTTCCAATGGCAAAGAAACCTAAGAGCAATGAGTTAATGGAGATTAAACAAGTTTTATCTCAAGAAATATTCAATGGGCAGCTGTTCAATCTTGGGAAATATGCTGTTGCTTTAAAGAGTTACTGTGTTTTTTACTCTAAAAATCCAGATGCTTTAAAGAGTAGCCATTTCTTTAGTATAAATATGCAGCTGCTTTAAAGAGTTGTCATGTTCTTTACTCTAAATATGCAGCTGCTTTAAGGAGTTGCCATGTTCTTTACTCTAAACATGCAGATGCTTTAAAGAGTTGCCATGTTGGAGGTGGGGCCACCTGTCAGAGCAGGTGGCTGTGTGAATGGGCTTCTCTGTATCGCACAGCCTCTCACCCAGTGTCCTCAGGGGCTCCTCAGAGCCATAGGAGGTCCTGGAGAGACAGCCAAAGTTGCGGGCATCCCGGAGAACCTACATGAGCGGTGGCCCATGTTGGAGATCTGGATAAATCCTGATGCAAGCGGACCGGGGAGAAGGAGGCCAATAATGGCCGACAGGAAGATCTGACAGAGGGACGGAACTAGCATTGACCTAGTGGAACAACGGTGTATCGGATCTGATGAAAAGTAATACTAAGATTTTATATCTAAAAAGTGAAAGAGAGAGCTTTTGAAATAGTTGCTGGCTTGAAGAGGGTGCCTTACCAAGAGGGAGTAAGCGGCGAGAGAAGCGACAAAAGATAAGGCGGCAGGCGAGAGTGAGAAGAAGAGGAAGCCAGGAAGTTAGAAGATTGTAAACTAGCCATGAGACCAGGCGAATGGACAGAAAGGTAACGGGAAAAGACAGGTTTTTGAGTCTTGAAGACTGAGCTTTTGGAAAAATGAGTGTGGACTATAAGTAGAAGGAAAGTGAATTGTTTGGACAGACTTTAAACTTTTGAGTTATAAGACATGGGAGTATAATGGATCCAAGATGGAGAAAGTGACACAGCAACTTTAGGACTGCAGTTCGGATAGTGAGACTATTACTGGCCATTGGCTGAAGAAGAAGATATAAAAGGAGCTACAAATCCAGAGTTGGAAATTTATAATCAAAAAGGAAAGTGACTTTGATGGACAGGAAGATAAAGATGATATATGTTGTTGTTAGTTGCGAAGTCGTGTCCGACCCATCGCGACCCTATGGACAACGTTCCTCCAAGCCTTCCTGTCCTCTACCATCTTCTGGAGTCCATTTAAGCTCATGCCTACTGCTTCAGTGACTCCATCCAGCCACCTCATTCTCTGTCGTCCCCTTCTTCTAGTGCCCTCAATCTTTCCCAGCATTAGGCTCTTCTCCAGTGAGTACTTCCTTCTCATTAGGTGGCCAAAGTATTTGAGTTTTAGCTTCAGGATCTGGCCTTCTAAAGAGCAGTCAGGGTTGATCTCCTCTAGGACTGATCGGTTTGATCGCCTTGCAGTCCAAGGGACTCACAGGAGTCTTCTCCAGCACCATAGTTCAAAGGCCTCAATTCTTTGGCGCTCAGCCTTTCTTACGGTCCAGCTTTCACTGCCATACATTGCAACTGGGAAGACCATAGCCTTGACTATACGCACTTTTGTTGACAGGGTGATGTCAAAGATGATATATAAATATAGATAAAAAGACACACATAAATATAAATATGTAGACTGACTGCTTGCTATATTCGTGAAACAACTATATTGCTGCGATTGTTGACTGCTATAATTGGATAAATTAATAAAATTGAAATAATTAAATAGCTAATTAATTAATCACTTGATTGTTAAAGATTAGATAGATAAATAGATAGATAGATAGATAGATAGATAGATAGATAGATAGATAGATAGATAGATGATAGATAGATAGATAGATAGATAGATAGATAGATAGATAGATAGACAGACAGACAGACAGACAGACAGACAGATAGATAATTTAATTGATATAAAGGGTTATTTAAGGTTAAAGGAATTATGTATTTGTAAAGAGTGATATCAACTGAGCAATGTCTTAGGGGTTTGGGTGAATTTATCAATAGTATACGAGTTACAATAGAGTAGAGATAGAGGATAGGGTGGCTGTTGATTTTGACATATCTCCCCCGAATTAGGAAATAGATAAGGAGCTTGTTGTGGAGGGAGATAGAGGGGAGAAAAGAAGGTGGAAATACCCCATAAAGAGTATTTTTATAAAAATCTGGTTAAATATGACAAGCATACCAAACTTAACAAAGATAGGCATAGGAAAGAGGGCAGCGCCACAGGGGTTAGGAATGTCTTCAAGCCCCTCTAGTCAGAAGTCCATTGACGACATGCTACAAAGGGAAAGGTCGAACTCCCTTAAAGATCTACAAGCACTTTTGCAAAATATGCAAGAAGCTATGACTAGGAACCATGAAGAGATGAAGAAAGAGATAGGCCAAGTGAGAAATGATACTGCTGAGCTCAAGGAAAAAATAGAAGCGATTGATGATAAATTTGAGGTGATTCAACAAGAATCAATAAAAAATGAGCAAAGACTACAGGAAATGGAAGTAAGAATGGAGAAGGAGGAGAAGAAAGCAGAGGACTTAAGTGAAACTTTAACCCGGGCAAACAGAGAGCTTGAAACAACAGTGATCTTCCTGGAAGCAGAGAAAGCCACCCACTATCTGCGCTTTCAAAATGTTAAGGAAAAAAAAGGTGAAGACTTGCCAGACATGATGGCGGACTTATTGGCGAAAGCACTAGGCATAGGAAAAGATGAAATATTGGCGGAAATAGATGAAACGTATAGTGTTCAAACTAATTATGTGAGGAGGCATAATCTTCCGAAAGAAGTACATGTGAGATTGGTTAAAAAATCGACCCGGGATGAACTACTACATAGATCAAGAGAGGAGCCGCTAGATTATGGAGGATAACGAATAACAATTCTCTAACAAATACCTAAAAGAATGAGAGACTTGAGACGAGGTTACCAATTTTTAACATCGGGAATTGATTAGATACAATGTGAACTTTAGACGGCTATCTCCAGAAGGCACCCTAGTCATGTGGCAAGATAGAAGGTAAAGATTAGATTCTATAAACAAGGCAGAAGATTTTTATAAGCTCCATTTTAATAATGAAGATGAAGTAGAAGACCAAGATGGAGGGGAAATAAGAGAAAGGGATGCAAGACAGATGGCTATAGAAGGGAAGGTACTGGGAACAGAAGATAGTGGAAATAAATCTTGAGAGACGACAGAGAAATATGAAGGCAGAGACAAAGAAACAAAAGAGATCCACACAATGAGAAGCACAAGACCCAGATATAAGTAAAATAAAGGGAGAAGAATGCAGGATTCTGTCACTGAATATCAATGGTTTAAATTCACCAATGAAAAGATGGAAAATTTTTAATAAACTTATTCGTGAAAAACTAGATATAATAGCAATTCAGGAAGTTCATATAAAAGAACAACAAAAACATCTGTTAGATCAGCCAAAACTAGGAAATATACTGCTCAAAAAATAAAGGAAACATAAGATAAGACATCCTACTATTAAATACAGTACAGTGTGTTGTTTAAGTGTTCCCTTTATTTTTTGAGCAGTATATATTTGTATCATTAGATCAACAAAAAAAGAGGGGGTGGTATTATATGTGAATGAGAAACTGGTAGCTAAACAAGTTTATAAAGATAGAGAAAGTAGAATATTGAAAGTAGAGGTAGAAATAAACCATAGGAAAGTAGTGATAGTAGAAATATATGCCCTGAATGGAAATCAAGAACAGTTTTTTTTAAATGTTACATAATAAGATACGTGATATAGATTATGATGAGATCTGTGTGCTAGGAGACTTCAATGCTATTAGTGATAATAATTTGGATTACAAGGGTAATAAGACTAGGAAAAGGAAAAGAACACTACCAAGATCCTTTTTCAAATTGGCCAAAGAACTAAACATTCAGGATATATGGAGAGAAAGGAATCGTGAGACAAGGCAGTATACATACTACTCTAATCGACATAGCTCATGGTCCAGGATCGACATGGTGTGGATGTCAAAGGAAATTAACTCTGAAGTTGAAGATGTGTGTAAAGAGACAAGCACCTGGGCAGATCACAATCCTGTGAAATTTAGCTGGAAAGGATAAAAAAAAAACATCTAGATGGACTATACAAAGATCAATATTAAAAGAAGATGACTTTAGACTAAAGATGGAGAGGGAATTGAACTTCTTTTTTTAAAGAAAATAAAGCTGAAGACACCTCTGTCCAAAATCATTGGGACACTGCTAAGGCAATTATGAGAGGAGTAGCTATAGCATATATGGCTAAAAAGAATAAGGAGAAAAAACAACAACAGAAAATGTTAGAAGGGGAATATAAAAGATTAGAAACAATACTCCAACAAAAACCACAAAAAAAGAATGTAAAAAGACAAATGGACTTAATTAAACATAAACTAAACATTTTAGAAAATGAAAAATTAGCACAACAGATAAGACGTATAAAACAAAATTTCTTCAAAAATGCAAACAAACCTGGTTGATGGCTTGCACACAAATTGAAAAAACAAAAGAGAGATGTTGGATTAGTAAATTAAGGGACGACAAAGGGAGAATACACTATCAAGAAGAGGGAAAAAAAATTATAGCCCAGGAATTCTATGAGAAATTATACAAGGAAGATAACCAGGAAAATGAAGAGAAAGCGGAGGAATGTTTCAAAAAACCAATACTACCAAAAGTTATGGATGAAATCAAAAATATGTTGAATGAAGAAATTAGGATGACAGAGGTGATTACGGCCATTAATAAACAAAAAAATAATAAAGCACTGGGCCCTGATGGTCTTCCGACAGAAATTTACAAGGAACAATAAAACATCTTAGGACAACCTTTATTGAATGTGTTCAACGTGGTCCTGGATGAAGCAAAAATTCCAAAGTCATGGTCAGAGGCGAATATTGTCCTGATCCCAAAAAATAACGGACCATACATCAATCCAAAGTTATAGACAACAAATGGTGTTACTATTTTTAGACGCTCAGAAGGCATTTGATAATGTTAAGTGGTCATTTATATATCAACAACTTAGGTATATGGATATGGGTGAAAAAATTATAAATATAATTAGGGCAATATATTCTAATCAGGAAGCCGAAATAATAATAAATGGGGAAGTAACCAGGAAATTTCAAATACAAAAAGGAACACAACAAGGATGTGTCTATCCCCATTATTATTCATACTGATGCTAGAGGTTCTAACGAGGATAATTAGAAATGAACCACATATAAAAGGATTAGAAATAGACTTCCAGTTCCTGTTTTCCAGTGAGCAGTCTGAGATTTCGGTATGCCGAACTCTTCGGCTGAAATTTCTTTTTGTTGGGGACCATAAGGGGCCAGAACCCACCCTGAAGGGGTGGAATGAAGGGAAATCCCAGGGACTTAGGAGAGACAGTGGTCTCCCCGAATGGTCCAGGAGAAGCCTTCCAGAAACTAACAGAAGAAAAGGCTGGCTGACTCCATGTCCAGTCATAGTTGGGGACAATGGAAGTCACAAGCTTTTAAACTAAGCAGATTTAAAATAGCATGCTTGAATCTGGGTAAGAATATTGATTTTCTCTATCCTACCTATTTTCCTGAAGAAGAAAGTCCCAAAAATAAGAGATCTCTGAAAAAAAGGAGGGGGATTTTACTCCCTCCTTTTGGTTATCGGAAGTGGTGAAATTTACCCTTTAGAGAGAGAAAAAAAGACTAGAAAGACCTGAAAAATGAGCACACGCTGACACCTACTGGTGGGTGAGGATTCTTTTTTCTCTGACCCTCAAAGTTCTTAGAAATTGTTTGAATATAGCTAAAGAAATGGAAAAAATTTGAAATATATTACTCTTAGAGGGATGATTTTTTTAATTAATACAATATGTTTTTTTTTCCTTTTCTTTTCTGTAAAAAGAAAAAAAAAGTTGTAATGATTTAAATAAAGCAAACATTTTAGTTATTTAAATGTGACAATAAGAAAAGCATTAAAATGTATTTTGAATGAGAGTTAAAGGATTAAATGATTAGATTTACTGTATGGAATGTTTAAAGTTTAAATAAATTAAATACATTCTCAGCTATGGTCAAAAAGAATAAGAAATTGAGGGAATAAATACATATTAAATTAGGAGGGATACATATTTTAAGTTATATGTTATTTTTTGTATCTCAGTGCTTTTTTGCTTTTTTCTTTCTTCTTTTTGTTCCTCTTTTTTGTCTCTCTCCTCTTTTCCTTTCTCTTTCTACTTTTTTTTTACTTATTGATTAAGAAATATAAAAGCATGAGAGGGCTTATGTGGAAAAAATAGAATTAAATCCACCAATGTAAAATAGTTAATTGTTGAAAAAATTGTCACTAGTAAGAATATTTAGAATTTGGGGGGAGAAATAAGCTGAAATTAGCACGGTAACAGAATTTACGATAAGGCAACTAAAATGACAAATAGGATCATTGGAAAAACTATATACTTAATTGGTGTTAATCAAAATAATGAGAATTGTCTTAATCTAGTGTTTTGCAAAGAAAGATACTTTGGGGAAAGGGGAAATCAAATGAAATTAACATATGGAATATAGATTATAGAAATCAATTGTTAAAGATTGTCTTATAAATGTTACACAGACAACATAATGTTTACAAATTACTGAGTGATTTTATGTTATGTTAAAAAATACCAATAAAATATATACAAAAAAGGATTAGAAATTAAAAAAGAAATTTTTAAACGTCAAGCATTCGTGGATGATTTAGTCTTTATTATGGAGGATCCACAACAATTAGGACCGAAACTGTTGGAAGAACTAGATAAATACGGTGAAGCCACTGGGCTGAAAATAAATAAGGGTAAAACTAAAATGATTGTTAAAAATATGAAGAATAAACAGAAAGAAAATTTGGCTAGGATTATGGATATACAAATAGTTAAGAAGATAAAATATCTAGGAATTATTATGATGGCCAGATGTACTTCAATCAAAGAAGACGATTACGATAAAATAGTGAAACAAATAAAAGAAGACCTGGAAAGATGAGGAAACTTGAGTCTTTTACTGTTAGGGAGAATTGCTGTTGTAAAAATGAATGTACTACCTAAAATCCTATTCTTGTTCCAAAATATTCCTATACAATTAGATCAAAAACTTTTTGGGAACCTGAACAAACTGACACTAAATTTTATATGGCAAGGGAAAAAAACAAGGATTAAAATGAAACATTTGCAGGATGCCAAAGAAAATGGGGGTTTAGGACTACTGGACTGGGAAACATACTACCATGCAGCGGCCCTAACCTGGATTAGAGAATGGATAATTTTAAAGAATAAAAGATTATTAATTTTAGAAGGCCATGATTTGCAATTAGGCTGGCACACATTCCTATGGAATGAAAAACAAGGGCTATATCAACATTTTCAAAAACATCAGATTAGACAAGTGCTACTCAGAATTTGGAATAAAATTAGAAAACAAAATTACATTAAAGTATCAGTCTGGCTGTCCACCCTCATCCAAACTTGTTCAATATGGAAAATAGCATCTCGTACAAAGATATTATGAACGATGTGAGAGAATTCAAATCCAGACAGGAACTAGAACAACAAGGGATAAAATTGAAATGGTGGGCTTACTTACAGATACAAATATGATATGGGAAAGATAAGAAAGAGTGGGGGATAAATATTCAAGAAACTGCATTGGATAAAATCTTATTGGGGCCAGATGAGAAACAAATAAGGAAATTGTATAGTCTGCTACTGGGGTATAAAATGATTGAGGAACAAGTTAAAGAACCAATGTTGATATGGGCTAAAAATTTGGGACACGGTATCGATCTTGATATATGGCAAACTCTCTGGGATAGAAATAAAGCTTATAAAGAAAATTTATATAAAATGTTCTACCGGTGGCATCTCCCTCCAGCTCGATTAGCTAAGATGTACAAAACTATATCCCCTAGCTGTTGGAAATGTTCTGAAGAAATAGGTACTTATTTTCATGTTTGGTGGTCCTGCAATAAGATGCAAAAGTATTGGCAAAGGATATGGATATGGGTAGAAGAAATATCAGGACGGAGAGTAGATTATAGACCAGAATTTTTCCTATTTTGCATAACAACAGAGAAATATACCAAAGAAGAGTTATATATAATGATACACATCATCACGGCAGTGAGAATGACGTTCGCCCAGAAATGGAAAAATAGTGAAATACCAGACAAGAGTGAAATGATAAATAAAATTTGGGCATGTGCAGAAATGGACAAGTTAACTATGGAAATTAAAAATAAGGATCAGTCAGATTACTACAAAATTTGGAGTAAGTTTTACTTATGGTGGGAACAGAAAGGAAGGTCTAAATAGAGATATACAGGATGCTGATTTCACACATTATTAGAATAAGATGGTTGATAAGATCGAATATTGTATAATTGTATATAAATGATATGTACATAAAATGTATATATGTGTATAAAATACAAAAATGATGTAGACAAGAAGGAATGTCAGACCGTTAACACTTTGTCCAAAGTTTTAAATAATAAAATTTGTTTTTTTTAAAGTTGCCATGTTCTTTACTTTAAACATGCAGATGCTTTAAAGAGTTGCCATGTTCTTTACTCTAAATATTCCAGAGCAACTTTTTGCCTTTAAATTCGAAGAAAACCACAGTTCCATTGTGAGCCACCTTTCTCCATACTCTGTTCTTGGCCAAGCCATCTCAATCTCATTATCTATAAACCCGTTAGTGTGAGGACCCAACCAACAGAATCTATCCATCTTCTATGTAAAATATCCCATTAATGAATTGTTCTTACCATCAAGGTATTTCTAACAATTTGCAATGGATATGTATTATTTGTTACTTCATCTATATCTTGTGGTTCTCATAGGAGATAAGGAGGTGAAGATATGGGTCTCCATCCATTTATCTATTCAACAAAAACCCTATGAAATGGTTGACCCCAGTCCTAGTCCAATGTTTTGATCACTGCGGCACATTTTTCCAGATAAGAAACCATTTTTGAAAAATTATTGGGAAGTCTTTCCTAAACTGGAACCTCTGGATAATGTTCAGAGTTTTAGTTTAGGAGAAACATAAGAGTTTGTAATACACTCCTCTATTTTTTTTTTGTTTATTTATTATGAAATTTATTTGCTGCCCATCATGTGTCTAACAACTCTGTATGGCTTACAACATAAAAACATTAAAAAACCATTAAAAATTGTTAATTATAAAATAACACAGCAGATAAAATCATTAACACAAGATGGCAAAGCCAGACACATTGGGGCAGAGGTGGGATTAGGTTTTTTATTAGTTAACCACCTCCAGTGTGTAGCTCTCCCATTGGTTCCCCGAACCATCTGGCAGAACCAGGTCTTAAGACTCTTATGAAAAATCAGGAGGGTGGGAACCACAGCAGAGAAGGATCTTCTCCTGGATCCTGCCAGCTGAAATTCCTTGGCTGATGGGATCTGCAGTATGCAACCCTCTGCTGGCACAGAGTTTATTTACTTACTTCTTCCTCCTTCCCTGCCTCCCAGAATTTCACAGCTCACCGTGGCCAATTTGACACAGGATGACTCGTCACGACCCATTTGCCACAAGACAACTCACCACAGGACAATTCAACGATTTAATTTTAATTATTTTTTTAAAAAAAATTAAAAATTACATTTTGTCATTCCCATTTGATTTTGTCCCTTCTTGTGCATCCTTTCTTTAATTATTCTATTTCACCATTTCTTCAGTATTAGTGTAACTCTTGTTCTGTGGCAAACTGTCCCACAGCAAGTCAGCAAAAGCAAATTGTCCCGCCGTGACTTGGCTGTGGCAAGTTGGCTATGGAGAGTTGGCCATGGTGAGTTGTCCTCCCTCCCTCCCTCCCTCCCTCCCTCCCTCTCTGTGGGTGTGGTGTGCATGTGTGTATGGATGTGTTGGATGTATTCTCAAACCTTCAAATTTATCTCCAAATTTCTCAGTTTTGGATCATGCAAAAATCGTGGGCAGTTTTTATTCTTTACTCTTCCATGTACAACCAAGTTAACATGAAATATACTATTATATCACCAAATATATGGCTTCTTTTTTTTTACAGGAAATCAAGTATCCCTACAATTCTGTCCCACCACGATTATCCCCAAGTGACAGAATTTTGCAAAAGCTATGGCACACAATATGTTACTCAAGAGAGGGGGAAAATAATCCTATAGAGAAATAATTGATTCACCCCAGAAAGACACAACCTGCAACTCTCAGCATGCTTTGGGCTAGAACCCAAGCAGAAATAATCGATAACTGCTGATGTATTCCTTCCCAGACTTTAGGGTTTGGGCAAGATGAACAAAAGATGAAATTTCTCAGACGGAAAAAAAATCTCTCCCATGAAAAGTTGTGTAGGACTGTGCTTCGATAAATAAACAGCAATGAGGGTGGGTGGGTATATTCTGCAGAAATCATAACATGAGGAGATAATAAGTCCTCCAGGGAAATAATTGCTGCAGAATGGGGTGCTGTAGCATTTCAAATTGCTCAGCATCTAGGCATTAAGTCACACATGTTCATGGTAGTTAATGCCTCTAAATAAACAGGCAGTCAAGGAGCATCGCTGATTTTGCTCTGCATGATTCTGGTATGTTTTCAGGGAGGGCTCAGCTTATTATCATAAAGATTCAATAGCCAAGCTGACATCAAAATAGATTGTATGGGATGAGAGCCAGCCTGGCATTGTTCATCAGTAATTCGTTCAGTTTGTGTTGTATTCCTCGGGGCTTGCTCACTATTGTTTCCCCAGGGTGCATGAAAAGCCTAGATGCAAATGTTATTTAGGAAGCCAGAAGATGCTTTATTAATTTCAGAGATTCAACATGCCAGAATCAGCTGGTGTTTCCTAAATACATTTTGCACTAAATGTAACAGACACTGTTAGCAAAGAGGCTCTTAACAGCCTCGAGAGAAAACATTGCATTGTGTCATATTGGCCTGGAAACCAATAAGGAAGGGGGGGGATATACAATGGGGTTTTTGACATAAATCTGGATGTAAATTCTTAGGAACGGGGGAGAAGGGAAAGAAACAATTTTTATGAATGTAAGACAGAGATGTCAGAGGGTCTTGATAGATTATTTAGTGATCAGCAGTGGAGCTGGAGAGAGAGAGAGAGAGACCCCTTAAAGATGTTAAGAAAGAGGGACTCAGCAGAAAGTTTTCAGATTCATGCTATCTACAATATTCCTTTGTCATAATTCTCCAAAAACATATAGATGAACATGTCCTTTAGCATAAACAAGGTAAAGACCTAGGTAGTATAGTAAGCTAAAAACAATTTGGAAAAGGTACTTTCAAATGCAGGTAGACCTCGGCTTACAACAGTTCATTTAGTGACCCTTCAAAGTTACAACGGCACTAAAAAAAGAAACTTATGACCAGTTTTCACACTGACGACCATTGTAGCATTCCCCATGGTCATGTGATCAAAATTCAGATGCTTGGAAACTGACTCATATTTAGGACGGTTGCAGTGTCTCGGAGGATCACTCAATCCCCTTTGGTGACCTTCTGACAGATAAAGTCAATGGGGAAGATAGATTCACTTAGCAACAGTTTGACTCATTTAACAACTCCAGCAATTCACTTAACAACTGTGGCAAGAAAGTCACAAAATGGGACAAACTCACTTAACAAATGTTTCCCTCAACCGACAGAAATTTTGGACTCAGCTGTGGTCATAATTCGAGGACTACCTGTATGCAGGGAAGGATTGCACACCAACTGTCTACAATTCTTTAAAGCAGCTATGTACTTTCCAGGGATTATGTCCCTCTTCGGGTAACTCTTAGTATATCCATGCATGCTGATATCACAAGTGCTAATATTTCCCACTTAATTCTGAGAATATCCTCATTTGATACTCACATTCCAGTGACTGCCAATATTGACTACAAACAGTGTTTAGTTTGGGATATTCACAAAATTAGTCTGCAACTTTCAACATTTACCAAAATGGTCACCAAAATTCAGTTTTCACAACTGTAAGTATAAAATAAAAAAAATGAAAAAGAGATGAAGCACTGATGTTCATAGTCTCATGAAGGATAAGGAAACAGGACCATCATAACTGATTTCGTTTCCTGGATAAAGGAGCCGAAGCAATGACCTTCACTGACAGAAATAATTCCTTTTTCTTTTTTACCCAACACAGCCTATCCAATTAAAAAAAAGCTCTCCAGTACACAAATCATCCTTTTTTTATTAGTTGAGTATTTCTGGATGCCTCACAAGCGCTAATGACCCATAATGAAAGCAAAAGGATGGCATCCAAATACATAACAATGTATTGTACTGTCAGACAAGAGAGTCAATTTAAAGGTCAAAATTAAGGGGGAGAAATAAATAAAACAAAATGGAGGTATAAACTCCCAAGGGATATTTTCAAGATGTTTACATATATTAAACATATTTTAAGAGAGATTCTGCTTTTGGTCTAGCTCAGGGGTGTCAAACTGCCGGCTCACGGGCTGGACACGTCATCAGGAAACTGTACCCACCCCATTGCCGGCAATGGGGGAAAAGCTACGATACGTCGTGCAACGTTGCATGACATCATGACTTTGACATGCCTGGTCTAGCTAATCCAATCTATGTGGGGCTATCAAGCTGTATCCCTCCTTTCTTCATTGCAAACTCTGTAGAGTTAGAAAAATGCCTATAGAGATAACCAAGGGGAGAGATATTTAGTGGGGACAGTTGTAGTTGGAAAAAGATGAGGTAAATGTCCACCTCCACCTTTAATCATTTAAAGGGGAAAAAACAATTAAAAATAAACTGCTAGAGATGCATTATTGGTAATTATACCACAGGTCATTGATTTCTGAGAGTGATTTCACAAAGACATTGAATACAAACATCTCTTCTGGAAATAGGTCATCAAATTAAGTTCACATCTGTAACAAGAGTAGTTTGGAAAGCAACATTGTGGATACACAATGTGCAGTCCACAAAAGGACTTTTCAAATAGTTCACACAAGGATCATTTAAAAAAGAAGCAAATTCAATAAAATGCAGGAAAACACAATTCAGCCAAAGGTTAAATAAAATAAATTTCACGGAGACAAGAAAATTCTTGAGAAATGGAAAGCATTTTTTTTTAAAAAAATGAGATATTTTAGTAACAACTAGATCAGTGGTGGCGAACCTACGGCATGCATGCCAGAGGCGGCACTCAGAGCCCTCTCTGTTGGCACATGTGCCACCACTGCTAGCAGCAAGTCCATCAGGCCACCCGGAGCAGAACCCCCACCCAATACAAAGGAGGCAAAGCAGCCAATTAGCAAGCTCGAGTAGAGGTGGTAGAGCAGATGTCACTGATCATTATCGATTGGTGGACTGGAAGAAAAGGGAGGGGGAAGCATTTTACATGTGTGCATGCACACCCAGGGCCACAAGCACACACGTGCTGCAAATGGGGTGGGGCTAGTGCCTGCATGATACTCACTAGCCCTTGTGTGTTCTTCTGTGGTGCAGCGCCTTGTATTGGCACCCAGTGGCATGGCGGTGGCCATTTTTGCGCCTTGCAGCACGGTGGGCCATTTTTGTGCCCCCGTTTTTTGCATGCCAGAGGCGACACTCAGAGATGCCTCCCTGCCCCCCCCAACGGAACTACAATGCTGATGCTGCCCTGGCACTTTGGGATAAATAAGTGGGTTTGGGGTTGCGGTTTGGGCACAAAGGTTCGTCATCACTGAACTAGATTTTCCCCTGAGAGGAATGTGATAGTTCAGAGATGCATCTTTTGTTGGCTTTTCAATGGAGCAATGAAGGTCATAGTACAGGAATTGCTTAGGGAACAGATAAAGCAGTAGGTAAGATCGGGATAAAATGCTATCTAATGTTATTCAATTGTTAATTAATTTAAATTGCATTTAATTTTATCTAACTATATACTATTAAAACTCATTTCACTATGATTAACTAGACAAAAGGTGTATCATAAGGCAACAGTTTTTGAACCAAGTTAAATCAAATGGGCTAAGGTCCAAAATCAGGGACCCATGACTGTTGAGGGAATGAAATTTGAAAGATTTTTGGCTGTTACTGGCTACTGCCTGCTGCTGTGGTGCTGGAATGCTGTTGAGGTCATGTGATCCCATTTTCAATATTAAGTGACAGTTTCCCAGCCAGTCTCACAATCCCTTGCTCCCTCCTCCAACCAGCAGTAGCCACTTACCTGCTTGCTAGAAGGCAAAGGCAAAGGTCAGATTTCCGACACTCCCTGCCTGCTTCCCATAAGGAAATTCAGTGGGGAAGCCAGCATGAAGTTGGAAGTCACTCCTGTTACCACTGCTTTTTTGCCCAGCCATGGGCATTTTGTTTCTCTGTTTAGGTAAGCAAATATCTCTGAAACAAGGAATGAGTTATCTGTTATCAGATAAAAGTAATGAATCAACTATCACGCCTTTCATTCATTTTCTATAGCAAACTTAAAGATTAAAATTGGGGGTGCTGTCTATTTTTGGGTAGTTGCTTTCAGAATTTTAACAGGACACACGTTTCCCTTCAGATTTGTGCATCCCAGTCCCCTTGTAACTGTTGTGATGGTATGTGCAAATGGCCTTGGGATATAGGAGGAAGACTTGCAAGATTGATGCTAGCCCCTCAAGGTAGCCCAGATAAGAAGCACTAATAGGGATATCCACCACATCTTTATGTAAGGTTACATGAAAACAGAATTATGTAAGACTGAACACATTTCTCTCCTCCCCATTTTTTACTCTCTGGAAAACTAGGACAGGTCCCTTCTGAAAGGCTTTCCATTCTTTTCCTCCCAAAGATGCTTTTTCACGAGGCAACTGGACTGTGTTGGTGTTTTTGTTTTTTTTGTTGTTGTTTTTTTAAAGATGTTTCACTTTTCATCTAAGAAGCTGACTGGATGGTGGGGAAATGGAAGGATTTATATTCCTTGCAGACAGCTGGTCATTTGCGTTCTTTCAGAGAATTGTTGAGGCCACCTGGAGGTTTATTTGTGTCATTAGGATCACCTCAGTAATCAAATACACATTGGAGCCTTTTTGGAACTGCTGAAAGGACTGTGTGGTAGACTGGAGATAAATGATATCCTATCTCTGCCTCTCTGTTGATAGAGGGCTGTTCAGTTTTGACATGGATGGCCTCTTTGACCCCTCTTTGAAACCAGCGGTCCTCTCTGACCAAACTGCTATCTTTGAAAAAGTGGACTTTGTCTTTTAAATGCAGATGGACTGCTGAATCTTGTCCTCATGGGTTTGTTCTCCTATGTTGTGCCATGTGTTTATGAAGTGGTTTTTTGTTTCCCCAATGTACAGAACTGCACATGGCCAGTCCTTTCAACAATTCCAAGAAGGCTCCACACCTATTTGCACTACTCAGGTGACCCTGATGACACAGATAAGCCTCCAAGGGGTTCAATGACTTGCTAAAAGAATGCAAACGACCAGCTGTCTGCAAGGAGTATACGTTCTGCCATTCCCCACCATCCAGTCAAAGCTGAAGAAGCTTCTTGGATGAGAAGTGAAACGTCTTCAAAGAAAAACAAGAAAGTCCAGTTGCCTCGTGAGAAAAAGCACCTTTGGGACAACCATGACCTGGATGACTGAGAATCTCCATAGACATTTAACAGGACACATGTTTCCCTTCAGATTTGCACATTCCAGTCCCCTTGTAACTGTTGTGATGGTATGTGCAAATGGTTTGGGGATATGGGAGGAAGACCTGCAAGATTTATACTAGCCCCTCAAGGTAGTCCAGATAAGAAGTACTAACATGGATATCAACCACATTTTTATTATATGAAAACAGAATCATGTATAGTAAGACTGAACACATTTCTCTCCTTTCCTCTTTTTAGTCTCTGGAGAACTAGGATGGGTCCCTTCTGAAAGTCTTCCCATCCTTTTCCTCCATTTGTGGACTCAAATGCCTCTTATCAGACCTTTGCCTAGGCTGAAGATTGTCCTCTACCCATTCCCACATACCATCACAATTGCTTAGAGATGACCTTCAAAACACTATGACCCTATGAACAGGAGGGAGCATGTGACCTTCCCACAAAGATGTGATTTATCTTTCCCGAGAGAGTGGGCTAGAGCTAACTGAGGTCGGGGACTTACTTTTGAAATAACTTCTTCTGCTTTTTATCGGTATTGGTCTAAGGTCATTAATCAAGACCCAAGAATCCTGGGTGAAAACATATGGTCTTTGAAATTTAATAAACGGATTAGCAGAGTCTACCACTTAATATGCAGCTTCTGCCTTAGGAGTATAAATTAATAAGCATTAGGTCCTATCTAATGAGGAATTTCCCTTTTAAATCCTGTATGAATTATCAAAAAGAGCCTTGGCAGGATTTCAAAGACATTTTCTGACCTTCTAGTATTCTGGTTTGCATGAATTTTTAACAAGATGCTATATATCTCAAAAGTCTATTACAATTCATCTGCATCTATTTTCTCCAGCCCCTCCCCTAGTTCCTTCCCTCCCTTTAATCAGAGCACTGAAGCAGAGAAAGGAAATACATCTGTATAACAGCATGGGAATATTTAATTTATGCAAATGAAGTTTTTTTAAAAAAAAAAAAAAGAAAGAGAGGGAGAAAGAGAAGAGGAGTTATTCAAGTTAATAAAACCACACACATTGCTTTTAAATATTAATAGCAGCCAGCGAGAGCCTGTATTTTTTGTGACATATTCATTTGTATCAGCTTTTTTTTCTTAATACAGTATCAACAATGTGAAGTGGTCAAAAGATCAGTTTGAAACCGCATATTTCCGCAGCACATTACATGCAGAGCACGAAATGAAATGAACATGAGGATGGGTTTTCATTACTGAAAGGCATCTTTGGAAATCCTGAAAGAGAACATCGGGCTAATGTTGAAACTCTGCTTCCTTTTTCATATTCAAATATTTGTAAGATAGCAGTTGGAAGAAGGATTAGCTAATACACATTTTAGAGGCCAGTTGGAGTGATATAGAATGGTCGCAGTTGCCTTGAAAATGCATTGTGTCACCGTTCAAAAGCAAGTTTTGGGAAGCCCATGCAAACGTAACTGCCAGGGTTCCTCTGAAACATGAAATACAGAGGAATTTTCTTTAAAATGGAGAGATAAATAAAGGATTTCTGATATGGGAGGTACAGAAAACAACTCAAGCACTAGAGCTAGTCTAAAGAAAAGAAGAAATGATAGCAGTATTACAGTATTTAAGGGCTGCCATAAAGAAGAGAGAGTCAAACTATTCTCCAAAGCACCAGAGGGAAGGACGAGAAACAATGGTTGGAAACTGATCAAAAAGAAAAGCAACCTGCAATTAAGAGAAACTTCCTAACCGTGAGGACAATTAACTAGTGCAGGGGTGTCAAACTCAATTTCATTGAGGGCCGCATCAGCATTGCGGTTGCCCTTGGGGGGCCGGGTGGGTGTGGCCAGGGTGGACGTGGCTGGAGTGCATATGGCCTAGTGGGTGGGCATGGCCAGCTCTACATCATTTGTGTCAGGGGTGCCTATGGGGGCCTGGGCAGGAGTGGGACAGATCTGAGGGTCTCTGGCAGAAGGAGATGGGACCAGGGAAGTGTCAAGGCATGGTCCACCAGAGGTGCCTCACTGTTCCTCTCAGGCCATGGGGGGGACTGGATGGTGGCGTGGAGGTAAAATGCCTAGCCTAGCCCTCAAGCACCCATGGCCCTAAGCCCATCCCCACTTCCCCAAGGGGGTGCCCAGCTGCATTTACCTCCTCCTCAAAGCTGCTGCTGCTATGCTTGCTCTCCTTAGCCAGGTTGTTCATGATGGGTACGAGGGCAAAATCAAGAGGGAGGCCCATTCCCTCTCCATGTGAGGAGACCTGGCTTTGTATCCAAAGCTTCCTTAGCAATAGGGAGACCCCCCCAGGATAGGTCAGGAGGAGGGGGCAAGGGGATGGTGAAAGGGCAGCAGGGCAGGACTAAGGTAGGACTTCCCTCAGACCTTCCCTCTCCTTCCTTCCTTCCAAAGAACAGAGTGGTGGGAAAATATTTGAGATGAGGGAGGGAGAAAAACAGGCAAGAAACACAGCTGGGGAAGTGTCATCCTTCGTGAGGAATGAAGAAATGCACCATTGCCTGGAAATGGCCAGCACATGGTCCTCGCCTACTTCACATATCCAACTTAGTGGGCTCTATGGGAGGGGATGCCATGAGCAGCGTGAGAGTTGATGTTACCTGCGCAATGCTGCCCAGCCCCTAGCCTGCCCGGTTTTAGCAGGTAGCAGGGTGCTCTACTCACAGTGCCAAGAGGCTGAGCCAGGTGGCATGAATCTGAAGAGAAGCACAACGCTGCCCAACCCCTAGCCTGCCCGAAGTAGGCAGGGCCATGTGCTGGCCACTTCCAAGCGATGGTGCATTTCTTCATTCCTCACAAAGGGTGATACCTCCCCAGCATGCACCGAGGGGGCAGTGCTGACATGGCACGGGCTGGTCCCTCGCTGTTTCCAGATGGCCTTGTGGAGCTAAGACTGAATGTATTTCAGCATAGATGACCACCACAAAATTGTACATTGGCTCCTGGCCAGCCTGGGCTGGGGCCAAGACAGCAGGGGCCTTACTGTTTCCAGGATGGCTTCGTGGGCCACATGAAACCACTTTGCGGGCCGCATCCGGCCCCCGGGCCTTGTGTTTGACATGTCTGAACTAGTGGAACAGCTTGCCTTCAGAAATTGTGGGTGCTCCATCACTGGAGGTTTTTAAGAAGAGACTGGACAGTCATTTGTCTGAGATGGTATAGGTTCTCCTGCTGTACTAGAAGACTTCCAAATTCCCTTCCATCTCTATTCTATTCTAGATTCTAGCTAATCTATATCCCTATGAATATAAGCATATATTGTCTAACTAGGAACACACATGAATTTCTACAAACAGGCTGCCAGACCCAAGTTTCCAAAGTCCAAATGATCGCTAGATGGCACAATTCAAATTATTTCCTGCCATCTAATAGCCACCCTTATTTTTGCTGTCGAGATTGGCAACCCTACCACCAGCACATTGAATTCTTTCAATGCCTTTCTTTTGATTTTTACAAAAAACACATTTGCTTTCATGGTTTGTTTTCAACAGAAGACAAATGATAATGTTATGATCTATTTCAAGGGTATTGATTGTGGCCCTATTCTTAATAATGAAGTGGTCAAAGGGGCAAGTGACTACCCTATCTTTCATACCCAATATAGTCATTTACAATTTCCCTGTGGTTAAACATGGAAGGCTTAACCAAGCCCCTTATGATGAATATACTTATATTTGTGAAAATCATAGCATCTATATTACAAACATCTGCTACACAAAATCCCAGGCTTAACAATGATTGATAAGAAAGACAAAAAAAAGTTTGAATAGTGGATATTGTGATACTTGAAGACAGCAGAACAGAAGAGAAAGAACTGGAAAAAATCATAAAATATGCAGACCTGCAAATAGACTTAAAATGACTGTGGCAAAAGAAAACATTGATAGTACCAATAGTAATAGGTGCCTTGGGTGCAATCCCAAAAAAAACTGGATCATCATTTGAACACCATTGGCACTGCCAAAATCACCATCAATCAATTGCAAAAGGCAGTTTTTCTTGGAACAGCTCACCATGATACCCTTAACACTGTGATTTTGTGTTGTTATGTATAATAATAACAATAGGTTTCCTGAATGTTTATTTCAATTCTTTCTTTCTTTCTTTCTTTCTTTCTTTCTTTCTTTCTTTCTTTCTTTCTTTCTTTCTTTCTTTCTTTCTTTCTTTCTTTCTTTCTTTCTTTCTTTCTTTCTTTCTTTCTTTCTTTCTCTTTCTTTCTTTCTTTCTTTCTTTCTTTCTATTTCTCCCTCCCTCCATCCCTCCCTCCCTCATTTCAAAATGTTCATTCAATCTTCTTCCACCTCCCAAATTTTGGCAACTTTAGCATGTACAGTATCAATGTGGTGCCTGGTTTTGCGTGGCTATGTGGTGCCTGGTTGTGTATGGATGCACACAACCAGGCACCACATAAATACCATGCTTATAATATTCCAAAGTGCACATTCTGGTGAGAGAGAAGTTCCCTGAGGTTGGTCTCCAGCCTAAGTCTGAAAGCTCAGAAGACTAAATGTCTGGTCCGGATGACTGATCCAGATTGAATCCTGGAAAATACTTTTACCACAATTGTTTATTCATAGATATATCAAGCTTATTTAATGACTGCTTTACATATCATTAACATGTTCCTCATTTGCTGGAAGGATGCTTATATACAGCAGAAAGAAGTGTACATTCCCTTTTATTAAACCAATTATTAAAAAAGGATTGCTTGAAGCCTTCTGATCAATAAAGGCTGCAGACACTAATAGCATTTCTACTTCACTGTTTCGCAAGCTCTTTCTCCTTGGAATTAATCCCAACATCCCAGCCATATTCATGAACCCTGATGAAAATCCACAGCAAACTATTGATTGCCCTATGAAATGAATCCAGTAATTACTAAATAGAGAATAGAAGTGAGCTGTGGCACATTCAGAATCCTATTGGGCACCTTTAGAAAGGAATGTTCTATTTTAATTCACTGGAATTAAAAATAAGTAGTTTAGAAACAACTATCACTCAGAGAAAATATATACCACAGATTAGGGATGATAGGATGAAATTCTCAAGAGGCTTAGAGCGCAGTTAACATACAATATCAAAAAAGCTATAAAAGACACTAAGGCATCGTTTTGAAACTGGGTAAGTCTTGCAAAGAAATAAAATAAAATGAAACCATTACAGTTACCACAAAACAAGTACAAGAAAACCATAGACAAAGAAAGCTGAGAAGGAATGTGTGATGGTTATGATTTGAGGAGCATACTGCTAAAGAGATATTTTAAAAGTTTCTAAACACATTGAATAAATCAGACAGGCAAAGGACTAGATCATAAGATGTCACAAACATGAAAAAGAGATTTAAGAGAGATATTTCAGCTCTTGTTCTTCCACCTCTTATATTTTTTTACCTGAATTCTGAAAGAGAGGCTATGAAGTGAGTCATCCTTAGCAGAAAGACTTATATTAGGAATAGCTTTCAAGCATTTGATGATGAAGGCAACAACAACAACAAAAAAGAGATTCTTTTACAATCCCTTCAATAAAAGTAAGATCTAGTGTGGTTCTGTGGTTAAGGTGTTGAATTGAGACTCTGGAGATTTTGTTTAAATCTATCATCAGCAATGGAAGCTCATTGCAATGTGCCTCACAAGATTGTGGCTAAGAGGAAAACTTGGAAGCTGTTCTCTGGAGGTCATATTGAGCTCATAAAGGAAATGTGTGATATAAATCTAGTATCTAACTAAATATAGTTAATCCTCAACTTATGATCACAACTGAGCCCAATATTTCTGTTGCTAAGCATGCACTTGTTCAGTGAGTTGTGCCCCATTTTACAGCCTTTTTTTGACTACAGTTGTTAAGCGAATCACTAAAATTGTTCAGGGAATCATATGTTTGTTGACCAAATCTGGCTTGCCCCATTTACTTGGCTTGTTGGAAGCCAGCTGGGAAGGTTACAAATAGTGATCACATGACCCTGGGACAGTGCAACTGTCATAAATACATGCCAGTTGCCAAGCACTCAGATTTTGACCACGTGACCATGGGGATGCTGCAATGGTTGTAAGTGTGAAAAACAGTCATAAGTCATTTTTTTTCACTCCTGTTGCAACTTCTAACAGTCACTAAATGAATGATTGCAACTTGAAGATTACTGTAATAGGAGAAGTCACTTTGACTGCCAACATGTCCTGATCTGAAAAAGGGCCCACTGGAAAAATTCCTAGTCAATGAGAAGTTTCACGTCTCGGGAGAAATGATTGAAGGACAGGAATTTTTAACATATCACAAGTAATCAAAGTGCAAAAATGTTCCATCACAATGAAATAATTTTTTCTCTCTTCCTGGTTCCATTTCACCAAATTGAAGAATTATTGAAAAAGAAATGTTAGCACAGCACTGTTTTGAATAAATCATATCCAAAACTTACAGAATCTTCATTAAAGACCTAGTCCAGGGGTAAGCAACCTCGGCTCTGTTATGACTCATGGACTTCAACTCCCAGAATTCCTGAGCCAGCATGGCTGGCTGGCTCAGGAATTTTGGGAGTTGAAGTCCATGAGTCATAAAAGAGCCAAGGTTGCCTACCCCTGACCTAGTCACACCCTTGGACTAAGAAAAACAAAAAACAAAAAACCACACCAATTTCTAAAGATGGTGGTGGGGGGGGGAGAACTTGTTACACAATCCGTACATTTTATATAATTTAAATTTTCAACAGTTGGTTTTTGATCAAACTGAAGTTTCCAAATCATTTTTCTGGGCATTGACATCCCAGAGAAATTATACCTATGTATGATCATACTGTAGGTCAATCTCAACCAGTTGCGAATTGAAATGATAATTAATGCTTCCTGTGAGCATGAGATTGCTATGATCAGGTTATATATATATATATATATATATATATATATATATAGAGAGAGAGAGAGAGAGAGAGTTTTTATTGATAGCAAGGGCATTTTCCAGATGAAAAATTATTTGATGTTTTGGAAGGAACACAAATAAAGCTGAGTGAAAGTCAGCTGAATAAAATGCAGTGAAGTTAGCAGCTGAGCATATGAAAGTCATGTGGGCTGAAAGTTCAACTCTATCAGCTATCAGGAAAGCTAAGGAATTGGGGATGTGCAATGTGCAAGTCAAAATGTTATGAGGGAGACCTTGTGTCCGCGGGAGGCCACTGTTCTCCAGATAGTCGGGTGTGAGTCTCTCTTTCTGAGATGCGGCCCTGGTGCGCAGTTGGGCTTGCTGCTGGTGTACCTTTCACCTAGTCACGCAGCAGCAGCCCTGCCTGAGCTGCTCGATGTCCTCTCTGGGCTGGTGATTGAGTTCCCGAAACTTATAGTTTCCCAGCAATCTACCATCGCTGGGAGGATCATCTGAGTTGGCTCGGGAGTTCATGGCTCCCATGACGGCCATGGACCTGACGCAAGTAATTTCAGGACCGACTCATGAGGGAGGCCACACCCTTGACCTAGTTTTCTTATCTGGACGGTGGTTAGATGATCTTGGTGGGGGCTTTCCAATTATTATGCCCCTGTCATGGACCGATCATCATCTCCTGCGGCTGGTCTTCCGTTTTGCCACCCCCCGCCGTGGGTGTATGGAACCAATTAAATGGTACCGCCCCAGACGCTTAATGGATCCCCAGAGGTTCCAGGCGGCGCTGGGGTCCCCACCTGCCTCCCTTGCTCACAGCTCGGCAGATGCCTTAGTGGAAGCCTGGGAAAGGACGGCCACTGAGGCTCTTGACCGAGTTGTACCCCTGCGGCCCCTGACCCAGTGCAGATCCCGTCGAGCTCCATGGTTCTCTGCGGAGCTCCGGGAGATGAAGCGTCGGAGACGGGGCCTAGAGAGCGGTTGGAGGTCCAGCCGATCCGAATCCGACCGATTGCGACTAAGAGCCTACATTAGGTCTTATCTTGCTGCGATAAGGGAGGCGAGGTCTAACCACTTCGCCACCCTTATCGCGTCCGCAGATAATCGCCCGGCCGCCCTGTTTAGGGTGACTCGCTCCCTCCTAAATCAGGAGGTGAGGGAGGATCCCTTGCAGGGTCGTGCCGAGGAGTTTAACCAACATCTGTTGGACAAAATCGCTCGGATTCGGACCGGTCTGGACTCTGACTGGGCAGAGTCTGACGATCAGGACACGGGCGGTCTTGTCGATATCACCTGGGAGGAGTTTGATTCTGTGACTCCGGAGGAAGTGGACAGGATCATGGGGAGGCTGAGCACCACCACATGTTTATTGGACCCGTGCCCTTCCTGGCTGGTCTATGCAGCCCAGGAGAGGACACGCAGCTGGTTCCAGGCAGTTATATCGGCTTCTCTGAGTGAGGGTAGCTTCCCCGCCGTCTTGAAAGAGGCGGTGGTGAGGCCTCTCCTCAAGAAGCCTGCCTTGGACCCAGCTGTATTGAACAACTTTCGTCCTGTCTCCAACCTTCACTTTCTTGCGAAGGTTGTTGAGAGTGTGGTGGCACATCAGCTCCCTCTGGTCCTGGATGAAGCGGATTATCTAGACCCGTACCAATCGGGTTTCAGGCCCGGGCACAGCACGGAGACGGCATTGGTCGCGCTGGTGAATGATCTCTGGAGGGCTCAGGACAGGGGATATTCCTCTGTTCTAGTCCTATTAGACCTCTCGGCGGCTTTCGATACCATCGACCATGGTATCTTGCTGCGGCGTCTCAGGGGACTGGGAGTGGGAGGCACAGTCTTACAGTGGTTCTCCTCCTATCTCCAGGGACGTTCGCAGTCAGTGTTGGCAGGAGGGCAGAGGTCGACCGCGAGGTCTCTCATTTGTGGAGTTCCTCAGGGGTCGGTCCTCTCGCCTCTCCTGTTCAACATCTACATGAAACCGCTGGGTGAGATCATTCGTGGTTTTGGAGTTGGGTATCATCAGTACGCTGATGATACCCAACTTTTCCTTTCGACCCCAAACCACCCCAGTGATGCCCTCAACGTGATGTCCCGTTGCCTGGAGGCGGTTCGGGTCTGGATGGGGAGGAACAGACTTCAACTCAACCCCGACAAGACTGAGTGGCTTTGCATATCTTCATCCCGGGTTTATTCGGACATTCCACCTCTTGCTATGGGGGGTGAACTATTACCCCCCGTAGATAGGGCTCGCAACTTGGGAGTCCTCCTAGATTCACGGCTCACCTTGGAAGACCATATAGGAGCTGTGACTAGGGGGGCTTTCGCCCAGGTTCGCCTGGTGCGCCAGTTGCGGCCCTATCTTAGCCGGGATGATTTATGCACGGTCACTCATGCGCTCGTGGCCTCTCGTCTGGACTACTGCAACGCTCTCTACATGGGGCTGCCCTTGAGGACCACCCGGAAGCTCCAACTGGTACAGAATGCAGCCGCGAGAGTTGTGTTGGGAGTCTCCCGATACTCCCACGTTACACCTCTGCTCCGTGAGCTGCATTGGTTGCCAGTTGTCTTCCGGGTGAGATTCAAGGTACTGGTAATGGTGTTCAAAGCCCTCCATGGCATGGGGCCGGAGTACCTTAGGGAACATCTGCTGCCGGCATCAAGCTCCCTGCGCCCTGTGCGTTCCCACAGAGAGGGCCTCCTCAGGGTGCCACCGATCAGAGAATGTCGATTGGTGGCCCCCAGGGGGAGATCCTTCTCTGTGGGCGCTCCGGAGCTGTGGAATCAGCTACCGGTAGAGCTCCGGATGGCGCCCGATCTTCGCTCCTTTCGTCGCGATCTCAAGACGTTTTTGTTTGTACAAGCCGGCCTAGCCTGATGGGGATTGGTGGGGTTTTTTATTTTTTGGTTTCTTAATTTTATCCTGGGGTTTTATAATTGTATACCAATTGTTTTAACTTGGGCAATCATTTAATCTCTTTTTAATGTTTGTATTTAGTATTTTACTCTGCCCTGTGAACCGCCCTGAGTCCTCAGGGAGAAGGGCGGTATAGAAATATTATTAAAAAAAAATAAAAAAAATTAAAAAAAATGCTTTGTGCTAAGAATATTTGTTTGAAATGGTTTGTGCCCAAAACAAAACATGTGTTTTATGGGATTTGTGACAAGTACAGAAAAAGAATAGTCTAGCTTGGTTTAGTAACAATAGTGTTTATGTACCACCCCATCCCCTTCATGGATTACTGCCTTGTCGTGGCGAAGGGGCTTGCGTAATTCAATGAAGCTATGAGCTATGCCGTGCAGGGCCACCCAAGACGGACAGGTCATAGCCGAGAGTTCTGACAAAATGTGATCCACTGGAGAAGGAAATGGCAACCCACTCCAGTATCTTTGCCATGAAAACCCTATGGACAGTACCAAAAGGCAAAACGATATGACGCTGGAAGATGAGCCCCTCAGGTCGGAAGGCGTCCAATATGCTACTGGGGAAGAGCAGAGGGCTAGTACTAGTAGCGCCAGAAAGAATGAAGCGACTGGGCCAAAGCCGAAAGGACGCTCAGCTGTGGATGTGTCTGGTGGTGAAAGGAAAGTCCGATGCTGTAAAGATTTTTTCTCCATAGGAACCTGGAATGTAAGATCCATGAATCAAGGAAAGCTGGACGTGGTCAAACAAGAGATGACAAGACTGAACATCGACATCTTAGGTATCAGCGAACTAAAATGGACAGGAATGGGTGAATTTAATTCAGATGACCATCAGGTATACTACTGCGGGCAAGAATCCCTCAGAAGAAATGGAGTAGCCTTCATAGTCAATAAAAGAGTAGGAAAAGCAATACTGGGATACAATCCTCAAAATGACAGAATGATCTCAGTTCGAATCCAAGGCAAACCATTCAATATCACAGTAGTCCAAGTCTATGCCCCAACCACCAGTGCTGAAGAGGATGAAATTGACCAGTTCTATGAAGCCCTACAGCACCTTATAGAACTAACACCAAAAAATGATGTCCTTATCATCATGGGGGATTGGAATGCTAAAGTAGGAAGCCAAAAGATAACTGGAATAACAGGCAAGTTTGGCCTTGGAGTACAAAATGAAGCAGGGCACAGGCTGATAGAATTTTGTCAAGAGAATACGATGGTCATAGCAAACACTCTTTTCCAACAACCCAAGAGACGGCTCTACACATGGACATCACCAGACGGTCAACACAGAAATCAGATTGACTATATGCTCTGCTGCCAAAGATGGAGAAGCTCTATACAGTCAGTAAAAACAAGACCAGGAGCTGACTGTGGCTCAGATCATGAGCTTCTCCTTGCAAAGTTTAAGCTTAAACTGAAGAAAGTAGGGAAAAGCACTAGGCCACTCAGGTATGAATTAAATCATATCCCTGTTGAATATACAGTAGAGGTGACAAATAGATTTAAGGAATTAGATCTGATAGACAGAGTGCCTGAAGAACTATGGACAGAGGTTCGCGACATTGTACAACAGGTAGCAACCAAAACCATCCCAAAGAAAAAGAAATGCAAGAAAGCAAAATGGCTGTCTGAGGAAGCTTTGCAAATAGCTGAGGAAAGGAGGGAAGCAAAAGGCAAGGGAGAAAAACATAGATATGCCCAATTGAATGCAGAATTCCAGAGAATAGCTAGAAGAGATAAGAATGCCTTCTTAAATGAACAGTGCAAAGAAATAGAAGAAAACAATAGAATAGGGAGGACCAGAGATCTTTTCAAGAAAATTGGAGAGATGAAGGGAACGTTTAATGCAAAAATGGGCATGATAAAGGACCAAAATGGCAGGGACCTAACAGAGGCAGAAGAGATTAAGAAGAGGTGGCAAAATTACACAGAAGAACTATACAAGAATGAGCTTAATGTCCCAGATAATCACAATGAGTTGGTCACTGACCTCGAGCCAGACATCCTAGAATGTGAAGTGAAGTGGGCCTTAGAAAAGCTGAGCAACAACAAAGCTAGTGGAGGTGACAGTATTCCAGCTGAGCTATTCAAAATCTTAAAAGACAGTGCAGTAAAAGTGCTACACTCAATTTGCCAGCAAATTTGGAAAACTCAACAGTGGCCACAGGATTGGAAAAGATCAGTTTACATTCCAATTCCAAAGAAAGGCAGTGCCAAAGAATGTTCAAACTATCGCACCATTGCACTCATTTCTCATGCTAGTAAAGTCATGCTTAAAATCCTACAAGCTAGACTTCAGCAGTATGTGGATCGAGAACTACCAGAAGTACAGGCAGGATTTCGAAGAGGCAGAGGAACTAGAGATCAAATTGCCAACATACGCTGGATCATGGAGAAAGCTAGGGAGTTCCAGAAAAACATCTACTTCTGCTTCATTGACTATGCTAAAGCCTTTGATTGTGTGGATCATAACAAACTGTGGCAAGTTCTTCAAGAGATGGGAGTACCAGACCATCTTATTTGTCTCTTGAGAAACCTATATGCGGGTCAAGAAGCAACAGTGAGAACTGGACACGGAACCACTGATTGGTTCAAAATTGGGAAAGGAGTCCGGCAAGGCTGTATACTGTCACCCTGCCTATTTAACTTATATGCAGAGCACATCATGAGAAAGGCAGGGCTAGATGAATCAAAAGTTGGAATTAAGATTGCCGGAAGAAATATCAACAACCTAAGATACGCAGATGATACCACTCTAATGGCAGAAAGTGAAGAAGAACTAAAGAGCCTCTTGTTGCGGGTGAAGAAGGAGAGTGCAAAACTTGGGTTGAAACTTAACATTAAGAAAACCAAGATCATGGCATCTGGCCCTCTCAATTCCTGGCAAATAGATGGGGAAGAAATGGAGGTAGTGACAGATTTTATTTTCCTGGGCTCCAAGATCACTGCAGATGGGGACTGTAGCCAAGAAATTAAAAGACGCTTGCTCCTGGGGAGGAAAGCCATGGCAAATCTAGACAGCACACTAAAAAGCAGAGACATCACCCTGTCAACAAAAGTGCGTATAGTCAAGGCTATGGTCTTCCCAGTTGCAATGTATGGCAGTGAAAGTTGGACCATAAGAAAGGCTGAGCGCCAAAGAATTGAGGCCTTTGAACTATGGTGCTGGAGAAGACTCCTGCGAGTCCCTTGGACTGCAAGGCGATCAAACCGGTCAGTCCTAGAGGAGATAAACCCTGACTGCTCTTTAGAAGGCCAGATCCTGAAGCTAAAACTCAAATACTTTGGCCACCTAATGAGAAGGAAGGACTCACTGGAGAAGAGCCTAATGCTGGGAAAGATCGAGGGCAATAGAAGAAGGGGACGACAGAGAATGAGGTGGCTGGATGGAGTCACTGAAGCTGTAGGCGTGAGCTTAAATGGACTCCAGAAGATGGTAGAGGACAGGAAGGCCTGGAGGAACATTGTCCATAGGGTCGCGATGGGTCGGACACGACTTCGCAGCTAACAACAACAACAACCACCCCATAGGGCTTTACAGCACTCATTATAGAAGCATTCTTTGCATGTTGCCCCCAACAATGTGGGTCCTCATTTTACCAATCTCGGAAGGATGGAAGGCTGAGTCAACCTTGAGCCCTGTCAAGACTGAACTCTAGCCTATGGGCAGAGTTTGCCTGCAATACTGCATTTTAACCACTGTACCACCAAGTCTCTGTTTTAAGCACAAAACAAAATGTGTCCCTTTTGGGTGTCTTCTGTTTCCATGATATAATTTGCCTCTTACAGCTGGACTTTATCTCTTGAAGTACCCAGTAAGATATCTGTTGCTATTGCTTAGAGCACAGGATCAGAATTTTGGGATAGAAACAGCAGTTAATCACAACTAAGAAGATAAAAGAGCATGCACACTATGTATACTGTAGCCATACCTAAGCTTCATAAGTTATCAAAACAGATTTTTTTTCCTTCCCCAAAGTTTTCTACAGTGGTGGCTTGTCTTGGTTTAGATGCCTATTTGAGCATTGGCTCTGTTGGTATTGTCACTGCAGCTGGAAAAAGAACAAACAATATTTTTTTGGGGAAGGTGGTCATTTTCTGATTATTTTTGCAGCAGTCATTAAAGAAAGATTGTGATTGTTAAGCAAATGCTGTGTGTTAAGTGAATGTCACAGTTGTTAAGTATATCCAGGGCTTTGTTTCTCATAGAACGCTCAGAACGGAGTTCCGGCACCTTTTTTAGATAGAACCTTGTAGGGTAGGCAAGGCGGGTTGTATGACATGTGTGAGTTCCGACACCTTTTTCTTTTACAAAAAAAGCACTGAGTATATCAATGTATTCCGCTGAACATTTTTTGTCTAAAACTGGCTGAAAAAGTCATAAACTGGCAATAAATGTCGTAAATTGCACTGATATCACTACAGAACCCTGCAACTGTGCATTTGTAAGAGACACTTGCATGTATGACTCATGAGTATTCTTTAGGTGCTGCTATTGGTACAAGTATATGCTGGCCACTATTTTCCCATGATCCAGTTCGATTGGATCTCTATGTGTAATGAGAATTCATTCCTTCCTTCCTTCCTTCCTGCCTTCCTTCCTTCCTTCCTTCCTTCCTTCCTTCCTTCCTTCCTTCCCTCCCTCCCTCCCCCCACCCAGAAAGGGGTGGGCGAAAGAAAGTTCTGCAGATAGGCTTTAAATCCTGGGATCAAAAGAAAGAATCTGTGCTCCTGAGTCCATAAACTCAAACTTGCAGACAATTTAGATTAAGAAGAGTTTTACTTTAACACACTTCTAAAAGAATTCTCACTTGTCTTAATGGACTGTCAGAAAGTCCTGTTGCCCTAAAAGAAGAAATTGATCTAAATCTACAGTGTGTGCATTCTTTCATTTTTTTAAAGAGAGACAAGCTGGTAAACTCTCTTTTCAGTTAATAGAACTGCAAGAGAAAAGGAGGATATATTTGGACAAGACTTTAAGAAAAGAGCATAGGAAGAAGATGAAAGAAATGTTTGCAAATGTAATGGCCTATAAACTTAAGAAAAATCAATCCATTCAACCAACTGTAGGAAGACAGCACACACACACCCAGAGAAAGAAATATTTTGGGGGATATTAAAGAAGCAGAATATATTTCCCCAAAGGAATAATAGAAAAAGCTTAGGCAGAAACCACCACCCCCCCCAAGTCTCTCTGCCCCAGGCAGAAACCAGCTCTGTAAAAATACAGATTTGATAATCCTTTCAGAAAGATTGGAGCCAGGAAGCTTAGAGCTGATGGGATTAGAAAGACAAAGATCCCTAGAACCAACAACCCCTCACCCAAAAAATCTAACACAGGACATAGCCATCAGCCACAGCCAAAGAGAAGGAGGGCATGACCTTTAGGACATTAGGATTAACCCACCACCATTATAATACTAGAAGGGCACACTGAACCTCAGGTCAAAGTTCATGCCACAGAAACAACTTCAAACACAAAAGCCCAAGAAGGTTTAAAAACCCACCACTCCTAGCAACATGTGGTCAGCTGCTCCAGAGCCACATGTCTTGTGGTTCTGCTCTTCAATAAACTACAACCTTCTTTCTAAAGTAGTCTCCATTTTGTTTATTCCCAGCTTGGACTGGACCTCGATGAAGATTTTTCCCTCAACCAACTGTAGGAAGAAAAGTCTTCATCATGGTTCCATCCAAGCTGGAGATAAACAAAATGGAGACTGCTTTGGGAAGAGGGTTACAGTTTATTGCAGAGGAAAGCCAGGCAGAAGTATGGATCCAATGAAAAAGTACTGACCACATGTGGGTAGTGGGTTTTTATACCCCCTGGACTCTATTGTTTGGAGTTATTTCCAGTTCCTGTTTGAGGCTATTTCCTGTGTCAAGTATTCTGTCCTGAGTCCAGGTGTGCCCTTCTAGGAATCTTGCTGGTTGTGAGTATGTCCCAGCCCCTGCTTCCCTGGGGCTGGAGTATGTAGATGTTAGGCCTTTGTCTTCCTAAGGTCCTGGCTCCAACCCTCTTGAAGGCTCAGATTTGCATGTCTATAGAACTGGTTTACTGCTTGCGGGGGAAGGAGACCTGAGACTACTAAGAAAACTGGGCATGCTTTCCTGGTTCTTCAATTTCTTTTTAGGAAATACATTTTCCTGCCCTTTTAATATTTCCTTCTCTGGGGAGCTGACTTCCCTCACAACCATCCAACTCACTTATTTCATTATCAGAGATCTGTTCTCATGTGAGCTCAACTTCTTTCTGTGATAAAAGCCCACTTAGAGGAAACAAAAGTTTTTATTTCCCACATCAAACTTTTACCTATGTTTAGGAATATCTGATTGCAAAAATTTTGGCAGCCACTAGATAGCAACATGGAGTTCTGTTATAGTTACATATTAAAAAAAAAACCTCTAATTTGGTGTTATTGGGATATATCTCAACTGGAGAAAAGTAAAGCATACTATATATTGGCATTGTCACAATTTTACTAATGCCATCTTTAGAAATGAAATGATAAACTGCACTGGCTTCCAGTTGCCTTCTGGGTGAAATTCAAGGTGCTGGTGATGACATACAAAGCCCTACATGGCATGGGTCCAGATTACCTACGGGAGCACCTACTGCCGGCGTCAACTTCCCTCCGTCCTGTACGTTCCCACAGAGAGGGCCTCCTCAGGGTACCACCGGTCAGAGAATGTCGGCTGGTAACCCCCAGGGGGAGAGCATTCTCGGTGGGTGCACCAATCCTTTGGAACCGCTTACCGGCTGAACTCCGGATGGCCCCCGACCTTCGCTCCTTCCGGCGTGATCTAAAAACTTATCTATTCGAACAAGCCGGCCTGGCCTGATGGGTTTGGGTTTTAACATTATTTTAACTAACCTACAACATTGGACACAATCACTTAACTTCAAATCTTGTATCCTGTATTCTTATTTTTATTGCCCTGTACACCGCCCTGAGTCCTTCAGGAGAAGGGCGGTATATAAATCAAATAAATAAATAGATAGATAGATAGATAGATAGATAGATAGATAGATAGATAGATAGATAGATAGATAGATAGATAGATAGATAAACTTTTTCCAAACCAGTTTGCTTAGTGTCTCAAAGGTGCTTTTCAAGAGGCAACTGGACTTTCTTGGTTTTTCCCCCTGAAAACATCATCTAAGAAGCTTCTTCACTTCACTATCTTCAGAATTGAAAAAGCTTCTTAGATGAGAAGCTAAATGTTTTTAAGGAGAAAAATCAAGAAATTCCAGTTGACACTTGAAAAACACCTTTGGGACAACCTAAAGGTGATTGGGTTGATGACTGAGAATATCCATAGGCTTATGGATTTTTAAATGCCATTGCAATAATTTAAACTCAAATTAGTGCCTTCAGTTCTAAATTCTCTTATATGATACTAATAAAAATACTTTGGGCAACTTATCCCTCACCAAGATTATACAAACCTCTTTAAATGTTTGTATATGTGATCTTGTGGAAATCAGGTCAAATTCAATTCAAATCTAGAATTCAATTTAGACTGATATATTTGGATAGTTCAAGTTGTCCAAATGATTTAGAAATCTGATCTCAATAAGTTGGACATGAGAAATAATTTGAACAGAATTGCCCCACTTTGGCTGATTTGACAAATCCAATTCAGATTCTGAAAAGACATGAGTATATATAAAGGTAAAGGTTCCCCCGCACATGCGTGCTTACATCAGTTCTGAAGCCCACATTGATACAGAAATTCAGTCAAATTGTTTTTGAATCAAGGGTCTAAACTGAATAATAACAGAGTTTGTGTGACAAAGGTGGTAATAACTTTCCTAGAAATTCTGGTGCTAGAGTTACTTGCTGATATATACATATATGTGTGTATGTGTATGTATATATATATATATATATATATATATATATATATATATATATATATATATATATATATATATATATATATATATATATATATATAGAGAGAGAGAGAGAGAGAGAGAGAGAGAGAGAAATAATACAGTATCTATAATATAGAAATTCAGTTCATATATATATGTATATGTATATATATATATATATATATATATATATATATGCGTGTGTGTGTGTGTGTGTGTGTGTGTGTGTGTACACCGCGTCCCTATATATATATAGGTAAAGATAAAGGTAAAGGTTCCCCCGCACATGCATGCTAGTCGTTTCTGACTCTAGGGGACGGTGCTCATCTCCGTTTCAAAGCCAAAGAGCCAGCGCTTCTCCGAGGACGTCTCCGTGGTCATATGGCTGGTATGACTAGATGCCAAAGGCACACGGAGCGCTGTTACCTTCCCACCGTAGTGGTCCCTATTTTTCTACTTGCATTTTTACGTGCTTTCAAACTGCTAGGTTGACAGAAGCTGGGACGAGCAACAGGCGCTCACTCTGTTATGTGGCACTCGGGATTCGACCCGCCAAACTGCCGACCTTCTGATTGACAAGCTCAGCATCCTTACCCACTGAGCCACCATGTATCTATATCTATATCTATATCTATATCTATATCTATATCTATATCTATATCTATATCTATATCTATATCTATATCTATATCTATATCTATCTATCTATCTATCTATCTATCTATCTATCTATCTATCTAACCCAACTGAACTGAATTTCTGTTTTCCACCCCAGTCCATTGTATAATATTTCAACCACCATTAATATAGAATATATTAATGGTGGTTGAAATCTATAATATAGAAATTCAGTTCATATATATATGTATATGTATATATATATATATATATATATATATATATATATATATATATATATATATATATATATATATATATATATATATATATATATATATATATATATGCGTGTGTGTGTGTGTGTGTGTGTGTGTGTGTACACCGCGTCCCTATATATATATAGGTAAAGATAAAGGTAAAGGTTCCCCCGCACATGCATGCTAGTCGTTTCTGACTCTAGGGGACGGTGCTCATCTCCGTTTCAAAGCCAAAGAGCCAGCGCTTCTCCGAGGACGTCTCCGTGGTCATATGGCTGGTATGACTAGATGCCAAAGGCACACGGAGCGCTGTTACCTTCCCACCGTAGTGGTCCCTATTTTTCTACTTGCATTTTTACGTGCTTTCAAACTGCTAGGTTGACAGAAGCTGGGACGAGCAACAGGCGCTCACTCTGTTATGTGGCACTCGGGATTCGACCCGCCAAACTGCCGACCTTCTGATTGACAAGCTCAGCATCCTTACCCACTGAGCCACCATGTATCTATATCTATATCTATATCTATATCTATATCTATATCTATATCTATATCTATATCTATATCTATATCTATATCTATATCTATATCTATATCTATATCTATATCTATCTATCTATCTATCTATCTATCTATCTATCTATCTATCTAACCCAACTGAACTGAATTTCTGTTTTCCACCCCAGTCCATTGTATAATATTTCAACCACCATTAAACCATTATTGTATTTTACTTTATACTACTTTGGCCCTCCCACACAGAAATTTAGATTTTTTTTGAAGGATTCAGTTTTGATCAATTTGACATTTTTTTACTAGAAATAAGGGGCACTGAACGCCTCCATCTGATTCATATTGACATGTATGCCTGGAATTGCAGGAAATTATTGCTTCACTCACTATAGGGTACAAGAGGTAATTTTAATTTTTTTTCAAGCATTGTTAACACAAAATGTTACAATACAGATTGCCGATACCCTGCAGCTAAGCAGGCAGGATAAATATTAAATCATTCCAGGTTTTAGAATCTAGGCTGAGCAGAATTAGAAACGATTGATTATTCAGGCTTGATTACTTTGGTAAGATACATCATTACTTTGCTAATTTTAGTGCACTGCACCTCACGGGAAACCATACAGAATTATACTTTAATGCTAGAGAGCAGCAGAAGGAGAGGGAAGCACTGTCCTTTTAAATTTTATAGAGCTTTCTTCCATTTCCGGGCTACCCCTTTGGTGGCCTTTTTAATCAATAGGTAATGGAAGATGGTCTCATGCTGAAAGACCAGAGAACTAATAACACAGTCAAGCACAGAGTTTTATTAAGCTACTTAATGAGTACCTAATCTTGATGTTGGTTTCCCTAAAGCATGTAGCTGAAAAACAAGGGGAGAACCAAAGTCATCTTAAGGTGTTGCTTAATCAGAAGCTGGAAGAGGCCTTCAAGGTCTTCTAGTCCAACTCCATGAACCTTATACTATTTCAGACAAGTGACTGTCCAGCACCCATAACGTCTGATGGCAAGCTGTTCCAGTGGTTAATTCCACTTTATTGGGAAAGCAAACACTGTTTCTGTAATTCCTGTAAATTCCTGGAAACCAGACCATGAGATGATTGCAGTTTAAAAGCTGACTGGATCACCAGGAGACTGTGAATTTTAGTCCCGCCTGAAGCATGACATGTCTATGGAGATTCTCAGTCATCCAGGTATGGCTGTCCCAAAGGAGGCAACTGGACTTTCTTTTTTTATTATTATTAAAATGTTTTAAAAATTTCTTACAATACATATCCCCAAAACCCATTTCTGCAAGATTCGATAATTTAAGTACTCATTCTTCTATGGTATGCAAACTATCCTTCTTCCAGTATTGTCCCACCAGTAACCGTGCTGCTGTTATCAAATTCAACATCAGATTGGTTTCTATTAGTATCACAATATACAACAATACCCAATAAAAACAATTGTGGAGAAAACTGTATCTTTCTCTTAAAAATCTTTTGAATGTTCCACCAAATTTTAATCCAAAAAGCTTTTATGTTTCTACAAGTCCACCACATATGAAAATAGGTGGCATCTAAACTACCACATCTCCAGCATTTAGACTGTAGGTTAGGATACATGGTAGACAACTTTTTGGGATCCAAATGCCATCTATAAAACATTTTATAAAATTTTTCTCTTAAATTTTGAGCCTGAGTAAATTTAACATTTCTAACCCAGACAACCTCCCAAATATCCAGCAAGTGGACTTTCTTGTGTTTCTTTTGAAGATGTTTCGCTTCTCATCCAAGAAGCTTCTTCAGCTCTGACTAGATGGTGAAGGATTTATATTGTTTGCAGGCAGCTGGCCATTTGCATTCCTGTAGAGAGTCATTGAAACCAATTGGAGGTTTACCTGTGTCCTCATCCTGCAAGCCAAGAAGGCTCCACACACATTTGCACTACTCAGGAAGCAATATAAATCCTTCCACTCCCCAACATCTAGTAAGAGATGAAGAAGCTTCTTGGATGAGGAACGAAACATTTTCAAAAGAAACATAAGAAAGTCCAGTTTCATCCTGAAAGAAAGAAAAAAGCACCTTTGGGACTTAGGGATGTAAACCAGCTGGGTGACTTTGGGCAAATCACCAGAAGGCTGTGAGTTCTAATCCCGCATTAGGCATGAAAGCCAGCTGGGTGACTTTGGGCAAATCACCAGAAGACTGTGAGTTCTAATCCCACCTTAGGGATGTAAACCAGCTGGGTGACTTTGGGCAAATCACCAGAAGACTGTGGGTTCTAATCCTGCCTTAGGGATGTAAACCAGCTGGGTGACTTTGGGCAAATCACCAGAAGACTGTGAGTTCTAATCCTGCCTTAGGAATGTAAACCAGCTGGGTGACTTTGGGCAAATCACCAGAAGACTGTGAGTTCTAATCCCGTTTTAGCATGAAAGCCAGCTGGGTGACTTTGGGAAATCACCAGAAGACTGTGAGTTCTAATCCCGTTTTAGCATGAAAGCCAGCTGGGTGACTTTGGGCAAATCACCAGAAGATTGTGAGTTCTAATCCTGCCTTAGGAATGTAAACCAGCTGGGTGACTTTGGGCAAATCACCAGAAGACTGTGAGTTCTAATCCCGTTTTAGCATGAAATCCAGCTGGGTGACTTTGGGAAATCACCAGAAGACTGTGAGTTCTAATCCCGCATTAGGCATGAAAGCCAGCTGGGTAACTTTGGGCAACTCACCAGAAGACTGTGAGTTCTAATCCCGCCTTAGGGATGTAAACCAGCTGGGTGACTTTGGGAAATCACCAGAAGACTGTGAGTTCTAATCCTGCCTTAGGGATGTAAACCAGCTGGGTGACTTTGGGCAAATCACCAGAAGACTGTGAGTTCTAATCCCGTTTTAGCATGAAAGCCAGCTGGGTGACTTTGGGAAACCACCAGAAGACTGTGAGTTCTAATCCCGCATTAGCATGAAAGCCAGCTGGGTGAGTTTGGGCAAATCACCAGAAGACTGTGAGTTCTAATCCTGCCTTAGGGATGTAAACCAGCTGGGTGACTTTGGGCAAATCACCAGCAGACTGTGAGTTCTAATCCTGCCTTAGGAATGTAAACCAGCTGGGTGACTTTGGGCAAATCACCAGAAGACTGTGAGTTCTAATCCCGTTTTAGCATGAAATCCAGCTGGGTGACTTTGGGAAATCACCAGAAGACTGTGAGTTCTAATCCCGCATTAGGCATGAAAGCCAGCTGGGTGACTTTGGGCAACTCACCAGAAGACTGTGAGTTCTAATCCCGCCTTAGGGATGTAAACCAGCTGGGTGACTTTGGGCAAGTCACCAGAAGACTGTGAGTTCTAATCCCGCCTTAGGGATGTAAACCAGCTGGGTGACTTTGGGAAATCACCAGAAGACTGTGAGTTCTAATCCTGCCTTAGGGATGTAAACCAGCTGGGTGACTTTGGGCAAATCACCAGAAGACTGTGAGTTCTAATCCCGCATTAGGCATGAAAGCCAGCTGGGTGACTTTGGGAAATCACCAGAAGACTGTGAGTTCTAATCCCGTTTTAGCATGAAAGCCAGCTGGGTGACTTTGGGCAAATCACCAGAAGACTGTGAGTTCCTATCCTGCCTTAGGGATGTAAACCAGCTGGGTGACTTTGGGCAAATCACCAGAAGACTGTGAGTTCTAATCCTGCCTTAGGGATGTAAACCAGCTGGGTGACTTTGGGCAAATCACCAGCAGACTGTGAGTTCTAATCCTGCCTTAGGAATGTAAACCAGCTGGGTGACTTTGGGCAAATCACCAGAAGACTGTGAGTTCTAATCCCGTTTTAGCATGAAATCCAGCTGGGTGACTTTGGGAAATCACCAGAAGACTGTGAGTTCTAATCCCGCATTAGGCATGAAAGCCAGCTGGGTGACTTTGGGCAACTCACCAGAAGACTGTGAGTTCTAATCCCGCCTTAGGGATGTAAACCAGCTGGGTGACTTTGGGAAATCACCAGAAGACTGTGAGTTCTAATCCTGCCTTAGGGATGTAAACCAGCTGGGTGACTTTGGGCAAATCACCAGAAGACTGTGAGTTCTAATCCCGTTTTAGCATGAAAGCCAGCTGGGTGACTTTGGGAAATCACCAGAAGACTGTGAGTTCTAATCCCGTTTTAGCATGAAAGCCAGCTGGGTGACTTTGGGCAAATCACCAGAAGACTGTGAGTTCCTATCCTGCCTTAGGGATGTAAACCAGCTGGGTGACTTTGGGCAAATCACCAGAAGACTGTGAGTTCTAATCCTGCCTTAGGGATGTAAACCAGCTGGGTGACTTTGGGCAAATCACCAGAAGACTGTGAGTTCTAATCCTGCCTTAGGGATGTAAACCAGCTGGGTGACTTTGGGCAAATCACCAGCAGACTGTGAGTTCTAATCCTGCCTTAGGAATGTAAACCAGCTGGGTGACTTTGGGCAAATCACCAGAAGACTGTGAGTTCTAATCCCGTTTTAGCATGAAATCCAGCTGGGTGACTTTGGGAAATCACCAGAAGACTGTGAGTTCTAATCCCGCATTAGGCATGAAAGCCAGCTGGGTGACTTTGGGCAACTCACCAGAAGACTGTGAGTTCTAATCCCGCCTTAGGGATGTAAACCAGCTGGGTGACTTTGGGAAATCACCAGAAGACTGTGAGTTCTAATCCTGCCTTAGGGATGTAAACCAGCTGGGTGACTTTGGGCAAATCACCAGAAGACTGTGAGTTCTAATCCCGCATTAGGCATGAAAGCCAGCTGGGTGACTTTGGGCAAATCACCAGAAGACTGTGAGTTCTAATCCTGCCTTAGGGATGTAAACCAGCTGGGTGACTTTGGGCAAATCACCAGCAGACTGTGAGTTCTAATCCTGCCTTAGGGATGTAAACCAGCTGGGTGACTTTGGGCAAATCACCAGAAGACTGTGAGTTCTAATCCCGTTTTAGCATGAAATCCAGCTGGGTGACTTTGGGAAATCACCAGAAGACTGTGAGTTCTAATCCTGCCTTAGGTAAGAAAACTGGCTGGTTTCTATGGAACAGTCATTCTCTCTCTCAGACCAACCCACCTCATAGGATCATTGTGGGGAAAATAAGAGAGAATGAATTATAATGTATATTTGCCGCCTTGAGTTGTTTATAAAAAAAAATGATGGGAAATAAACAAACAAGAAAAGAAACAAATAATTCAGTAATTAAAATTAGTTGGATTTGGACTGACCTGAGCATTTTATATTTGAAGAAAAGGACAAAGTATTTCCTCCTTGCATCGGACAACCTGGTCACAATTTATCTGGAGGACACATTTTCTGGCTAACTACAGATGTTCTTTCCCCCAGTGCCCCTTCAGGTATGTTGTTTTCTGACTTTACAGATTTCTTCTTAGTTTCATATCCAACAGGAATACAAAGGTTCGTCATCTCTGAGATATATTTTCAGCTGTTCCAGCTTTGGAATGCGTATCTCTTGGAGGCAAGCTGGAGGCTATTTTTATCATCCTTTCAGCTCCTGGAGGAGAACTTACCTCTTTACTTTTGCACTTTCCCTCCTGACCATGTCTTATGTCCCTCAAGGGCCTCACTGTCATTGCCATGTGTTCATTATAGTCCACTTTTGAACCAAAAATGCTTTTTCAAAAGGCAACTGGACTTTCTTTGTTTTTTTTTCTCTTGAAGACGTTTCACTTCTCATCCAAGAAGCACCTTCGGTTCTGAAGATTATTATTCAGTAAAACTGAAGATGTTTCTTGGATAAGAAGCGAAATGCATTCCAGAGCAAAAGACAAAGAAAGTCCATTTGCCTTTTGAAAAAGCACTTTTGGGACAACCATGACCTGGGTGACTGACAATCTCTATAGACATTGCACCTTTGAATGTTCTACTTCAAATTCACTTATCTTTCTTTTCACTTGCTTTGATTGCTTTGTCTCGATTCCGCAGATTATATTCCCACCACTAATACCTCTGGATAGTGAGTTGCTGTCAATGTTTTAATCAGAATGCTTCTTGTTATTTGTAACTTCTAAGCACACTTTATAATAGTTTAGATTGATCAATTTTGAAACTATGGATAGGCTCTTATCAGTTATTTAATGTTAGAGGCCCACTGATGTGTGATACATTTTCTTTTATAATAGTATATATATTTAGTTACTATAGGAGAGAAGGGAGAGAAAACTGACTTTTCCCACATATTCAGCACTTATTGCAAAGGTATGTTATCTAGCCATCTTCCCTTGACATTTCTAAATAGCATAAATAGCTACACTACTAATTATTTTTGTAGATATGTCTAATTGATGTAAACTGTGTTTCATATCTAAATGCCTTTAAAATATGCTTATTATCTTTACTTGTTTATTTTATTCAGTTAATATCCACCCATTTAAGTTGTGGGCACTTCACAGCATTAAAAACAATACACATACAGAGAGAGAGGCCTCAGACATGAACACAGAACCAGGCCATCAAAGCTTTAGGTAAGGTCAAACTGTGAAAGGGACCTTGTAGTCCTACTGGATGATCACTTGACTATGAGCCAGCAGTATACAGCAGCAGCCAAAAAAGCTAATGCAATCCTGGGTTGTATAAAGAGAGGAGTAGAATCAAGATCACGTGAAGTATTAGTACTGCTTTATAAAACCCTAGTGAGACCACACCTGCAATACTGCAACCAATTTTGGTCACCATACTACAAAAAAGATGTTGAGACCTTGGGAAAAGTTCAGAGAAGAGCAACTAAGATGATCAAAGGCCTGGAGACTAAAACATATGAAGAACGGCTGCAGGACTTGGGTTTGGTTAGTCTAAAGAAAAGAAGAAATGGGGGTGACATGATAGAAGTATTACAGTATTTGAGGGGCTACCACAAAGAAGAGGGGGGTCAATTTATTCACCAAAGCCCCAGAGGGCAGGACAAGAAACAATGGTTGGAAACTGATCAAAGAGAGAAACAACCTGGAATTAAGGAGAAATTTCCTAACAGTGAGGACAATCAACCAGTGGAACAGCTTGCCTTCAGAAATCGTGGGCACTCCATCACTGGAGATTTTCAAGAAGAGGCTAGACAGTCGCTTGTCTGAGATGATATAGGTTCTCCTGCTTGAGTAGGAGGCTGGACTAGAAGACCTCCAAGGTCCCTTCCAGCTCTATTCTATTCTATTCTATTCTAATCTCAGGAAGCATGATGTTCCAGAGGGTGGGCATTACAGCACAAAAGACTCACTGTCTAAGTCTCTGCCATAGACAGGTAGAGACAATGTAGGGTATTAAATTGACTATCTCATCTTTTTGAACTGTACCCAGAAGCAAACTGGTAACTAACAAAGCTCGCAGATGCCATATGTCACATGTGCTGAACCACCAGTGACATTAATTGCCCATGCCACATCATTCTGCACTAGCTGAAGCTTCTAAATGATCTTCAAGGGCAGATCACATAGAGTGTTTTCCAGAAGCACAAGTGGGAGGTCATGAGGATATGAATGATCATGATGATGGTACCCTGGTCTAGAAAGAGGCACAACTGACATGCAACACAAAGCTGTGCAAAGAATCTCCTAGCATGACTGCCACTTGTGGTATGAGAACTATTTTATTTTTAAGAGGTCACTTAGTTTTGTTTGGAAACTCCATCCCTTATCCCTTGTCATCTTTCAACATAGCTGTTTTTTTTTAAAAAAAACCCAACTTTGTTAGATGTTCTCCTCTCAGGAATCAAATGTCATAGGTAAGTTGAGCCTGAGTTAGTTATGCTTCAGGAATAAGAAGGAACACCAAATTGAAGATTCATTTTCTCACTGCATCAGTTTGCCAAAAAATGAACCCTCTTTCGGTTCCATTTTTCTGGGAGAATTTCATGTAACTTCAGGGCAACAGAAAACATGAGAAACATGTAGTTATTAATTTCTAGCATATCTTGTTGGACATATACTTGAAAGATTATAGAAATATTAATCAACAGATTAATGCAACAGAGAGCTGCATTTTTCTATCATCATATCATAATATTGTGGGGTTACAGAACAATTAACTTACATTGACTGTTTTATTCAGTATAACCTATCACTTCTAAATGCCAAAAAACCCATACAAAGCTATTTTGTTCTCTATTTTACTCTGAGTTTAATTACCTGGATGAGTAAGGAGAGAGCTGTCATAAGTATGGCTCTCTGCAGATGGCTTTGCATAATGTCTTTTAATATGTATTATAGCTTTCAATTTTTCTTCATATAGGGATTTTAAACTTCATTTATAATATTCCACAATGTGATCTATACTCTACTAGGGATTTTATGTTCCTTGAAATCAATGGAAATGAAAGCCTAAATGTATAAGATTAACAGCTTTTATCGTTCCAAATATTTGTGTACCTGTGTTTGAATATACTTTGAGCAATTTTAATCCGCATCATTAAGACATGCACATTTAGAACATATTTCCAAATACAATAATACAGGGTAACAATGGTACTATATGAGTAGTTCAATTTCTTGTTTCTGAGCCTCAGAAGCACCTGGTTGGCCAATAATAATTTAGGACCAAGAGAAAGCTTATCCTAATCCACAGAGTTATTAATATGTTCTTATATAGATCAAATTTATCTTTGACTTTCTACATCTATTGGACAGAAGAAAGCACAGTTTTCCTAATTTGGTTAATCCTGTGGGTTTGCACTTCCCATTTGAAATGATTACGGACGTTAGTTTCCAAAAACCTAGTTTTCTTCCTTGGGGGAAAAAAAGAGAAAGAGAAAGAGTGGGAGTGCCAGAGACGGAGAAGGATGGGATGGAGATAGAGAGAGAGGATTACTTAAAACCATTCCAAAAATCTTTGTACCAGAAGACTGGTCTTTTCCTGGAATTCTAGGAGTTGAAGTCCTCAAGTCTTAAAGTTGCCAAGGGTGGAGAACCCTGCTCTAAAGCACCATCTTTCAGCCACAACAGGTTTATGGTTCAGTTTGACGTGTACGGACTTCAACTCCCAGAATTCCACCCATTGAAGTCCATGCATGCTTAAGGTGCCACGATTGAGAAACCCTGTTCTATAGGGAAGAGATTGAAGTACTTAGACTGAGATTTATTGTGAATCTATTCTGGAAACAGACATTATCTTGGGGTGTGTCTGTCTGTAATTGAAATGCAAACAAAATGATGGCTAAAAGAAAAAGAAATGTTGCATTATTGCTAAAGTAGGTGCAATTTGAAGCAGCATATGCATATGAATCAGCCCAATCCATTCCTGGCATTTGGTTGAATTTAGATTATTGATTCAGTCTCAATCAATTCAGAATGTTAAATATATTAAATGCAAAAAACATCTAATTTGATGATTTGATTTGTCTTTCAAATTTAGTTTATAAAGGCAATTTGATTTGGAGATTTAGTCAGACTGATTCCTACTCATTTTAAATCTTAAGGTTCGTACAGCCCAGTTATATTGTTTCAAAGGATCAGCTTTTTCCAGTATATTTATAAACATTGGAGGAAGCTAAGGCCCCTGTTTAGTATTTTTATAAAGGGATTGGAGACTGAAATAAATGGAATAATTGTGCAAATTAAGGAATTTCACTGTTCACTTAGGTAAAAGTGTTAGAATTTTCTATTTCTTCTGACAGAGTTTCCTGTATGGTTTTAGATTGAGGAATATGTATTTCATCTCTGTGGGTGGTTGACTTTATCAGGGATTGGAAACTAAACAGGATCAAGTCTGGTTAGTTCTTAGATGAAAGTCCCACAGGAAACTCCAGATTTGTAGAGTGGATTGGAAAGCTGAAAAATAATATCTCAGAAGAAATATGTGATAAGTATTTCTGCACTATTGATATGTCCATGAAATCATCAGTAATACAGTTTGACCTGAGAGAGACCATCTATTGCTGCTTAGTTTTTGGCTCTGTTTCCAGCTTCAAAATAATGAAAATTATCCAACTTTTGCAGAAATCATAATCAAAGTGAAGTCTATCAAAGTTAATAATTGTGCTAGGCTAGAACCTGATCTGTCCTATCAAAACTCTGGCTATGCTATTGCTCATTATCTAATAACCATGTTGTATTTTTTTTTAAAAAAAAGAAAATACAAAATAATTTGCTAGATTGGATTGAAAAAAACACTGGCAATATTCCAATGAATGAACTCAATTTGGTCTTTGTCAACTAACAGTACTGCATTAAAGCCTAACTCTGCAATGCTATTATTCTATCAGTGATAGAGTCATGGTTCCAATAGATAGAGCCAAGTAAATTAGAACTCTGAGGCTAGAAGTTTCCTGAAAGAACTTGTTTATGGGATACAAAATATTGGCATGGTCAAAAGTGCCACAGATTTTTTTAGACTAGCAAAGGTACTCCTCACCTCCTCCCATTCAGGTGGCAACCTAGAACAGTGATGGCGAACCTTTTAGAGACTGAGTGCCCAAACTGCAATCCAAAACCCACTTATGTATCATCAGGTGCTAGGTGGGCATGGCCCATTGGGTGGGTGTGGCCCATTGGGTGGGCGTGGCTGCGGTGGTAATGGCAGACTGGGTGGGACTAAAAAGTTCAATCAATCAATTCCAACTTTGTGACAACTTTTTTTCCAGCGATAAGTTGAAATTGATTGATTGATTGAACCTTTTTTTTTGCACATGGCGGTGGAGGCCTAAAGTAAAAAGGTTTTATAAAACCCATCTGAAGGCCTAGGACTGAGGTGATGGTGTGTGTGCCCACAGAGAGGGCTCTGCATGCCACCTGTGGCACGTGTGCCATAGTTTTGCCACCACGGACCTAGAACAAGCAAGATGGCTGCAGCCAGGTTTGTTGTAGAGTTGACAGATAGGATATTTTGCTTCTATTAACAGAAATCTGACAATGAAGGTAGTGAAGTGGTGAATAACTTCTGCTGTTTAGGATCAGTAGTAAAGGACTCAGCAGCCAAGAATTTTCATGGATTAGCAGTTGATAGAGAAGCAGGAAGGCCTTGGAAAAGATATTCAGGTGTTGTGTTGCATACAAAGGTGAGAATCATATTGAAAATGTATTTCTATGAAAGTGAAAGTTGGATCTTGAAGAAGCAGATAGGAAGGTTATTGATGCTTTTGAACATTGATGTTGGAAAAGACCCTTTAGAATACCATGGATATCCAAGAAAATAAATGAATGGATCCTAGAACAAGGAGCAGGGGATCAAAAAGATAAAATATTTTTGCAGCCTTAAGTCAAAGTCCTTTTCTATGTGTACAACAAAACACAACACTCTGTTTTGAACACCCTGTGGATATCATGTCTGTGGTCATTAGTTAAGAGGACATGATTGACCATCAGCTATGAATCAAATGTGGCATTAATCATTTTTTTAATCTCACATCCATTTTCCTTTCTTATCCACTTGGGTCAAAAGTAACTTCAAACCAGTCACACGTCAAGGACTACCTGTTATCATGTTGTACCTAGTTCTTCCCACAGAAGAATAAATGACCGTTCATGAACTCAGCCTGACATTAGCACTACTAAAGAGCAGAATAAATGTCTGAGTAACGTTTCTGGCTTAGTTGCTTCTTCTGTTATTCCATTTGGAAAATTCAAGGCTGTGTGTGCATATATGTTCAAATAAAAACAACAACTGAAAGGGTCCCTCCTAAATACAATCTGTTATAAAAGATTCTTGTGTAAGAGTACATGAATCTGTACAATTTCCCTTTCCCCCCCTGTTATTTATAAGGTGATATTGGCATAAGAAACCATATGATAGGCTAAATGAGCAAAGAGCTTCTTCTCTGCTGAAAAATGCTAAAAGCTGCATGAAAAACCCCTTGTGCACAATAATGTAAGTGGGCTCGCTTTAGTGAGAAAGATCTTTAAGTCAATCTTTTCAGTGAATTTGTGCAAGTGAGCCTGTAAAAGGTGGGCATTTACTGATAAAAGCACTTTAGTTGTTGGTGGGAAGAATACCATCTCTTCAAACTCACTGCAGCATGGCATTTTAAACATGATTTTATTAGGCTAATCTAACTAACAAAAGCAAAGAATAAATGCAGGCATTGGTATGAATGGAATAATGTCACTTCATTAATCTAATAATAGTAAACAAGGTAGAGAAATATCATACAGTGTGGCTTCTGGGATTATTTCCAGCCTCTTCGTAATACGTGGAGTTCTTATTTAGCAGCCACAGCTGGGACTGACAATTTGGCATTAACTGAAGGGTTTGCTAAGTGAAACCACAACTGTGCTTATGATCTGACTTCAGAATTCCTTTGCTTTATTGATCTGTAAAGGTCATAAATGCAGGGATTAGTCATAAAGTGACTTTTCCCTCGCCTTCAGAACTGAGAAGACTTTCTAAATGAGGTATCCACTAAATGAGGCTACCTGTAGCAAATACTCTGGGTCATGTGATTTGGAAGAGGGTGTGGACTCAAAATCCAGCCGTCAACTGCAATTCAAGCTATTTTTTCTCTCTAGTTCCTGGCCTAATTCACCACATTTTCCAATTCAAACTTTCTTTTCCCAGCCTCTCTCAAACGCCAAATTTAATATTACTCTGTTCAGTTTTAGAACCAGTTGGCCCAGTGGTTAAGGCACCAGACTACAAAGCAGGAGACCATGAGTTCTAGTCCTGCCTTAAGCATGAAAACTAGTGGGATGGTATTGGGCCAGTCACTTCTCTCAGTCCAAGCTACCTGACAGGTTTTAATTGTGAGGGAAAAAGGAGGAGGAAAAAAATATTAGATATGCCTTTGGCGTCTTTAGAAAAATAATAAAGGTGAGATATAAATAACATAAATAATCATACATTTTCAGAGAATTATTGTGCTGACAGGCAACCAGTCCCATTTGCTTTATATCAAGGGTCCCCAACCCCTGGTCTGTGGACTGGCACCAGGCTGTGGCATGCCAGTAACTGGGCCATGCAGACAAGTGAAGCCCAATCCGCAGGAAACCATGCCCCCTCTGCTCCATGGAAAAACCTTTCTCCACTGGGTCCCTGCTGCCCCAAACTTGTGGGCCCCTGCTTTATATCACTTATCTCCAAGTGCCATTCAATCTGAAAGTACAAAAAGGAATGAAAGATGAGAAAAAAATAATAATCTGGAAATAGTATTTTTTTTAAAAAAAAAACATGTACCATTTCTAGCACTTGAAGAATCTGTATATGTTGATGAGACACAAGCTGTGTGCAGAGCTCTCGTTTCCAAAGGGGAACCAGTAATCTGGAACACATAGGAACCAATAATCTGGAACACATCCTAGCACTCAGGAATATTGTAAGCAAATGCTCCTTTCATTCCACGTTCAGCTCAGAAAGGGTATCCATGCAAGCTCAGAAAAGACACAGCTGCTTTAATGTTCTCCTGAAATTTGTGATTCCCAGAAATCACAGCTTGCCCTATGACTGTCCTTACAGTCCCAGCAAGAAGAACACAACAGAGAACAAATTTGCAGACGTTCTGTCCTTTCACTGGAAAGGAATCCACTGATGCTTTCTTCAAGGAAATAATCAACAGACTGCAGAACAAGAGAAGGCAGCAAGCTCTACTGCCTGCCCCTCAATTACAATATTAAATTAAGTGTTAAAAAGGCATTAGCAGCATGGTTTTCTGCAAAAACCATCCTTGCATCCAGCCTGAATTAGCATATAGATGAGCAGAAAGTTTCTGAGGAAATGCAGCCCATATGAGTTTTAACAGTTCTTGTCTGGGAAGGTGGTGCTGTCAACAGAACCAGTGCATGCATCATATTTTGTATCCTTCAGTGCCTGAGGGAAGCATCCATGAGGGATTAAGCAATTAACAGCAAAGGAAGGACTAAGTCACACCATCATTTCAATTATCTGAGGAGGAAAAGAAAAGGGACACATGTAAATAATGACAGCTAGTGAGGTTGAAAGACATCACGTGTTTTCCGCATAATTAGTGAATGGGAAGAAATGGAGGAGGTAGTCACTGTAGGATGTTTGAACATCCTTATTGGAGGGAATTTATGTATTTATTCACATGATGGGTATATGGCCTTTAAATTAAGAAGGTCTAACCCTCCAAGAGGCCTTTGAACTATGGTGTTGGAGAAGACTCCTGCGAATCCCTTGGACTGCAAGGCGATCAAAACGGTCAGTCCTAGAGGAGATCAACCCTGACTGCTCTCTAGAAGGCCAGATCCTGAAGCTAAAACCCAAATACTTTGGCCACCTAATGAGAAGGAAGGACTCACTGGAGAAGAGCCTAATGCTGGGAAAGGTTGAGGGCAAGAGAAGAAGGGGACGACAGAGAATGAGGTGGCTGGATGGAGTCACTGAAGCAGGAGGCGTGAGCTTAAATGGACTCCAGAAGATGGTAGAGGGCAGAAAGGCCTGGAGGAACGTTGTCCATAGGGTTGCCATGGGTCGGACATGACTTCGCAGCTAACAACAACAACAACCCTCCAAGAGAAAATGAGATAAATAGGGAGAGAAAGCTACAAGAAGAGGGGTACAAGAAGTAAGGGATGGAAGCTTGTCAAAGAGAGATTCCACCTAGAATTGAGAAGAAATTTTCAGTCAGTCAGTGGAACAACTTTCCTCAAGTAGTTGTGAGTGCTCCATCACTGGAGGTTTTGAAGGAAAGATTGGCAATCATTTGTCCAGATAGTATAGGGTCTCCTGCTTGAATAGGAGGTTAGACTAGAAGAGCTACAAAGTGCATTCCAACTCTTATTCTGTGTGTGTGTGTGAGCGAGAAAAAAGTCTTTGCGCTGACTCCTTATAAAGCCCTTAATCTTTTATTATCTTTCAATTAAGAGGCGCAGTGGCTCAGTGGCTTAATGATGCTGAGGATGGTATCTGCTTCAGCAGTTCAAATCCTAGCAGTGCGTGTCGGGGTGAGCTGCTGTCATTCTCCTCAGCTTCTGTACATCTAACAGTTTGAAAGCATGTTCTTCTATGCAAGTAGATAAATAGGTACCACTTCAACAGGTAAACGAGTTGGTGCTGGCAGTAAGATTCCTGCCAGCTCTGAACCTTCCTGGCTGCAGTCCCCATTTGTGAGGCAGCTCTGGGAAGGGAAAGGGCCTTGGATGATGTTGCAGAAAGAGCTGCTCATCTTTCTTTCCTCCTGTGGTGCCCCCTGGGAAATACACAAGCATTTCCAGCAACAGAGCTTGTAAGTTGGCAACCAAACTATTACTCTGCAATAGCATGATGGTCTCCTGGCTAGTATAACAATGCCATAAGCTAACAGTAATAATAATCCTTCAACTGAAATCCCACAAAGGTTTCATCCTCCTCTAGTTGCATGGCACCTTCACCTTTGAGTCGTATAAGGGATGTTTTATTCCCCAAACTTACACATGAGAAATACAAGGCTGGATTGGGATAAACACTAAAATGTGATTTGGTTATTTTGATTGCTGGTTTTATTTTATAAAACTGTTTTTGTTGGGTTGTTGTTGTTGTTGTTTTGCAGTGAGCTGTCAAGAGTCTGTGTAGAATTGTGACAGGGTAAAAAAGTGGTACATAGTTATTTCCCATGTATTTATTATTTTTTCTCATATTAAGAATTTTAATTCCATGCTAACTATTGGAGTAGGTCCTTATACTCTAAACCACTGGTTCTCAACCTTTTCTTCACCACGGACCCCCTTTAAATACCTTTTGTGGGCATGGACCATGGCCATAGACCTCCAAAATTTAACTCAAGATTTGAATCATAACATTTTTTCAAGCCTTTGCAGGCCCCCTGTGATGACATCACAGCCCCCAGGGGTTCATGGACAACAGGTTGAGAACCACTGCTCTAGATTCAAGGATTTGGGGTGCACAGATTCAACAGACCCACTTTGTCAAATGCATTTTCCCACGGTATGTGTGAGAATTACTCACATTTAATGGACCCATTTCTAGACTCCTTACACAATTGTGTTTAAATTGCATGCATACATACATGTGTGTTTGCATACAATTCATGCTGAAATATGACTAAACAAATAGTACAGGTAGTCCTTGACTTACTACCATTCATTTAGTGACTATTCAAAGTTACAACAGCAAATGTAATCACATTTGCCTATTACCGCTTCTAATAGTTGAAATGAAAAAGAAGCTGCTTACTAGTTTCAGCCATTTGACTAGAGAAGTCACACACACACACACACACACACACACACATTAAAGAGGAAATCTAATTGAAAATTAGGTCTTATCCAACCTCCCCAAAATTGATAAGAAGCAAACTCATTTTAAATACTTCCTTCCTTAGAGACAGTGGCAGCTTATTAAGATTCCTGGAAAGTTATAATTCTTCTCCATTGCAATTATAATTGCATGCATCCAAATCCTATTATTGAAATACGAGGCTAAATCAATCTTTTGATCAATTAAATTCCCCCAAGATTGGTGTAAATAAACTCACCCGCCCACACACTCACAGCCATGTAACACACAAAAGATGTTTCAAAGCTGGCACTAATTTAATGGAAATTAAAACCAAAGGCTTTACTTACTGGCTTCAGGCAGTGCCCAGGGCAAACACTGCTGTGCTTAATCTTCTGAGTTGTTGAAACAGGGCATGAAATTTTACAACACTACATTGGCTGAAAGTCATGGGAAGCCAGATCTTGTTTAAAAGAAAAAAATCAAGATATGTTGCCAGCTCCACTATATAGACCAGAGAATCAACTCAAGACCAGACAGGTCAAAGCTACTTTTACTGAATTTGGCTATAATAACAGGACCTTGCAAGCCTGATTGTGTTATGTCTCCTGTTTCTCCCTCTTATACTTCTGTGAATTAGGGAGGCATCTGCCTAAATCACTTCCCAATATTATCTTGCTGTTTTGGACTTTAAAAATGTTTCTGCCCCTTTCCCCTAGGCCAGGGGTAGACAACCTTGGCTCTTTTATGACTCGTGGACTTCAACTCCCAGAATTCCTGAGCTGGCTCAGGAATTCTGGGAGTTGAAGTCCATGAGTCATAAAAGAGCCAAGGTTGTCTACCCCTGCCCTAGGCAACAGATCTTGCATGACTTTGTCAAGGTCATCTCTATCTTATTCCCTAGACCAGAGTCTTTAAATCCTAGCAAATAGAGGTGCAATTCCCCATGCTGCCTGGGGAATTCTGGAAGTTGAAGTCCACACATTTTAAAGTGGTTTCTCAAGATTGAGAAACACTGCCCTGAATACAAAAAGGACAGAGGACAAAGAGACAGGGGGACTTGGAATATTTGGTAGGCAGGAAGAGGGCAAATGTAGACCCTAGATTATATCTAATAGTTATGCATATAGTTGCTTTAGTTTGGCAAGATTAATGTCCAAACAATCAAGAACGACATGTGGAATTACTTCTGAGAACAGGTAGTCCTCAACTTGAAACCTGTCACTTAATGACTAGTCAAAGTTATGGCAGATCCCCGAAAAATACTTACAACCTGGTTCCAAAATTAGAGTCACTGAAGCTCCCCCACAGTCATTTGCTCTTATGAGCAACTGCAAGGATGCTGCATTGCCCCCCATCTCTCACCCACCCACTCACCCCCATTGGGTAGACTCCATTATTTAATGAGCATAGTCCACTGTGGTCATGAATCAAGGACTACCTGTAGTTTTTTTTTATTGAAGTTTGCCTACAGGTGGAATCTTGTCAGACTACAACAACTATCTCCATAACTGTTAGATATACCGCCTTTGCCCTCTTCCTGCCTACCAGATATCCAAATTCCACCATCTTTTTGTACTATGGGAAAAAGCCTCTTGCTCCTCCAAAGCACCTGAGGGTAGTGGAAGAAGCAATGGATCAAAACTAATCAAGCAGAGAAGCAACCTAGAACTAAGAAGAGATTTCCTGACAGTTAGAACAATTAATCAGTGGAACAACCTGCCTCCAGAAGTTGTCAATGCTGCAACACTGGAAGTTTTTAAGAAATAATAAGGCGAGCTTGCCCTCATAAGGGGCATGTTTCATTACCTGCAGCTCTACTATAGGGAGAGACCCAAATAATGGAAATGTATAAAAAAGGTAACTGCCACTTCCTTTAAAAGCGCGGAAGAAATCAATGAGAAATGGAGTTAATTCACTTTTTTTGCTTAGCTTCACCTCGTTGTGCAAATCGCAGCACAACTTCTGATGGCAAGCTGTTCGAAGTTGTGGGTGCTTCATATTTGGAGGTTTTTTTAGAAAAGACTGGACAGTCACTTATCTGAAATTGTGTAGGTTTTCCTGCTTGTGCAGAAGGGGGTTGGACTAGAAGACCTCTAAGGTTCCTTCCAACTCTGTTATTCTATGCTATGCTATGCTATGCTATGCTATGCTATGCTATGCTATGCTATGCTATGCTATGCTATGCTATGCTAAAGTTGCTATGCTATATTATTCCTGCAACTCTAAATTACATTGCACCACAGTAAGGAGGGACAAGATATTGATGCATCCCCTTTAACTATCCTGTCACTAAATAAATATATAAACTCTTCACTCTCCCAAACACTCATTTTAATCTCTCCTATATTTTTTTTTAAAAAAATGTCAATCTACAAGCCCTGTTTCGGGTGGGGAGGAATTACATGCTGTTCTTGCAGTCGCCTGTAGCCTTTAATTGGTTCTGTGAGGCTAAGTGAAGCCAAAAGCCATTTTCCAAGTAGATCAACCTAGTCAAGCTGTGTACCAGCAATTAGCAAACTAAAGGTCTTTTATCACTATAGTTGCCACCATATTTCTTTTGTGATTCACAAAGGGCCTATAGTAATAGCCAGAGACTGATTGATGACACAAACATCTCTCTTCAGGAGTGGCCAAAAATACCTTCTTTCCAAATCCTAAGCCAAAGAAAGAGTTTGAAATTAACACTTTTGTTTGTATTTAATTGCTAGATGTTTCTCCTCTGTGCAGGGAAACAAAGAGACATTTGACCCTGGAACCACAGCCGTCAAAATGAAATTGCTTTTGAATAACAGAAAGAGAGCTCATTTAACTGTATGAAATATTTCCTTGGCAATGTTAGCTTGTTTTTCTGACTTGGCCCTCTTGTCTTTGACATTCTCACAGCAGGCAAAAATTCAACAGGTCCACCTCTTTGGCATGGGGATCCCTAGATGGAAAATGCTGTACTGAAATTCTACCCAGCATTACATGTAGTCTTCTAAAACAACTAAAATGGCTCTTCTAGTTTTATTTTACTTAATTACTTTCTTTTCTTTTTATTCTTTCCTTCCCGTTCAAAAGAAATGATTTAGAAAACAATTGGAAAAAAATAGTGAATAATTTCTCCTCAACCTCTTTTTTAAAGGCCTTGGTTAACAGAGCACTGCCATGTATCTACTTTAATTTTCATCACTGCATTCATTAATGATACCCTCATTACCGATCACAATTCCAGGATCGATAAATTTCAGTAAAATACAGCTCAATAGTGAGAATTCTCTAGTGAAATTTCCGTGGCATTCTATTTATTAGGAGTCAGGTGGCTACCCTTGCACTTATTTATTTACAAACTAGGGTGATGGTATGCATGAACTTCTTGTGTTATCATTTCTCCAATGACCTACAACTGTATTCTCACACTTCTGTGATATCCCAAGGGAACACAATGAAGGAACGTTTCCAATAGTGTGGGCTTTTTCCCCCCATTTATCAAGTCCAATCCTTGAGAAATTGAGTGTTTCCTTCCTCTGAAGAAATTCAGAGATTATCTACCTAAAGATTTAGTCAAGAAATTAAAAAGGCTATTGCAACCAAGTTTTATTACTGATGTTTGCTTTCCTTTTCTGAAACATTTTATTATATATGCAATCTATGTATATCTAAAATATACTGCATATACTGAGAAAGAGCATGCCAGTTGGGTGTTGTGATTAAGGCATAAGCCTAGAAACAAGGAGACAGTAAGTCCTAGTTACACCTTAAGTACAAAACCAACTTTGTTTTTGTTTTTGTTTTTTCCCAAAAAAGTTTTTATTGATTTTTTTAATGCAATTCAAAAGCACTTATTCAACAAACGTGACTTCTGAGTTTATCATTCACTAATACAAATTGAATTCCTAATCCCTTATTCTTTTCTCCAGCCATTGATAAAATAAGTCCCAAGTATGAAAATATTCTGTTTCTTCTTTTTCTTTCAACCTCAGAGTAAGTCTGTCCATTTCCACACAATCTAGTATTTGTTTTTAATTATTTCTTCCTCTGGTGGTATTTCTTCATTTTTCCAATATTGTGCAAATATGATTCTTGCTGCTTTGGGTGATCTTGGCTTTCTCTCACCATTAGGTGAAGAAGGTAATACTGGGGGGGGGGGGAAGCTACCAAGAAAAATATAGGGATATGACCTGGCAGTCTCTGAGAAGCAGACATGACTGAATGGAAGAAAAAGGGTATTTTGCTAAGGCTTTAAGTTTTGTATTGTTTTGAAAATTATCATTCTATTGATTTCATTTTTATATTTTTACTTGCACATTTGGTGACATGATACTGAGGGTTTCAGCTACTCAAGATCTACTGAGCTGTGGTGGCACAGTGATTAGAATGGAGTATTGCAAGCTAATTCTGCCCACTGCCAGGAGTTTGATCCTGACCAGCTCAAGGTTGATTTAAACTTCCATCCTTCCAAGGTTGGTAAAATGAAGACCCAGATTTTTGGGAGCAGTATGCTGATTTTGTAAATAGCTTAGAGAGTCTGTAAAGCATTAAGAAGCAGTATAGAAGTCTAAGTACTATTGCTATTGTTAGACTTCTCCTTTTTTCTTTTCTTTCTCCCTGACTTTTTTTTGTTGTTAATTGAAATGTATGGTGCTGTCGCTCTTATCATTATGAGGTTATTAAAATTATTATAAATATTTTTAGCAGAACTTTGAAACTGCTTCCTGTCTCTAATATGTTATTTACATTATCTCTCTATGTGTTAGGATCTCTCTCTCTCCATCCCTCCCTCCCTCCCTTTGCTACCCCCACACCTTTTCAATGATGCCCTTTGTCCAAATCCTTATTCTTTATCCAGGAATATTTATTTATTAGAATATTAATGTCCTTATATAATAGCTTCCAGCATCAATAAAAACATAAAAATACAAGAGAACAAAGGAACAGAGAACCTCTACAGTAGTTATACGAATATACATGATCATAAAAGGTATCTTAATTAGAAAAGGCAATAGAATTATATATTGAAAAGATAAATATGAGGCTTCTTCAAGGTGCTCTCTTGCTGACTTTGCAGGGTGAACCTAGTCGTAGTTTCCTTGGCAGCGATAAAGTAAGCTGTCCTTGGTTTCTTCCAGAATGTCTTTCCAACTTCCCAGTTTAACTTACAGCTTTGCCATTTTGTGATGGCCTCCTATGAAAGAACTAATGGTACTTGATCCTGCTCGTCTGTTTTAATATAGGTTAAGAAATGATTTACTATGTTCATGGATGGTTATTTAGTACTATTATACCATCAATATTCATGTCCTTTACAAAATAACATGGTAGTAATTTAGATCAGGAAAATGCCATACAGAAAGCTCAAGGACTCTTTTCACCATCCCTCCTTGGTCTTATTTCACACACAGAGCTACTTTGCAGTTTTGCTTTCTTGAAGCTGCAGGATAACTGTTCACCCAGGATGTCTGTCTGTTTGTCTGTCTCTTTGTTGATCAACAGTGCATAGGAAAAGCTGGCTCAAAGCAAGCAATACTAGAAAAGGAGGGTTTATTTATTTTATTTATTTAATTAGTTTCCTATACCGCCCTATTCCCAAAGGACTCAGGGCGGTTTACAGGGCAGCATATAAAAGATAATATAAAAAGATAATATAAAATTAAAATGAATTAAATTAATTAAAGCCCAACAATTAAAACAATATTAAAAAGCCTTCAGTCCAGACCTGATAGATCAAAAAGCCAGGTTTTCAGGTCCCGGCGAAATGAACGCAGATCGGGGGCTGTCCGGAGCTCCACAGGTAAATGATTCCAAAGGGCAGGTGCGCCCACAGAAAATGCCCTCCCTCTGGGGATCACCCGCCGGCACTCCCTAACCAGTGGCACCCTAAGGAGGCCCTCTCTATGGGAGCGCACAGGACGATGGGAAGTTGATGCTGGCAGCAGGTGCTCCCTAAGATAATCTGGACCCATGCCATGTAGGGCTTTATAGGTCATCACCAGGGTTGGGTTGGGTTGGGCTCCAGACCGAAAAAGATGGAATATATGAACATTGCTATCATCATCATCGTCGTCGTCATCATCATCGTCATCATCATCACATACCCAAGCCATGCAGATGTTCTGCTGGCAATAGGATACAATACTTCAAGATTTTTAAAAGAGGATTGATTGATTGATTGATTGATTGATTGATGACAATGACAATGATGATGATAGCAATGTTCCTATATTGCCTCTTCTTTTCAGTCTGGAGTCCAACCTTAGAATTTCATTATTATTTTTTCCTATGAAATTCTAGGGTTGGGCTCCTAGACTGAAAAGAAGATGGAATATAGGAACATTATCATCATCATCATAATTGTCACAATCATCATCAACATCTATCATCTTTTTAAAATCTTGAAGTATTGTATCCTATTTCCAGCAGAACATCTGGGTGGGTTGTGTATGTGGAAGTATTCTGTTTTTAGGTCTGCTAATTAGAGCAAGATGAGATTTGTGCTTTCAAACTGAGGTCACAGGCAATTAGGTCAGCATGTGGTAACTATGCCATGGTGACAAACAGCTCTCCAAGGAGTTTTTCATAGTTCCTCCAAGCTGGCAGTTCACAGGCATCACAGTCTTCCCAGACTGATGAAGTTCTTCTCAAGATTGCAGCTGCTAATGAAGCTTGACTAGAAAGCTAAGTACCTAGTGAGGATAGATAAACATACCCATGAATGATACCTTGTAGTCACGGGAAGCTGTCAGCTTCTTATAACTTTCAACGAGTTCAGATATTCAGTGATGATTCCATGTCAGTAGTTTTCATAGACATCACTGCAAAATATTCAAAGAGGTAAAGGAAAATATTGTCCACACTAAGTTCTACTTGCTCTTCGCCTCAGGAGATTTGGGGAAAGAAATAACAGAGTTTAAGCAGAGCTCAGAAAAATCCCACTTTAATTTTTAGTCCTTGTATATTCAGGAGGAAAAGATTAGAGTGTTCTGACTTTTCGATTTGGGTATTGTAATGTAACATGGAATTTTCTCCCTCTCAGCCCTCTTATACCCTGTTCCATCAAGGGATGTCAGTTGAAATCAACTCATTTTGTGCAACTCCAGCAATGATGCAAAACGGGCAAAAAAAATAAATCTCAACTTTGAAACATCTTTAAATGTAGCTGGTTCTACTTGACAATCTCTAGATGCATATTCCACCTAACAAAAAAAATATTGATATTGGAATTTTCCTCATCAAAACAGTGATGGGTTTTGGAGCACTCCAAGTCTGCCCCCAGTTGGAAGAAAATTGCACACCCATGCCGAGGAAGATGTACAGTTACTTTGGGAGAGTGCTAAAGTTGATAAAAACAAGGTGTAAAATATCTCAGTCCTTACAGGTGGAGATACTGTAAAGTCAGCTCCCTGTCCCATCTTGTAACAGCCCCTTACCTGCCTGCTGGCCTTAGATTTTACAACTTCTTGCTGGCTTCCACACTGACTTTCTTTCTGCAAGCTGCCCATGATCAAAGTAAATGAAGAAGCTGGCAGGTATTCTTTGGAGGGAGAGGAGAAAAGGAACAGTAAGAAAAAAAGAAAATGAAGGGACAAAGGGAGGGAGAGAAGGAAAAAAAAGGAGGAATATTTCTGATATTCTTTGCCAGCTTCCCACAAGGTAATTCAATGGGGACGCCAGCAGGAAGTCAAAAGTTGCTCCCAGACTCATTGCTTTTTTGCCCACCCATTGACATTTTGTTTCTCTGCATAAGTAAGGAAATATCTCTGAAAAGGTGAAGCAATCACCCATGGGACACAGGTTGTCTGGTGCAGAACTATTTCTATATGAATAGAAATACTGTAAGCTGCACGAGTAACAAAAAATGTAATTTTGATTCATTTATCATCTGAACTAACTCAATAAACCTCCTCTGAAACACTTCAATAATGTTTCATCCAACAAGTTCCTTCCTTTGACTATTAGATGTCTTGGCTTCATTAGCATCTTCTGCATCCAGCCTATTGATTTTTCAGAATGCAATAAAATTATAGCTTCTTTGAAGAGGCTTGAGAGTAAACTGGAGAGCAGGGGATTCTCCTGATACTGTGGCTGTTCTTTCAGGTGTACTTATTTGGTTTTTGCTTATTATATTTTTCATTTTAATGTTGTTTTTGTAAGCTGTTTCCACAGTAGCATATAAGCCATACTAAAATGTTAGATAGAGGATTACCTTCTTGCAAAAATTTATAAAAAGACCACTGTTATGAGGTGGTTTCCAATGATCTTGATGGGGTCTTTCATGCCTCAAAGGGAATTGGTGCATCTCACTGAGATGAAGGGGTGACAGGATCAACCTTGGCAAAGCATTTCATGTTTCCTTGCAGGCTTTATTTTATTTTTTATTTTTTGCACTTAAAAGCCCAAGTAGACTTTGGCCTGACTGCGGCCAGTATTGGCGCAGAGAAACTGGACAGGGGAACAATGCCATGGGACCAAAGCCAAGCATCACACAGAGACCTGCCAAGCCTTAAAGAAGATTGAAAACAGACCATCTTCCTTCAAAACAATTGCCTGTTTCTCAGTAGTGTCCTTACGGGCCTTGTACATGCTTTAGAACTATAGACAAGCATTTTCAGTCATTGAGAACCCCATTTTTTTAAAAAAAAATAAGTAAATGGAGAAGGTCAGAGTAATCAAGGAAATGTTTGTAATCTAAACATATTGGACAAAAAGGGGGTAAAAGCAAGTAAAATTTATGTATTGGCTTTCTCATAGTTATACCATAGTTAAAATTGCCCAGTGACAAAATCACTGCAGGAAAAGATTCAGAAAATAAAGCTAAACCAGCTAACTTCTGACTTTGAAGAATGTTTCCAATTTGGAGAGTTAAAGTAAAGTCACCTTCGAATTAAAGTGAACCTCTAGTAATTCACATGGACATATGTTTGCTTAGTATGGAAATCATTTGCTGCTGTCTTTTTCTAAAATGTTGTTTTGACTTCTGATTTCCAAATAGTGCTTCTTCCAAGTATTAACTGTGTACCAACTTGCTTAGCCTTTTTGATCAGCCAAGTTCAGCAGGGTGTTGCTAATTAATGATCCTGCACTGAGCAGGGTGTTGGATTAGTTGGCTTCTAAGATGCCTTCCAACCCCATTATTCTGGAAAGACAAAAACACAAATGGCTGTCAGGTCTGCCAGAGTTGGTAAAGGAACACAAAGAAAGAGAAAAGGAGAGAGACAGTATTCACATAGAGCACCAATAGCTGTACAGCTTGCTAGGTTTGATTAGTGTTAACCTTGGTTGGTTCTTATTATTTTTGCTCAACATGTTCTGTGAATCCAGAAAATGCAAACGTAATGCAGGAAATGAATTAATTCAGAAGTTGGATTTCATGCAAAATGCAAATGTACTTCGACATTTTGAAAACTCTGACATATCATGATCAGTTTTGAACTCTCTAAAAGTCAAGGATTTCTTAGTGCTGAAAAGTTTGAAAGGAGCCAATTCCCTTTTAAAACAAATGAGCTGACCTTAAAACGTCAGGTTCCTATTACCCCTGATAATTGCTGGCATTAGAAGAAAAAAGTAAATTGGACTACAGCGATTTGGGTGGACACCTGTAAGATTGTGCAAGGCAAACATCTCATTTTGATCCAACAACTGCTGAATTATTTAATGTCTCCCTTCAAAGATTTGCCAGGGTGATTATGCAAAGATAATTGTGCTTGGTAAGCTAACAGGAATAAAAAAAATGCTCTAGGATGAATATTTATATTCAACTGACCAATCTCTAATCTTCTCCATGAACTTTGTTTCATAACTCTGAATCTGCAAGTCAACTTTGTGAACGTGGAATTCTAGAACATTATACAACCCAGTGTATTTCCAGCTTGAAAGAAGAATATTTGAAATTGTGTATGTTTGTGTGATATAAATGCTTGGGTTAATGATTCTTTTGTTGAATTGTTCAGCTAAACCCAATGCTCTTTATTTTGTCCAGCCAGAATGAGAAGGAAAGTCCAAAGTGAGCCAGACAGACATCAGGTGTTGCACACCAGCAAAGCCAAAACCCTAACAGAACCATTTCTAACCAGTCAGCTTGTCCAGGAGAACAGGGTGATATGTGAGCTTATATCCTAGCCTTAACTATATTGAAAAGCACCTAATGAAGAGCTATGGCGGCACAGTGGGTAGAATGCAGTATTGCAGGCTGACTCTGCCAACAGCCAGGAGTTTGATCCTAACCAGCTCAAGGTTGACTAACCCTTCCATCCTTCCAAGGTCAGTAAAATGAGGACCCAGATTTTGGGGAGCAATATATTGACATTTTAAACTGCTCAGGGAATGCTGTAAAGCATTGTGGGGTGGTATCTAAGCCTAAATGCTATTGCTATTGTTTCTAAGGATTATTTTTAATAAGATAATAATTGTGATTCAGGAATCAAAGGGATTTGTAGAGTTCTGTTCAGATAACTTGGCTTTAATTCACTCTGCATTGGATGACAGTGGGATGCTTCTGAACTTGTGTAATCTGAGAAAGTAGATATGGTCTTCAGTAATATGTCAGCTATGTGCTGAATCCATGTTCATCTTTGGACAGGAAGAAGAAGAAGAAGAAGAAGAAGAAGAAGAAGAAGAAGAAGAAGAAGAAGAAGAAGAAGAAGAAGAAGAAGAAGAAGAAGAAGAAGAAGAAGAAGAAGAAGAAGAAGAAGAAGAAGAAGAGGAGGAGGAGGAGGAGGAGGAGGAGGAGGAGGAGGAGGAGGAGGAGGAGGAGGAGGAGGAGTTGTTGTAAGGGACCTTGGAGGTCATCTAGTCCAGGGGTTCCCCAACCCCCAGTCCATAGGCCAGTACTGGGCCGCGGCATGCCAGCAACCAGTGCACACAAACGAGCAAAGCCCCATCTGCAGGATGTAGGCTGCACACAAAACCACGCACCCTCTGGTCCATGGAAAAACCTCTCTCCGCAGAACCTGTCCCTGGTACCAAAAGTTTGGGGACCTCTGATCTAGTCCAACCCCCTGCTCAGGCAGGAAACCCTATACCATTTCAGACAAATGGTTGTCCAGTTTCTTCTTAAAAACTTCCAGTGTTGGAGTATTCACAGCTTCTGGAGGCAAGCCATTCCACTGGTTAATTGTTCTAACTGTCAGGAAATTTCTCCTTAGTTCTAGGTTGCTTCTCTCTTTGGTTAGTTTCCATCTGTTGCTTCTTGTCATGTCTTCAGGTGCTTTGGAGATGCTCAAAGATATTCTGTAGTTTCATTCTCAGAAGTAGTACAAGCCAGCTGATCTGTATGAGCCAACTGCAGTTTTCAACCTTGACTGAATTTGTGGTTTGTTATCAATCTGCAATTTGTTTCAGAGAGCCAAATCCATTAGATGTTAAATCGTACATTTGACTCTGTTCAGGCCCAAGATTTCACTGGAATGCACACATGCAACAACAGAATTCTTTTTTTAAAATAAATCAAAGGCACTCAGTTCATTTGGAACACATCTATTAGATTCTGGAACTCAGTTCACAGGTTCGTTTTCAAAGGGTTGATGCAACCAAACCGCTTTCAGACTTTATTCAGATCAAAGCTTTGCTCAAATTTGTAAAAAGTAGTCCATAGATTAGGAAATGATTACATTTCATTAATCTGATTGTTACCATTTCAACATCAGGGCTTATAAAGCTAAATACCTCTCAGGTATATCTGGAGCACACATCCGCTTCAGGTTATTGAAGTGGTTTCTGCCTAAATCGACTTTTACATTTTCATTTGAAAAGTATACTTGACACTTATATATACATACACACACACACACACACACACACACACACACACACACACATATATATATATATATATATATATATATATATATATATATATATATATATATATATATATGTGTGTGTGTTCCCCCGCACATGCGTGCTAGTCGTTTCCGACTCTAGGGGCCGGTGCTCATCTCCGTTTCAAAGCCGAAGAGCCAGCGCTTGTCCGAGGACGTCTCCGTGGTCATGTGGCCGGCATGACTAGACGCCAAAGGCGCACGGAACGCTGTTACCTTCCCACCGTAGTGGTCCCTATTTTTCTACTTGCATTTTTACGTGCTTTCGAACTGCTAGGTGGGCAGAAGCTGGGACGAGTAACAGGCGCTCACTCTGCTACGCGGCACTGGGGATTCGACCCGCCAAACTGCCGTCCTTCTGATCGACAAGCTCAGCGTCCTAACCCACTGAGCCACCGCGTCCCTCCATATATATATATATATATATTATATATATATATATAGTACTGTATGTATTTTTGGGATAGATAAATGTAGATAAAATTATTTTCCCAAATTCTGAGATCTTTTTGGATTGATTTTTATTGCCCATCATTTTTTTTTCATTTTATAGAGATCTGTTATTTAAGAAACACATCATATATTAATAATATTAACAGTGTAAACTTTACAACCCAGTTTTCTTTCATCAGATTGAATAAAAATTGATGGGAAAAAGTAATCCTAATTCATTTTTCTGAATGAAAAGAAATAAATGAGAAATAAAAATCCTTACAGAGTCAAAAGCCCTTCCCTCACCTTGTCTTTATATAACACTTCTGCACACTCATTTTATTTTCTAACCTGGCCTTTCATAAACAATAGCATTATCTGGGCTCCTATCAGGTGCAAGACTAAACCATGAATAACTTTAGCCAGCAACTTTATTGACTTCTACCTATGTTACAAGAATCTACCTAGACTACTTGCCTTCTCCTGGGAACAGTTGAAGTTTCATGTATCTTGAGGGAGGTCAGACTTAACTTCTCTTGCAGCTGTGCAAGGACACCAAGGTAAGTTCCTGCTTGACCCCTTCTTCCAGCCTGGGCAGCAGTTCCCAACATCTCCTCATATTATTGGAGTTAATAATTCTTTGTATCCCTCTGAGAACAAACTCCCACGTCTGCAAACCAAGAAGATGCCTCGTTGGCCTTTGACATTCAGTTTAAATAGGGATTTTAAAGCAGATAGAGATGCTCATTTAAATCTGGAAGAGTAAAAGATTAACATTTTGAAGAGGGGCATAATAAACTTCCTGATTACAAAAGTTGTTTTGGCCCTCCAGCATTGCTGTAATTTTTATGTGCTCCTGGACTGGCAATGAGAAAGCTTTTGAGAAACATTATTATTGGGCAGTAATTGATCCATTCCTGCATTGAGGATGATTGCTTGAGCCACTGCCTTGCTTTTTTGCAAAGCACAATTTATCTCCCAGTGTAATTCATAACTGTTGCTTTCATTTCATAAGCATCAGCAGATTGCTTAACCTTGAGGTTAGCTTCTGTGGGCTATGTTGATGTCTAATGTATAAATGCAGGATGTTATAATGCAGAGACTGTACTTGCAGCAGACTATCTTCCAGGTTATATTTCTGAAGAGATAAAGCCAAGCGCTCCGAGCAATTTGCAGGACATATTATATTCCTAAAAGGATGGGGCAAATCAGATTCTGATAAATGCAGATCATGTGGCATATCATAGAACATAGAATAACAGACCTGAAAGGGACCTTGGGAGTTTTCCAGTCCAACCCCCTACTCGAGCAGGAGACCCTATACTATTTCAGACAAATAGCTGTCCTGTGTCTATTTGAATGCCTCCTGTGATGGAGCACCCACAACTTCTGAAGACAAGCTGTTTCATTGGTTAATTGTTCTCACCATTAGGGAATTTCTCCAAGATTGCTTCAGAAAATAGTTTGACCCCTTCATCCTTGTAGGAGGCCCTCAAATATTGGAACATTGATATCATATCTCCCCTAGCCCTTCTTTTCACTAGACTAGACATACCCAGTTCCTGCAACTATTCTTCATATGTTTTAGCCTCCAGTAATTTAATCATCCTTATTGACCTTCTCTACACTCTTTACAGCAGACATGTCAAACACAAGGCCCGGGGGCCAGATCCGGCCCGTGAAGTGGTTTTGTGTGGCCCGCGAAGCCATCCTGGAAACAGTGAGGGAACGGCCCCCACTGCCTTGGTCCTGGCCCAGAGACCCTTCTTCTGCCAGAGACCCTCAGATCTGTCCCACTCCTGCCCAGGCCCCCATAGGCACCCTTGATGCGAATGATGTAGAGCTGGCCACGCCCACCCAGTAGGCCATACGCACTCTGGCCATGCCCACCCAGTAGGCCACGCCCACCCAGGCCATACCCACCCAGCCCCCTGAGGGCAACCGCAATGCTGATGCGGCCCTCAATGAAATTGAGTTTGACACGTTTGCTTTACAGTGTCTCAACAAAACATTTTTTTTCATGAATGTAGCCTACCTGCATCTTTGGGTGAACAGAGAGTTTGAGATGGTCAGCCAAATGTCTCTTGAGGAGGGTGATAACTTAGAAAGAATTGGTGACCTCTTTAAAACAGAGGCAGATACACACTTGTGGAAAGTGATACTATTTTGTCTCAAATTATAATCTATTTTTTGGGGAAGCTGATCCTAGGATACCATATCTTCTATATATCTACTGTATATCTATATCTATATAAAATATTTATATAAATAATATATAAACTGAGAGCAAATCTCACTCGCTTCTAGTGCTGAAGATCTTACCCAGCTGGGTAATGAAACATCTCCAAGAAAACAACCAAGCTCAGAGAGTACCAAAGACTCGGCAGTTCAACCCTGAACTACAAGTATTTTTTTTCTATTGGTATAAACAACTCAGTTATTCATGATGTGGTCCATTGTTTTAACTCTTCAGAGCCAACAGCCTACCCTTGCTCCTTCTCCTGGAAAAGACAGATCCTTTGTTGCTGCCATACTTGTATTTTGATTTAGCATTGCTGTTTGTCCAAATAACCTTCAGATGAATGGGGCTTGGATAATTACTGACCTTAAGAAAAAAGTTACTATAGCAAAAATGTACTAGTTTAGTATACCTACTAATTTTAACATAATATCAGAGTTGGAAGGGACCTTGGAGGTCTTCTAGTTCAACCCCCTGCTCAGGCAGGAAACCCTACATCATTTCAGACAAATGGTTGTCCAATCTCTTCTTAAAAACTTCCTGTGTTGGAACATTCACAACTTCTGGAGGCAAGTTGTTCCACTGGTTAATTGTTCTAACTGTCAGGAAATTTCTCCTTAGTTCTAGGTTGCTTCTCTCCTTGATTAGTTTCCATCTATTCCTTCTTGTTCTGCCTTCAGGTGTTTTAGAGAATCACTTGGCTCCCTCTTCTTTGTAGCAACCCTTTAAATATTAGAACAATGCTATCATGTCATCCCTAGACATACCCAATTCCAGCAACCGTTCCTTATATGTTTTAGCCTCCAGTCCCCTAATCATCTTTGTTACTCTTCTCTGCACTCTTTCTAGAGTCTCAATATCTTTTTTACATTGTGGCGACCAAAACTGAATGCAGTATTCCAGGTGCAACCAATACTGCAACCAATTTTGGTCACCATACTACAAAAAAGATGTTGAGACCTTGGAAAAAGTTCAGAGAAGAGCAACTAAGATGATCAAAGGCCTGGAGACTAGAACATATGAAGAATGGCTGCAGGACTTGGGTTTGGCTAGTGACTAGTCTAAAGAAAAGAAGAAATAGGGTTGACATGATAGCAGTATTCTACTATCTGAGGAGCTGCCACCAAGAAGAAGGGGGTCTCGTTATTCATCAAAGCACCAGAGGGCAGGACATGAAACAATGGTTGGAAACTGATCAAAGAGAGAAGCAACCTGGAATTAAGGAGAAACTTCCTAACAGTGAGGACAATTAACTAGTGGAATAGCTTGCCTTCAGAAATCATGGGCACTCCATCACTGGAGGTTTTTAAGAAGAGTCTGGACAGTCACTTGTCTGAGATGGTATAGGTTCTGCTACTTGAGCAGGGGGCTGGGCTAGAAGACCTCCAAGGTTCTATTCTATTCTATTCTATTCTATTCTATTCTATTCTATTCTATTCTATTCTATTCTATTCTATTCTATTCTATTCTATTCTATTCTATTCTATTCTATTCTATTCTATTCTATTCTATTCTATTCTATTCTATCCTATCCTATCCTATCCTATCCTATCCTATCCTATCCTATCCTATTCTATTCTATTCTATTCTATTCTATTCTATTCTATTCTATTCTAAATTCTAAAGTGTAGCCTTTCCGAGGCATTATAAAGTGGTATTAACACTTCACATGATCTTGATTCTATCCCTCTATTAATGCAGTCTAGAAGTGTGTTGGCTGTTTTGGCAGCTGCAGCACATTGCTGGCTCATATTTAAGTGATTGTCCACTAGAACTCCAAGCTCCTTCTCACAGTTGCTACTATTGAGCCAGGTGCCACCTATACTATACCTGTGCATTTGGTTTTTCTTGCCTAAGAAAACCTTACTTTTTCACCATTGAATTTCGTTTTGTTAGATAGCACCCAATGTTCAAGTCAGTCAAGATCCTTCTGTATCTTAAGCCTCTGTTATTCTGAACAGAGAATAATTCTGTTTTTCTACAAATCCATAAATTTATTTATTTATTTATTGAATATATATGCCACCCATTTCCCCGATAAGGTGAGTCTGAGTGATGTACAAAAATAAACAAGATAAATATAAAAACAATTACAAGTTGAAAAGTTGTATAAAAACTAGTGCCAAGGAAATAGATTGTACAGGGATGAGGTCTTGTTATTCTGTCAATCACCTCCATTGGTGGGCTTACCCCAGGCTAACTGGCAAAACCAAGTTTTAATACCCTTCCAAAAGATCAAAAGGATGGGAGCAGTTGTCACCTCCAGTGGTAGAGTGTTCCACAGGACTGGGGCCACAGGGGAAAATATAAAAGGGGAAGATATACATACATACATATACATAAAAATTAAATCCATAAAAGTTTATGCTTCCTTCATCATGGAAGAAATCATGCTTAAAAATGAATGGCAGAAACCCTATTTCAAGTCAAGAAAAAACACAGACTATTCCTTTTATATCCAATTTCTCAGAAACAATCCCCAAAGTGGCTGAAATTTGCACTCAGCGTTGCATCTATTTGATATAATTTTTTCTGTTTATATATATATATATATATTTCTCCAAAAGTAGTCCAGCAGTTCATTTTTCTTGTAAAACTGCTTCAATACTATGTTTTACAGCTTTCATTGATCCTCTTCTGCTATAAGTATTAGCCTTAAATATTTCTTTCATGCAAGTTTTTCAAAGTTTACATCTCTCAGTGGCTGTGCTTATCTGGCCTCAAATACCAATAATACCTTCAGTCTTATGTCTAGGTTAGAAACACATTTCAAGTTCATGCAGTATATATTTCAGAATAACAGGGTTGGAAGGGACCTTGGAGGTCTTCTAGTCCAATCCCTGCTCAGGCAAGAAACCCTATACCATTTTGGACAAATGGCTGTGCAATCTCTTCTTAAAAAATCTCCAGTGTTGGAGCACTCCCAACCTCTGGAGACACGTTCAGCTGACTCAGTAGCAGATTGCATTCAGAGAGGCAGAAAGAGAGAAAAAAAGACAATTTAAAAACAAAGTCAGGTTTCTGGAAAAAGAGTTTTGGTAACCAGTAGTTTTAAAGAAGGAATTAAAGCTTTAAAGAAGGAATAAAGAAGGAATTAATAAAACTATTTTATAGTGCTGATTTTCCATCAACCACACTGAATCTAGTTGCTCCCTTAATACCAAAAGCCTCTAGTTGCACTAGAGTACAGCTCATATCTTGCTTTGGATTATAAGCAACAAAGAAGGCACTACTGTGTGATCAAAAAAGCTGACAGAAGAGAATATTTGTAGCTAGGGGTTGAACTGTGGAGTCCTTGGTACTTTTGTAGCTTGGTTGTTTTCTTGCAGATGTTTCATTACCAAACTAGGGAACATCATCAGTGATAGCACAGAATAGGGTTTGTTCTCTTTATATATTAGTGATTTGCCCTGTTTGTATTGATGGGAGTATTCTTGGTGATTCCTTGATTAGACTGTTGTTTACGGTTTGTCTGAGTTGGTAGTTCCTTGATTGGAATATTGTTTACATCTTGATTGTTGGTCTAGTGTTATTCTTGGTGTTAATCTCAGTTTATCTGGATGCTGATTGCTGGTAAAGACATATTTTGGTCTTTTTGTTTCCTTTTTGGCTTTTTGATTGTCTCCTTTGAATGGTATGTAGATTTTACTTATGAGTACATGTCTGTTGATGGTTGAAGAAGCTTCTTGGATGAGAAGCAAAACGTCTTCAAAGAAACTATGTTCAACCCAGTTGAAACTATGGCTAAGTCTGTCCATAACTTCTGAAATTAAAGGGTTTTTATCATGTCTTCAGATTGTTAGTTGATGGTCATAGTTACACTCTGCTAGTTTTCTGCCTGTTGGTCCTACATAGTGTCTACCTATTGGCACAGCCTAAGATGTCCATCTTTCTCTGTCTTTTGCTTCTCTCTCCTCGAATACTAGTAGTCTTGAAGGCTGGGTGGAGAGGTTTCAAGCCTAGTCTGGATCAGATCCTGCTGAATCTTAAATAGAAATAATGTTTACTACTTCAGTATTGTTACAATTGCCTCATCTCATTCAAGGAAGGCTCTTGAGATTAGGCTGTGAAATCTCAAACAGATGCTGATTTCTGTAAACAGAAAAGAGTAAAAATGGACTTCAGTCATTTCACCTATCCATGCCATGGTGATCTCCACATTTCAGTTTTTGATTAGATTTCCTTTCCAGCATTGATGATGCTACCTAGTTAGGTACTGAAACATCTGCAAGAAAACAACCAACCTCACAGAGCACCAAAGATCCTACAATTGGATTTATTCTAGATTTTTACCTTAAGTCCTCTTCACACTGTATGTTGCCATGTTACTGAACAATCTTCTTCATCTGCTGTAAGTGATGAGTTCCTGGATTTCACAACAGCCTGTCCTATGTTGGCTTCTGAAGCAGGAAGTGTTAGAAAAACTGAAGATGACAGTTTTCCTTCTCTAAGAAGAAAGTGTAAGAATGTTTAACAGGATATTTTAAGTGTCTGAAAGAGTTGTCTGTATAAAATATCTCCACATTTTTTAATTTAATTTCTCATGCTGAATCGGTAAATAAACCAAATTAAAACTTTTCAACTTTTCATGCTGGTAACCCATTATATGTACACGCGCACACATAAAGTTCTATGCATATACACAAACCAGCAGAAACTCCAAAAATTCTTATTGATAAGGACAATATTTGTAGCTCAGAGCCGAGAGGTCCTTGGTGCTCTCTGAGCTTGGCTGTTTTGTTGCAGATGTTTCATTACCCAATCATCAGTGCTTCTAGGGCAGGGGTGTCAAACTACCAGCCCACGGGCCAGTTGCATCATGCAGAGGCCGCGCCTATCCCAGCTCCAGCAGTGTGAAAAAAATCATGATACGTTGCGACATGTCATGTGACGTGGCAAGTTTGACACCCATGTTCTAGGGTAATGAATCATCTGCAAGAAAACAAGCAGTCTCAAAGAGCACCAAGAACTCCTCAAAAGTTCATATATTCATGAAATAATGTTCCAGGCATATTGTATAATGAAATACTGTAAAATTGTATGCAAGCCCATTGAAAAATGGAAAAGTTTGGAGAAAAAGTGCAGTAGAACACAAATACATATTAATATGAATCTAAAAGAAGTTAACAAGTTTGTCAAAACAGACTTCTCTGGGACAGGACCTCTTCAACCAAGCCAGAGTTTACCATATATTCAAATCAGTTCTGAACAACTCTTTATCACCACAGCAGAAATAGTGCAATAGTTGGGCTCTTTAGCATAGAAAAAGTTGAAACCTGTGTAAACATTTGTTCTAATTACCGTTTTTATCTTCCTAATGGATATACCTTTCTATTGATTTCCCAGACACCTGAAGTAGAAGGATCTCACTTCACTTCTACGTAGACTGTAAAATTGAGGATTAGATTGAGAGTGACCAGAACAATTTTCATAAAGAACTGTAAATATAAATATAATTTATATAAGTTATATAAGTTATAAATTAGTGCAGGTTTGCATCCCACCAGGCTCAAGGTTGACTCAGCCTTCCATCCTTCCAAGGTAGGTAAAATGAGGACCCAGATTGTTGGGGGCAATTAAGCTGACTTTGTAATAATGCCACTTGGGGTATGTGTGAAAGCCCTAATAAGCAGGCATATACATAGAATGAAGGCTACTGCTAAGCTTGTAAGCCGCCCTGAGTCTTCGGAGAAGGGCGGGATATAAATGGAATTAAAATAAAAAAAAATAAAAAAATAAATAAATATTAATTTATAACTGATTTGAAATTCTGGATTTTTTTGTAGTTCGTTAATATTTTAATTAAGTGTTCTTTTTCCAATATAGAACAAAGTTTCTGTTTATGATATAATAAATGTGAGATACTTACATTTCAAGAACCTTACATGAAATTCTTAACACAGTTGTATTTATATAGTTTTTGTTAATTGATAGAATGAAATTAAGTGAACTTAAATTTAGGTGAAACAAAAAATAACTTGCCAATGAGAGACCCAACATAGAACAAAGAAGAGTGGCAGTGAGAACAATTAATCAGTGGAACGGGCTGCCTTCAGAAATTGTGGTTGCTCCAACACTGGAGGCTGGAAAAGTCTCCTTCTTGAATAGGGGGCTGGACTAGAAGACCGCCAAGGTCCCTTACAACTGTGTTATTCTGTTACTCTGAAATATATAGAGTAGAAGTAAGAATGTAATTATATTTTTAAAATAAATGAATTGGAAGAAAAACTGTTAACATTCCATTTCTTACACACACACACATATACAGACACAGAGAGAAAGATCACATTATCTTCCCTTAATTTGTTTTCAAGGACAGTTTGACATTCTCTCCAATATCAAAATAAGCAAGAAACTCATTTACAGATTGAAGTGAGCCTTACCTTATTCATCTGATATGTTCATTGTCAATTGTTTTTGTAGCCTTAGGTGTATTTTTTTATCAATATTTCAAAAAATCCCATGCAACCTTAGACTCTGTTGCTCCTAATAATCAGCTGATAGAAAAAGCCTTAATCTCTGATTAAAGTTTATCAGAAAAATAAACGTAAAACAGAACAGAACAGGCAATGTTTTTTTTTAAAAAAAAGGTGACATGATATGCAAATACTTCATTTCGTTTTCAACTATTTCCATTTTCACAGCCTTAAGTGCTAATAGCTAGTGTCTTTCTTATCCTGAACTTTAATAATTAGACTGAATGTAATTAAAAAATAAGTAAAAGGGAATGTAGTTTTGTTTGAATGAAACAGAGGTGTTAGTATCTCTTATTTACTCTGCAGAAAATGGATATAACTTTTTTTCTTTATGTTAATCCAGTAGCACTGATTTCCATTCCAAAGCCGAGAAAGATCTATGACCTTAAAAGTTAATTCTTCATTTCCTGTTTATTCAGTTATCATACAGAAAAACACATTTGTGGGAAATGAAATATTTATTCTTGAGTATGTTTATATACACACACACACATACACGTTATTAGCCAACATGGAATACTAATGGTGTGCTCATCTATTGATATGCAACTCTATTCTCAGCTGTGATATAAATCAGGGCTCTGAATGGAAACAATTGACTGAGAGCAACTGCACGTTGTTCATGACAATTATTTTTGCCTTGGGCACCGTGGTGGTTTCATTGGGCATCTGCTGAAACAATTTCCTCCTACTGATTTATTTCTTTCCTGTCCAAATCTTCTGTCTCATCAAGACCACAATTTTAATTAAACCTGCAAATCAAAACTGGAGGTGACTTAAAGAAAGTTTTTCTCTGTACATGCTATCATCACTTGTTTCCAACTAAAATGGAAAAGGGAAGAGGCGTATTAATCATTGGTTAAATATAAACTTGGGGGATCCTGTCTTGTAGTGAAATACTTCAGACTAATCTCCGAGTTATTTTTTATGTGTCTTGCATGTGTATAGTTTTTTATGTGTGTGTATGTTATATGTGTGTAATTTTAAAAAATAAAATAAAAAGGAAAATAATAGCTGATACAAAATAATATAAAGTCAGATAAAGGAAAGAAAGAAAGGAAGAAACGTGAAAGCTAAAAGTATAAAGAATTTTTAAAAGGAAAAGGAAAAAGATATAAAGTAGTGGCTTCTGATTTCACTAGATAACAAAGATTTTGCTTCCTGAAGACTTTTGGGTGCATGAAAATCATGAAAATCTGTTATTTAACCTATCATGCACTGTTTTATAGAAAATCTTCTGTTTTTACACAATGACAATGTGTACTCCTCAGTACTTCTTCGCTATGCTGCAAACCTGAAAGAAACATATGAAAACATGAAAATAGTAGTAGTAGTAGTAGTAGTAGTAGTAGTAGTAGTAGTAGTAACAACAAAAACAATGTTGGAAGAGACGTTGGAGGTCATCTAGTCCAACCGCCTGCTCAGGCAGGAAACCCTACACCTGTGGTGGCGAACCTATGGCACGCATGCCACAGGTGGCACGCAGAGCCCTCTCTGTGGGCACGTGCATCATTGCCCCAGTCCTAGGCCTTCAGCTGGGTTTTATAAAACCTTTTTGCTTTAAGCCTCTGCTGCCATGTGGGGGAAAAAAGGTTCAATCAATGAATCAATTTCAACTTTTTTGGAAAAAAAAAAGCTCTCACAAAGTTGGAATTGATTGATTGAACTTTTTAGTCCCACCCAGTCTGCCATTACCACCACAGCCACGCCTACCTAATGGGCCACACCCACCTAGTGAGCCACGCCCACCTGGCACCAGACGATACATAAATGGGTTTTGGGTTGCAATTTAGGCACTCGGTCTCTAAAAGGTTCGCCATCACTGCCCTATACCATTTCAGACAAATGTTGTTCCAGACACTTTTAAAAAATTTCTAATGTTGGAGCTTTCACCACTTCTGGAGACAGGTTGTTCCACTGATTATTTATTCTAATTGTCAGGAAATTTCTCCTTAGTTCTAGGTTGCTTCTCTCCTTGATTAGTTTCCATCCGTTGCTTCTTGTCCTGCTTTCAGGTGCTTTGGAGAATAGCTTGACTCCCTCTTCTTTGTGGCAGCCCCTGAGATATTGGAACACTGCTATCATGTCACCCCTCACTCTTCTCTTCGTTAAACTGTTGTTTGAACTGTTGTTGAAGCACATCCAGTGCACCAAATACAACTAGAATCTCTCTAAAGATGTAAAAATAGTGTCTCTGGTGCTTGGAATGAAGCTTGGATAACACCAAGTACTGTTGTTACATATGTGAATGGGATAGTTATGTAAGAAAGTCGCATTATTATTTATTTATTTATTTTTGGGACTTATATGCCGCCCTATCTCCCGAAGGACTCAGGGCAGCTATCAACAATAAAATACAGTGATACAAAAGTTAAAAAGAATTAAATTAACAGCCCCAATAAAATAAATTAAAATTAATAAATTAAAAATTAAAAAAGCATTTTTAAAATCCCTGTCGTCAGTCCAGGTCAGCCTGATGAAAAAGGAAAGTTTTAAGGCCGCGGCGAAAGGACCGGAGATCCGGGGCCATCCGGAGCTCAAGGGGGAGTTGGTTCCACAGGGCTGGCGCTCCCACAGAGAAGGCCCTCCCCCTGGGGGTCGCCAGCCGACATTGTCTAGCCAACGGCACCCTGAGGAGGCCCTCTCTGTGTGAGCGCACTGGGTGATGGGAAGTCGTTCCCGGCAGCAGACAGTCCTGCAAATATCCCGGGCCTAGGCCATGTAGGGCTTTAAAGGTAAGTACCAGCACCTTGAGGGATGCGGTGGCTCAGTGGGTTGGGACGCTGAGCTTGTCGATCAGAAGGTCGGCAGTTTGGCGGGTCAAATCCTGAGTGCCGCGTAACAGAGTGAGCGCCTGTTACTCGTCCCAGCTTCTGCCAACCTGGCAGTTTGAAAGCACGTAAAAATGCAAATAGAAAAATAGGGACCACTACGGTGGGAAGGTAACAGCGTTCCATGTGCCTTTGGCGTCTAGTCATGCCGGCCACATGACCACGGAGACGTCCTCAGACAAGTGCTGGCTCTTCAGCTTTGAAATGGAGATAAGCACCAGCCCCTAGAGTTGGAAACGACTAACACGCATGTGCAGGGGAACCTTTACCTTTACCTTTACCAGCACCTTATGTTAGAAAGCAATGGCCACTCTGAAAGAATTTGGTTCCAGGACAGAAAAAAAATGGCACATGAACCACTGGCAAAGATATTTTTGCATCCCCTTCACATAAAAATGTGTGAAGTGATGTGAAGTGATGAACAAAGAAGATGAATGTCACACCATAGCATGGGATAAGACTTCCTTATCCCATGCTATGTCCACACAATTTGAAATTAAGGATCTCTCACTTTCAAAATAATTAGAACGTCCTATTCCAGAAATATATTAATTTTAAAAGGCCTCCGATCAGTGGTCAATAATAACAATGTCAATTCATATTTGTATCCCATCTGCCCTTCAGTGAACTCATTCTAAACAGAGAAACATTCTGAGCAAAACAGAAGTAAGGTAGATTAAAGCAGTGAAAGGGAGGTAGATTAAATACAGAGAATAAAACTGACCTCTTCTCATTCACTTATGCATAATGATGATTTGAACTGTAATGTCTTGGGCCTCAGTCCAGCATCTTAACTATTACACTATACCGGCTCATTCCATGCAAAACAAAATGAAGCAGAAATAAAATAGCATCAGTTAATGGCTATTTTGCTAAACATTGGCTCTTGAGAAAAAGGATGGATATTCTAAGTACTTTAAATGTACTGATTATTCTTCACCCTCCTCCAGAGGTTAATGATATCACCAGCTTTAATGGTGAAACATCACTCAATAAGCAGGGACCAGGCTGGGGGATGGGGGGGGGAGGCAGGGAGGTGGCTAGAAAATTTGATTATTAGTCTAATCAAGGTAAAAATCCTGTTCACAGGGTGAGCTTGATTACTGAGGTGATGAAAGAACGACATTGGTGTCCAAGTAGCAATTGTCTGTGCTAGGATTAATTATGTGTTACGATATAGCTGAGATTCCCCCCCCTCTATCTTAAGATTGAACTGCAACTATGTGGGAGATTGGAATTTCTGTCTCCTCATACTTCAAGGATCACTGTTCTCTAGTTGGGTGGGATTTTTTGAAACATAATGAGAAACAACAGTTTCACTCCCTCAGAGTATGTGAAGAAAATGAAGAGAGTGAGCTTCTGTTTGGACTGGATTTAGTGACACAAGATATAACCCCTAACTGTGTGATTCTGAACACGTCCAACTTGTAGCATGCAGGTCTCATGCAGCTATTAACGCAGCCCCACAAGATTGTAATAAATAAAAAAATAAATAAAGGCAGTTTGTTGTTTATATACATTTATTATTTATATATTTTATATGTAGCCCAAGACAATTCCACTTCACTCAGTGAGTTCCAAGGAAACCAAAAGGTTGGACATTTGTAGTGTGATTCCTGATTAGCTGAGAAGAATGTTTTACTAACCTAAATTTAATGTGCTGTGCATTTTTATTTGCACTGAGTCTTATTCGTGGAATCTCTTGCAATAATGAATAAAGGAAAATTTTTGTGACATAGGATTTTTCACTGAGCTTTCAATGGTTCAGTGAACCAAACTATTAATTTAAAGATGATCTGCAGAAAGCTAAGCTAGATGAAACTCCTGGATATTTGTAAGACACCAACATGCAAACATATATTTAATTTATTGAATTTATTGAATATGGGAACTAAAACTATAGCAATCTAGAACTGAGATTTCCTGTATCTTCCCACTCGTTTCAGTGCTTTCAAATGTTCTCAGATTGTCTAAGCCTATTCAGAAAAAGCTAAATAAAAGGACTTCCTTCCTTTATTCCTTCCTTCCCCCTCCCCTCCCCTTCCTTCCTTCCTTCCTTCCTTCCTTCCTTCCTTCCTTCCTTCCTTCCTTCCTTCCTTCCTTCCTTCCTTCTTTCCAGGAAGAATAATTAATAAAATATTGTGATGATGTATTTAAAAGGGTAAGTAATCCTCAGGTTGTAGTATCTCCAAATTCACAACAAACAATTCTCCTGAATAATTTGTTAAAACCTGGTGTCATGTTGGAAGAAAGTAAAGGAAATTGTAGTTTAATGTGTGGAGGTTACTCCTGAACATCTAGAGAACCGGTTGTTCACATACTTGAATCCCGCCACTGCCTCCATGTCTCATCTTGTCACAGCTCTGTGTTCATCTGGGTGCACCTCTGCAGGTCTATGTCTTTTCACTGTTCATCCCTAAGATAAGAAGATAAGTAGACAAATGCATAAGATACCCAGATTCCATAGTAAAACCTCCTTACGCAAGGTTACTGGCAATGAAATAGGTTTTGGTGCATCCATGGAGCAGCTGAGACATGTATTCTCAGGGTATAATTGGAACAGAAGCAGGCTGGACATTCTGACTTAAACTCTGTGCAGCAGGAATCCTGTTAAAATACACTGAAATTTCTTCTAACAGTATTCCAGTATTCATTGTTTTGTCAAAGCTAGCCTTTTTAAAAAAAAGAAATCTCTGAGACAGCATGGGAGTTTTTGCACGTCCAATGTTTATTTGACTGCCATTAAGCACCAGCAAAAGGAATTTAGAGACAGTGGTTACTTTATCTGCCTTATCCCGTTGGTGTGCATTTTGAAGCATATTACAGTCATAAAAGATATGCTCCATTCTGGGGTATTTTGTTGTACTCTCATTATCTCATCTATTCCTGATAGTGGATTTCATAAAGCATTTGCCAGAAGACTCCAAGTTGATTAAATCATGAAATTTATCACTTTTTTGTTTCATAATGATTCAATTTCCCATCTTCCTCTCCCCTTAATGATTAAAAAAAATTGCAACCAGCAGCTGGGTATAATGCCCATTATCATCTTTTCCCCTTTTCTTGGCTGCCAAAATGGCCTTGATTTCCATAGCGGTGGAGCATTTGAAATGTGTGTGTGTGTGTGTGTGTGTGTGTGCCTACATTTAATCCTTACAGTCCCAATTTTTACAGGAAAGAATGGTTGCTTCCACTATTCAAATGAGATAAATCCCTCAGTTTGGTACATTTAATTAATGTAGAAAATAGAAGCATACAGGTAGTTCTCAGTTTACAACCGGTCATTTAGTGACTATTCAGAGTTAACATGGAACCTATCTGGGGAGTGCTTAAAACCCAGATTTAACATTACAATGGTGGCTCCCCCCAGCAGTCATGTGACTATACTTCATGTGCTTGGCAACTGGCTACATTTATAGTACCCTGTAGTCATGCAAGGACGACACAGATTTCCTAAACAAACTGAATACATTTTTTGGTAGACTTGAGGCATCAAATAGCACTCCTGCTAGGAAAGCTGTGCCCCATCCTGACAAGCAAGGGTTAAGCTTTGATGTCACCCCTGTCCAAAAAACACTGCAGAAAGTTAACATTTGGAAAGCAGCAGGCCCAGATAACATCCCTGGATGTGTCCTTAGGGAATGTGCAGATGAGCTGGCTTGTGTTCTGACTGATATTTTCAATCTCTCATTGCAGCAGGCAGTGGTCCCATCATGTTTTAAGATGGCGATCATCTTGCCATTGCCAAAAAAGTCCACAATGACAGGCCTCAATGATTACCATCCGGTTGCACTGACGTCCATCATTATGAAATGCTTTGAGAAGGTGATAAAGGACATTATTGTACCTAGCCAGTATTTTCCTACCGACCAAATCGCTCTATAGAGGATGCTATTTCTTCCATTCTCCATCTGAGCTTGAAGCACTTAGAGAAAAGAAATACTCATGTGTGTTTGTTGTTTGTCGACTTCAGTTTGGCATTTAACACAATCATTCCCCAGCATATAGTAAACAAACTGGGTCTTTTAGGCTTAAACACTCCTTTGTGCAACTGAATTCTTGATTTTCTTACCAACAGGCCCCAATACGTGCGAGTTGGAACAAATACCTCTAATACCATTTTCTTGAGCACAGGTTCATCTCAGGGCTGTGTCCTAAGTCCGCTGCTGTTCACCTGTTGAACCATGATTGTTGTACTAGGTTTGCCACCAACCATATTGTGAACTTCGCAGATAATACAACAGTAGTGGGCCTTATTCATGATGACAATGTGGATGCTTACCGCAAGGAGGTTGAGGGGTTGGTGAACTGGTGTAAGGAAAACAGCCTAGTTTTAAATACTGGAAAAACCAAAGAGATCATTGTCAATTTCAGAAAAGGCAGCCACAGCCACTCTTCTCTGTGCATTAATGATTCACCTGTGGAGATAGTTACCAGCATCAAATTCCTGGGTGTGCAGCTAATGAGCGGGCTGGCTTGGTCGCTCAACAGGGAGAAACTGGTGAAGCAGGCACAGCAGTGCCTGCATTTTCTGTGTTGCATGAGAAAAGCACATCCTCATTCACCTATCCTTACCACTTTCTACAGGGGGACGATCGAGAGCATCCTGTCATAAGCATCACAATCTGGTTTGGAAGCATCACTGCTTCAGAAAGCGCTGCAGAGAGTAGTGAGGATGGCCGAAAAGATAATTGGCAGTTCCTTCCCTCCCATCCAGGACATAGCACAGAAGCGTTGCTTGAGCAGGGTCCATAAGATTATCTGGGACACTACACATCCTCTTCATGACCTGTTTTCCTTGTTACCTTCTAGGAGGAGGCTTCGTGAACTCTCAAGTTTCCTCCTTCTGTTATATATTTAAGATGGACAGTAGTTTATATGTATTTGTTATGTATATGTAGGGGTGTGGGTCTATTCATATGTTGTATATAGTATGTTTAGGTGTGTGTCATGTATGTGTTTCACTTTGAGAGCCGGCAACTAAATATCATTTTTGATGTATGCAGTTCATCAACAACAACACGATCATCAAGATGGAAGGGAATTTGGAGGTCTTCTAGTCCAACCCCCTGCTCAGGCAGGAAACCCTATACCATTTCAGACAAATAGTTCTCCAGTCTCTTCTTAAAAACTTCCAGTGTTGGAGCAATTACAACTTCTAGGGCAGGTTGTTCCACTGATTAATGGTTCTAACTGTAAGGAAGTCTCTCCTTAGTTCTAGGTTGAGCCCCTCTTCCTTGTGGCAGCCCCTCAAATATTTGAACACTGCTATTATGTCATCCCAGTCCTTCTGTTCACTAGACTAGCCATGTTCAATTCCTGCAACCGTTCTTTATATATTTTAGCCTCCAGTCCCCTAATCATCTTTGCTGTTGTTCTCTTTTATGATCATGGGGTTTGCCTAACAACTGCTGCAAAAAGGGGCAGGCTCCATTATGGTCGTAACTACCTGTACATATGTTGAAACAATGCAGTATTGAGATAAGCCAATGACTAATGAAATGACAGAGACATCACCCTGCCAAAAAAAGTACGTATAGTCAAGGCTATAGTCTTCCCAATTGCAATGTATGGCTGTGAAAGTTGGACCATAAGAAAGGCTGAGTGCCAAAGAATTGAGGCCTTTGAACTATGGTGCTGGAGAAGACTCCTGCAAGTCCCTTGGATTGGAAGGCGATCAAACCGGTCAGTCCTAGAGGAGATCAACCCTGACTGCTCTTTAGAAGGTGAGATCCTGAAGTTGAAACTCAAATACTTTGGCCACCTAATGAGAAGGAAGGACTCACTGGAGAAGAGCCTAATGCTGGGAAAGATTGAGGGCAATAGAAGAAGGGGACGACAGAGAATGAGGTGGCTGGATGGAGTCACTGAAGCAGTAGGCATGAGCCTAAATGGACTCCAGAAGATGGTAAAGGACAGGAAGGCCTGGAGGAACGTTGTCCATGGGGTCGCAATGGGTCGTACATGACTTTGCAACTAACAACAACAACAATGAAATGACAATGACTATAGAGCAACACAAAATGTCTAAATGCTGGGGACAGGGAGGAATGTAAAGAAGTATTTTTCTTATACAAACACACAGTTTCCCTCTCACCGGGTGTGTGTGAAAGAGAGAGAGTATGAGGGAACGGGGGGGGGGCTGTTCCCTCATACTCTCTCTCTTTCACACACAAATTCAGTCATTTGAAATTCATGAAATGAATTGCTTGATATTATTCCGTCCAAGAGCAAAATTCCACAACATAGAAAACTCCCTGCTTCTTGTTACCATCTATTTGCAATTCACAATCAAGTGCCCTCATTATCACCATCGAATTGTATAACTTTAAAAAAGGATTCAGCTTTTGGGGGGAAAAATACTAATCTAGTACAGATTTTGGCCTGATTAAGCAAGACTTTTCTTATCTTCCTATGTTGTCAGATCTTAGTCATCAGCACAGCTATCAACCCCATATCCCTTGCTCACTTGAGAAACCCAAATCAAATTATCCATGTCAACTATTGTTTGAACACATGTGCCAAAATGGAAACTGCCACTTCCTTTAGTAAGTGATCCCACTATCAAGCCAGCCTGTTAGGAAATCTCTTTCAATATTTATCCAGAATCTGCTTTCTGTAAATTAAGACCATTAATCCATGCTCTGTGGACTGGTAGACAGCAAAGAAGAGGTACTAATATTCTTTTCTGTATAATCCTTTCAATTATCTGAAAAAATGCTGGTATATTTATCTTTGGTATAATTTCTCAAGTATAAACACATCCAGTTTCCAAAGTCTCTCCTTGTAAGCCCTTTTACAGCTCTCTGATAATCCTTGTTATCCTTCTCTTGCTGTAGTTTCTCTGAGTCTTCTTAAAATGTGCTCTCTGGAATTGGGCCCAGGATTCAAGATTGGATGTGATCAATAAGTGCTCTTTCCTGCGATGGGAAACAGTGCTACTCCTGATGTAGCCTCAAATTCCATTGGCCTTTTTAATATCATGAAACACTGCAGTCTCGTATTCAACTTGCAACAACTAATATACCAATTCTTTTTCACGGGTAAGCTCTGCCTGCCAAGTACTTTTCATTCCACATGTTGTTGTTGTTTTCTATTTGTCTTTGATGCATGTCTTTGCAAATGGTTAGCTGTAGATTTTAGGGTTCCATCCCTAAAGAACTTGGTATCTTCCATTGTTGACTCTGAGTAAGGTAATATTTTTCCAGGCAGAGTTGGAGAACTGTCTGGAAATTTTCCTGGACAGGTGGTATCGGCCTGGAGAGCAGGTGGCATTTCTGGCCAGGAGGATCTTTGCAGATTTGCATCGTGTGCACCATCCATGATGAACAAAGTTACTCCTGCCATCAATAGGCACATACAAAAGAGACAATCAACAAGCCAAAAAGGAAACAAAAAGATCAAGGCACCTCCTCACCAGCAAACAACACTCAGATGACATAGAGTAACACCAAGATTAACATCAGACCAACAACGAAGGTAAACAATACCCCAAATATGGAACTGCCAGATCAGCTAACAGTAAACAGTCCAACAAAGAATCACCAAGCCCATCCCCACCAAGCCCATCCCCACTGACAGAGCAAGCCACTAGAATGTAAACCGTGAACAAATCCCACTTCTTACTAGCACTGATGATGTTTCCTAGTCTGGGTAATGAAAAGTCTGCAAGAAAACCACCAAGCTCAGAGACCAAGGACCCTTGCAAACGTTCTCCTCTGTCAGTTATTCACCATCTAGAGTGCCTGTGGTAGATAGGTGGCCATGTAAATTTATTTTATTTATTTATTTATTTTATTGGATTTGTATACCGCCCTATTCCCGTAGGTCTCAGGGCGGTTTACAGGGCAGTTAAAACCATGAATACAAAAAATTAAAAACAATTAAAACAATTAAATGTATTAAATAACATAAAAAATGAATGAATAAATCTATGCTCAGTTTCTGATTTTTTTTCCTAACTTATTAAAATGGTTTGGGATTTTATTTCTGTCTTTGCAATATCCCCCAACCAGTTCTGAGTCATTCTGCAAATCTGATAACCATTCCTTCCATGTTTTCAAGTGGGGCATTTATGATGACAGGGCCCAGGATTAAACTTTGAAGTGCCCTGATTGTCTATGAAGCTTCTCAGTCATCCAGGTCATAGTTGTCTTGAGGGTGCTTTTTTGAAGGCAACTGGAGTGTTGTTGTTTTTTTCCTTGAGGAAGAAGATGTTTTCCTTTCCATCCAGGAAGCTTCATTAGTTGTACTGGATGTGTACCACCTATTAACTTCTCCTACTATATCTCCAGTGTACAACATATTCCTTTTGGAAGTTCCAAGAAGATTCCACAACCTTTTACACTCTGATTCAGGTGATCTTGAGGGCATGGATAAACTTCAAGTAGCCTCAATGACACTCAGGGACTGCTAACAACTTGTGCAAAGAAACATAATCCTTCCATTCCCTTGCCACCATCCTATCCATCTGTCCATCATCTAGTCACAACTGTCAGTAACTGTCCTTCTATTCTCTTCCCCTGCCCCCGTTCAACTGATGAAATTCTCTGGATGGGAAGAGAAATGTCTTCTTCCTCAAGGGAAAACAAAACAAAAAAGTCCAGTTGCCTTATTTAAAAAAAGCACCTTTGAGACAAATGTCCACCCTCCTTGTTACTGATTACCATTTAGCAGAGTGGTCTCCAAACTTGGCTGATTTAAGGGGTCTCCAAACCTGGCTACTTCAATTCCATGCTGGCTGAGGAATTCTGGGAGTTGAAGTCCACAAGTCTTAAAGCGGCCAAGTTTGGAGACCGCTGCTTTAGCATGATAATCCTTTATGCATTCAACCTTAAAAGACACAAAATGATTCTCTGATACTTCTTTGTTTATCTATTACATCATGTGACATTTATTGACTCCATATTAATGTGAACATACTATTCTGAGTTAGACGTATTCCTTGCCAAAAATGTGCACACATATGATGCCAAAATAGGACAGTGCTTTTACCAAATTAGCATGTGCTACTCTAAGTAGAGAGAGGGGGACATTGAGAAATAAGTATTCTAATTTTACTATTAACATGGTACAAATCACCACACCATACCAGCATTTTAGCACTGAAAATGCTTAAAAAGAATACCTTAGGATGTGCAAAATAAAATAACAGAGCAAATACAGTATGTAACATTGGGATGCAAAACAATTTTGAAAAGGAAAAGGAAAATGGCTAGCCAAAAATACACTAGAGGAATTTAAAACAGACTGCAACAACATCCGAAAGATGTAGAATTCATTTTTTAAAAAAATGAAGTTTGACATAATCAAGCAAAAGTTTAAATTAGCAGAGACTTTTTAAAGTCTATCCATTTATGCCTAATATAAATTGCACTCAAGCAAAGTCTATTCTGTGGAGTTATTAGCCTGTTCTCATATATCTTGATACTTAATTCAAGAGTTCTTCATATGACTAGTCTTACTGAAAACTTTCTCCTTTAGGAACTGAAAGAATTTATTTTATTTCAGTAAAATAAATCAATAGATACATATTGTGCCATTCTTCCTTCTTCAAGTTTTGCCGGTGATTGACCCAAAGTCACCCAGTGAATTTCCATGCTGATGGTGAACCTGAACTGAAACTAATCAAGGAGAGAAGCAACCTGGAATTAAGGAGAAACTTCCAGACAGCGAGAACAATTAACCAGTGGAACAGCTTGCATTCAGAAATTGTGGGTGCTGCATCACTGGAGGTTTTTAAGAAAAGACTGGACAGCCACTTGTCAGAATTGGTATAGGTTCTTTTAGGGGTTGGCCTAGAAGACCTTCAAGGTCCCTTCCAGTTCTATTCTGACCTGCAGAAAATGGTCCTCATTCAACATTTGCATTAAACTGACACTGTACAGAAAGCAGTGTTAACAAAGTAGACAAAGTAGAAGCTGAAGGAAAATCATGACCATGTCATGATGGATTTTTGGACTTTAAAGAAGCTAGATATGTGAGTAGTCAAACAAGTATCTTGGAGTTTTAAAAAAACTAATCTAAAAAAGAGAATACTGATAAACAGAAATCCATAGCAGTGGAGGATAAGAAAGAAAAATCATAATTATTCAGTTCCTAGATGCATGCTGCAATGTTTTTTCACTAAGGAAAATGTAGAACTGTATTTCCTATGCAATTTTTATTCACATATCACTACCACACAGCTGTGTATTTTATATGTGAGACTACACATGGTTTTCATACATTTACATATTGTGATTTTTTTGAATATGAGGATAATTCCTGTCAGACCTGCCCCCAGTTGGTCCCCTCAGGAAAGTAAGACTCTTGAATTCATTGAGTTGAATCAAAAGAACTTTTACTGGGAGAAACTGGATGCAGTAAAATCTGAAGGTCCTGTGCAAAGCGTAAAGCAATTCTTTGGGTTTTCCAGTCCAATTGCAGAAGATGTTTTGAGAAATGATGAGGTGCTAGGCAGGTAACAGTTCACATTTAGGATGTAATGGCCTTGAAACCTGGTGAATACCAAATGGAAAGGAGTCCGTCCCATCTCCGAAGACATTCCCCCTCCCTAATTCACAAGTCAACAGCAGAAGTGAAAAAATCCCAACCATAACATCCTCCTTCCCCACTCAGCATGATGTCAGGACACCAGAGTACAATGGTGGACCTTACAATACCATTAAGAAAGAAAAAACATATTGAGTGGCAAAAAGGTATTAATAAATTTATCTGGGCAGGGAAAAGACCGAGAGTAAAGCTTAAAATAATGCAAGATGCACGTGAGAGAGGGGGTTTGAAGATGCCCAATTTGAGATTATATTATGATGCAGTTGTGTTATCAACAATTAGTGATTGGTTCAATTTAATGGATGAAAGAATATTGAATATTGAGGGGTATGATTTATTGTATTGATGGCATGCGTATTTATTTTATGACAAAAAGGTGGATAATATTTTTAAGACTCATATCTTAAGGAACGCTTTGTTCCGAGTTTGGAAAGAGTAGCAATATATATTAAATAATAAAATACCTATATGGGCAATACCTAGACATGCAATAGGAAATATAAATGTGGAGCAGAAACAAGATGTGATTACTTATAAAGAACTTCTTAGGATGGAAGGGAATATTTTGAAACTGAAACCTTTAAATGTTTTAAAGGAAGAAAAGATAGTACAGACTTGGTTTCAGTTTATACAATTACAAGCTAGATGGATAGAAGATCAGAAAATTGGTATAATAAAAGTTGATGAAAATTTGATAAAGCAAATTAAAGATCAAAGTCAATCGCATATAAAAAGGTTATATAATGCTCTTATAGTGATTGATTCAGAATCGGAGTTAGTTAAAGATTGTATGATAAAATGGGCTCAGAATATTCAAGAGCCTATAATGATGGATACTTGGGAAAAAAATTGGGTTAGAAATGTAAAATTTACACAAGCACAAAACTTAAGAGAGAATTTTTACAAGATGTTTTATAGATGGCATTTAGATCCTAAAAGGTTAGCATGTATGTATCCAAATCAACCGCCTAAGTGTTGGAGATGTGGTAGTGAAGAGGCAACTTATTATCATATATGGTGGACATGTAAAAATGTTAAAGCCTTTTGGATAAAAATATGGTGGATTTTTCAGAAAGTTTTTAAGAAAAGAATAAGATTTACTCCGCAGCTATTCTTATTGGGGATTATTTCGGATTGTACTGTTATAGAAACTAAATTAATGTTACACTTAATAACGACAGCCAGACTGTTGGTGGCGCAACATTGGAAGAAAGAAGATTTACCTACAATAGAACAATGGATACTTAAAGTAATGGACGTAGCTGAAATGGCAAAAGTTTCAGCATATTTGAAAGAACAGTCACAAGAAAAATATATTTTGGAATGGAAAAGATGGATTGATTATATTCAGAACAAATATGGGACTAAAAAGTTTCAAATAGCATATGAATAATTCTTAACAATTATAGAAGTGTTATTGTAATTACTTTAGTTTTGTTATAAGGGAGTTAAAGGGTGGAAGGTTTTTTAATGTTGTAATAGATATTTAGCATATGTTTGCATAAGATTGCTATATGTAATACCCTGTATGCTGCTTTGGGAAGTCCGGGGGGGGGGAGGGAAGGGGAGAAGGTTAATGGGGAGGGGGGGGTTATTATTAAAATTTTGTAAAACTTTTCAATAAAAAAAATTAAAAAAGAAAGAAAAAACATATGGAGAACTTATACAGATAGTCCTCAATTTACAACTATTCATTTAGCAACTGTTAGAAGTTACAACAGCACTGGAAAAAGTGCTTAAAACTGGTCCTCATACTTATAACCAATATAGCATCCCCATAGTCATGTGATCAAAATTTCAGCACTTGGTAACCAGCATATATTTACAATGGTTGCAGCATCCCAGGAACATGTGATCAACATTTGTGACCTTCCCAGCTGGCTTCCAACAAGCAAAGTCAATAGAGGAAGCTGGATTCTCTTACTAACTGCATGATTCACTTAATAACCATGGCAAAATAGTTTATAAATTGGACATGATTCACTTAGCAACTGCCTTCCTTAGCAATGGAAATCCTGGATCTAATTATGTTTGTAAATTGAGGACTACCTGTAGAACAAAAACAGAACTAATTCTGTTTGCTTGTTTTTAAAAGCTATCACCTTTCTTCATTCTTCACTTATAAGAATTGCACAATATTCTCATTAGGACCACATAGATCTGGCTTAAAACAGTTCTTTTTAAATGACTGCAAATTAGGAAAACACTGCGACTCTATCAAAACAACAGATATTGTGTTGTTCCATACGACAATTGTGAACAGAAGGATATAGAAGTAGAAGTGATGTTTATGACTGATAGAAATATATCAGGGAATATCTATTTACTTTTAATCTCTAGAACCAAATAAAATTTATCCTAGAATATTGAAGAAGTTTATTTATGGTACGACCATATATTTGTGTGCTGTCTCTGAGAAATCCTAAAGAAGAAATGAACCGGAAAAGACACCTTTTGTCTCTATCTTCAAGAAAAAGGAGGAAAGGAGGAGGTGGTGAATTATAGGCCAGTTATTCTGACAGTGATGTATGAGAATATAATAAAGTTATTGATTTAGAATCACTTTGAAAACAAGGTCATTATTACCGCATGGATTTGGCAAGAATAAATATTTCCAGAGTAAACTCATCCATTTTTTCTCATTAGATAAGTTTCTTAATGGTTCGTACAAATGCTATGGACCTGATATCTTAATTTCAGCAGCTCATCTGTTAAGTGCACATTTTGTAAGCAAGTCCACCATAGATTATATGAATGGGAAATACGTCAGGCTTAAAAATCATCCTCAAAGATGCTCATCAAGAGTTTCTCATCAAACTGGAGTGTTTTCAATTTTTTTTAAAAAAAGTAGAGAAACAGGAACAGAAACAGAAAAGGGCAACAACTTGGTGCTGTATATTTATTTTGCATTATTTTAATTGTATTGTTTTAATTGTTTCCAAGATGTATGCTGTCCAGAATCGCTTGTTGAAATGGGCTTCTATAAAAATCAAATAAATAAACAAGGAAGAACTAGAAATTAAGTCCCATAAAGAAATATTGAAAGAAAACCTATCTTTCAGGGGGGAAAAAATGTCAGAGAGAAAGCATATAGAAACCATGTAGAAATACTGTATGTCAAAACTTTGTTCTTTTTCTTTTTAGAGCGCAGGATGCTTTTTTTCTTCATTTCACCTCTATCTTACCAACACTTACAAACATTTGCAGGATTTTGATAATTGCTGATCTGCAAATTATGAAGCCATGGGGTGGATTTCTCATTTTTCATTCTAGCCCTTCTGAAATAGTGAGATGGTGCTAGACTTCCAGAGGAAAAAAGAGGAACCTGCCCCACTTTATATCCGGGGGGGGGGTCTGTGTGGAGAGAGTTTCCTCCTTTAAATTCCTGGGAGTCTACCTCTGTGAAGATCTTACCTGGAAAGTCAATACAACCCAGGTGGCCAGAAAGGCCCAACAGAGACTCCACTTCCTCAGGGTCTTGCAGAAGAACAGGGTAGAACAATGGCTAATGACCCAATTTTACCGGTCTACTATAGAGAGCGTCCTCTCGCACTGTATTGTGGTTTGGTATGCTGGCCTGACAGCCGTGGATAGGAATGTATTACAGAGGGTGGTGAGCACAGCACAAGACATTGTGGGCTGTCCCCTGACACCACTGGATGACATTGCCAGGGCTTGCTGCCTTGGAAGAGTGAGGAAAATTCTCAGGGACGACTCACACCCCGGACAGTATTTCTTTACTCTCCTACCATTGGGTAGGAGATATAGCCAGCCATACCAGAAGGTAGGTAGGTAGACTATAGCCAGCCATACCAGAAGCTGAAGAACAGCTTTTATCCATGGGCTGTCAGGCTGTTGAACGGGAAATAACTTTATATATGATTGACTTGCGAGGCTGGTGTGTTGTGCAATTAGCTCACATGGTGTAACAAGATGGTGGATTTGTTGTCCCTGTGAGTTGTGGGGGGGGGCACGAAGGGAGGCTCATCCAATCTCAATGTATACATGTTGTACTTTGACAATAAAGGTTCATTCATAGTTTGATATTTAAATAAGAAGGAGCAAATGAGGGGTTGGCTCTATTTTAGCAAGGGAAGGGAAGGAAAGGGAAGAATAACAACTTCCTTCAGTCCCCCTCCCCACATACTATTATCCCCATCTATTGCCCACCCCACTTTGTCCCTCAACCCGCTGATCTAGGAAAATTGTGGATCTTCTCAAACTTATATGAAATATTGTTCTCTTATTTCAAATAGAGATAAAAAGAAGACCATGGTGCCTTTTATACACAGAGAGAAGCACATACACACAAACAGATAGACAGGCAGACAGACAGACAGACAGACAGACACACACACACACACACACACACACAGAGATATGTATATGCATATATGTACATTTACATATACATGCACATACAAAAACATTTACCTACAAACACATATTGTATTTATATTGCCTTTTAATTTCTGCTAGTCACCCAGAGTCACATTAATGAGATGGGTGGCTGTATAAATAAATAACATACGGAGACTTGGCAGTTTTTCTGTGGTGTGGAGAAATGATTGGTCTGGAAACATTTGCGCCCAGACTGGCAAAGCAGAGACTGATATCTTACACAAAGGAGTGTTTAGTTTCTTATTTTAGTGTTTTATCGTTTTTTGATGTGGTCAGACAAGTCATCAATAAAAATTTATGGCTGTGGCTGTTAATGGTGTTCTAAAAAAAGGATAAGATATATTTATTTATTTATTATAGAAGGGTGATGGTTGAAAGACCTTAAAAGTGCCCTAGAGACTATTGATGAGTATTTCTCTTGTTGCAATGGATTGGAAAAACTTTTCAGGAAAAACAAAATGCAAAACAAACTATACCTGCACACAACACAGCTTGTAATAAGGATGCATCAGTTAAATGTCTAGGGAGATTCTCAGTCTTCCAGGTCATGGTTGTCCCAACAGTACTTTTTTTTCAAAAGGCAACTGGACTTCCTTTGGTTTTTTTTTTTCCTTCTCATCCAAGAAGCTTCAGTCAGAACTGAAGAAGCTTCTTGCATGAGAAGTGAAACATCTTCAAGGGAAAAAAAAGAAAGTAAGTCCAGTTGCCTTTTGAAAGAAAAAAAAGCACATTTGGGACAAGAATGCATCAGGTTTGCCAACAAGGAAAAAAAAAAACAACTATTTGGGGAAGTAAAATTGAATATAGATAGTTCTCAACTTATAACTACAACTGAGCCTCTGCCTTGTGGCAGCCCCTCAGATACTGGAACACTGCTATCATGTCTCCCCTATTTCTTCTTTTCTTTAGACTAGCCAAACCCAAGTCCCACAGCCGTTCTTCATATGTTTTAGCCTCCAGGCCTTTGATCGTCTTAGTCTTCTTTGAATTTTTTCCAAGCTCTCAACATCTTTTTTATGGTATTTATGGGCTTTGTAAAGCAGTACTAGTACTTCGTGTGATCTTGATTCTATGCCTTTGTTTATACAACCCAGGATTGTATTAGCTTTTTTGGCTACTGCTGCACACTGCTGGCTCATAGTCAAGTGATTGTCCAGTAGAACTCCAAGGTCCCTCTCACAGTTACTGTTTTTCAGCCAGGTCTTGCCCAGTCTGTGGCCATGTCTCGAGTTGTGTCCCATTTTACAAACTTTTTTTTGCCATGGTTGTTAAGCAAATCACTACAGTTATTAAGTGAATCATGTGGTTGTTAATTGAATGTGGCTTTCCCCATTGATCTTGTTTGTCAGAAACTCCCTAGGAAGCTTGCAAATGACAATGATGTGGCAATGGCCATGGTTGTCCCATCTTTTGGCTTGCCTGAGCCACATTGAGTGAAGAGAAATTGTCTTGGGCCTGATATAAAATAAATAATATAGCTAAGGTATATAAATAACAAGTTTCTTTTATTTTTGCAATATTTTTAATTATATCTTGTAGGGAGCCTCATTACTAGCTGTCCAAAGCCACATGTAGCCTGTGGATTGGATATGCCTGCTTTAGAGCTTCTCTGTGGGCCTCATTTCCTAAACTTTGTCTGATTCTCCCCTAGCTTCTGGCATTGTTGAAAGTCTCTCCAGCTATCTCAAGAACCTCGTGGATTGGTGGTGCCCTAAAAGTTAACAAACATATTAATATTGTAAGCTGCCAGAGTTGCCTTGTCGTGACATGGGCAGCAAGCAAGTTTAATACATACATTACATACATACATGCATGGAATCATACATACCTATGTCTCCTCAAAACATGTATATTGGGTCTTGCACACCTACTCTAGGACTAAATAAGCAATGCATTAATGCACTAGTGCTTCTAAAATTAACCTTACAACAGCTTGGCTTGCATTTACAACATGCTACCATGGCAATGAGCATGATATAGAGGTTGTCACAGTAAGTACAGATTTTTCTATTAATCAGGAAGGTGAATAGACTTGTAACAGAAAAGCAACTGTTCAGTAAATGAATTGCAAATGAGAAGTGTCTCCACTTGACCTTGATAAATAGAACTATTTTTTTTTCATAAAAGAACTTGAAATCAACTCCTAAAATATCAAACAATGTTTTTTTTTAAAAAAAAGAAAAAAATGAGGGTTGTTTAGCATATTCAAATGTGGACTTTTTAACGTTTTCTTAAGTTTAGATGACAGTCTGAAGAAAAATGTAAGTCAAGAATAGAATAGAATAGAATAGAATAGAATAGAATAGAATAGAATAGAATAGAATAGAATAGAATAGAATAGAATAGAATAGAATAGAATAGAATAGAATAGAATAGAATAGAATAGAATAGAATAGAATAGAGGTGGAAGGGACCTTGGAGGTCTTCTAGTCTATCCCCCTGCTCAAGCAGGAGAACCTATACCAGGTGTCTGCAATCTTGACAACTTTAAGACTTGTGGACTTCAGCTTGCAGAATTCCTCAGCCGGCATAGCTAAATGAGTAAGATGAATATTTCTAGCACCTGTTGCAGCTCATAGCTGGCTGAGGAATTCTGGGAGCTGAAGTCTACAAGTCTTAAAGTTGTCAAGGTTGCAGACCCCTAACCTATACCAACCTATACCATAATTAGCATGTTTCCCCGAAAATAAGACCAGGTCTTTTATTTCTTTCTTTAGTAATTTGCCTCCAAATGAGAAACCAGGTCTTATTTTCAGGAGTGTGTGTGTGTGTTTTATACTCACCTCCGGCACTGACAGCCCAGCCCAGCTGCATTCCAGTCTGCATTTTGCAGTCAGGCCTTTCCGGAAGGCCTATGCAGCCCAGTACTAAGTGTATTGTATATGTAAACATTCTTTCAATGGAAGTGTATATATGTTAACAAGTACAAATATTAGGGCATCGTCAAAGTATATAAGCAAAGCCGCTTGACAGGAATACACGCGGGAACTTTGACAGCTGTCAAAGTTCCCCGCACTGCGCAGGCGCCTCCACTGACAGCTCGCGGCTGTCAAACTCCGGACCGTGAAGAAGCCTGAGCTGTCAAAGCGTCCACCGCACAGCGCAGGCGCAACCACTGACAGCTCGCGGCTGTCAAAACACCACACCACGCGAAAGCCGGAGCTGTCAGAAGAAGACGACGCTGATTGGTCCCCGTCTGACACGGCGCCAAAACAAACACTTCTGATTGGTCCTCGCGACCAGCTGCCGGCTATAAAAGCCGAACAAGTCATTCAATGTTGTCTTGCTCTAAATAAACTTGTTGTTAACTAGCCTGTCGTCCCGAGCGGTCCTTTGGCTACTTCACTGGCGACGAAGGTGGGATCGCTCCGGAGCTGAAGTCACGGCCGAGGAAGAGAGTTCCCGGCAAGAGCTGACACGGAAGTTTTAACTTCCATCGGAGCAACCCAGGACCGGACGACATGGCAAACTTCGGCCGTGTGAGGGAGTTTGATACCCGCCATCCCGAGAGATGGCAATCACACCTCGGCCAAGTTGAAGGATTTCTCCTCGTCAGTAAAATCACTGACGACCGAGCAAAGGCCGCCGCCCTGCTGTACATCAGCGGGCCCCCGGTGTACGACGCAGCCGTCGGGCTGTTCAGCCCAGTGCCCATCACGGAAGTCTCCTACGCGGACCTGGTGGACCAGCTGAACAAGTACTACATGCCGGCTCGCTCGGAACTGTACTGGCGGGTGCAATTCGCACAAAAGAAACAACGGCAGGACGAGCCCGCCAACGAGTTCATCGCCGGGGTCAGACACGCCGCGCGGAACTGCTGCTTCCCCGACCTGGAAGACCGCATCAGAGACCAGGTGGTGATCGGTCTGAGGGACGAGAAGCTACAAAAAAAACTGACGTCCAAACCCGACATGAATCTGGCTGAGCTGACCAGGGAGATCATGGCATACGAACACAGCCACAAAAAGAAGCCGACGAACACGACCCCAGAGACCCCGGCGACCGTCTACCAGGAAAGCGCAACCTTCAGCGACAGCGGAGAGTCGGTAGATTTCACCGATGGAGAAGCCCTACAGCGCAGGATGGAGCACCGACAGCCGAGGAGGGGCAAAACGTCGGACCGCCGAGGATTCAGGGACCCTCCACCGCCACCCCCGCGTTACGTGCAACGAGCCGCCTGTGCCAGCTGCGGGGGCAACCATGCCCGAGGAAGCTGCCGCTTTAGGAACGCAAAATGCCACAACTGCGGGAAGACTGGCCACATCAAGCCGGTGTGCCGCAGCAAGGGCCGGGACAACGTCAATGAGGTGGAGGCAAACCCCCCAGGTAGGCCAGCTGCCCAGGCCAACAGGGAAACCCCACCAGGCAACCGGGTTGAGACAATCGATAGGGTAAACTGCATAAGTTCCAAGGTTAAGGTCTGGGTCAGAATTCAGGGGGTGCCTTGCCACATGGAGGTGGATTCAGGGTCAGCGGTCTCCTTAATTTCGCTAACAACCTATCAGGAGATCTGTCAGAAAGGCCGAAGACAAATTCCCCTGAAACAAACTCAGGTTCACCTTGCAGACTTCCAGAAAACCCCTATTCCGTTGGAAGGGAAAGCCAAGGTCCTTGTACAGTATAAGGGGTTCAAAGGTCCCCTGGAGGTTTTAGTTACGCCAGGGAACCGTACCAACTTGATAGGGCTTAACTGGTTCACTCCACTAGGCATCGCCTTATCAGGGGTTAATACCATTCAAACACCCAGCCTGGAAGCCGTTTGCGAAAAGTACGCCGACGTTTTCGATGGCACTTTAGGGAAATATACAGGTTCCCCCATTTCCCTGCAATTAAATCCAGCAATCCAACCAATTAAAATAAGAGCTAGGAGGGTACCCTTTGCCCTCAAAGAAAAAATTGAAAACGAGCTTGACCGACTCGTGAGTCTAGGGGTGCTTGAGCCAACAGATGGGGGAACCTGGGAGACCCCTATTGTCACCCCAATCAAACCTAATGGCGAAGTGAGAGTATGCGCTGACTATAAGGCGACAGTCAACCTAGCCCTCAGCCCCCATGCTTACCCGGTGCCAGCGGTAAGGGACGTATTTGCTTCCATCCGCTCTGGCACCATTTTCGCCAAGCTTGACCTCACGCAGGCGTATTTACAACTGCCTGTCACAGACGACACCGCGGAAGCGCAAACTATTGTCACCCACCGCGGTGCTTTTAAAGTTAAGAGGCTTCAATTCGGCATATCTGCAGCCCCGGGTATCTTCCAGGGTATCATGGAAAAGACCCTGAAGGGAATACCCGGGGTCTGCCCCTATTTCGACGATGTTCTCATCGCCGGAGAAAATGAAGCTAGTTTAGCTGACAGGTTGTCAGCTGTGCTGAGCCGGCTCAGAGAAGCCGGTCTCAAACTTAAGCGGGAAAAGTGCTCCATTGGAGTCACTTCTACAGAATTCCTAGGGTATAAAATCGATAGCCAGGGCATCCACCCCACCTCTGAGAAACTAAGGGCTATTCAAACCGCACCCAGCCCTAGGAATAAGCAAGAGCTTCAATCCTTTTTGGGACTGTTAAACTTTTACCATGCTTTCATTCCCCACAAAGCCACTATTGCAGAGCCTCTCCATAGGCTCCTTGACAAGGGTACAACTTGGTCCTGGACCAAGGAACATGAAAATAGTTTCCAATCGTTAAAAAAGATTATCTGTCAAAGCTCAACCATCACCCTTTTCAGAGAAGACACCCCAATATGCATCGCTTGCGATGCCTCTCCCTACGGAATTGGGGCAGTCTTAAGTCACCTATTCAAGGATGGCACACAAAGACCCATAGCCTTCTATTCTCGCACTCTGACCAAAGCTGAAAGAAACTATGCACAAATTGACAGGGAAGCCCTAGCGATAGTAGCAGGGGTCAAAAAATTTCATGATTATCTGTATGGAAGACCATTTACGATATTTACAGATCACAAACCCCTGCTAGGCATATTTACTTGGAATAAAATTACACCACAAATTCTCTCTCCGAGAATCTTAAGATGGTCAACGTTCTTAGCAGCCTATTCTTATCAACTAATACATAAACCAGGTAAGGAATTGGGACATGCTGACTGCCTCAGCAGACTGCCCATACAAACCAGGGACTCAGATCCAGCCCCAGCCAGCCAAATTTTAGCAATCTCTCAACTTCCTGAATGCCCCCTGACTGCAAACATTATAGCTAATAATTCAGCAAAAGATAAAATACTTGCCAGAGTCCTCAAATGGGCCACAACAGGGTGGCCAGCTCAAAACCCACAACCCAAATTCCAACCTTATTATAATAGGAAAAACGAGATTTCAACACATAGAGGATGCCTGCTATGGGGAAATAGGGTCATCATACCAGAGGAAAACATAGACCAAACATTACACATTTTACATGAAGGGCACCCTGGAATTGTAAAAATGAAAGCAATGGCTAGAAGTTACGTGTGGTGGCCTAGCATAGATAAACAAATTGAAAAGTATGTGGGTGGGTGTTATACCTGTCAGGAGACCAGGAATGAACCCCCCCAGGCCCCGATCCATAAATGGGAGACTACAAGGAACCCTTGGTCACGTATACATATAGATTTTGCAGGGCCTATCCAGGGCCAAAGTTTCTTAATAGCAGTGGACAGCTATTCCAAGTGGCTGGAAGTCACGCCCCTTAGGAAAACAACGTCCGCAGCCACTATTCAAGCCTTACGGAAAATATTCGCAACACACGGCCTACCTGACACCATAGTTTCCGACAATGGACCTCAATTCACCTCTCGTGAATTTCAGACCTTCGCTACGAGGAATTGTATTAGGCTGGTCACGTCGGCGCCGTTCCACCCATCGTCGAACGGAATGGCAGAAATTATGGTACGATCCACGAAAGAAGCGTTAAAAAAATTCGTTAAAGGGAACTGGCAGAGGCAACTCAGCCAGTTCCTCTTAGCACAACACACAACGCCATGCTCCACAACCGGCAAATCACCAGCGGAATTAAGATGGGGAAGGAGGCTAATAACACGTCTCGACAGACTGCACCCCGACACATACCCAGAAGAACCACAACACCCCCACCCCGGCCGCACACTTAACCCTGGTCAACTAATATGGGCAAGATCATACACAGATAAAAACAAGTGGGTCCAAGGGACTGTAATAAAACAAACAGGGCCCATCTCATACCTTATAGCTACGCAGGCACAGGGCAACATACGCCGCCATATTGACCAGCTCAGACCCAGACAACCACCACACAATGCTGAGCAACCAACCAGTGCCGACGTACAACCCCCACCGGAAATGCTGCCTATCCCAAACCAGGAAGTTGAACATCAAAATGAAGAACTAGACCCAGACCACCCACCGCCCCTTCGCCGATCAACCAGGAATCGAAAACCACCCACCTATCTAAAAGACTATCAGTGGGCAGGTTCAAACATCCAAGAGGAAAGAAACGCACCAGGGGAGGGGTAAGGGGTGTATTGTATATGTAAACATTCTTTCAATGGAAGTGTATATATGTTAACAAGTACAAATATTAGGGCATCGTCAAAGTATATAAGCAAAGCCGCTTGACAGGAATACACGCGGGAACTTTGACAGCTGTCAAAGTTCCCCGCACTGCGCAGGCGCCTCCACTGACAGCTCGCGGCTGTCAAACTCCGGACCGTGAAGAAGCCTGAGCTGTCAAAGCGTCCACCGCACAGCGCAGGCGCAACCACTGACAGCTCGCGGCTGTCAAAACACCACACCACGCGAAAGCCGGAGCTGTCAGAAGAAGACGACGCTGATTGGTCCCCGTCTGACACGGCGCCAAAACAAACACTTCTGATTGGTCCTCGCGACCAGCTGCCGGCTATAAAAGCCGAACAAGTCATTCAATGTTGTCTTGCTCTAAATAAACTTGTTGTTAACTAGCCTGTCGTCCCGAGCGGTCCTTTGGCTACTTCACTAAGCTATGGAAGTCTTGCAGAATACAGCTATGGATTGAATCCATAGCTCGGTTCTTGGCTGCAATGGCCTTCCAGAAAGGCCTGTGACTGTGAAATGTACACCTGGCTGCAGAAGATGATGCAGAAGAAGTGGGCTGGTGAAGAGAGGCCTAGATCCAAGGTTAGTGGGTGCAGGGCGCAGGGGGCAAATCCACCACCCCCCACACTCCTCTCCTAACTTGATTTTTAAGATTGTGCCTCACCCAAAAACTAGGGTTTATTTTTGAGGTAGGGCTTATGCCCACCACCCAAAATCAAGCTAGGGCTTATTTTTGGCATAGGCCTTACTTTTAGGGAAACACGGTATGCAGACTTGGCTATTCTGACTACATCTTTGGTAGAGTCAGATCTCAGATATTGAGCAGAATGCTTAAAATGTCTACATTTATGTAAATGTATATTAGACAGCCACTTTGGTCTAGTGATTAAGACACTAGGCTAGAAAGTGGGAGATTGTGAGTTCATATCTCACCTTAGCCATGAAAGCTAGCTGGGTGTCTTCAGACCAGTCACTCTCTCACAGCCCAAAAGATCTCACAGGGTTGTTGTGGGGAAAACAGGAGGAAGAAGGTGTGTGTTGGATAATATTCACTTCCTTGGGTCATTTGAAAAATAATAATAAAGGTGGTAAATAATAAATAAACAAATAAAATGTAAGTCTACATTATTTATTTTATTATGTCAGGGTTTTCCCAGAAAGTTTTATTTTTTTACTTTCTGTACTTTCCTAAAAATTGCACCAGTGGAACCACAAAGTGAGTATACAGAATGCCACTACAATATATGTGATCATGTGCAAGTCAACAGACACCTTCATGGCATGATTGTGGAATTGGTGATTGGTAATATGTCACCTTTGAATTTGTGTCTTGTAATACAGAATGCATTCTTGACCTTTGCCTTAAAGCAGGAGTGGGAAATTTATAGCCATGTTTGTAATGCCCAGATTCCCAGGAACTATGCTATCAAACTTTGGTGGCAAAATAATTATCTTTCAAGAGGTATTTCACCCTCCCATGGACTAAACCCTAAAATAGGTGCATTGACTCTATTTTATCTTTTAAAAGATCCCCTCCTGGATCTTTTAAAATATGTAACCACAATCAATTAATCAACCAAGCAATTGGTGGCAATAGCACTTAGATTTATATACTGCCCCATGGTGCTTTCAGCACTCTCTGAGTGGTTTAAAATGCCAGCATATTGCCCCCATCAACGTGGGTCCTTATTTTACCAACCTCAGAAGGATGGATGGCTGAGTCAACCTTGAGCAGGTTAGGATCAAACTCCTGGCAGTGGACAAAGTTTTCCTGCAATATTGCATTCTAACCACTGTGCCACAAGGGGTCTTAGCAACATAGCTGATTTGAATGCTGAACTTTACGGTTTGGTTCTTTTTAGATTTTTATTTCAGTCATAAAAGACAAATTATACTCTGGATAAACTTGACCAAGGTCATGATTGGTGAACCTCGGAAACAGATTAACAGAGCTTCACAATTATCTAAGACTACATGCCTGGAAAGAACCTATACAAGCTAGTTACAAATTCCTGTTAAGAATAAAGTGAAATGATGGTGCATGCAGGATGTTAAACCATGACAGAGATTTTTCATGTCATGTGAAGATAAATCTACCTCTTGTCTTTTGGGGACCTCCTAATAAATTCTCAAGAAATCCAAGGATTTCAATCTCAAAGTGTTGGAGTATCTTGATCATTCATTATGTTTGCTAGAATAGGTTAGATGCCTTCAGTCAAAATATGCCCAGTATAAAATCTCATCACAGATAATCCATGTTCATAAATGTGCTAAATACAATTTCAGAAATCCATCATGATTATGGATCGAAGAAAGCTGTGCTAAGATTTGAAAAAATATGTCAAGACACTAAAGAGTAATTGTAAATCAATCCTATAAATATTTAATGAGAAATCAAGTCCATGTTTATGATCAACTCTAGGTCAAGGTTATCCCAGATAGGTCTATGTAGGACTGCAGTCAGAAAATAATTGGCAAAAATCTGCTCTTTTTTGTATTTTGCTTTTTATATATACAAGCATACAAGCCTGGAGACTTAATAGTTGTTTCCTTTAGAGTAGTTTTTCACTTATTTTCCTCCCAAAGGAATAGCAAACAGCTTTCTTGATTGGATTGTCACCATGCCTGCTGGTTAACGTAACTCAATGAAATGTAATTTTTACTGAATTCATTCAAGTTACCTGCATTCTGTAGATCAAGACAATTGCTTGCTTTGCAATTAAGGTTCATTACATTGGTTTTCTCAAGGCATTTATGTAAAGGGTTTATTTTTAAAATTCAGGTTGAATTAAGTAGTGAATTTATAAATGACAGCTGCTTCACAAATGAGTTGCAACAGGTGCTAAAAATATTCATCTTACTCCTTTAGCCATCTTCAGCTCTGCAGACATTTGCTTTGCAGAAATTAATAAGATTGCTTCCTACAATCTCTGACATATCCAATGACATTCATTCATTTATTTATTTCTACGTTGGAACCAAATTCAAAGTGAATTTTCTAGGAAAAACTCAATTAATAAAGCCCCTGAAGGAACATGCAGTAGTAAATAGGAGTTAAATATATGATATAGCTGTTGTTAAAACAACCATTGCCAAATAAATATACTGTGATTTCTAAAACCTACAGTTTTAAAGGAAAACTCTTTCAGTGCTGTATGTCTCCCTAGTTGTTCATTAAATAGTGTAACTTTTTATATGCTACAAATAGGCACTCTGCACTGAAAACACCACACTAATTGAGAAGGATCCAAATTTAGAGCAAATCTCCAAACTTGTATCTTCAAACTTAATATATGTGCATTTTATCTACACACACCACACACACAAATCTGAGTGATTGCTGTGACAGGAAACGTTATCATGCTGCTTTTAAAAGCTTATGGTGGGATGGAACGATAGCATGATGATATTTTTCAACCAGGCACTTTCTCCTAACCATGTCTACACACTGATATCGTGGGTAGGGGGGAAAGGGGAAAAGAAATAGTTTAGAATATTTACAGAAAAGCATGGAGAGCAAGGAACTGATACTCAATGTAAGACGCAGGAGAGAAAACAGTAGTAGCCTGAAATTCAGGAACTAGGAGATGGAGTGTGAAAAGAATTCCAGTAACATGGGAAAGACCCTTCTAACAACTTTTGCATAACATCATTGGGGAAAAAAAGATTCAATTTATGTAGAGCAGACATGTCAAACTTGCGTCGTCATGTGACATAGCGCGACGTATCAAAGCTTTCCCCATTGGGGTGGGCGTGGTTTCCTGGTGACGCGTCCGGTCTGCGGGCTGGCAGTTTGACACCCCTGATGTAGAGGATTCTCTTAATATGAACTAGGATAATTAATGAGTCAATAGAGATATATATTATTCCCCACAGCATTGAGAAGCAGAGATGGTCAAACTGATTCTTTTATCCAAAGATGAGAATATACTTAATCTCGCTTCTATTTTGAAATTGCTTTCACATTTTATGCTTGCAGTGAAAAAGAAAACGAACTTTTGATTTTGTTTTTGTTAATTAGATAGGTTTACTTTTATAGGAATGGCTTGTACATACTGTTGTGTAAAAGCAAAAAGTGCTGATTGTAATGTTATCTTCTACTGTGCTAAAGCGAGTCTGAGGTTGGTGCCTTTTCTTTTCTTTTCTCACACTATCTTTTTTTTCTTTTCCCTTCCCCTTTTTCTGGTTTTCTATTACATTTTAAATTGTTCTTCTTATTTTATATTTATATTGACAAACCAATATTATTAAATGGCAGAATGTCCTTTAATTTTGAAAATTGGCTGTGGCAACTCCACTTCTTCTCAATTTTGAATAAACTCAAGTTCCCATGCCAAAAAGAAAAAAGAAAAAGAAATGAAGTTTATTTTTTTTATTTTTATTTTAATTCCATTTATATCCCGCCCTTCTCCGAAGACTCAGGGCAGCTTACAAGCTTAGCAGTAGCCTTCATTCTATGTATATGCCTGCTTATTAGGGCTTTCACACACCCCCCAAGCGGCATTATTACAAAGTCAGCTTAATTGCCCCCAACAATCTGGGTCCTCATTTTACCTACCTCGGAAGGATGGAAGGCTGAGTCAACCTTGAGCCTGGTGGTACGCGAACCTGCACTAATTGCAGGTTTGCCATTCCTGTTCCTGCAATTCTAGATACAGTATATGTTTCATTAGTCGGAACCATGACATCGCTGCAAACATTGGATGTTTTTGCTTGACAATATGGATATATACTATAGTGTATCTCTCCACATAAGTAATATACATATCAACAGGTATATAAGCAATATACAGTATATTACCTGTGGAACCATCTTCACCCCATTATTTCAGCCTATCCCACCTGGTCAGGCAGGAAAGGCACATTGTGGACCTTGTCAGTTAAAGAATTTTGATTCATGGGGTCCAGGAAGAGAGACTTTTCTGCCATTGGCCCCACCCTGTGGAACATTCTTCCCCCAGAGGTGAGATGGGCCCCCAATTCTTGGTGCTTCAGAAATGTCTGATCACCTGGCTCTGCCAATTTGCTTGAGGGTCACACAGAAGCATGCAACCATGGGGTTGGTGAACACTCTGTGTTTGTGTGTGGTGGGGCGGGCAGGCATGATATTTGTGCATGAGATATCATGGCCAATTCTTATTGTTCCATCTACAAGATATTGTGACCTTGTAGAAATGCTCAAAGAATTTGATCCTTGAAGATTCCAGTCAGAGCGTAATATTACTTAGTCTATGCTTTACCCTTGTGGAATAGTTTACGGTGAGTGATTGGGCTGGCCCATTTCTTATGATCTTTAGGAAGATAGTCACAACATGACTTTTTTTTCTCCAAAGTACTTAACTAAGGATGATTTTAAGAACTTGGATGGTTGCTTATTTTAGATGCTAGATTAGGATGTGATTTACTGTTTGTACTGTTTTAAGGATTTTGTTTTTTTGTAATGTTCTGGAAGTCCATCCATATATAAATGTATATCTATTTAAATGTAAAAAAGAAACTATTTTTTCAAGCAAAAGTATGAAGGCCAAAATAATTATTTCTTGCATTTTTCTCATTGTTAATGGTAAGATGCCATTTGAAGCTGAAAATATAAATACATATTGAAAACATATTTTGTAAGAAATAATAGTCCTCGTAGATATGTGTAAAGACTTTGTTCAGTAATATTCAGAGGGATGTTTCTATGCTGATTAGACTAAATATCACAGATTTGTTACTCAGATTGTGGGTAGCTCATGACCCCATGATTTTGGAGGACTCCAAGTAAAGTTTATGTCAAGGAAGATAGCAATAGCACTTAGACTTATATACTGCTTCACAGTGCTTTATAGCCCTCTCTAAGTGGTTTGCAGAGTCAGCATATTTGCCCCCAACAATCTGGGTCCTCATTTTACCGACCTCAGAAGGATGGAAAGCTGAATCAATCTCAAGCCAGTGAGAATCGAACTGCTGAACTGCTGGCAGCCAGGAATCAGCAGAAGTATCTTGCAGTACTGTATTCTAGCCACTGCACCACCAGGGCTCAGTCAGATAGAGATTGTACATATGCAGATGGATGCAATTGCAATTTGCAGAACTGGGCTTTCGGTCAGCTATGCAAGAGAAGGAGAAGAGATGTGGTGGTAAAAGCTGCAGTCAAAATTGAAAAGGGGGTCATATGACAAGGAGGATGAAGACATGGTGAGTAGTAGCAGAGAGGATGGCAAAGAAGAGTTGAAGGCAGTGATGGTGGCAGCAGAAATGACAGCAGGAAACAGGGTGTGGTGGCCATAGGGGTGGTATTGGAGGGATGGCAAGAAGGACATGGAAACTGTGTGGTGCCAACAGAAATGGGGAGAAGGAAGAAGAGATGCTGGTGGGATAGGAAAGCGGACAAATGATTGTGAGGAAAGAAGCTTTGATAGAGGACATGGTCATTTAAAAGTGACCAGGAGCACCTCATTGAGACAAATCATATCACTGCTGCTCTTCAACTAGATGAATCATTGTTTCCACACTTCAAAACATCTCACTATGATCAAAGGCCTGGAGACTAAAACATACCAAGAACAGCTGCAGGACTTGGGTCTGGCTAATCTAAAGAAAAGAAGAAATAGGGGAGACATGATAGCAGTATTCCCGTATTTGAGAGGCTGCCACAAAGAAGAGGGGGTCACATTATTCACCAAGGCACCAGAGGGCAGGACAAGAAACAATGATTGGAAACTGATCAAAGAGAGAAGCAACCTGGAATTAAGAAGAAACTTCCTGATACTGAGGGGAATTAACCAGTGGAACAGATTGCCTCCAGAAATCATGGGTGCTCCATCACTGGAGATTTTTAAGAAGAGGCTAGACAGTCATTTGTCTGAGATGGTATAGGTTCTCCTGCTTTAGTGGGAGGCTGGACTAGAAGACCTCCAAGGTCCCTTCCAGCTTGATTCTATTCTATTCATCAAAGTTAAGACCTAGCAATCACATAAGGTTATAGAAAATATTAGCACCTCTCATATTATTCAACCTTTCCTTACAATTATTAATTCTGGTTCTGAACTAGTCTCTGTGTTACTCAGAAGTGTAAACCTTGTTTCAAGTGTCCATGGTGTAAATGAATGGTCAACGGTGCTTCTCATTTTTCTACCTTTTCCTCCAAAAGAACAGGAGTCTGAGAATTTTTCCAGACCATCTGTACAAAGCAGTAAACATAAATCAATACGGATCTCAGCAAGCTACTTATCTTGTTCAAGTACTCCATCCAGAAACCATCTCTCCTGGAACTGTCAATGCAACAGATGGATAAAGCAGCCCCATCTGGCAGTTTGAAGACTTTTCCATACAAGAACAAATCAACGCTCTTTGATTTTCTTTGCAAAGAGCACTTCAGAAAGGATTTACAAATGTTAAGGCAAAGTTTATATGACTTCTAAACATCGAATCTCACAGGTTGATGACTGCAAAACCTGCATGTAGATTTAATCCGGGATACTTTAATGGGGAAAAGTTGTTGATTCTGATATAGATTGCTGAGGGGGAAAAAACAGAAGTCCTTTAAATTTAACACAATTGAATGATTAACATTTGGTGCCATTCTGCCTGCAGACATTTTGGCTTCACCCATTTTTTTCTGCCTAGGAACCTAAATATAACATATCCAGAAGTCTTCTGTTTTCTAAAACAGTAGATAATTACCCTTTGGGGGAATAGATTGCAGAAGTAAGTAAACTGTGAAATTAAGAAAGCAGTACAAAAAATAAAAGCTGGGTTGTCTTCACTAGCATAATGATCCAAATGATTCTGATGATATGTAATGTGATGATGTTACTGATGGAAGACAATATTGTATCTCAGAATTAAGATAAGATAACCTTTCTTGTCATTTTTTTTACTGTGGGTAGACTAGCACACATTAAAAATGAAATTCTGTTGATTGCTCTCAAAAGTGTACACATACATAACACATATAAACATGCTATATACAGTACAACATATGTACCTACATTCTTACATATAATACATATAAATATTAATCACTGTCCATCTTGAATACATAGCAGAAAGAGGAAGCTTGAGAGTTCACAAGGTTAATACTGTATAGAACAGAATTGAAGTGTGGGATCTGTTTGGGATAGCTCTCTGTCAGACAGATTTCTCACCCATTGGTCAGTTTTGTCACTGTCCTCTCTCATCTAGATTAGTTCTTCTGTATTGTGTGTTAAAGGTGGGCAGGATTTATATCTCTTGTGAGTGAGAAGGTACCTAAGACTCAAGACTAATGACATGCTTGATTCTTCCTTCGAGCTCAGCCTTTCCTACAGAAAGAGGATATTAAAGCCAATTCAAAATGAGATGCTGAACAGCTAAGCTTTTCAGCATGCTTTAAATATCATAAAGGTAAAGGTAAAGGTTCCCCTGCACATGCATGCTAGTCGTTTCCAACTCTAGGGGCCGGTGCTCATCTCTGTTTCAAAGCCGAAGAGCCAGCGCTTGTCCGAGGACATCTCCGTGGTCAGGTGGCCGGCATGACTAGATGCCAAAGGCACATGGAACACTGTTACCTTCCCACCGTAGTGGTCCTTATTTTTCTACTTGCATTTCTTTTACGTGCTTTCGAACTGTTAGGTTGGCAGAAGCTGGGACAAGTAACAGGTGCTCACTCTGCTACGCGGCACTCGGGATTCAACCCGCCAAACTGCCGATCTTCTGATCGACAAGCTCAGCGTCCTAACCCACTGAGCTACTGCGTCCCTTTTAAATATCATAGTATTCCTGAAAACAGCAGTTCAGTTGTTGTTCAGTCTGTTTCCCTGAAATAGGTCATGAAAGGTATATATGTATTCAATTACTTACTTATAGTCTTACTTTTAGTGCAAAATATATAAACTGTAGCACACACATAAAAAACAGATTTCTTCTCATCCATACGAGGAAGCATTTAATTAATGCTTGGGGAAATGGTTTTTGCTAATTGAAAAATAACTGAGCATAGCTGAAGTCTGTTTAAATAATCCTGTTTATGAGAAAGCGAAGAAGCAGGCATGATGTTAGATGGTTAGTAATAAAAAATGACAACATTACAGTGGACTGCTATTCAAGCTGTCAAGGGGAATAAATTGTTCTGCAATAAAAAAATCTATGTGAGCTTTTGGATAGGCTATATTATGTTGTGGATATGTCCTAATCTCACACAGGACCAAGTAGCTCTTTTCCGAGCAGAATCTTCCAAGTTTATTTTTTGTCTCTGTATTATAGCATGACATCTCACATCTCTTTAAACCGTAACAGATAAGCGTGACAAGCATCATATTTGTTTTTGCCTGCTTGCCCATTATTTTAAAGCTTGTTTTTCATTGTTATTCCCCATGTCTACAGTAAGGAAAATTTCTCTGGTAGAGATTAATTAAAAAGATTATCTAACAACACTAGATAAAGAAAATTGTCACTCCTGAATCTGTCAAGGAAATTCATTCTGCCAACACATGAAATGACTACGTGTTGCAGTATCATTTTTCAATACTTGCTGAAGTACCAGCATGGAAAGCAGAATCTAAATATGAGTATTACCCTTTTAAAAATATCTTATGTTAGCCATGGGGAAGGGAGGAAAGGAAAGGAATTGTATCTGAAACCTGTTTCTCATTTTACCAACAGCAAATTCTTTTCAGTCATGCTTCAGCCCTGATTTACAAATTTGATGCCTTCATTAACATTTTTCCTAATTTGTTGTTGATCAATTCTAAAGATAATGTAGTGGAATTGTATGAAGGAGGTCTGTAATTATGCCTTTCTGAGAATATTCCCTGGGGCTTCTTCCAAGAAAATCAAAATTCAGTTCAATGGATCTGGGTATGGTCAATAAAACTGCCGAGTTTGCATCTGGGTTTTTTTGGGGGAAAATAATAGGAGATATTTTATTTTCTAATCTAGACAATTCATATTCTGAGCATTATTTTTTGTCCAGCCCCAAGGCAAGAGTAACAGTAATTTCCCAAGTTGAGTTCTTTATTGTTTCACATCTATAGACAAAATATTGCCAGATTGAAGACTTTACTATCTGCATGTACAATATACTCTGTGAATTATTTAGGAGGGACTGTCTTCACCCTCTTTTTCTCGTACATGATATCTTGGCTGACTTGCCCCTTACTTCTCTGGAGTGCAATCCCTTCGGGGGATCCACTCCTCGCTACATTCTGCCATACTTTTTAAAAATTACTGTATAGATTGCCAGGATTCTGTTGGTTAACTTCTCCCTACTTCCACTCTCTTTAATGAGCTTTCACCCACTGCTTCTTGTCCTGCCCTCAAATGTTCTCACCAGATGGACAATTCAATTTTGGCAAAGTATTTGAAATCATGTGATTGTTATCTATTTTGTCAGCCAGATATACAGTAACTAGATATTGGACAGGCACTAGCTGAAAATGCAACCAAATACAACATCAGTCAAAGACCTGACAGACCTCAAATCAGCCTCTTTGTTGGAACGTTTTTTAAAAGTTGATGCTTTTCCTTGGTCTAAATAGTCAAATTTGGCATGTAGATTTTCATTCCAGAATGCTCATGTGCATAAATAAATCACACTATTTCACTGTTGCTGTGATAAATATCCCACGTGGAATGATCAAATGCCTGAGGCTTCCAGAATAGGAAAACATAATTCACAACTCTATGCAATTGTCCAATCCACTTTCTTTTCAAATGGCAGATAGGCAGAATTATTAAGGCTTGGGTGAGATTCAGTGCTGGGTTTATATGAAACATTTAACCAGGTAACAATCTCATACATACATTTTTGCAAATGTTAAACTTAATAAGTGTAAACTTTGATTAGTTGTCATGGTAATTTTGTTTGTGAGGTCTTTGGGGGAAGGGTTGGTTTTTGGGGGTGTTTTTCCTTGGGTAGTTTATGGTTTCAAGTACTGTATGAACCTAGTGTCAAGTTTCAAAGCGCAGTCTTGCTGGTGTGACAGACATTGCTTCTCAGCTTGCCAAGGAACTCAGGGGGAGGAGAGACCTTTGCAATGAAGACTTCAAAGATTAAGAAAGCAGACTGTGGGAACCAAGGACAGAGGCCAGGTGTCTGGCTAGACCCAGAAATGCTCTCTCATAACAATATTTTCCAACTTGATTGGGCAATGTGACCTGACCCAGAGGGAGAAGGGAGAAGTCAATGTTTTTACTATGTGGGTTTAAGAGGGGTCCTGCCAGAGCTGGTTTTACTTTCATATGTGCCAAAATGGTGCTCTCAATAAAGCTTTGCATTAAGAGATTGAATATATATTTTTTGGGCAAATTCCAAATTCAGATTTTAGAAATCTCAACTTTAGCAAATCAAATAAATATTTCATTTCATTCTCACTACCAAACTTTATTTCTACTACCACTCCCATGAAAAATTACAGAGAAGAGGATCTTCTTTCTGGCTTACTCTACTCAAACATTTCTTTAATATTTCAGGAATGTCCTTCCAGGAGACCGACCATTAATAAATAAAGTTATAGGGATAAGGGTCTGTCCTTCCCTTTATTATTTTATCCAGCATCTTTTCTAAAGGACAAAGGGAAATGGGTTCCTTTCCTGCTGTGGATGACAAAAACTCAGAATAGTGGTATGTTAGCACAGAGCACAGTCCTTTTTCCGAGCTATGAAATGTCATTTCCTAGGTATCCTGCTGGGCTTAGCTCAGAGTCATGATGCCAAGACTGCTAATAAAAAAGAATAAAGGTTAATGAAGGCATTGGGTTATTTATTAGCAGGAATAAAATTACCTCTTTTTTATCTGTATTGTTTGTTCAAGCAGAAGGTTTCACCTTTGGATTTTCACAGGACTTTCTTTCTGGAGTGAGCAGAGCTGAATGACTTAGCTAAGTCATAATGTTCTTTCTGTACTTTGTTTCTGTCTCTTCTTCCCCAGAAGATGCAGAAATTGATTCTAGCAGGTCACCCTGAGTAAAGCTGAACTGGAAAACCATCTTATTTCCATTAAGCAGACAGCCAGATTGCCTGACTCAAGGTTCGTTTCTCCCATTCAATTTTCTTTAAATGTGAGCATAATTAATTAGTGCAATCAAATCAGGTCTGACTCTGGTGACTTCATGGACAAATATCCTCCAGCTCAACCTACATCTGGTATTTCAATTGATACCCCTTACAAGGACATCTGAATGAAGTCTACTGACAGAATTCCTCAATGAATTATCCTTATAGTAGAGTTTACACATACAAAATATTTATGTTTAGTGGCTATCTATCCACTATTGGTAAATAGGATTCTACTCTGCACTTGTTTTTAAAGTGGAATATAGCCTATCCTTTTTCAATCTCTTTACCACTGTATTCCTTTGTGATCTAATAGCTTATATTCTGTTTTCTATGATCTCCTGATTTAAAGTGACCCATTTTATTTCGTCTAAGTCCACTTATTACTAAAACGCTGAATCCAGGATGCTTTATTCCTATGTTAGCATTTTCCATCATTCATGCATAATACATTGAATGCTCCAACTGCATGTCCCTTTGTAAAATGAGGAATATTTCTCTGCATTAGAAGCACCCATTAAGGATCATTAGTGATTCTTTGAGCCTCCATATCATTGCCATGATCTACTCTTGAAAGTGAAATACTCTTCCTTAGTACTGATAGAAGGGAACATTTGTAGCTCAGAGTTAGTTTATTTATTTATTTATTTATTTATTTATTTATTTATTTATTTATTTATTAGATTTATATACTGCCCTTCTTCCAAGGGACTCAGGGCAGTGTACAGGGCAATTAAAATATAACATTCAAAAGTTAAAAATAGATTAAATTAAATTTAGCCCCAAACAAAATAAATTAAATTATGGAATTTAAAACCCCAATCCCTCAGTCCAGGTCGGCAAGCTCGAATAACCAGGTTTTCAGGTCACGGCGAAAAGAGTGAAGGTCGGGAGCCATCCGGAGCTCCACAGGCAGCTGATTCCAGAGGGCAGGCGTGCCCACAGAGAATGCTCTCCCCCTGGGGGCGGCCAGCCGGTACTCCATGACTGACAGCACCCTGAGGAGACCCTCTCTGTGGAAGCGCACGGGGCGATGGAAAGTTGACGCCGGCAGCAGGTGCTCCCATAAATAATCCGGACCCATGCCATTTAGGGCTTTATAGGTCATCACCAGCATTTTGAATCTCACCCGGAGGGCAACTGAGAGCCAATGCAGCTCACGGAGAAGAGGTGTTACATGGGAGTATTGGGAGACCCCCATCACAACTCGCACAGCCACATTCTGCACCAGCTGAAGCCTCCGAATGGTCCTCAAGGGCAGCCCCATGTAGAGAGCATTGCAGTAGTCTATTCAAGAGGTCACGAGCGCATGAGTGACTGTACGTAGGGGATCTCGGTCCAGATAGGGCCGCAACTGGCGCACTAGGTGAACCTGGGCAAAAGCCCCCCTGGCCACAGCTCCTATGTGATCTTCCAAACTCAGCTGTGGATCAAGGAGGACGCCCAAGTTGCGAGCCCCATCTACGGGAGGTAACACCTCACCCCCCATAGTTAAAGATGGAATAGGCTGGATTGCCCAAGATGCCGGTATGTACAACCACTCGGTCTTGTCGGGATTAAGTTGAAGCCTGTTCCTCCCCATCCAGACCCGAACCGCCTCCAGGCAGCGGGACATCACGTTGAGGGCATCACTGGGTTGGTTTGGGGTGGAGATGAACTGAGGGTCCTTAATGCTCTCTGAGGATGGTGGTTTTCTTGAAGACATTTCATTACCAAATTAGGTAACATCATGAAACATCTGCAAGAAAACAACCAAGCTCAGAGAGCATCAAAATCTTCCCTAGTACTGGTAGTTAGTGGAAATCGGAATTTAATTTTATCCTGGTTATTTGACATCAAAGTGTTTACTAGGCTTAACTCTGCTTAGTATATTTGTATAAATCAGTCTAGATTCCATTAGTGACTCGAAGAGGACATGATTTGTTTGAAGTTTGTGATTTTCAGGTTTCATTCATGGCTTTTCAAGTTTTGGCACATATAAACAAGTACCTAAAGCAGGCATGTCAAACTGCCAGCCCACGGGCCAGATGCATCACACCAAAACCATGCCCACCCCATTGCCAGCAATGGAGAAAAAGTCTCGAGACGTTGTGAGTTTGACATGCCTGATCTAAAGGCTCTAATGAAGAAACTTCAAAATGCCTGAAACTGCTTCATTTTTAGGGAGAATGCCATGAAATTAACAGGGAAAGTCACCTCTTTCACCTTGCCAAGTTTCAGGGGATACCTTTAAAGGTTTTCCTGCAGTGGAACAGCTTGCCTTCAGAAATCATGGGTGCTCCATCACTGGAGGTTTTTAAGAAGAGACCGGACAGTCACTTGTCTGAGATGGTATAGGTTCTCCTGCTTGAGCAGGGGGTTGGACTAGAAGACCTCCAAGGTCCCTTCCAGCTCTATTCTATTCTATTCTGTTCTGTTCTGTTCTGTTCTATTTGTGGTATATATATACCCATATATATAAATGGGTTGAATCAATAAAGGAGTAGACTGAAAAAGAACAAGAGCTTATCATTTCTTTGCTGCATGCATTTTGGTGATGCCAGGCTAACAACTTGTACTGTGACAAGAAAGGTCATAAAATGGAGCAAAATTCACTTAACAACTGTGTCACTTAATGGCAGAAATTTTGGACTCAATTATAGTCCTAAGTTGAGGATTACCTGTATACTGTATCTTCTTTATCAGATGCTCCCGACAATGTCAGAAAGCCCATCACAGTACTCAGCCCCCACCCCAACATTCCTTTTTTATGCAAAAAAAAAAGAAAAAAATACCCTTGGTATTCTTATATTATCTGTAAAAATCCCCAAAACTATAGTAAATCTATCAAATCTCCAATATGCTTGAGAGCCACTTGATCTGAGTCATTACTTCCACGGAAGTCCCTGCTTTCATTTATGTTTCTGCTTTGATGGAGTGATCTAAGCAAAGCTTCACTGAATCAAATGACCCATTAAAAGTTGAGTCTCAGATGGCTGGATGCTGCCAGCTTTTGAGCAAATGGTGCATGGAAATATGATGGGAGTGGTAGTGGAAATAAAGTTTGGTAGTGAGAATGGAATGTAATATTTATTTGATTTGCTAAAGTTGAGATTTCTAAAATCTGAATTTGGAATTTGCCAAAAAAAAAAGTATTCTGATTTTTTTTGTCCCAAATTTTTGATTCCGTGCTATGATCTTTGCAGTAAGAATAGTATTCTCTGGCCCTTTGAAATTAGGTAATTAGGTAATGAATTAAATGTCACTGGTACTGAAGATATTCACTTTAACACTTAAAACTGACTGTTTCTTTTTTCAAGTAATTCTCCTGATAAAGTTTGAGTTTCCTATTGAAATCAATGGCATTAAAGCTTGCTGACCTCTGCCTATGCTCAATTTTAGATATGTAAAAAAACACCTTTTTGAACAGCATTATAATTTAATTATTTGAATATATATGTATAGGTATGTGTATATGTGTGTGTTCCAAATCACAATAGGGGGCAATTAATATTTCCAAAACCACTTTAAATAAAAACCAGCAACAGCTCTCTCACTAAGTACCAATTTTATTGGGCTCATGTCCTTTTGCCCACCACCTCTAAAATTCTACCTTTGCCCATAATTTTTCTCTACAACTTGGTATTTGTTTCCAAAATAGCAGGCGGGGTGTCATTTGTCATTGTCTTTTACTTTAATTGAAAGAAAGGGTTTCAGGTTATTTACATATTGCTACTAAAAGAGTATACAGAAAATTGTGCATTTTTCCAGCGGAATGGTTACAGTTTTTGACAAAGTTTTAAGGATCATTACATGGGATGATTCTTTGCAATCAGACAAACAATGGGGACATTTTGCAGAGGCAGAGGAAGATTGTGCCATTCTGTTAAAATTAGTTTCTGGCTGTATAGTATAATTCAAATATAGTTAGTGGAGCTTTTCTTTCACAAAAGGAGACTTTTGTTTTGCTAGGAGATAAAAGAAAAGTCTAGCCTTGCATAGTCTAATTTGGCCTATGTTGACATCTTTCACATGTGCTGGGAATCTTCTCCACACTTTCCAGTCAAGGCTGAGCAACAATTTGGAATTACAGCATCAGCCTGGAAGGCATAGGCCAGCGATCCCCAACCCCCAGTCTGTGGACCGGCACAGGCCACGGCATGCCAGAAACTGGTCTGTGCAAACAAGCAAAGCCCCATCTGCGGGATGTAGGCAGTACATGAAACCACACCCCTCCGGTCCATGGAAAAACCTCTCTCCATTGAACTGGTCCCTGGTGTCCAAAAGGTTGGGGATCTCTGGCATAGGCTGTTTCCTGTCTAGTCTACCTGGGAAGGTTGACAGAACAGGGAAGAAGGAATGGTTTGTCACAGACAAGCTCCTTTCTAAGTTTTAGTCAACAGCCATTACCACAAAACTACTACAGATCAGAAGGTCGGCAGTTTGGCGGGTCGAATCCCGAGTGCCGCATAACAGAGTGAGTGCCTGTTACTCGTCCCAGCTTCTGCCAACCTAGCAGTTCGAAAGCACATAAAAATGCAAGTAGAAAAATAGGGACCACTACAGTGGGAAGGTAACAGCGTTCCGTGCACCTTTGGCATCTAGTCATGCCGACTACATGACCACGGAGACGTCCTCGGACAAGCACTGGCTCTTCAGCTTTGAAACGGAGATGAGCACCGGCCCCTATAGTTGGAAACGACTAGCACGCATGTGCGGGGGATCCTTTACCTTTTATAAATGGAATGCAGGTGTCCTTTTCTATCACTGCTCTAAGCAATCAGATAAATGGAATGTCCACTTTTGTTCTTGCTGTTGTAACTTTAAAATTTGTTACCGGAGACATCTGGCTGAGCATTTGTGGACATCAAGTGCCTGTCTAGATTGGAGACAGGCCAACTTGATTGACTGTGTGAAATAGACACTTTGAGCACTTCATTCTACCTTGGAGAGGGCTGTGGTTGAAACACATAATCTGCTGAGTGATTTAGTTTTTTCAGAGTAACTTGGTGCAAAATGACATGGGATTCTAAACTTGGATTGATTCTTAGAATACAACTGTTTGTTTCTATCAGACTAATATACATTAAGCAGATGACTTTTAAAGACTATTGCACACTGTTATAAAATATAATATGCTACATAAACTCCTTGCTCGTAACAACCAAGAAGAAAAACTTAAGGTCACTTTTATAAGGAACAGCACCAGATGCAATTCACAATTCCTTTTCTAAACAACAAAGAAATACATTCTTAAATATACACAGTACATTCAGAAAGAATATTATTAGGATGGCTTTGTTATACTTTAAGAAAAGACATTTCAGATTAATACTGTGAGAAAATGTCTGGAATTCCAAACAAAAGGATATTTATATACTTTTTAACTGCTAGGCAGATCTTTCAAACATAGACAGAAGGTACTTTTATCATCTGAATACAAAAATATTAACATTTACAGATACTCTGGCACAGTCTCTCAAAAAACAATTTTCCTTATGGAGCTGTCAACTTTATGTGTGTGTGTGTATAAATTTTTTTAGATTGCTAACAAAGAATTAAAGGGAAAAAAATTACACAAATATGAGCTGTCACTGTTGTGACTACTGCCTGTCGATGGCCTTTGGTTAGGCCGAAACAGGAAATAAAGATTTGTCCCATGTTTTAGTTCATTTTATTTTAAAGGAAAAGAAATTGAGCCAGGTAGACTCATATTTCTGAATGCAGAATAAATGCTGTGAAAGTTTTGGGGTGGTTTTTTCCCCCTCTTTTCTTCTCAATAACTTTACTTGTAGATTTTGCTTTTCTCATTTTATAATAGCTTTCTTAAAAAAGGACTGCACCATGTTTTTTTTTTGTACAGGTTACATTATTCATGTGAACTAGATTCAAAGCAAATGACAGTAAAAGTGAACCAAAAATCTGGGCTGTTGAGATGGAAATCAGAAACCTCATCATCTCAGTTAGCCTAAATACATGAGCAAGTAATTGGCCTTAAATGCCTAATCCATAAAGCCTTGACAGACCCTGTGGTTGTTGCAGGGCCCTGCCTCACCAATGCAAATGTCTGGACATCTGTAGCAAAGACCTGGGTGCTACTGATATGAATCTGTTCAGTATAATCAATTCTGTTAGTGACAGCTATGTAATAGAGGCAGGAAGTACAAGTAGTCCTTGGCTTACAACAGTTCATTTAGTGACCATTCAAAGTTACAGTGGCACTGAAAGAAGTGATTTGTGACCATTTTTCACACTTACTGTCAAGGATAAAACTTTGGCAGCTACTTGTCTCTTCATTTCAACTTGCCATTAGAGTTGGGCAGGGGGGCAGGTGATGCCTTAGAATTTGGTTAGATGGAGAAATGAAACCTCTACGATTCCACTCAAGACCGCAAGAGCTTGAAACCTTTTCAAGGACACTGCAGCAGGTGTGAAGAGGAAGCTGACGGTTCCCATAACAAACTGAAATTATTTACATGGACTACGTGAGAGGGTGGGGGTTTGGCAGAGAAATTATTGTTTAATTCTATGCACTGGTATCTGGGAATCTCAGAGTTAGTTTTGCTTTGACATTACCATGCCATGTATTCAATAAACAGTAAGAATTTCGGAAATGAAATGAATCTGGATTCTTGAGCTGGATGTTGATATTTATGACCTTTGCCGCATCCCCATAGTCACATGATCAAAATAGGGATGTCTGGCAATTGGTTCATATTTATGATGGTTGCAGTGTCCGAGGTTCATGCAATCCCTTTTGTGACCTTCTGACAAACAGAGTCAATGGGGAAACCAGATTCACTTAACAGCCATGTTGCTAACTTAACAACTGCAGTGATTCACTTAACAACTGTGGTGAGAAAATTTGTAAAATGGGGCAAAACACACTTAACAAATGTCTTACTTAGAAAGAAAAATTTTGGGCTCAGTTGTAAAATGAGGATTACCTTTAATGGTCTTCACCATCCTGATGGTGTCAAAACTGATGAAAAGCAATCACATGTTAAAAATGTAAAAAAAAAAATAATTCTAGCTAGTGTTTGTCCCATTATAGATCTGTTGTAAGCAGAGTTTTCCTCCCAACATGATTTATGGTTAAATTCTTGTCCTCCTCATCTCATTGACTGCAGTCTCAAGTTGTAGGTTGGTTATTCTTGATTTAATCCACTGATCTGGCATTTATATCCTGAGACAGCAAAAAGTGGGGCACAAGGTGTTCGTGCCAGTCAAATGCAGTGCCAGACAGATTTATTTCTGGCTCATCTGGACTGTTATCCAGATTACAAAAAAGGAGAGCATTTTGGGCATTTTACCCTGTGTGAAGAGAATTCTTGCTTCATTCCTCCTCCATAAGTTTCTACTAGTAGATTTTTGAAGAACAAAGGTGGCTTATGAATTTTGTGTTGTCAAATTCCCTTTGATATTTATTTGTTTGGATTTCCTATCATTCTGAATGTTAAGCCTCTGAGGATATAAAAGGCTTCTGAGACAACAAGCCAAGCACATTTCCTCATCCACATCAGTCTTAAAAGATAGCTTATCCTATATGAAAAATATGCTTCTAAAATAAATATTAATCTTGTATCAGCTTTCCCCAAAGTAGCGCTCTGAAGACATACTGAACTATAACCCTCATTCCCAAGACCATGTCTATTATCCATACTAGACAGAAATGATGTGGTTCTAGCACATCTTCAGGACACCACCTGGGAAAAGAGATAGTTCACAGATAATAATGTCTATTCTCTTAACAATGCAGTTGTGGACATAGCAATATTCTTATCAATTTTCTTCTTCTTTTATAATTTCCAAAGAATGTATACTTCATGAGCAAAGAGGTAAACTGATTTGCTCCTTTTCCTAATTTTTAATTATTAGGATGGTCTATGGAGATATATGGAGATTCTTAGTTATCTAGGTCATGGTTGTCCCAAAGGTGCTTTTTCAAAAGACAACTGGACTTTCTTTGTTTTGCTTGAAGATGTTTTGCTTCTCATACAAGAAGCTTCTTCGGTTCCGACTGAAGAACTGAAGAAGCTTCTTGGGTGAGAAGCAAAACATCTTCAAGCAAAACAAAGTCCAGTTGTCTTTTGAAAAAACACCTTTAGGATAATAGGATGGAAGGACATTTATCAAGTGTTCATGGTAGCCAGGTTGGGAGTAAGCATCATTTTTTAATACTGTACCTTTCCCCTTAGAAATATTTGGAGATATGTAATGGGAAAAGTAATAGAAGAGATATTATCAGACTGCATTTCTTGAGATCTACCCTCTATTGATAATCCAACAAATCTGATAAACCAGAAGTCGGCTACTTTTGGAATGAAATGATTAAACCTGAACTGTATCTCAGAAAGAAACTCTTAATTTTCTTCTAATAGAAGGTATGCCACATTTTCTTTTATGAAAATGTGAGTATTCAGTCAGGTAAGTATGCTGATGAATTGCTGTCTGCTAAAGATACAAGATTTTGTCCCATTTCATTTTTGAGATTTAAGTTTTGAGAATAGAGAGAAGATACAGAATTTTAGAGTCATTATATTTATGAAATAAGTCCAGAGAGTCATGCTGGTCTGCTGATGAATCGGGATGTGTAGATTATGTAAAATCTGCTTCATTTAACAGCTCGCTTTTGGGGGCTGATTACCAGTTGGATTTTATATATATATGTATATATACACAGGTTTTTAGTACAGAACTTCACTGGAAAAATAGATAAATGGCCTGAACTAAACATGCATAAAATACTGACTAACAGAAGTTGCTTCAGTGGAAATTTCTATCTTTTTCTCTCTTTTTTTCATATTTAGGTGGCCCATACTATTTTGAACACTTTTGACTAAGATGGTTCTCTCTGAGCAGTGCTTGGAATGGCTGGGTGATCTTACCCTGTTCGAATTGGGGAGCTTCATGTTAAGTGTGGGATAGATAGATAGATAGATAGATAGATAGATAGATAGATAGATAGATAGATAGATAGATAGATAGATAGATAGATAGATAGATAGACAGACAGACAGACAGACAGACAGACAGACAGACAGACAGACAGACAGACAGACAGACAGACCAGATTCATGTGCCACAATATCTGTTTTGGTTTTACTGGCTGAAATCTCTTGACAGACAGACAGACAATAATCTTTATTGTCATTTTTTACTGTGGAAATTTAGTTGCTTGCACTCAAAGTGTACACATACATAGCACACATTTAAACATACTATATACAATATATGCATAGACCTGTTGTTGTTGTTGTTAGTTGTGAAGTCGTGCCCGACCCATCGTGACCCTATGGACAACATTCCTCCAGGCCTTCCTGTCCTCTACCATCTTCTGGAGTCCATTTAAGCTCACGCCTACTGCTTCAGTAACTCCATCCAGCCACCTCATTCTCTGTCGTCCCCTTCTTCTATTGCCCTCAAATAGACCTACAGCCTTACATATAAGTAACATATAAAGATTAATCACTGTCCATCTTGAATACATAGCGGAAGGAGGAAGCTTGAGAATTCACAAGGTTAATATTGTATGGAACAAAACTGTGACTGAATCTGGATGTTCTGCTTCAGATACCACGAAGCCTCATTGACCAAACATGGTTATTCCAGGGAGCATTGCAAGGCAACAAGTCAATAAAAAACCTTGAGCTCCTTAAGAACATTAAATGTTAAGTGTTAAAAAAAAACCTAGACACTGAAAATACCCCAAATATCTCATGCAAAGAAAGCACACATTTTCTGTATTCATACAGATACCGGTAAACTTGAATATGAGCTGATTTGCACCTACTAGGAGTGAAATGGCCAGGTTCTTCTGACGTTCTCTCAAATGCCCCCTTTGAAGCAGGAACTGAAAGTTCTTATAATAAGATGTATGTTAATCTGTGAAAATAGACTATTGTAAGGTGAGAGTGTCCAAACATCGTAATTAGACATATTCATTTGAATAGAATAGAGCTGGAAGGGACCTTGGAGGTCTTCTAGTTCAGCCCCCTGCTCAAGCAGGAGAATCTATACCATTTCAGACAAGTGACTATCTAGTTTCTTCTTAAAAATCTCCAGTAATGGAACCCCCCATGATTTCTAAAGTCAAGCTGTTCCACTGGTTAATTGACCTCACTGTTGGGAAGTTTCTCCTTATTTCCAGGTTGCTTCTCTCTTTGGTCAGTTTCCAACCATTGTTTCTTGTCCTACCCTCTGGTGCTTTGGAAAATAATTTGACCCCCCTCTTATTTGTGGCAGCCCCTCAAATACTGAAATACTGCTATCATGTCGCCCCTGTTTCTTCTTTTCTTTAGACTAGCCAAACCCAAGTCCTGCAGCCATTCTTCCTATGTTTTAGTCTCCAGGCCTTTGATCACCTTAGTTGCCCTTCTCTGATTTTTTCCCCAAAGTTTCAACATCTTGTTTGTAGTATGGTGACCAAAATTGGTTGAAGTATTCCAAATGTGGTCTTACTAGGGTTTTATAAAGCAGTAGTTATACTTTGTGTGATCTTGATTCTATGCCTCTGTTTATACAACCCAGGATTGCATTAGTTTTTTTTGGTTGTTGCTGCACACTGATGGCTCATAGTCAAGTGATAGTCCACTAGGACTCCAAGGTTCCTCTCACCTTGGAGGGTTTTTTTTTGGGGGGGTCTTGTTTTTTGTTTTATTTGGTAAAGCTTTGTATATTTTTCTGGGCTTCTGAATGGAATGGAATGAAACTGTCAGGAAACATAATGTAAATTGGGTCTTCCCACTTATAGTTATATATTTACCTACGGTAAGCCAAACTTCCCTGGGCAGTTAAGTGCTGGATCATCTCAATTCACACAGAGGAGAAATGGTAACAGAATAACAAAATAATAGAGCTGGAAGGGACCTAGGAGGTCTTCTACTGATAGAAAACTAGCGTAAGCAAGAATCCTGGCCCTTGCAGACTTGGCTCTATACAGTACCTAGACCTTTGTCAAGGGGGATTGAGGTTCCCTTCTGGTCAGGGTGAGGTTGCTCTTGTTGCCATCTTTTGTTCCTTGTTTTTACTAATACATAGTTTACTGTGTTTTGTGTGTGTGTGTGTGTGTGTTTATTTGTGAACTGCCCATAGTTGCTGGCATTGAGTCCTGTAAAAAACATTAAACAATACATCCTAAATCACCCAGCCTCCTCTTTTCAATGGCTGTTTAATAGTCTTGGGGAACCTGAAAAATGCAGTCAGTGGAATTTTGTTCTCGGCAAAATGATTGGCTGGAGGTCCTTGTTGACATATGTTGCCATTGATTAGTTCTTAATGATACTGCAATAAAGGGAAGAAAACTTTCCTTTTGAGTCCTATGCAGAACTATCAACCCAAATAGATCAGACCAGGAAGACTAGAACTACACTTTATGGAGATAGAATGTAATAATAGAATCTAATCGTCTGACTGTCCTATACTGCTCCTTCTTTTTTATAGTCTGGTGGATTGTGGATAAAGTTATCTGATCCCTTCCAAACATTATCTTGTTTTCCAGGACATAAATATCTTGCCCACTTCTTTGCCTGGACAATGGTACTTGCATATTTCTGCCAAGGTGCCTTCTCTTTAACTCTAAGAAATATTTTTGAAATCTTAAGGTTGATGTAATTGTAAACCTATTTGCCAACTGCTTGTATCTGGGGCAGGGTTAGATAGCCCATAATAGGTAAAGGAACAGGTAACTGCAAACTGCATTTACCTGAATGATAATTTCAACCCAAATATCCTTGTAGTCAATGGCTATATCACATGAATTAAACACTTAAATCTCATTTCTAAAAATATGCAGTATTGAATGTGATATTAAATATATTTCAAACTGCTTCTTCATAGGCTCACTAAGAATGGAGCATGTTATAAATAAATGCATTCAAAATAAATGACTGTTTTTCATTCAACTGTGTGGGGGATTTCCTGGGAAACCATTCAGTCAAAGGTGGCTGAAAATGCCATACATTGATTGCATATTTTCTATCCCACAGTAAAACTGAACAGGCGTATTTCTATTATTTCCTAGCAATTTCCTACTCTTCTGAATCTGAATCACCAAATTAATCTTCATCAGCACTTATTATGCCCAGTGTTTGCTTTATTTCTGCCCTTTATTTTGCAGAAATATGGGCTTTCTCTTCTGAATTGTTTATTTGGTTATGCTGGTTTGACTCATTTCCTATTTATCTTATTTCCATTTCTTATGACTGGCAATTCAGGCATTCTCATCCACTACCTCTTTGTCTTAGCAGTACATTCAGGTTATCCCAATCTTAAATTCCTCTATTTTAGTCATACATCAACCCTCTTTGAGAGGAAGTAGGAAGGGATAAAGCAGATCCCCTTGAAAATAATTGGCTCCATGGTTTACTCTTTTATCACTAAAAAGGATTGTTTTGCTGAGTGTCAGGCAGTAGCCAAGGGCCAGACAATTGGTTCTTTGAGGTTCCAGAGACAATGAACATAACAGTAGTTAAGGAAATTTTAAGCTTTATTGTTAAAAGAGAAAAAAAATAGTAGCTCAGGGTTAAACTGATCCTGGGTGCTCTCTGAGCCTGGTGATTTTCTTGTAGACCAAACTACGTAACATCATCAGTGCTACAACTGAGTGGGGTTTGCTTTTATTTTTATAGTGGCTTGTCCTGTTAGTGTTGGTGGGAGTGTTCTTGGAGGCTCTTTGATAAGCTTGTTAAGTCTTATGGCAGAGTTCCTTGATTGGTGTATTGTTGGTATAGTGTTAATTTTGGTGCTAATTTATTTATTCATTTATTTATTCGGTTTATATACTGCCCTACTCCCAAAGGACTCAGGGCGGTTTACAAGGCAAAATTTAAAAACAATACAATATATAATTAAAATTAAATTAAATTAAGTCTAGCCGCAAAAAATAAAACCACAATTTAAAAACATTAAACCCCTCAGTCCAGACCAGATAGCTCAAAGAGCCAGGTTTTTAGGTCCCGGCGAAATGAACGAAGGTCGGGGGCAGTCCGGAGTTCTGTTGGCAGTTGATTCCATAGGGCAGGCGCGCCCACAGAGAACGCCCTTCCCCTGGGGGTCGCCCATCGGCAATCCTTGACCGGTGGTACCCTGAGGAGGCCCTCCCTGTGGGAGCGCACAGGACGATGGGAAATTGATGGTCTTCTACATTGTAACTACAGGATAAAAGTGAAGTGTCATTGCATCTATAATGCTGCCTTCAAATAATTTCTCCTTCCGTTTGGAAACCAAATCAGTAAAACTGGCAAAGCCACCAGGCCAAAACTACAAAGATGTAACTGTCCACACAAATAAAGTGGTTTGGCAGTTCCCTTGTGCATCCACCTTTTCTTCCTGAGGCCTAATATTTATTTTAAGATGTAGTTCAAAGAGAACACTGCTTAGGTATTCTGCCATCTTTCCAAAAAGCAACAATGGGAAAAAAATCTGAAAAAAAAACTGATTCAAAATCTAGATTTCAGCCACTTTTAGCCATTCATTTTAGCCACTTTCAGCCATTCATTCATTAATATATGGGTCAATTTTCCTGCAGTGATCATCCTAGTACATAATAATAATAATAATAATAATAATAATAATAATAATAATAATAATAATAATAATAATAATAATAATAATAATAATAATAATAATAATAATAATGATGATGATGATGATGATGATGATGATGATGATGATGATGGTGGTGGTGGTGGAAGGGACCTTGGAGGTCATCTAGTCCAACCCCCTGCTCAGGCAGGAAATCCTATACCATTTCAGACAAGTGGCTGGCCAGTCTCTTCTTAAAAATTTCCAGTGTTGGAGCATTCATCACTTCTGGAGGCAGGTTGTTCCACCGATTAATTGTTCTAACTGTAAGGAAGTTTCTCCTTAGTTCTAGGTTGCTTCTCTCCTTGATTAGTTTCCATCCATTGCTTCTTGTCCTGCTTTTAGGTGCTTTGGAGAATAGCTTGACTCCCTCTTCTTTGTGGCCACCCCTTAGATACTGGAACACTGCTATCATGTCACCCCTAGTTCTTCTCTTCATTAAACTAGACATACCCAATTCCAGCAACCGTTCCTTATATGTTTTAACCTCCAGTCCCCTGATCATCTTTGTTGCTCTTCTCTGTACTCTTTCTAGAGTCTCAACATCTTTTTTACATCATGATGACCAAAACTGGATGCAGTATTCCAAGTGTGGCTTTACCAAGGCATTGTAAAGTGGTATTAGTACTTCACGTGATCTTGATTCTATCCCTCTGTTAATGCAGCCCAGCACATTAGATCTACTGTATAGCCAGCTGTGCTCCAGGAATTTTAAATAGAGTAGATAACATTTCTTATATGGTAAGGTAGATTGGGCTGAGAGATAGTGACTGGTCCAAAGGCATGCAGTGAACTGCCACAAATGAGGATAGATATTGATTTGGCTCAAGATATTGGCCTCTGAACTTCAAAGACTATAACCAAAAAGAAGAAACATAGCAATCAAGGAAGCAGTGGGTAATTGGCTAAAGCAATCTTTCCCAACAATTTCCTTTCCAGTTGCCTCAGAACTACAGCTTCAATAGTTCCTAGTTGGTGATGCCAGGGGAGGGGAATTGTGAGTTCAAGGGCAAAGGCTTGGAGATCGCCAGGTGTACAAAGCAGCAGGTATATGACATGGAATGAGAAGACCATATTTAAAGCTTGATTCATGTTGATCAAATTGATCCCCTCCAGGGGGAAAAAATTGCCCTCAGCCAATAGCCAATACTATACCAAAATCACTCTTCTGTTTTCTGAAATTTCTTCTTCCTTGAGGAGGAGAACAGCTTCTCTTTTCTCCTAACTTGGCCCTGTGATATTGAATGTTTTTTACGACAATTGAATGAGCCTGCGCTATTTCGGTGAGGTGGCAGATGCTTTCACTATCTTGCTATACCATGCCTGCTTGACCATTTGCTGAGCCCAGAAAGCTTCACGAGAAGAATATGGAGTGCCCGCAGGCAAATAAAAAGTATCAAGAGGGTGGCTGCAACCACATGATCAATGCTTTGGCTTTTTCTTTCATGCATCTGTGATGCTCTTTTCTTTCATGCATCGCAGATACCCCTGGGATGACTTCTTATCCTTCAAACTTAATTTAAGGAGAAAAAGGCAGGGACACAACAGAATAAACATACTCGTCCTTGGCTTTTCTCTCTTAACCAAATGAAAGAATCTTAGAGCCTTTCACTGAGAATTGCACCAAATTTTGTACTCATGAAAACAAAATAACTTTTAAAATATTTTTTTAAAAAAACGGTTAAAACTTTGGTGCTCTTTGGACTTGGTTGTTTATTTGCAGACATTTCATTACCTAACTAGTTAAAACAATTAATCAGTGGAACAGCCTGCCTCCAGAAGTTGTGACTGCTCCAAAACTGGAGGTTTTTAAGAAGAGATTGGACAACCACTTGTCTGAAATGGTATAGGGTTTCCTGCCTGAGTAAGGGGTTGGACTAGATGACCAACAAGGTCCCTTCCAACTCTATTATTATTATTATTATTATTATTATTATTATTATTATTATTATTATTATTATTATTATTATTGTTGTTGTTGTTGTTGTTGTTGTTGTTATTATTATTATTATTATTATTATTATTATTAAATCTTGCAATTTTGACAGTCTTACCCAGGGTCTTGCAGGATTTTGGTGAGAATGCTAAAATATCTTGACATCTCAGACAACATTGTTGTTGTTGTTAGCTGCAAAGTCGTGTCCGACCCATCGCAACCCTATGGACAACGTTCCTCCAGGCCTTCCTGTCCTCTACCATCTTCTGGAGTCCATTTAAGCTCACACCTACTGCTTCAGTGTGTGTGTGTGTGTGTCTAGATAGATAGATAGATAGATAGATAGATAGATAGATAGATAGATAGATAGATAGATAGATAGATAGATAGATAGATAGATAGACAGACAGACAGACAGTCATTTTTTTTGCTGACAGATATAGATATAGATATAGATATAGAGATAGATAGATAGATAGATAGATAGATAGATAGATAGATAGATAGATAGATAGATAGATAGATAGATAGATAGATAGATAGATAGATATAGATATAGATATAGATATAGATATAGATATAGATATAGATATAGATATAGATATAGATATAGATATAGATACACACACACATACATACACACAAAATCATGACTCTTGAATAAGAACAAGATACAGTGAAATAAAGAACTGGAAATAATACAAAGGAATAATATAATCTGCATCAAAAGAAATACTGAAGGCCAGGTGCTTTCTTTTCAGTGCAGACATTTCTTGAAAGCTCCGTTCGAGGCAGCAAAATGATGCCAAGAAAAAGTCTATAACCAACATGAAAAGCAAGTGACCTAGCTCCCATAGATAAATAATAAATGATGAAAAGAGCAGCTCTCCAAGTTACACCTGATTTGCATTTAAAGTATGTAAGGAAGTCCTGACAGGTGATTCAGTCTAAATTATACTTCAGGTGATATCATTGGAGACAGAATTTGATATAAATTAGACTCAATCTCTAAAACAAATAACCCATTTTAGGAAAATAGTCCAGCTTGGTTTACATCCAGAGAAGGTGTCAGATGTCAAAGCAAACACATCAATAAATTCAATCCCACATTCAGTCATGAGCTAGCCACAGAAGCTTCACAGACAATTTAGACATATTGTTTTATTGTAGATAGACAAAAATGCAGTGCCCAGGGTAGAACATAGAATCAAGTTTGCTTTATGTGTCTATCTCAGGATTTAAATCTTCAGTCTTTTCCTCCTGCCCTTTGGAGGCACCAGACTTCTGCTTTTATTTTTTCCAGGCTTGAAACTGAGAAGCAATTGCTTAGCATTTACGTAACGGTTCTGTCTGGCCTGAGGACTCCTGGGTCCTACCACAGCAACTTCAGTCCTTATATTAGGATGGGTTTCACACAGTCTACCTATGCCATTTTACACCATGAACTTAATGATCTAAAATGGATGCCATCAGATTTCAGCCAGTAAAAACCAAAACAAATATTGTGGCACATGAATCTGGTCTGTCTATCTATCTATCTATCTATCTATCTGTCTGTCTGTCTGTCTGTCTGTCTGTCTGTCTGCCTGCCTGCCTGCCTGCCTGCCTGCCTGCCTGCCTGCCTGCCTGCCTGCCTATCTATCTATCTATCTATCTATCTATCTATCTATCTATCTATCTATCTATCTATCTATCTATCTATCTATCTATCTATCTATCAAACTGGATATATCAAGAGAGATGAAGTAGCTGGATATATCTTCAAATTACTGAAATCATATATAGGTAAAGGTAAAGGTTCCCCTGCACATGCGTGCTAGTCGTTTCCGACTCTAGGGGCCAGTGCTCATCTCCGTTTCAAAGCCGAAGAGCCAGCGCTTGTCCGAGGACGTCTCCGTGGTCATGTGGCCAGCATGACTATACGCCAAAGGCGCACGGAATGCTGTTACCTTCCCACCGTAGGGAAAAAAGCATTTTTACATGCTTTCGAACTGCTAGGTTGGCAGAAGCTGGGACGACTAACAGGCGCTCACTCTGTTACGCGGCACTTGGGATTCGACCCGCCAAACTGCTGACCTTCTGATCGACAAGCTCAGCGTCCTAACCCACTGAGCCACTGCGTCCCTGAAATCATATATAGAATAATATTAAAACCTGTTCCCTCTCATTTCCGAGTATAGGGTATACAATGATACAACTCTAAAATGTGTACTATTTCCAGAATAGTGTTCTTCTCAACTAAGTTCTGCAGGAAAACTCATTCAGAGGCTGCTTATGTTGAGTCATGTTTCTGTGGCATTGTGCTGGATGAATTCTTATACTCTCAAAATTACTTGATTATTTGGGAACTCTTACACTGAAGGCCTAGAACCATTCTATTTTGCATTCTATTTCTCCCTATGTTTAATTGTAAATGGATTACTTGAAAATACAAAAAGTGAATGCAACTGTTTCTCTCCCTTTCTCTCTCTCCATAGATTAGTTCATAAATACACATTTAGTCTACCGCAGTTTCAGCTCAACTGCTAACATCTTTAGATTTAAAAGACCTATAGTAAGAGATGCTGGGACAAGTACAATTCTGTGAGCTATCTACTTCCTGATGCCACCTCATTCTAGACTGCATGACTCAAATTAATTAGTACCACATTGTTATTTTTAGAGGGCAGACAGATGTTGAGGTTATATATGTATGAACTCTGAATGCTACTGCTTTGCAGATCAAGAGTCATTGCTATATAAGGTCCAAGACTACTGGTGGCAAAATGGTTTTGTAATTATCTTAGTAAGAGACAACTATCATTATTGACTGAGAGCCTGCTGATGGGTCATGGCCAACCACTGGAATCCATATATGGCCCAATTTTAATTTCTCCCCTTTAAATGGCTTGCCCTCTGTGAGTCATTTAGACTGACCTACTGCCTTTCCAGAAACACCAATAAATTAACCAGACACTTGTAAATGTATCTTCTAAAGAACACCTCTTTGGGCATTATGTGGGCTAGGCAAACAATTTCTCATTCAAAGCACTAGCCAATGATTTAATTTATTATGTGTCTAGAAAAATATTTGCATGAATATATCCATATTTGTTCAGAAAGCAAAACTTTCTGCATATCCCCTGAAAGAGATCAGTTTTTTTTGACAAGACCCCAAAAAAGGAAGGAAGGAAGGAAGGAAGGAAGGAAGGAAGGAAGGAAGGAAATCCAGTATCTATTTTAAAAATTGTCTCCTAATTATGCAAATTACCTGGTTGACTAAATTTGCAGAGATCAAATTTTTAGTAAGTAATTTGAGTAGAAATGTGAGGATATGAATAAAGAAGTGTGATGGTTTAGGTAAAAAACGAGCAGTAGAGCTAAGTCTGATGACTGATTCACATAAAATAAAAATCATTCAACGTGAAAACTTGGATAAATACCTTTGTGATGGGACAAAATCAGCCACAGCAGAAGAGAATCCACCAACAGTAAAGGTAGTTTTAGTGCTGGAAACTGCCAAAGAGCACAATGCAACAGGAATTTCTTCCAGTTGTCCTGTGAAAATGTGCTTTCTTGTCATTTGAAGTCACTGTCTTCTCTTCTGGAATGAGACAAAACAGGTCTTCCATATCTTCTATATGGCAACCCTTCAGACATATATGCTAATAATGATCAAATTTAGTTTTGATTCACATGACACCTGAGCAATGAAGGGACAAGTTTACAGACTATAGCAAACATCTCAGATAGTGGACTGTAGCATCTTGTTTCTAACCGTAATTGGAAAGAGGCTTCTGACTATTCCAAAGTCATGACAATCTGAAGAGAGATTATCTGCACCCAATCATCTAAAATGCTTTGCTTGTTTTCCTCCCACCTGTGGACTGAGGGGGGGGGGCAAGCTGTGTGTGGGATCCAAACTGGGTTGGTCACTGGGACCAGAGGCTTACTCTTCCAAGCTTTCAGACTTGTGCTGGAGCCCATCCTCAAGAAACTTCTCTCTCACTAGAGGTTCTGGTGAGAGAGAAGTTCCTTGAGGATGACCTTAGATTGATAGATAGATCCTGCAACATTATCCTGAGACATGTACATTTGCCTTCATTCATACGTCCTGTTTCCCAAGGTCATTCCCACATACTATTACACCCATAAACTTCTCAGATAATTTCAACAAGTGTTTCCAGGTTATTTCTATGCTACCTGTTTAGCAAGTGTTATACACCAAAAAAAAATAAAGCTAGGTTGTAAATCTAGGCACATTTTGATCTGAGAATGTCTGGCAATGTCTAGATATATCATTTGTTTAGCTAATTACTGGCTATGGGAGAAGTTTTGTTACCAGAATCAGTATGAAAACAAGAACATCTCCCCAATGTTTACCCTTCTATTACCTACCCCAATTTTCATTTAGAATTCTGAATATGTGTTTGGGGATACCATCAGTTAAAAACTAATGGGTTTGCTCTTTACAAACCTGCCCAGTCTCATGTCCGTATCATTGGTTATGATGCTATCTTTGAACTGGGGAACCTTCATCATCCTGCCTTTAACACTGATATATATTTATTTATTTATTGAATTTATATACCGCCCTATTCCCAAAGGACTCAGGGCGGTTCACAGGGCAAGTTAAAAACAATACAAAAGAGAGAATAGAATAGAATTAAATTAATACAAGCCCACAAAATTAAGATAACGTTAAAATTGAATAATGGAAATAGTGAGGCCATAGAAGCTCACTAGCAAATCTGAAAGCAGGCATTCAGCAATATCCTACTCTACCATAGTTATCATTCACTGTCGCAATATAACAGGCTTTGTCAGTTCTATTTGACCCTAAGAGAATTGTATGGCAATGAAATGACTAGCAATTGTGGTATAATTTACTAATTCACACAAATGCTTCACCAGTTAATGTCAGTTTGGTAGCTAGAAAAAGAGAATAAAAAATGTAGGGTTCTTCCTTTCTCTCAATCCTTACTTTTCTTTTTTAAAGATTTTGAAGGAATGAAATTCAGCAACATATTGAAGCCAAAATGTATAAAATGAGATATCTTGTCAAAGTAACAAATCAATGTCATATATTTGAAACATTTATTGCCCTAACAAGTTTGAAGAATCAGATTCAGGTTCCTGAAAAGGAATGAAAACTTGATTTGACTCTAATGAGTGGTGAATCGATAGGTGGTTTTTGTTTTTAATCAAGCAAAATCCAGTTAAGGACACATTTGTGCCCCATTTACTGAAATAATAAAATATCTACAACACACTTTTGAGGAATGAAACATTTTGAAAGAGTTATTCCACTAGTATTTTTGTTATATCTAGTATTATATATTGCTATTGCAGAGGAATATATGATTGGAATACAGTGGTTGTGATGAAACTAAACAAATAAAGCTGCATCTATGAAGTTTATTGGTTTGTTTGCGTGATTTGTTTGGCCTCTCACTTGCCAAGTTATTCTGAGCAGCTGACAATTTAAAAACATTTTTAAAAATGCATTGATCATAAAGCGTTATATATAAACACACACAAAGCTGGAATCAATAATTCACATGTACTAATGGTTAACATAGCAACCTAATCCTGCCGTTGAAGAAAGAAACATGTGTTCAGTCTTTGTAAAGTCCTACAGATTGGGCCCATTTAAGTTTTGGAGTTCCATAGAGCAGACATCTTAAATTTCTGAGCTTTATTGATCAGAATCTTATTCAACATTTTTATTATAAAATAAAATAAATCTTTAAGATTGATTCTTCATCCAGCTTGAAATACAATTTGATATTATGCTGCAAATAGCTTTCTTTTAGTAGTAAGTCATTTTATCTTAAAAGTAAAACTGATGCAATATATTCAAAAATGACAAATTAACAGCAATAGCAATAACACTTAGACTTATGTACTGCTTCATGGTGCTTTAAGGCACTCTCTGAGTGCTTTACAGAGTTAGCATATTGCCCCAACAATCTGGGCCCTCATTTTACTGACCTCAAAAGGATGGAAGGCTGAGTTAATCTTGAGCCAGTTGGGATTAAACTCCAGGTTGTGGGCAGAGTTAACCTGAATACTGCATTCTAACCACTGCGCCACCACAGCTCTTATTAACCCAAATTAAGAGGGCATAACCACCCTTCCAGACTCAATTCTGCCTTTAATTTTTGCTCTGGACAAAGAAAAAAAATGCTGCATTAAGTAATACAGAGAATCAGGCTTCAGGATAACGGAGTTGGAAGGGACCTTGAAGATCTTTTGCTCAAGCAGGAAACCGTATATAATTCCAGACAAGTGGCAGCCCAGTGCATTCCTTAAAAGATGGGGCACCTACAATTTCTGAAGGCAAGCCATACCACTGGTTAATTGTTAATTGTTCCCATTCTTAGGAAATTTCTTCTTAGTTCTAGGTTGCTTCTCTCCTTTATTAGTTTCTATCCATTGTTTCTTTTCTTGCCTTCTGGTGCTTCTTTGTGGCAGCTCCTCAAATATTGGAACACTGCTATCATGTCATCCCAATCCTTCTTTTCACTTAGGCAAACACAGTTCCTACAATCATTTTTCATATGTTTAGTATCACAAAGGGATGGCTAAATATCTTGGCTCTCCAAGAAATAGTTTCTTATGCAGGAACGTGCTGAATTGCTGAAGGTTCACAAGTGTGTCTCAAGTTGACTGTTGTCATCTGGGGTAAAAATAATAATTAAATCCATATACACACAGAGGGTCTGCTTCCTACAGTACAAAGAGTGAAGGATTAAGTATACATCTGTTCTCCATTGTTTATAAGTCTTTTCCTCCTATTTTCCTGAGTCAATGGATATTTCTCTAAGCATCAACTCTAAGTTGACATAATGGTTCTATACAGTATAAGAACTGTTGAATTCTGCTTTTCCAATGATATTTCTTACATCAAGAAGCTTTATATACTATAGATCTGCTAGTGCCTTGCAGGCTAAGATTCAAAAGCAAGCAAACAATTAATTCATGAATTTAGCTGTTGCTTTAATACTAAAACTGCCCTAAGTTTGAGGAGCTAATTCCCTTGAGATATCTTAAGTAGGTTCTCTCCAGATCCTTTTGCAATTAATATTATATGTGTATTGCCAAGAGTTTAACCAAAGGGTGCTCAAAGGGATAATTTCCTTCCCTTCCTTCATAGATTCAATAAACAAATGTCTAGTTTGTTTACATCATTACTGATATTATTGTGAAACAATGTTCATAATTAAAACAGCATCACAAATATAGAAAAACAGAAAGCTAATTAATTGATTGGCATGAATCGTCTTACATCCTGCAGGGACATCCTCCTAACAAAGTAGCTCTTTCTTTCTTTCTTTCTTTCTTTCTTTCTTTCTTTCTTTCTTTCTTTCTTTCTTTCTTTCTTTCTTTCTTTCTTTCTTTCTTTCTTTCTTTCTTTCTTTCTTTCTTTCTTTCTTTCTTTCTTCTTCTCCTCCTCCTCCCCCTCCTCCTCCCTGTATAATTGCTCACAAGTAGAAAACTACTAGCATCCTCTCTCCATTATCTGTGCATTTCCAACCAAGTGTCCTTATTCCTGTGTACCACCAGGCTGCCCAACTTTCCTCTCATAGGGAGAAGAACTTCTTGCCGTTCCCCTTTCTCCTCATGCTTATTATTGAATAATCATTTTTGTTTTATTTTTTATTCCCATGATCTCCTTAAGCTGCTTTTTCTAAGCTAGCCTTTTCTCCTTCTTCACTGTTTTAGCCTTGACAACAATTTAAATTCCCCTCCCCCTTTTCACTCTTCTCTTGTGCCCAGCTGTCCATCTTTTAAACCTTTCTTAATTACTATGTTTTATTCCTGCCTCTCTATCCCAAAGTCCTAAATTCTAATTTCCTTCTAGGTTTTTTTTCTTTTTCCAGCCAGGTTTATCTGTCCTTTCCATATGACTTCCCACTAGTAACAGACTTTTGCAACCAGGCCACAACACCTGCTTGCAAACTCATACAGTTTGCCTCAAACTTTAACTCGAGCACTTCCATCATGATTGTAGAGACCAAATTGTAATCAAAATAGGAAGTCTAATAATCCAGATGGATGAGCTCAACATTGGGATCACAAACAGCATTGTTTGAATTGCAGGATATGGTTTGCATCATAGGAACAAAGTGTATACGTAGAACACAGACTAACAGAGTTGAAAGGAGCCTTGGAGTCTTCTAGTCCAACCCCTTGCTTGAGCAAAATACCTTATACAATTTCAGACGTTTGCTACTTCAAAATTTAAGGCATATTCATTTGACTTAAAGTCATGACACTTCGTAACAGTATAGTACATGACACCTTGTCATATAATTAAGCCATTATTTACAATGAAACAGAATTGAATTTGAATTTTGAATTTTATTGAATTTATATACCACCCTTTCCTGTAGGACTCAGGGCGGTTTACAGGGTACTTAAAACATCGATACAAAAATTAAAACAATTTAAAAAGACTAAATTAAATCCCTGAAGAAATATAAAAACCCCAATTAAAACTCTCAGCCTGGGCCGGAAAGCTCGAAGAGCCAGGTCTTCAGGTCCCGGCGAAATGAACGAAGGTCGGGGGCAGTCCTAAGCTCCACGGGCAGCTGGTTCCAAAGGGCAGGTGCACCCACAGAGAAGGCCCTCCCCCTGGGTGTTATCCGCCGGCAATCTTTTACCGGCGGCACCCTGAGAAGGCCCTCCCTGTGGGAGCGCACAGGATAAAGGGAACTTGATGCCGGCAGCAGGTGTTCCCTCAGATATCCTGGACCCAAGCCATTTAGGGCTCTATAGGTCATCACCAGCACCAAGAATTGCCATTGCTTTACATTGACTCTATATTTTTACAATAGCAAAATGGGTAAGTTTCCTTCCTACTTTTGTAGTAGGGCACCTAAATCCAGATTAGAGACATTAAATCATGAGATTTAAAGAGGTTGAATTTAAACAGATTATAGAATAAATGTTGGAAAGGACATTAATTTAATTAAATAAATTTAATTAAATAAATAAATTAAGGATACTGCTTGATCCAACAGTCCAAATGACAACATTCTTGATAGGTAGCTGCCTAGTGTCTGCTCCAACACATCTGATGATCTTATCATCTTATGTAAAGCTTTGCGTAGGGTAAGAAGTTTTTCCAATTTTCAACTAGAGCTTGCTTTCCTGTAATTTAAGACCACAACTCATTGTACTTTGTAATTACAATACTGACCTTGGTAGTGTCAAGTCTCTATGGCCTAGCAGCTGATTAAAGTAATGATCTATCTCTATATAGAAATATTTATTCCTGTTTGTTTTTACTAATGGCATTCTGAAATGGAATGAAAGGCATTGTCAGTTGTGATCTTGAAATTGTTCGCAAAAGCACTTGAAAGAGAACAACTACAAAATATTACGCTGTAGAGATCAATGCAAATTCAAGATTTTGTATATATGGGAGGGCTCCCCAATCCTTCTGGAAGTCAGCATGCCTGATCAAAGAAGTATAAATATAGGGAGAGTTTTGCATCACTGTGAAAGAAGCAGGTGTTGCTCTGTGAATACATACTGGGTGAAAGGGCTAAAACATTTCCTTAATGAAATTCTAATTTCCCTAATGAAATTCTAATTTCTAATTCATGCAATTTTTTTCCCTTTCCTATTCAGCAATTTTATTGCTCCTTTTTGCTTAAGTAATGCCAGTAGATCTCAGATAATGTTGGAGAGGGCAAATGAAACCGATTCAAAATATACAACACACTTTTTCTTCTCCTATTTTTCTCACAACAACAACCTTGTGAGGTAGCTTGTATGAATGACTGTAAGAATGACTAGAACTCATGATTTTGTTGCCCAGTGTCTTAACCACTAAACCAAACTGGCTCCTGAAAATTATTCCTGAGAGTTATTACTTCCTCTAATGCCAGGTTCCCTAAAGTGGACAATATCAACTCTGGAGGGACTATCCATTGTTGCTGTTGTTATTTGTAGTAATGTTAGTTAAAATTGTATTTATTAAATTATTTCAATATAATGAATAGGGAGGGGGCTGTCAATAAGCAATTTGAAACTTCATGAAGGGGTCGATGAGCTGAAAAGTTTGGGGTTAGGCAAAGTCTAGTGTTAGGCAAAGAAGAAGAATCCCAGCCACATGCATAGAGAAAGACAGAGATGACCTTGAAGAAAATATACAGTGACCATTAATAAAATATGAATTGAGCCTGCGGAAACAAGAAAGTGAAAAACAAACTAAACATTGCCCCTTCTTGACTTTTTGTGTGTAGAGAGGAAAGGAATCAGAATCAGAATAGGTACGATAATGATAATGATAATGATAATGATAATAATAATGATAATGATAATGATGATGATGGAAGAGACCTTAGAGGTCATCTAGTCATCTAGATGGCTGGGCAGGGGCAGGGGCTGTCAATGCAAATCTAATAGAAGGCCTCTGATTACTTTTTTATCAAAATTTTTTATAGGGTTAGGGAGAGGGGTGGGAGATCGGGGTTGTCTGGCTGTGGGGGGTGGCCAATCAACCATGGTTCAGGCCAGACTTGGGTCTGACCGCACGGGGGGAGAACGGGGTGTCGTTGTCTCCGGGGCTCATGAGCGGGTCGTGGGATTACCAATTCCCACGACGGGGAATGGCAGCAGGCGGATAGACAGGGGGCCGTATCGCTATCGGGAGGGCCGTCTCCGCTACTTGCAAGCGGTGAGGCGCTCCGACCCTCTGCTTCTTCCCCGAGGTCCCGGGAGCGAGGATGTGCAGCCTCCTGAGCTCCGGCTGGTGTACCTGAATGCCAGGTCCGTGGTTAACAAAGCTCCCCTCGTCAGGGATTTAGTTGAGGGTGAGCATGCGGACCTGGCTTGCATCACAGAGACTTGGTTAGGCCCAGAGGGTGGGGTCCCTTTGGTTGACCTCTGCCCACCAGGCTTCCGGGTGCTACACCGGCCACGAGCTCATGGTAGGGGTGGGGGAGTGGCGGTCACTATTAGGGAGACCTTATGTCCGCGGGAGGCCACCGTTTCTCAGATAGTCGGGTGTGAGTCTCTCTTTGTGAGATTTGGTTCTGGGGCGCAGTTGGGCTTGCTGCTGGTGTACATTTCGCCTAGTCGCACAGTGGCAGCCCTGCCCGAGCTGCTCGATATCCTCTCGGGGTTGGTGGTTGAGTTTCCCAAACTTCTAGTTTTGGGAGACTTCAATCTACCATCCCTGGGAGGTTCATCTGAGCTAGCTCGGGAGTTCATGGCTTCCATGACGGCCATGGACCTGACGCAAGTAATTTCTGAACCAACTCATGAGGGAGGCCACACCCTTGACCTGATTTTTTTATCTAGACGGTGGTTGGATGATCTTGGTGGGGGCTCTCCATTTATTATGCCCCTGTCATGGACCGATCATCATCTCCTGCGGCTGGTCTTCCGTTTTGCCACCCCCCGCCGTGGGGGTACGGAGCCAATTAGATGGTACCGCCCCAGACGCTTAATGGATCCTGATAGATTCCAAGCGGCGCTGGGGTCCCCACCTGCCTCCATTGCTCACAGCTCGGCGGATGCCTTAGTGGAAGCCTGGGAAAGGGCAGCCACTGAGGCACTTGACCGGGTTGTACCCTTGTGGCCCCTGACCCGGCGCAGATCCCAGCGAGCTCCATGGTTCTCCGCGGAGCTCCGGGAGATGAAGCGTCGGAAACGGGGCCTAGAGAGCTGTTGGAGGTCTAGCCGATCCGAACCCGACCGGTTGCGGTTAAGAACCTATATTAGGTCTTATCTCGCAGCGATGAGGGTGGCGAGGTGTAATTACTTCTCCACCCTCATCGCGTCCGCAGATAATCGCCCGGCCGCCCTGTTTAGGGTGACTCGCTCACTTCTTAATCAGGAGGTGAGGGAGGATCCCTTGCAGGGTCGTGCTGAGGAATTTAGTCAACATCTGTCGGATAAAATCGCTCGGATTCGGACCGGTTTGGACTCCAACTGGGCAGAGTCTGGCGATCAGGACACGGGCGGTCTTGTCAATGTTACCTGGGAAGAGTTTGATTCTGTGACCCCTGATGAAGTGGACAGGATTATGGGGAGGCTGAGCTCCTCCACATGTTTGTTGGACCCGTGCCCTTCCTGGCTGGTTTATGCAGCTAGGGAGAGGACACGAGGCTGGCTCCAGGCGGTTATATCTGCTTCCTTGAGTGAGGGTTATTTCCCCACTGTCTTGAAGGAGGCGGTGGTGAGACCTCTCCTCAAGAAGCCTGCCCTGGACCCAGCTGTATTGAACAACTTTCGTCCAGTCTCCAACCTTCGCCTTCTTGCGAAGGTTGTCGAGAGTGTGGTGGCGCATCAGCTCCCTTTGGTCCTGGATGAAGCGGATTATTTGGACCCCTACCAATCGGGTTTCAGGCCCGGGTACAGCACGGAGACGGCATTGGTCACTCTGGTGAATGATCTCTGGAGGGCTCGGGATAGGGGATATTCCTCTGTCCTAGTCCTATTAGACCTCTCGGCGGCTTTCGATACCATCGACCATGGTATCTTGCTGCGGCGTCTCAGGGGATTGGGAGTGGGAGGCACAGTTCTTCAGTGGTTCTCCTCCTATCTCCTGGGATGCTCGCAGTCGGTGTTGGCAGGGGGGCAGAGATCGGCCCCTAGGTCTCTCGTTTGTGGAGTTCCTCAGGGGTCGGTTCTCTCGCCTCTCCTGTTCAACATCTACATGAAACCGCTGGGTGAGATCATTCGTGGTTTTGGAGTTGGGTATCATCAATATGCTGATGATACCCAACTTTTCCTTTCGACCCCAAACCACCCCAGTGATGCCCTCGCTGTGATGTCCCGTTGCCTGGAGGCGGTTCGGGTCTGGATGGGGAGGAACAGACTTCAACTCAACCCTGACAAGACTGAGTGGCTGTACATCCCGGCATCCCGGGACATTCAAAATGTCCCATCTCTTTCTATGGGGGGTGAGCTCTTACCCCCTGTGGATAGGGCTCGCAACTTGGGAGTCCTCCTAGATTCACGGCTTACCCTGGAAGATCATATAGTGGCCGTGACTAGGGGGGCTTTCGCCCAGGTTCGCCTGGTGCGCCAGTTGCGGCCCTATCTGGACCGGGATGCCCTGTGTACGGTCACTCATGTGCTCGTGACCTCTCGCCTTGACTACTGTAATGCTCTCTACATGGGGCTTCCCTTGAAGACCACTCGGAGGCTCCAACTGGTACAGAATGCGGCCGCGAGAGTTGTCTTGGGAGTTTCCCGGTGCTCCCATGTTACACCCTTGCTCCGCGAGCTGCATTGGCTACCAGTTGTCTTCCGGGTGAGGTTCAAGGTCTTGGTTATGATCTTTAAGTCCTTACATGGCATGGGTCCGGGTTACCTCAGGGACCACCTGCTGCCGGCGTCAACTTCCCTCCGCCCAGTACGTGCCCACAGAGAGGGCCTCCTCAGGGTGCCTCCGATCAGGGAATGCCGACTGGTGGCCCCCAGGGGGAGGGCCTTCTCTGTGGGCGCTCCGGCACTATGGAACCAACTGCCGGTGGAGCTCCGGATGACATCAGACCTCCGAACCTTCCGTTGCGGCCTGAAGACCCACTTGTTTGAATTAGCTGGTCTGGCCTGATGGGGGATTATGGGTTTTTAAATTGGTGTTTTTAGTATTGTATTATTGTTTTTTAACTGGGCATTGGTTTAATTTCTTTTCAACTTTTGTATCGTTATTTATACATGCCCTGTGAACCGCCCTGAGTCCCTAGGGAGAAGGGCGGTATACAAATCAAATAAAAACTAAAACTAAAACTAGTCCACCCCCCCTGCTCAAGCAGGGGACCCTATACCATTTCAGACAAGTGGCTGTCCAGTCTCTTCTTCAAGACCTCCAATGATGAAGCACCCACAACTTCTGAAGGCTAGCTGTTCCACTGATCAATTGTTTTCACGATTAGAAAATTTCTTCTTAGATTTAGGTTGCTTCTCTCCTTGATTAGTTTCCACCCATTGTTTCTTGTTTTGCTTTCTGGAAAATAAATTGACCCCCTCATCTTTGTAGCAGCTCATCAATACTGCTTCATGTCACCCCTAGTCCATCTTTTCTCTAGACTAGCCATACCCAATTCCTGCAACTGTTCTTTATATATTTTAGTCTCCAGGCCCTTAATCATCTTAGTTGCTCTTCTCTGCATACATACTATATGCAGATGTACGTATTCTCTGCATATATACATCTTTTCATACATAAGACACCAGCACTGAAGAGGTTCTCCTGTGAACACTTACCTTGCTACATCTCTACAGCTCATCAACAATTTCCTCTTTCAATTTGGCTCAGGAATGAATTGGAAACCAATGGAGATAGCAAAGTACTGGGATGAGGCGATTGTGTCAGCCTATCCCAGTTAGTAGCCTGGCTACCCTGTTTCGAATTAATTGAATTAAATTAGTCTCTGCACTATTTCCAAATGCAATTGTTCCAAAGCAATCATTATCTGGGGAGAATTATCACTGGCTTCAAAAAGAATGAAAATGTATAGCACCATCTCTAACAGGGAAGCTAAAATTACCTTTGTTTTTACTAGCTCCAAAACTCTTTCTGCTAATTTGGGAGTTGAAACAGTTCCCTAATGGTTTCTCACACATTTTGGGGTTGGTTGGAGGGCAGGAGGTGGTGGTGGTGATGGTGTTAGATCATAACAGTGCTAGTCTATTAAGTATTTTCACTTTCAAAATTTGCTAAATTAAAAAGTTTGTATTCCCTACTTGACGAGTTGAGCAATCATTTTTGTTTGTTTGTTCGAGTCCATTAAGTTTGTCTCATTTCCTGGCAATTGCATGGACAAGTCCTTGCAATTTGCTTGCCAAGGTTTTTCAGAAATGGTTTGTCTTTGCCTCCTTCCTCAGGAAGAGAGAGAGTGACTGGCCCAGGGTCATTTTTTTGTGCCTATAGTGTGACTAGAACTTCTGATCTTCTGGTTTCTAGCCTAATGTCTTAACTACTACACCAACTCACAATCTTCCAGTTTCTAGCCTGGTGACTTAACCACTATACAAAACTGGCACATCAAACAGCCAAAAAAAATAAATAATAATTTAAAAATTGTGCTCGACTGAGGCTTAATTCCTGGCAATCCATGCAATTTTCCCAAGCAACATTTTTTTTTGGAGGAAATGGTTTGCCATTGGGTTAAGAGAGAATGACTGGCCCCAAATCATTCCCCTAGTTTATGGATGCAAGACAGAACTAGAATTTGAGTTTCCTAGCTCTTAGAAAACCAAACACCTACACCAGACTGGCTAAAATCTGTAAAACAGTTGATAGAAATTAGGGGGGGGAGTCTTATGTGCATAAGAGGATGAACAAACGATACTCTCTAATTTCCTAAGGCATTTCAAAACTGTTCTGCAGTTTTACCTGTTCCAGTGAAAATCCAGTGTTTTCTTGACATTGTCAGCCAGAGAAGCTTGCAACTCAGCTTTTCTGCTGAACCAATAAGTCAGCATCTCTTTTCCATTAGCTCCTCTCCTCTTCCTCTCTCCCCCTCCCCATTTATATTTTAAATACAGTTTGTCAATTTGTAAGATTCTGAGGAGACAAAAAAAAGAGTGTCTCAGATGCTGAATTCATAAAACAATAATCACAGTCACTGGAGAAAAAGTGCCAGTGTGCAAGTAACTGCAATGGAGAAGAGCATTTACACGCGCACACACAAACATGTCTCAGATAAATAATTCAGGCAGTCATATGGCTATTTGCTTCCAAAGCAAGAAGACAGTGTTTATGTCAAGTGACAATATTAAAAGAAACAGATTAAAAAGAAAAAAAACATTTGCCTGCACATATCTAGTCTCAAATGTACTGTACATCTTAAAGGATGCTTTTTTCAATCCCTTAAAACCTGAATAAAACTACTCAGATGATCAATTATTATGTGTTGCATGCATTTCACTGAAACTACTGCTTGCGAACAAAACTACTTACTGAGGAGTTGTAGAGATGCTGGAGAAAAATGTGCAGTTTTTCCTTCCAAGCAATTGAGAAAAAATAGTATATCATAAAACCAGAGGTTTTTTTTTTCTTCTTTTTCCTGGACTGGGGGGAAACCAAGACAAGCTGCTGGCAATATAGTAGTAGTAATAGTAGCTTTTTACTGATTAATCCATAGACTAAATCAGACTTAAAGAACAATGTTACATCCAAAGACCAAAACAGAATACTTTTGAGTATAGCTATTTTGCCATATTAGCATATGTTTAAAGCAATTCATCAACCTTGCAGGTCACCTCCATCTGCCCTAAAAAATGGTATCTCATTTGGGCAGCCTGAGCTATAAACGTAGAGGAACTGTTATCTATATTTACATTTATCCTTGGAAGAAATTATCATCTTACTGGCTGGGGAATTCTGGAGTTGAAGTCCACACATCTTAAACCTGCTGAGGTTTTGAGAAACATTGGTCTACTATTAGGTTCCTGGTGAGCTATTCTAACTACCTGTGAATCTAAATACAGAAGCTCCTCAATTTACCACCAATTATTTAGTGACCGTTTGAAGTTACAATGGCTCTGAAGTGATGACTGGTGACCATTTTTTCACACTTACATGGTTGCAGCATCCCTTTGGTCATGTGATCAAAATTCAGGTGCTTGGCAACTTGTTCATATTTATTTTGGTTGCAGTGTCTCAGGGTCATGTGAACACTTTTTGCAACCTTCTGACAAGCAAATTCAATGGGGAAGCCAGATTCACTTCACTCGTTACTAACTTAGCAAGTGTATCGATCCACTTAACAACTGTATCAAGAAAGATTATAAAATGGGGCAAAACTCACTTAACAACTGTCTTGCTTATCCACAGAAATTTTGGGCTCAATTGTGGTCATAAGTTGAGGACTTCTTGTATTGGGCCATTTAATGGACACTCAATTAACATGCGGGTGATATCTTCTATTGTTGGCATACTACAACTACAGTATATATATATTTTCCTGTTATAGTATTTGCAGGAATTGCCCATATTTTATTATGGACTCCAGAAACTCAAATTTTGCTCTGGTGATGGCCATTTATTGGTCCTCCATCAGACCTATACTTCAATATTTTACTGTTTATAATAGCTTTTTTGTTCTTGGAAAACAACTGTAAGGATTTAGTGCTTACAGGGTTTAAAGAATGAGAGAGAGGACTTTCACTGTGTATACCAATGTTACTCAGCCTTGGCAGTTTTAACTTCAATTTCCAGCTTGTTGGCTGGAAGAATTCTGGGTTCTGAGGTCCCACACTCATTAAAGTTGCAAGGTTCAAAAATGCTGATGTGTACCATTCTAGTACTATTGTTCAATTTACTCCTTCATTGTGTCTCCGAAATTGGCCTGTATAATTTACTAAGGACAGCTGAATAGGCAGCAACTTGGGAGAAGGAAATTTGAATCCAAGGGGCTCCAAGGATAAGCCTCTTTAGGTATCTGTAACCTAATGGATCTAAATTGAAAGAGAAGTGAGTTATCAGTAATTCTTCTGTTTTTTGCAATCCAGATCTTTACTTCATGGCACTACTATAGTTCATTTCAGTGTGACATATGAGACACTGATCTATGGTTGATTGTGAAGAATTAGTGTTCCCCAGCTTTGCTGTACTTTGGAATGCTGGCTCACCTGAGGCCAATTGAGAGCTTCTGATGGGCTGACATCAGCTTAACAGCCGATATTCTCATATTTCTCTAGCTATCCATCAAGCTTTGGGGGGGGGGGTTGGTAGTTCTTTTGCCTTCCTTTGCTTTACCAGCCTTCAAAGCATAATCCATAGAGGTGGGGGGATAGAGCAATTTGGAAATTAAGAGTCAGCACAGGTACAACATCATAGCACCAATTATGCAAAAGCTGCACTGGTTATCAAAAGACATCTTGGTCTAATTCAATATATTATCACTTATAAAATCCTATATAGCTTGTATCTTTCTTACCTTTGGGACTCTCTGACCCAAGTAGGGACTGCTGGCTTACTTTTTGTGGACTGAAAAGATTGGCTGACAAGCACCTTGCTGGATGAAGTCAAGAGCTAGGAAATGGACTTTCTTAATGGCAGCGACTCTTTAGACTAGCTTTCCTGTCAACAAGTTTACTTGTGTTTCACTTATTTTGGCCATGTCATGCAGGGGAATTCACTGAAGAAAGCAATTATGTTTGGAAGAACTAGCAGTAAAAGGAAATCAGCCCACCAAAGAACATATTGACTGGACACAATCAACACTGACACCAGCCATAGCATAGAATAACTCAAAGAAGTAATGCAAGATTGGATGACATGGAGAGACCTGACATAGAATCACCAAGAGTTAGAAATGACTGACTGGATAACAGCATCATCACCACCTGTCAACATGAAGATCTCTTGAGATTTTGGTAATGTTGTCTGAGATGTCAAGATATTTTAGCATTGTCACCAAAGTCCTGCAAGTACCCTGGGTAAGACTGTCAAAATCGCAAGATTTAAAACATTTTAAAGTTTACTTTAGGCAACTGGTATCTTTTAAGAACCTGTAGCATGACCTAAACTGAAAGCACCATATTGGTAATAACATGGTCTTTATAGAGGGACACTATGAAAGAACAGTTCCCACCCTAATATTTCTTTCTCTAGGATATGTTGTTGGCTCTGTGACAGAATATTTGGTTGGTAGAATGAATAGGACACCTCTAAGATAGCATGGCATTTCTATTAAAGGATGTGCCTGGCCCTCAAATACTACTATTCCCCCAAATCTTATTTGCTTTCTGAATGCTTTGAAAGCACTCCAGGTTTTTCCCTTCAAAAATAAATAACCCAAAGCTATATTCATCAGATGGGAGGAGATAGCTGCGGATTGTACTTATTTTTTCTTAAACATTTCAGTTGGCCAAGGGATTTCTGACAGCTTTGTTTAAATTTTAAAACACCCTCTGCTCTTGGAGCAGAGTAATAAATTCTGCCTGCTCACTAACAAAACAGATTCCTCATCCCTCTTACAGTTCTCCCACAGGTCCATCAGCTATGATCCAGAGAGATTTGATGGGATCCTTCAGAGCAAAATGAGGGGAGGGTGGAATTAAGTCCACTGCATGAGTAAGTCCCTTAGCACAAATAAAACCCTGCCTTTAATGTTGATGTCTTTATGTGAAGAACTCCTGATTCTGCTTTAAATTGTATATTTTGAGAATGTCTTTTTTCCTCCTGATAAAGGCCAGGGTAACATAATTTTTGGAGTCCAGATTCAATTGGCATATCCAAATAATAAAAGGACATCAGATTCAGCTACCAGCTCATAGAACTCAAGAGAGATTGTCTAAAGCTAAAAACATGAGCTGGGTAATGTTTATGTTTAAACTCTTGCCTTTATAACCAGATCAGGGAATCATATTCTCTCAACTTGAAAGCTATGAGGCAATTATTCTTATGTAAACTTAATTGTCAACATCCTATTTAAACATAACCCCCCCCCCTGAGTTGCTGTTTAAATCTAAACGTCCCTTTGATTCTCACAGTCAGAAAAGATAAATAGTCATTTCTGAGAATCAGGTCAAACAATTTGATAAAAGGCCACGCAACAGGAAATTTGGAGTTTAGGGATTTTGTGAGAGTTTGATACCAAATTAGAATCATAAAGTCGGAAGGGATCTAAGAGATTACCAAGTCCACCTCCCTCCCCACATCAAGTTCACTACATTATCCCTAACAGATGATTATCCACTGAAAACCTCCGGTGAAGGGAAAATAACCTTTATGACAGAGTCACTAGACTGGACTAAGGAAATGACCTTGGCAGACGGGGAAGAACTGCAGTTAGGCAGCAGTTGAATAAGAGGCAGCTGAATCTGTAGCGAGAAAATGGGTCCAGCAAACACCTCCAGAAGAAGCTCTCCCTAGCTTCTTTGGCTGTAAAGGTGACAGGAGTGAAATGTATTTTCAGATTTGCAAGACCCCATTAACATAACCTTACAATGGAGTAGAATTAATTCATCCGGGTATGGACTCAATTACCTTGGAAGGCTCACTGAACCTTCCATGGGATAACCTATTCTACTGATTGACAGCTCTTCCTGTCAATAGGTTCTTCCTAAGGTCCAATCTGTATTCTCATCTTTGAAGTTTCATCCCATTGATTCTAGTCTTATCCTCTGAAGCAAGCAAGAATAGGTTTGAACTCTCTACAACAGGGCTTTTCAACCTTTTCACCCATTGTACCACTTTTAGGATATGGCAACATCCAAGTACCACCAGTCACCTAACAAGGTGTTAAAAACTTGCTGACCAAAAAAAAAAGGAAAAAAAGTGATGAAGTACAGGTAGTCCTTGACCTACAACAGTTCGCTTAGTGACTGTTTGAAATTACAATGGCACTGAAAAAAGTGCCTCCCAAGCCACAGCCAAGCAAGACACCTGCTTGCCCGCCCGACGGAGCTCTTCCTCCTGTCCAAGGTTTTCATTGTTGTGAGCATTTCTGTTGAGGATTGGCAGTGGGGGTGGTGTGGTGTGGTATTTGGTTTTTATTCCCCCCATCTGCTGGGTGGTTGCAGGAGGTTTTGGTCACTTCACATGACCCTGGGACACTGAGACCGTCATAAATATGAATCAGTTGCCAAGCATCTGAATGTAAATCACAAGACCCTGGAGATGCTGCAACATTCCAGCTGATTGGCGCTTCTTCTGGGCTCAGAAGCACCAGGATCAGCGCCGAGCTCCAGCTAGAGCCTGGCGCTGATCCTGGTGCTTCTGCTGAGCCCTGACAGCCCTGCAGCTCCATCCATCTCTCGCTCAGGCTTGTGCAGTGCTGCCACCGGTTCAGCTCATTCCCCTCCCCTGCTACCACTTTTCTAGGATGGTCGTGTACCACCTGCCAGGTGCCAATGTACCACAGGTGGTACCCGTACCACTGGTTGAAAAGCCATGCTCTACAACTCATAACCATACTGTATAGATACTTGAAAACAGCTATCGTGTCTCCTCTCAACCCTCTCTTTTACTAAATATACTTAGAGTGTTAAGTGTTCCTCAAAGGACTTGGTTTCACATCCTTTCACCATCTTGATAGCCCTTCTCTGCACTTGCTACAGTTTATCAATGTCTTTTTTAAAGTGGGGTGTGCAGAACTGAACTCAATAACTCAAATGAGATCTGACCAGGGCCCAGTAGAATGCAAAATAATTTCTCATGATCTACACTCTATGCTCCTATTGATGTTGGTCACAATGTTGTTGGCATTCTTTGCAGTTGCATTACACTGTTAGTACATGTTCAACTTGTAAGCCCTTCTCACATGTGCTGCTGTTGAGTCAGATTTTCATCATATTGTATTGTATTCCTTCCCTTTTTTATACGAAGATGCATGATTTTTCATTTCTCCTTCTTACATTTCATTCTATTTGTTCCTGCCCAGTTTTCTAATCTTATTTTTATTTATTTATTTAGAAAATCTCTTTCTTCCCAAGTATTCTTCTCCTAACTTCGTATTGCCTGCAAATTGGGTAAGGATTTCCTCAATTCCTTCTTCCATGAATAGCATCTAACTTATGGCACTCCATTGAATATGTCTTTCCAGGTAGAATTGGATTATTATTATTATTATTCAAAGTCTAGTCTTTCCTTAGTCCAGCCTAGTGACTCTATCATAAAAGTTCAAGTTATTCTGGCATGACTTGTTTGGCATAAATCCATGCATGTGCTTTTTATTAATGAATTCATTCTCTCAACTAACAAACTGTGCTAGTTAATGCACTCATTATGCCACATAGAGGACAATTATATTATGGTATGCTTGTCAACATATATAGGTGGGTTCTAAGGTACAGAATTATTTCAATATTGCATACAGGTAGTCCTCAACTTAACAACAGTTATGGCCGTTTTTCACACTTATAGCTGTTGCAGCATCCCCACGGTCATGTGAACAAAATTCAGACTCTTATTTATGATGGTTATGGTGTCCCTTTTGTGATCTTCTGACAAGCAAAGGCAGAAGATCACTTAACAACTGTCTCATTAACTTGTAAGTCAAGGATTACCTGTATTTCTCAGATGGTTATGCTTACATCACCCATACAGCTATAGGTATATAGCTGTATAGCTATACTCAGTCCTTGAGTTCTGACCATTCATTTAGCAACTGTTCGAAGTCAGAACACTGAAAAAAGTGACTTACAACCAGTCTTCACACTTATTATTTATTTATTTATTTATTATTGGGACTTATATGCCGCCCTATCTCCCGAAGGACTCAGGGCGGCTAACAACAATAAAACACAATGATACAAATGTTAAAAAAAGATTAAACTGACAAGCCCCAGTGATAGAGCCTTGGTGGAGCAGTGGGCTAATGCCTCCTTAAGTAACACCAGCTGCCGGCAATTAGTGCAGGTTCGCATCCCACCAGGCTCAAGGTTGACTCAGCCTTCCATCCTTCCGAGGTAGGTAAAATGAGGACCCAGATTGTTGGGGGCAATAAGCTGACTTTGTAATAATGCCGCTTGGGGTGTGTGTGAAAGCCCTAATAAGCAGGCATATACATAGAATGAAGGCTACTGCTAAGCTTGTAAGCCGCCCTGAGTCTTCGGAGAAGGGCAGGATATAAATGGAATTAAAATAAAAAAATAAAAATAAAATATTAAAAACATTTTTTAAAAAAAAAAAAACTATTGTCAGTCCAGGTCAGCCTGATGGAAAAGAAATGTTTTGAGGTCGCGATGAAAGGACCGAAGATCCGGGGCCATCCGGAGCTCAAGGGGAAGCTGATTCCACAGGGCAGGTGCTCCCACAGAGAAGGCCCTCCCCCTGGGGGTCGCCAGCCGACATTGTCTAGCTGACGGCACCCTGAGGAGGCCCTCCCTGTGTGAGCGCACCGGGCGATGGGAAGTCGTTCATGGCAGCAGACGGTCCTGCAAATATCCCGGGTCATGTGATCACAGTCTGAGCACTTGGCAACCAGCTTATAATTGCAATGGTTACATCATCCCAGGGTCACATGATCACCATTTGTGACCTTCCCAGCCAGTTTCCAATGAGCAAAATCAATGGGGGAAACTGTATTTGCTTAACAACCGCAGGAAAAAAGGGCAAAAAATCATTCACTTAAGAACCACATCACTTAGCAATAGCCCTTAGACTTATATACTGCTTCACGGTGCTTTACAGCCCTCACTAAGCAGTTTACAGAGTCAGCATATTGCCTCTAACAACCTGGATCCTCATTTTACCAACCTCGGAAGGATGGAAAGCTGAGCAGTCAGGATTGAACTACTGGCAGTCGGCAGAGTTAACCTGTAATACTGCATTCTAACCACTGTGCCACCACGATTCCACTTTGGGATGGAAGTTCCCAGCTATAGTCATAAATTGAGAAGTACCTAAAGACATGCATAGCAGGTGCCCATTTCTCAATGGTGCAATGTATGTTCTTTCCTTATATGGTTAAACAATACCTTTGTGCTCATATCATCGCTTTTTGGTTTCTTCTGATGTCTCTAGAGTGTCCACATATTCCGTATTATGGCTCCTTTATATAAATTATAATTAGCAAGTTTCTTTTTACAAAAGCATATTTCAGAAACCATGTCAATGCAAACTCCTTCTTCATTATGGGACACCAGAATGAAAATCCCTATTTTCTTCTAGGCTATCTTGGATGAGTGCATGATAATTGCAGGTGAAATCTTTTGGTTACTCTGTGATGCAATAATCTCAGCCTCCAGACAAGATGAAAAAGGTGAAGCGTATGAAGTCTGATTGCTCATCTCAGTGGAAAGAGGAATTAGGCTGAAGGCTAAGGAAAAGCACAGCCTGTCGACAACCTGACAGAGGCACTGAAGCAAAAACCACACAAGCAAGGCAGATAATGGGCCTATTGCCAAGGCACACAAAACCTATAAGGGCAAAAGCCATTTATCAATCCTTGATAGTCTTGAAAGTTTACCTGATTGGAAATTACATCATGAAAAGATTCAAGAGCAGCTCTGACCAACTTAGGTTACAAAAGAATCCCAGAGGCCTCTTTTGACCAACATTTTCTCTTTCATCTTCACTTTTTCATACTCAATGCGTATTTTCTCAAAGCATATTTGATTCACAAGCCATACAGGAAAGGTATGGCTGTAGTTAAATATGGCTTCCCAGGTGTCTTTTTGTCTAATGATCTGGGCTGGTAATAGAAGTATAATCATGACTCATGCACATACCAGGAAAAAGGGTGAATGAGATACGAGTAACTTACTAAATCACATATTAGTCACTCTTTGGATATGATGTTTCAGCTACATCAAAAAATTCTGAATGCCGTGTAGAAAGACAGCACACACACACACACCCCAGAAAAAGAAATATTTTGGGGGATATTAAAAAGGCAGAATATTATATTTCCTCAAAGGATCTTAAAGGCAGAAAAGCAGGCCCAGTTTTTCTTCATAGCCACAAACAGAAACTCAGCAGGCCAGGTCTGTAGAAATGCAGATTTGATAATCCCATTCAGAAAGTCCATTCAGCAGACTTACTACAAAAGATGTAGATACAGCACCTCTGAGATGGGAAACAAACAAACAAAAAAGAGATGAAGAGGAGGAGGAGGAGGAGGAGGAGGAGGAGGAGGCATCAAATCATTCTAGATGCCTAGCAACCTGAATGAGATCGAATCTTCCTGCTACCTGTGCTGTTCACACCACTTATGAAAATAATAACCGCTCTACCTTTTTGATTATGTACTATCAATCACTGTTGACTCTCAGCGATTACATAGATTTTCTCCATGATAATCTGGTCGTTCAGCTGGTCATTCATCTCTTTCAGCTGTTCCAGTAGTATACTGATCACCACTGAGTCCATCCACCTTGCTCCGAGTCATCCTTTTTTCTTTTCTTCCACCTCTCCAAGCAATAGACCCTTTTTTGTAGAAAGCTGGATCTTTGCATAATGTGTCCAAACTAGAATCATTCGAGACTGTTCATTGTACTTCAAGTAAAAATTCTGGGTTGCTTTGTTCAATGATCTATTTCTTTGTTTTCTTGGATGTCTGCGGTATTCTCAGGAGTCTTCTCCAACACCAAAGCTTGAAAGCCGCAATACTTTTAATATCCTGCTTCTTCATACCGGTAGTCCAACTTTTCCTTCCACTGATTGACACAAATAATACCATGACCTGCATGATTCTGATCTTTGTAGGCATATAGGAGATGACCATGCTGAGCCCAAAGGTGTGGTCAAATGCGTCATCAGTCTGGAGTCTACACTTCTCACGTAAGAGATCAAAGTCCAGTGCCTCTTGAAGTCTATTGAATCTTATGTGACCCATTCTCCTTGACCCCTTATTAGATCAGATTTCTATGAATAGGTAGCATGGAATAAACTCATAGTCTCTTTTGAACTCTATCCTGGCTTCTGATTTCTTGCATCCAACCGTATCAGAGCAGGCTAACTCTGCCCACAGCCTGGAATTCTATCCTGACTGGCTCAAGATTGATTCAGCCTTCCATCCTTCTGAGATCAGTAAAATGAGAACCCAGATTGTTGGGGGCAAGATGCTGACTTTGTAAAACACTCAGAAAGTGCTTTAAAGCACTACAAAGTGGCATATAAGTCTAAACGCTATTTCAATATCTTTTCCGTGGCTGTGATAGGAGGTTTTCTTACAAGGGCATGATGACCAGTGCTGTTTTCCTGGTCCTTGTAGCCATTCTGCATCTGCTGCAAACTGCTGTGGGTTAACCCAGGGCTTTTCAACCAGTGGTACAGGTACCACTTGTGGTACATTGGCACCTGGCCGGTGATACGCGACCATCCTAGAAAAGTGGTAGTGGGGGAAGGGAATGAGCTAAACCGGTGGCAGCACCGCACAAGCCTGAGTGAGAGATGGCTGGAGCTGCAGGGCTGTTAGGGCTCAGTGGAAGTATCGGGATCAGCGCCAGGCTCCAGCTGTAGCTCGGCGCTGATCCTGGTGTTTCTGCTGAGCCCAGGAGAAGCGCCGATCAGCTGGAATGTTGCAGCACCTCCAGGGTCTTGTGATTTACATTCAGATGCTTGGCAACTGATTCATATTTATGGTGGTCACAGTGCCCCAGGGTCATGTGAAGTGACCAAAACCTGCTGCAACCACCCAGCGGGGGGGAATAAAAACCATACTCCACCCCACCCCACCCCCGCTGCCAATCCTCAACAGAAATGCTCACAACAATGAAAACTTTGGACAGGAGGAAGAGCGCTGCCGGGTGGGCAGGCAGGTGTCTTGCTCGGCTGTGGCTTGGGGGGACACTTTTTTCAGTGCCATTGTAACTTCAAACAGACATTAAGCGACCTGTTGTAAGTCGAGGACTATCCATCACTTTTTTCTTTTTCTTTTTTTTTTGGTCATCAAGTTTTTGACACCTTTCTAGGCGACTGGTGGTACTCGGATGTTGCCATATCCTAAAAGTGGTACAATGCGTGAAAAAGTTGAAAAGCCCTGGGTTAACCAACGCAAAGCAACAAGGATCATCAGATCCCTTCTTTCCTTCCATTCTTTAGATTGAGGACAAACCACTTTACTTGTCTTCAAAAGTGATTGCAATACTACAAAAAAGAAAAGCCTCACATCAGAAACAGCTGATAAACCAATCTGAGGAAGTAAATAAATGTCCCTGAACTTTCAGGCTTTTCACAGATTGAAATATGAAACTTCTGCATGCAGAAGTGAGATGGATACTTTGTCATCCCTTTATTCAAAGATTTCAAAAAGCTTGACCAGCACTAAATCAAGCTGATGCAGCAGTACAGCATCGTCCTCTTTTGAGTCAGTCATGAATTATTTGGAAAGCATAATGCTTCAGAGATATTTCCAGAGCAGACTTTATATTTACCAGCACTGAAACCTGGTTTTGTGATCAATGTTGCAACTGGTGTAAAAAGTGAAAAGTTTTTGGCCATAGTATTACTTCCTACAGATCCCTGCTGAGGATAAATGACTAATTACTTCCTGCAAAGGCTCTCTCTGAAATTCCCTTGTCAGTTTCTTTCCTCACAGGGGTGGTCATTAATTCATTGTTATCTTTCATTGTAAATTAACGTCTTAATAGTTAAATATTGTTTAAAGTCTATTAAAAAGCTCCATTAGAGCAAAGCTAAATTATCACTTAGAATCATTTTATGAATATTCTCAGAAAATAGTGCCCCTCAGCTATTTAAAAAAACACAAAAAACTAAATTGTACAAAAATGAACAATTCACAGTCCTTAGCATTTGTTGCTGAGCTGCAGTGGCCAGCATCTCTTACTATGTTCATTATGAGCTTCTGTGTAAGTGTCACCTCAGAAAATTATACAAAGATCTTTGCACTCTTAGAATCAACTCTTTAGACAGTTTGGTTTAATGTTTAAGACACCAGACAGGAAACCAGGAGAGTATGAGTTCTAGTCCCACCTTAGACATCAAGCCAACTATCTGTTTGAATCATCCTTAGGAAGGAGGCAATGGCAACATGCTTTTGAAACCTTCCCACAAAAATTCAAAAAATCAACACTAACTTGAAGGCAACACACACACAATCAAATCAAAATCAACTCCATTTCAATGTGGTCTCCTGGTTCTCATATTTACTCAGAAATTGAGCCAATTTATTTCTGGCTCAGCTGTCACACACCTGAAATTGTACTAATGGTGCTCTTTCAGTTCAACTTGCTAACACCTCATAGAATTTATAGCCAAGCTATTGTAAAGGTTGAGACAACTGAAACAAGAATCAGCATTTTCCAGGTCAGAGATTACCATTATGTAAACACATAACATTTACTTGGTTTCAGGCAAACATGCACTGTGCCAAATTGGAAAGGCTGGAAGGAGACACCTAAATCTTAAACTTCTAAGACTGTAACAGTATTTTACATGTTATCACTATCTATGGGTGCTGGATATGGCTGCATATCTCGTTTGCTGCAAAGCTTTTAATAGAGCCAGGCTATGTCAGACTTTCCCCCCAGCTCAAACAGAGTGTCAAGATAAGCCATGAAGTGACAGAAAAATCTGTGATTTATTGCCAAGCCAGGTCCTCACTGGCCAAGATTATTAAAGGTGAAGGTAAAGGTTCCCCCGCACATGTGTGCTAATTGTTTTCAACTCTAGGGGCCAGTGCTCATCTCTGTTTCAAAGCCAAAGAGCCAGCGCTTGTCTGAGGACGTCTCCGTGGTCATGTGGCCAGCATGACTAGACGCCAAAGGCGCATGGAACGCTGTTACCTTCCCACCGTAGTGGTCCCTATTTTTCTACTTGCATTTTTACGTGCTTTCAAACTGCTAGGTTGGCAGAAGCTGGGAGGAGTAACAAGTGCTCATTCTGTTACACGGCACTCAGGATTCAACCCGCCAAACTGCCGACCTTCTGATCGACAAGCTCAGTGTCCTAACCCACTGAGCCACCGCGTCCCTCCAAGTTTCTTACTTTACTCCATATCTTGGCTCTTGGCATTTAAGCTAACCCATCTCTCTCTCTTCCCCGTAGAGGTTCAGCAACTGTAGCATCATTCCAAGTACCATTTCTTCAGGAGTCTTCTAAATGCATCAGAGGGATAATATATTAATGGGATTTATCCTTTCATAGTCACCGCTGTATTTCTTGGACAAAATACAATATAGAGTCAGGATAAGGGTGTTCAGCAAATTGCAACTTCTTTCTCTTTTGTGAAGAATAGGTGCAAAAGAGTTTGGAATTCTTGGGGCAAGGCATTAACTAAATGTTATTTTGGGCACATATACAGTAATAGTAGCTGGACGGAGTCCTTTGCCACTTCCCAGGCAGAAAATGTCAATGTTTTCCTAGATATTAGTGAATAAAAACTGTAGGATGAGGGAGTGCCCAGTATCTAGATATTGGCCATATAACTGTTAATCTTCTGCAAAGCCCTCAAAATTTGATTTTTTTCCAGCAAATTTGGTGATCCTATGGGGACCCTATAAGGTAGTTGTATGATTATACCAAGGTTCTTTTTTTCATAAGGCAATTGGACTTTCTTGGTTTTATTTTCTTTGAAAATGTTTCTCGTCTCATCCAAGAAGCTTCTTCAGTTCTATCTTCTTGGATGAGAAGTGAAAAATTTCCAAACTGGTGGTGGATGGGGGTGGGGGAAGGACCTACCACAACTAAGCCACCAAGAAAGCAGAACTCTTGAAACAGGCATTGTCTTGAAAGGAACTTTTATTAGGGGCTAGTGACAGCAAAGAAAACAAAGCGAGATCTGAGGCAAAACCCGTGCAAGCAGTATATTGAATCCACCATTCATTACTCCTCCCCCCAGGGTCCCAGCGTTTGTTTGAATTTGAGCCAATCCACAGGTGGCGTAGTGTTTTGGTAACTGGCTCTGATGGGGCGCTGTTCAAGGTCTCTCTCTCTCACTTTTGTTTCCTTCTGGCTCCAAGCTCCAAACATCTCCTAGATAAGGGTGATGCGTTCCTTCTTCCTGGGGGAAGAGCATAGTGGAAAGACAGTGCAAAGCATCCCCAAGATATCTCCCCCCTCCCAACAGAGTGGCAGGCCCCCAAAAATGGTTAGAAAAGCAAATATACTATAAGAAATGAAGCAATACTTTTCTTTGGGAACCTGACAGGGGGAGAGACAAGAAACTCCAGTTCCCTTTTGAAAAAAGGCACCTTTGGGACAGCCCTGACCTGGGTGATTAAGAATCTCTATAGACACGGTTGTAAGATGTTAGATGACTATCATTCTCCTATGATCTTAGCTTTTTATGTTTTTATTTTGTATTCACGTTTCAGTCTTTTAAAATTGCTGGCATTGTCTTAACTGTTGCTGGGTTGGTAGACCACCCAGAGTCACATTATGTTAGGTGGAAGGCCATATAAATTAGCTAAGTAAATAAACCATCTATTGTTCCTAAATCCCAAGTTGGAAAAATATTCCAAGTCGTTCAGTGAAGAGTCCATCCTTTTATCCTCTAATTCAAAAATTTCATTCCTTTTCAAAGTTCTTCCATCGGTGAGAATTTTAAAACATGTGCTTAGATCCTTGATCCACTTAATTGAGCTAAAGGGTGTTTTAAAAATGGTTCAAATGTTACAAGTATCAAAGTTTTGTCAGTGTTGCAAACAAAAAAAGAAAGAGAGAAAAAAATTGAAATGTGATGTTTAGGATTTATTTTGATGCATTTCTTTCTCTCTCACACACTCTTCCCAAACTGTCTCTGAAGTAAAGAACTATGTTAAGAATGCATGTTGTCTTTTCAAGAATGAAAAGTTCTTTTAAATCACCATGAGGTAGTCTTTTCAAATGTCCTAGAAGGATGACAAATCACGTGAAAGGAAGAAAGAGGTTATACAGTAGAACAGGCCTGCTGTTTCTTGTGCTGAAGTCAGAACAAAATGCCAAGTGGGAAGGAATATAACTCTCTGAGACTATTTAAGATTCCAATAGAATGACTCTGCCTGCATTCCAATTTTCTTCCTAAATGCATGAAAAGGCAAAAAAAAAGGAATCTAAATGTCAGAAAATCACCACATGTGACCAGATTCTTTGACAAGCAGCAATTTATTTAGTCCACCCTTGAGAAACTGAAGAGCTATTCTTACAAATGTTGGTACTGCTGTAATTGAAAGATTAGAAAAAGATTGCAGATTTCTTTTAGACTTAAATGCAATCCCAGCCATCTCTAAGAAACACAAATGAAAATAATTTATTGGAAGAAATTTGGTGTCGTGATTGTTTGTGTGAACGACTGTTAGGTAGTGGGGAACATATTAGGAGAGTGACTCACTGCAACTTCAATTCTGAACAACAGATGAGAATAGACACTATACTGTGTCAGAGCATTGTCAGAACATTCTCTGTCCATCTTTTCAACATCTTCATCAAAGTTTCAAACTGCTTAATTAATATGCATTTGGGCACCTCCATTTCCTTGTGCAAACAACACAGGAATTTGCCCAAGAATTAAAGTATTTGTTTTGGTACCTTTCATGTATGTCTCAATTTCTGCATAAAAAGAGGTGAATAAAAAAGAGTCTTAAAATTTTAGAATGGAATACTCACCTCAGAGGTGACACTGTAGGTGGAAAGTTGTTTTATGCTATGATCCTTCCCCCCCCAAAAAAAAAAAAACAACAGAAGGAGTTTGATAGCACTATTTCTGACTAACACATTTACTCATGCACAGTTGTGAACTGCACCTAACTTCATCAGATGTATACAATGGCAAGATTGATGTAGGAATTGTATTATTAGGGAGAGATGATGAATAGAAGGAGGAAAGATAGTTAGGTTATGCAAATACAGGTTATAGGTGAGACAGATTACAATGATCTTATAAATTAACAATTGTAGTATGTTTAAAAGCCTCATTCTACTAATAAAGAGGAATATCTGTGGCTCAGGGTTGAACTGTGGAGTCCTTGGTGCTCTTGTTTGTTTTCTTGCAGATGTTTCATTACCCAACTAGTTGATGGGTAGGAGTTGTTTCCTAGTTGGGTAATGAAACGTTTGCAAGAAAACAACCAAGCTCGGAGACCACCAAGGACTCTACAGAAAACCAATTGTGGAGCCCTTTTGAAACAGCTTGAAAAAAATTATGTATGTGTAAATGCAATGCTGCTGTTAACGCATGTATATATATATATATATATATATATATATATATATATATATATATATATATATATATATATATATATATATATATATATATATATATATATATATATATATATATGCTAACTGACAACTCTAGGAGGAGAAGTTCACACATCTTAAAATGCCAAGGTCGAGAAACATGGCATTAGAGTGTGTGAATAGGCCTCTAATTTGGGGGTACTTGTTGAGTGTGCTGTTGGTGTATATGTGGAGACTATCTGAATTTGTGGCTAAATTTGTTTCTGATTAAATTACATTTTAAGGCACTTTTCAGATGTTTGCCATTGAAATAAAAGGAGATGCTCAATTCCTTGGTGAAGTTTTCTACAGATTATTTCATCTGCCATTTTTAAACATCTATTGTTTTATGTTTGCATTTGTTATGATTTTTTTTTTTTGCTGAAGAGAAAAATATACTTAAAGGAGGAAAAGGTAAAAATGTGCTCAAACAGAGGTTGACTCTTGCTGATTACATACAGTAGATGTTCCTGTGAAATTTTCTTGGCAAAAGACAATATAGAAATGTTGGCTATGGCTTTCTTCTATCAATTTTTTTTTTGTACTTGAGGGCAAAAATGAACAAACACACACACACATACATACACAAACAAACATCTCACTGTAGAGATAAAAAAAGTAAAATAAATCAGAGAAAAAACATAACTGATTTAAACAAAGGGTAAACACTTATGAAAAGTTTACTAATATGTATGAATTTGTATGTTATATTTAAGAGAAGTAGAAACATTTTTTTAAACTTCTGCATGCAGTACTTTTCTCCAGTACAACATTTATGCGTAGAAAAATAATCCCTTAGGACAAACCTTGTTAATATTGCAAATAAATGGTGACCGAATTTGAATAAATTTATTTCATTTGTAAAGGTTTTTTATAGTTCTTTGTTGTGTTAATTAACCAGCCAGGACCACTCTACACATTTAAATATTACTGATCCAATGAAAGCTATATTTCAATTTTCCAGTGTTTTGCAACAGAAACCTACCAGTTAATTCCAATTTCTTATGCTGAATATGCCGTACTAGATATAAACAACAAACAGGGTTTATTGTGAACATTGTTGGGTGATTTTTGTTGTGTAGTGAGTTCTTCATGCAGGAAAGAAGACGAGGCGAGTGAGTTCAACAAAGCTCATGGTTTATTGCTTGCAGGATCTGAACTGAGAATTGGGCTGCAGCTTGCAGCAATTTACAGCCTGGCCCCTAGGCGGCAGCCAATAGATTTAAAGTAACCCATTGCCACCTAGGGGCAGCCAATAGCAGCACTGGAGACCTGGAGTCTGGGTTGCTGGAGAGCCGTTAGCTGCTCTAGCTAACCACGTGGAGTTACACTTGAGCCCAATACATAATACCCCTCCCCTCTTAGATCAGACAACATCATAGCAATAATTAGTAAACAAACAAGTTACAAGACTTAACATCATAGCAACTATTTGTAAAACAATACAAGTTAACATTATAGCATCAGATAGCCAGAATGAGTAGACTTCCGTTATAGTACACAAGACAGTTAATATCATATTCCTACTACTGTTTAAGTACAGTGACAAGTTACAGTACAGACAACATTATAGTTCCTTTATTTAACAACATAGTCAGCTAGAGAAGAAGGAGGCTTGTGTGCCCTTGTGGAATGTCTCGGAGTTCCAGTCACTTTGTGGTCTACCAACTTACCCGTTGGGCTAGGTAAACCATTGTCCTTTGAAGCACTTGAGTCCAAGGAATTAGAAGCTCTTTGGCTGGCCTCTCCAGGTTGGCCCACCCCAGAGTCAGACTGATTAGCAGAGTTGGCACAGCGGTTGTTAAAGTCTGGTTGGCTTGCTCCATCAGGGGATCCATGTTGCACTACTGGAATCCTCTCCTCTACACCCAGTTCCTCATTACTAATGAAGACTCTCAATAGTCTTGAGAGTCTATGTGTGGGCTAGCTTGGCTGTACATTTGGAGACTTTGGGAGGGACTTATGACATAGTCCTCACTTAGTGGCCATTCTGGAAACCTGAGTTGATCAATGTGGCATCTGATGACTCGCCCTCCCTCCAGCCCCACTTAGTAAGAAAGGGGACCAGATGATTTGGTAATTTTACCAGGGACTCACAAATTTCCATGTCCATAGTTCCTTGTCCAAACCCAATCGTCCACTTGTAGCCCCCTCGGGGGTTTTGGTCGAGAGGCTTCTGCTGCCACACTATCTGGATGCAACCTGTCCAGTTTAGTGATAAGTCACCTCCCCCAATGAAGTTCTGCAGGACTTTTGCCTGTAGCACTGCAGGGCGTAGAATGCTGACAGAGTAAAAAATCTGCCAGTCTGTGATGCCAGTCATCTGTTACAATGCATTTAAGCGATTCCTTCATGGTCCTCACCATACGTTCAGCTTGACCATTAGAAGACAGGTGAAAGGGGGCTGACATTGCATGTCTGATAAGATTTGCTCTTAGGAAGGCCTGAAATTCAGCAGCAGTGAATTGGGCCCCATTGTCTGAAACTAAGACATCTGGCAACCCATGTGTGGCAAAGAGTTTTCTCAGCACCTGGATGGTCCTAGTAGTAGTCATGTTTGCAACTGGGATTACTTCCAGCCATTTGGAGTGGCTGTCCACCACTATGAGGAAGAGCTGTCCCTGAAAGGGCTCAGTATAGTCTATGTGAATTCTAGACCAGGGAGTGTCCGTTACTTCCCACCTGTGAACTGGGGCATGTGGCATCTCAGGCCTAAATTGCTGGCATGTATAACAACCTTGTACCTGTGCCTCAATGTCCTTGTCAAGGCCAGGCCACCATAGGTAGCTTCTTGCTAAGGCTTTCATTCTGACAATGCCTGGCTGGCCCTCATGTAATGACTGTAAGTCCCTATCTCTTAGTGACGAGGGGATTATGACTCTGTTTCCCCAAGGGATGCACCCCTTGTGGGCTGATAGCTCGTGTCTTCTGACAAAGTAACTCTGAAACTCAGAGCCTGGGCTTTTATCCAACCACCCCGTGTGTAACTATGAGAGCACTCTACTCAGTGTTCTATCTGTACCTGTTTCTGCAGCTACTGTATGTCCCCAGCATGGAGGGGAAATTCTGGCAGGTCCTGAATGGACAGAATTCTGGCCAAAGGGGCTGGTTCTGGTTCTGTTAGTGGCAGTGGGAGTCTGCTGAGGCCATCAGCATGGCCCATTTCTTTACCAGGTTTGTGAATCAATTTAAATGTGTATGCAGATAAGAAAATAGAGCATCTCAACATTCTTGGTGAAAGTATGTGGGGGGTTTGTTTGTCTGTTGTGAAAAGTCCCAACAGTGGTTTCTGGTCAGTAAAGACTGTGAAGTCTCTGCCATATACGTAAATAGTCATGGAATTTTTTTTTATTCCAGCTACAATGGCTAGGGCCTCTTTGTCAATTTGAGCGTAGTTACGCTCAGCAGAGGACATTTTTTGTGAAGTACTATCCCTTTTTATAATGCAATTCCTGATATGTCTTCAGCCCAGAGAAATGTATGCAGCACTGTACTAACAGGTGTGGGTTCTGTGTTTGTAGTCATCCTGAGAAGAGCAGTCTCTCTCTCTCTCTCTCTCTCTCTCTCTCTCTCTCTCTCTCTCTCTCTCTCTCTCTTTCTGTGTGTGTGTGTGTGTGTGTGTGTGTGTGTGTGTTTGCAAAGCACTGGATTTTAAAAGGCACTGACAAAATTGTTGGAATATTCAAACACTACCCTGCAGTGACACCAAGAGGTAGGAAACCATATGTTATATCATTTTACTGAATTATGTCAAGGAATGGACATGCTAAATCCAACTGTTGGTATCTGACTTTGTTCATTTGTAGGACACATCAATTGTTTTATTAGTGGTTCTTCTTATTTCAAATGGTTTCTTTCTGCCAGTATCCCACATGCAGAAAATTCCTGATTCCAACTCTGGCATATGCAAATTAAGAAGTAATCAGATAGCCAGAAAGGAAAACATATCTGGGAGGAACTCCTACAGAAAACCAGCAACAGTTAGAGTAAGTGATGCTTGCTTTAATGATCTTGATGAGATTGATAAGCTGGTATTTAGCAATGCCTTCTTGCTGACTAGTTAAGTATCAAAGTTTCTATGCAGAAGCCCAGACAAATGCTTTGCATTGCCTTGTTTTTGCTTTGTTAATATACATCTAATATGAAAATATTATCTTGGCTTTAACATCTAAAATTCTTAGAAATATGTGGTTCCCCATTTTGAATTCAGAATCCCAGAATGTGTAGTTTTTCTTGTGATCTGGCTTGGAAATTTTGAGGTTCATACATTACATTTTTGGAGTATAGGAAGTTGCCTTTTTCTGAAAATTTTGATTCATTGAGTGCAGGATTATCAAACCCAATTAGCAATGGCCATCAAAGATTTCAAGCAGTTTTCCCATCCTTTATATGAAGATGATCTGCATGAAAACCAAAAAAGCTAATACAATCCTAGGTTGTATAAACAGAGGCATAGAATCAAGATCACGCGAAGTATTAGTACCGCTTTATAAAAGCCTAGTAAGACTACACCTAGAATACTGCAACCAATTTTGGTCACCATACTACAAAAAAGATGTTGAGACTTTGGAAACAGTCCAGAGAAGAGCAACTAAAATTATCAAAGACCTGGAGACTAAAACATATGAAGAACAGCTACAAGACTTGAGTTTGGCTAAAGTCTAAAGAAAAGAAGAAACAGAGATGACATGATAGCAGTATTCCAGTATTTGAAGGGCTGCCACACAGAAGAGGGGGTCAAATTATTCTCCAAAGCACCAAAGGGACAAGAAACAACGGTTGAAAACTGATTAAAGGAAGAAGCATCCTGGAATTAAGGAGAAACTTCCTAACAGTGAGGACAATTAACCAGTGGAACAGCTTGCCTTCAGAAATCATGGATGCTCCATAACTGGAGATTTTTAAGAAGAGACTAGGTAGTCACTTGTCTGAAATGATATAGGTTCTCCTGCATGAGCAGGGGAATGGACTAGAAGATCTCCGAGATCCCTTCCAGCTCTATTCTATTCTAAAACATTCATTCCATCAGCTTCCTGGTGGATCAGATTTCTGACTTCTCTTACTCAGCACAGTTTTCAATGCCAATTGTGTAGCAGCGATGATCTCATCTGCTTTCTTTCCTCATTGCCTTGCTTTTGTTCAAAAACAGCCGCCTTATTTGTGGCAAAGCAAAAAACCCATTCTGTCTGATTTTGAGCAGACAATACATCACGAATAATTTAGCCTTTTCTCTTTGAAAACACAAGCCAAGCTTTTAAAACATCGCCTATTCTAATAGCATACACACACTCATAAACACAAACAGGCCTGAGCATATGTCATTCCAGCAGCCATCACCCTGTCAAAATGCCCCTGAGCAGAATTCTTTCTCCTTGTTGGAAACAGCCACCGCCACAGCAGTGAATGTTCAAGTTGTTAGACAGCAAGTATTTTGAGAAAGATGACAGCTGGCTTGTCAGATGTTAATGCTAAAGCACTTGTGTTTGTACGTTACAACAATAATGTGTTGAGCTTTTATTTCTGCATTAGTGTACACAAGGCCAAGGCTGTGAAACTGCCTCCTAAAGGCTGTAAGGTAAACAAGACAAGTCTGTAATGCTTTCATTCATCTTACCGCAATCCCGCTCCATGTAAATTATCAGTGTTTCTATTTTTTGTTTGCGTCACGCAATATTTTCTTGACAGAAACATCTGCTGCTGAAAAGGAAATTTAGCATTAAATGCTTGGAGCAAAATTAGTTACCTAAAAGGAAATATTTGAGTAGAAATGCTGGTCATGGTGGAACTGATTGGTATGAAAATTTTCTGAAGATTTACAAATAACTTTTTTTTTAAACAAAAGATAAATAACAGATAACAGAATAACAATGTTGGAAGGGACCTTGGAGATCTTCTAGTCCAACTCCTGATCAATAGTAGACCCTATACCGCTTCAGACAAGTGGTGATCCACTCTCTTCTTAAAAACCTCCAGCGATGGAGCACCCACAATTTCTGAAGGTAAGCTGTTCCACACGTTAATTGTTTTCTCAGTTAGGGAAATTTCTCCTTAGTTCTTCTCTCCTTGATTAGTTTCCATCCATTGCTCCTTGTCTTGCCTTCTGGTGCTTTGGAAAATAGGTATATTGTATTTGGGTAGATTTGTTTGATGATCTATCAGTTTGTGCACTCTATTCTCAGATGTCTTCTCCCTGACCAATGCTGAAAAATATGAATACTTCTCCTATCTTGCTTCTTCAAAGGACAACTTTCACTTTTATAGGTTGTCACAGGAAATAGCATTGCTTGTCCTACTCTGATCTTCATAGGGATAGAAACATCATGGCACCTACAAAAAGGTCTCATTTTGCAAGAATTTAATAGCTGCAATATCAAATGCTAGTCTGCAGTGTATTTCTCGACTGCTTGTTTCTTTAATGTTGATGCTCGATCCTAAAAGATAGAAGCTATCTATCACTTCAATATCTTCATTATCAATTCTGTTGTTGGACAAAAAACTCTCCATCCTCTGAAGAAACACAGAGAAAACCTCCATTTAATTTCTCTACTCATGAATTTGATGGCAATTTCAAACAGGTAATTCCTTTGTCTAGCACCACTTAATGATAAAAGAAAAATGGGCCGATCAATGATTTCTAGTCTCCTGGGGACCACTTAAAATATCATATGTACTGTATGAAGGAATCTCTAAATGCTTATGTCAGATTTTCTATGAATCACAGAGAAAAAAATTATTAAATATAAATTTAATAAAATAAAAAATAAATAAAAATAAAAGGACAGATGTAGCCAAGTTCTTAATTATTGCCTTACAATTTTGTGGAATGAATTAAGAATTAGGAGACAGCATGCTGGGGACTGGCCTGTGGATGGAATAATCAGTATATTTTTGAAGATGAGAAATATATATATATATATATATATATATATATATATATATATATATATATATATAATGTAAAGGTTCCCCCGCACATGTGTGCTAGGGGCCGGTGCTCATCTCCGTTTCAAAGCCGAAGAGCCAGCGCTTGTCCGAGGACATCTCCGTGGTCATGTGGCCGGCATGACTAGAAGCCAAAGGCGCACGGAACGCTGTTACCTTCCCACCGTAGTGGTCCCTATTTTTCTACTTGCATTTTTAGTTGCTTTCGAACTGCTCTTTTAAGAAATGAAATGTGTTTTGTGGGATAAATTTCCTAATTTGGGCAAGATTTTGATTCCCACCAATATATGAAGCTAATTTTTTTATATATATTTGAGAGACTCCTAATCATGAGTTTCTTTCATTTCTCTCCAAATATGAAATAGCTCAGATTCACTGTAAGATTAAGATTTAATTAAAAACTATGCCTATCTACAAGAAACATGACATTATAAAGTAAGTGAATTGTTCTTGTAGATTTTATAAAGGTAAGACTGTTGATAACTGAACAGTCTATACTCCCAGGAACAATGAAAAAAACAAATATTTCCTTCAGAGGGCTGGTACATTACACTACCACAAAATTTGTATATGTATAACCATTTATGGAGGAGTGGTTGTCCTGAAGAAGAGAAATTTAGCTTTAGCTATCCTAAATTTCTTCCTTATTACAGTCATTCCATTTTCCCATGCAAACTTATCAGCAGTGAAATTTAGTTTTCCATGCAATTTGCCTAGTACACAGGTCTGCAACCCACGGCTCCGGAGCCGCATGCGTCTCCTGCAGCTCCCAGTCCTCTGCTATGTGTAGTCCAAAAAAAAAAGGTGGGACTAAAAAAGTTCAACCAATCAATTCAAATATGCAGGGTAGGTGCATATCTTGCCTTGTCTCCACTCTTCAGTCAAACCCTGTTCTGCACATGCGTGCATGTACGCACATGCGCACACATTTTTTGCGGCTCCCAGTTTTTCCTTTTGTGAGGGAACCGGTTCCGAGTGGCTCTTTCACTGTTTCAGGTTTCTGACCCCTGGCCTAGTATATAGAATTAGGTACAGATAATCCTTGAGTTACAATCACATTTGAGACCAACATTTCTGTTGTTAAGCAAGACAGCTGATAAGTGAGTTTTTCCCCATTTTACAATCTTTCTTGCTACAGTTGTTAAGTGAATCATTGCAGTTAAGCTTGTTAAGTTAGTAACACAATTGTTAAGTGAATCTGACTTCCCTATTGACTTTGCTTGTGAGAAGATCACAAAAGGGATCACATAACCCAAGCCAGTTGCAAAGCCCCAAGCTTTGATGACGTGGCCATGGGGATGTTGCAACAGTCATAAGTGTAAGATATGGCCATAAGTCACTTTTTTCAGTGCTGTTGTAACTTCAAACGGTCACTTACTGAGAAGATATCAGATTTCCACATGAGAGGCAGAAAAAGGAATAATCTGGAAAAGGTTCATGCTTCAAGCTGGGAGGTTTGCTTTAGACCTATCATAAAAGGTAAAGGTAAAGGTTCCCCCACACATGCGTGCTAGTCGTTTCCAACTCTAGGGGCCGGTGCTCATCTCCGTTTCAAAGCCGAAGAGCCAGCGTTTGTCCGAGGATGTCTCCATGGTCATGTGGCCGGCATGACTAGATGCCAAAGGCGCACGGAACGCTGTTACCTTCCCACCATAGTGGTCCCTATTTTGCTACTTGCATTTTTACGTGCTTTCGAACTGCTAGGTTGGCAGAAGCTGGGACAAGTAACAGGCGCTCACTCTGTTATGCGGCACTCGGGATTCGACCCGCCAAACTGCCGACCTTCTGATCGACAAGCTCAGCGTCCTAACCCACTTTCCTAACCCACTTTAGACCTATCATACCCACATGCAAACAGATCCTATGAATGCAGAATTGCTAATCTGCCAGCCTGATCTGATAAGTAATAGATTTTTTTTTAAAAAAAAAACTGAATAAATTCCTTATCCCATTAGATTTTTCCTTCGATCTACAAAATCCACAAGACTTTTTTCTTCTTGATCCCAGTCAGAGAGTGTTAGCGTTATTTTAACTCAGAAGATGACATGACAACAATGCACCCAATTTTAATTTTGATCTGTCAAGATTTTGGATAGCTTCAAAGTGGTGGACTTTTTCTTTAATCCAAAAAGCACTTTATCTCACTGAAAATGTATTTTAATGAGTAATGACCTAAACTAATTCTTCCCACCTCCTATTTGTTTCCATTGCATTTTCACAAATGAAGGCAAATACACGTGTCCCAGGATAATGTTGCAGGATCCAATCTGGGTTGGTCATGCTGGAACCCATCCTTAGGGAACTTCTCTCTAGAGCCTAGAGAGAAGTTCCCTGAAGATGGGCTCCAGCATGAATCCAAAAGCTTGGAATACAAAACCCCTGGTCCTAGTGACTGACCCAAATTGGATCCAATGCATTTCTCCCATGCTACCTTAGATTGTATGGAAGGAAAAAAAAACATGACCCTACTACGTTCATTTCCTTAGACAATGATTTTTCCATTTAGATGGAGAGAATCTAGTATTTCTATTAAGCCTAAACAAAGTGCTAATATAATTCTTCAAGCAGTATATAAAAAATTCATTATCCCTTTGAAGGCTAAACAAGTTGGAGCACCAGCAGAATAATGCAGTGGATCTTACTTACGATCAGCATCTCTCCTGAATTGTTTGCTGCATGCACAGATGTTATTTATTGACAACAAAACTCAAGAAAATGCCTGGCTGGTATTCAGTGTTTATTAAAGTGGACCCTGGAGGTATTAGAGCAGAGATCGCTGTCCTATGTATGAAAAAAATGCCCTATTGCATATATCGCATAACATTAATTTTGTAAATCTATTCCTTAAGCCACCAGTCCCTCAATATGATTAGGATATAGATTTTCACAGTATAAGGAATACCACATCAGATTTCTTTGTAATGTGATGAAACCCCTACTGTGCATGAAATGAAGGAGACCAAATTTTTAGCAGCTCCTGAGGACAGAACAAAATTAATCAGCTCTAAAGGTAACCAACCTACACCAGTTTCTCCATTATTTAAAGCTATACAGATAGAGATATAGACTAAAATTCTTATGCAATCCATAAATATTTTCCAGGGAAAATTGACATATATTACAATTTGGAGGACATTGAGTTGTCCTGTTGAAGAGGTGGAGCCAATTGAGATGTAGAAGCTCCAGGAAGCAAGAAAATCCTGGGATGGAACTGGAGAGAACCCTTTGAATCTATGTCTCCAGTTCTAAGAGAACTTCTGATACAGAATTATCAGCTAAGCCACCAGCTAGCTCTGAAAAGTTGCCAAAAGACACTCCTGGATCAAGCTACCGCTCAAATGTAAACTCAGATCTAAGATCATCCCCAAATGAAGACCTGATTCCTTAAGAAAGCTAGTCAATCCATATCAAGGCGTCTACTGTATATTCCTTCTTGGTTTCACTCCCAGGATTCTATTCCAAGAAACTATCAAGATGTCAACAATTTATAGACTGTTTCCACTTGGGTGAAAGCCAAAAGAACTATTATAATCATATAATAAGGAAAGGATAATACTAGACCTGGCTTGCCACAATGGGCCGCTGATACATTTGCAGTACCTGAGTTGATGTGGGGTGGGAGGAGCATTATAGAAGAGGAATAAAAAGGAAGAGTGGAATTTAATCAGCTTGGTCTAGCACAAAGACATCTTTTATTTATAACATAAAATTTCAAACTTTTTAAAAAGAACCTCATATTGGTATCACTACATATTTTATCAGTTTGATATAATAAATATTATAATAATATAATATAATATAATATAATATAATATAATATAATATAATATAATATAATATAATATAATATAATATAATATAATAATATAATATAATATAATATAATATAATATAATATAATATAATATAATATAATATAATATAATATAATATAATATAATATAATATAATATAATATAATATAATATAATATAATAATATAATATAATATAATATAATATAATATAATATAATATAATATAATATAATATAATATAATATAATATAATAATATAATATAATATAATATAATATAATATAATATAATATAATATAATATAATATAATATAATATAATATAATATAATATAATATAATATAATATAATATAATATGTGTGTGTGTGTGTGTAAATTTTTTGGCTTGCTAACAAAGAATAAAAGGAGACCGATATGATCATTTCAAACTTATTTGTTCTCATCAGTCAGCCATACCCTTCTGAGATTTGAACCTGGGCCAACTGCGTCCTAAGCAGTTGTTTTAACCCCTAGGCCACAGGCTCTCTCTCTCTCTTTCTTAGCTGAGAAGCAAGGGAGATATGTGTTAAATGTTTGTTAAGCATTCAGAATACACTTGCTTAGTCCCAGACACGGGACAAATCTTATTTCCTGTTTCAGCCTAGCCCAAGGCCATCTACAGGCAGTAGCCACAGCAGTGGCAGCTCATATTTGTGTAAATTTTTTGGCTTGCTAACAAAGAATAAAGGGAGACCAATATGATCCTTTCAAACTTATTTGTTCTCATCAGTCATCAAATCTCAGAAGGGTATGGCTGACTGATGAGAACAAATAAGTTTGAAAGGATCATATCGGTCTCCCTTTATTCTTTGTTAGCAAGCCAAAAATTTACACAAATATGAGCTGCCACTGCTGTGGCTACTCCCTGTAGATGGCCTTGGGCTATGCTTAACAAACATTTAACATACATACAAATATTATATATATATATATATATATATATATATATATATATATATATATATATATATATATATAAACAAAGATGAGCACAATGGGAGGAAATGTTAGTTTGGAGACTTCTTCACCATAGAACCTATTGTTTTAACATGCTTTCCTTCGTATTCAAGCACTGGCATCTGCTTCGTTGGAATGATAAAAGCTGAACTAGCAGATCTCCAAAGTTTCTCCTGATCCTGCCATTCTATGATTCTTTGATTCCATGTTCAGTGTTGTCTAAACCTCTGCAAATCCAGTCCCCTTTTCTTTTATTTTAAACTGTGGTTAGCAGTTTAGTCACCATTGAAAGAAAATGTAGATAGGAATATGGAAGATATTATATAATGGATGCAATAACAACATCACTCTGTTGCAGAGGTGCAGAACCTGAAGATCCAGGATTACCTCTTTAAAAAGCTTGAAAGCAAATTGGAGTTGTTAATATGTCAGGAAAATGATTGCATATTTTTTATTGATTGATTGATTGATTAAATTTCTATACTGCCCATCTCATCTAAGAGAATCTATATATGTATTGGACTAATCACTTTAGGTATGATTGATTGAGTTTGATACTAATTAAATTAGTTGAATCTGGTTTTATCTATTTCTTCACCTTGGCAATTCCTGCCTTGTAGAGACTGGCTAACGGCCTACTGTGCAAACTGTATGCATCCACTCCAAAGCATCCCATAATGACACCAAAAAGATGAAATGTCATTATTGCTTCATTATGATGAAGCAAACTCCACCCTTTCAGAATTGCACCATGACATCACACAGAAACACATAAGCCATGATGTCTTTATCACCACTTGCCACCCACACAGACATGCCTTTTTTTTTGCATATATTTCAAAAGGTAATTGTGCCCAGTGCTTTTATTGTTTGCAATCATTAAATTTCAATTTGAGAATTCAGGGCTAAGTGTTACACTCTTTTCCCAAGTCTTCCCTTTCTCACCTTAAGGATGAGGTAAATGTAGCCAGGTAAGCAAGTGGGTCATTTGGCACAAGAGATAGAAAAAAGATAAATTTGATGTTAAGAAAGAATCCAGTAAGGAGGAACAAAATATGATCAATTGCAATGAAAAGTAGAAAAGTTGATTAATGGAAGGCTACCAAACTTACCTATCTAAACTTAACAGGAACATTAAACTTTTAGTAAACATATGGGACAATTCCCTCACTAACCCAGGCCTTTATATTCCATTAGCCTCTTGAATTCAATGTTAAGTTTACTCAGAATGTGGCTTTCTAGAAGAATGAGAGCAGTTTCCAAGGAGGATCATTCAGACTCTCTAATCAATGTCTTGTATAACCTTAACAGGTAATTTCTTCAGTTTCTGATTAGAATAAGCTTCAGCCTTATCATAGAAAAATCAGCCCAAATTACAGTCTTTGGAAGGATATTTCTAACACATGGGAATTGACATCCAAACAAAAAAAATAGCCAAAAGATTTATTGTTCAGTCTAGATTCAGTAGGGTTGATCAAAGCATACTTAACCAAGCCTTCTGTAGAAAAAAATAATCCAGAAAGCAGTGTGGGTATTCTGTACTCATCAGAGTGTTATATATTCTGTTTTACAGATCATCATATTATTTCATCCCTCAAGGACTCCTGGAGAAATTAAAGTATATATAATCCCTTGAAACTAATTGTGTAAACATACGGTTGACAGAATAATTACTTTTCAGGAATTTAAACAAAACCATGGTGACAGGTTAACAGCTGGACAGTCATGTAGCATGGATGAGCAGAAAGCCTTCCACACTAAACCTCTCAAGGGAAGTTATCCAGATCTACGCTGTAGTTCAATTTATAAACTCTAGACTTCTATGGGACAAATGTATGCTTTATAAATTGGGTTCACGCTTCCAACTTTCCAAAAAAATCTCTGGAGACTATTTTTGTTTGTCCTGGCAAAAACAAAATGCCAGTAAGGAGTTGGCATTCAGTTTTGCAACAGATGCATGGAATTTTGTACAAAGAGAAACAGAGGAGAAAGTGATGGGTTGAAGCCAAAGCATGACAAAACCATATATCAAATTTGCTTTCTTTTTTTTCTGGAAAGTGAAGGAGCTAGCATCCCTTTCTAACATACTATATTTACAGTAGCCACTGCAGAAACATCATACCTCTAAAATGGGCTCTGCTGGATTCAGACAAAAACCATCAAATCTAACAAGTTATCTCAGCATAACATCCAGATGTGTACAGATAGGATGTATAGAAAATAAAACATTACCACTTGTTTTTCCCTAACAACTGCCATTTAGTCTCATGACTCTAATTTAATTAAGAGCATTAATTAGATCAACTGAAATTGAACTCATAATGCACAGAACAATAAGTGTAGCTTGGCCCTGAAGTGCAAGGCAGAAGGGAAAAATGAATTTGAAATCCTGATGCATTAAACTTTGACTCCAGAATTTCAAACCACTTTGTTGACTAATAAGAGGGTAGTATATCATAATGGATATGTAGTATGACTGTGGGAGTTGGAGCATAAGGAAGTGCACCATGAGTGCCAAAGAATCAGTGCTTTTGAATTGTGGGGTTGGAGAAGACTCTTGAGACCTCCTTTGGATTGCAAGGAGATCAAATCAGTCAATCCTAATGGAAATTAACCCTGACTGTTCTTTGGAAGGACAGATAATGAAGCTGAATCTTAAATACTTTGGCCACCAATGAGAAGAGAGGACTAACTGGAAAAGCCCCTGATGTTGGGAAAGACTGAAGGCAAAAGGAGGAGAAGCAGAGGATAATATAGTTAGATGGTTTCATTGATGCTAGAATAGAATAGAATAGAATAGAATAGAATAGAATAGAATAGAATAGAATAGAATAGAATAGAATAGAATAGAATAGAATAGAATAGAATAGAATAGAATAGAATAGAATAGAATAGAATAGAATAGAATAGAATAGAATAGAATAGAATAGAATGAGTTGGAAGGGACCTTGAAGGTCTACTAATCCAACCCCTTGCTCAGGCAGGAAACCCTATAGCATTTCAGACAAATGGTTATCCAGTCTCTTCTTAAAAACTTCCAGTGATGAAACTCCCACAACTTCTGGAGGGAGGTTGTTCCACTGATTAATTGTTCTAACTGTCAGGAAATTTCTCCTTAGTTCTAGGTTGCTTCTCTCTTTGCTTAGTTTCCATCCGTTGCTTCTTGTCCTGCCTTCAGGTGGTTTGGAGAATAGCTTGACTCCCTCTTCTTTGTGGCAGCCCCTGAGATACTGGAACACTGTTATCATGTCACCCAAAGTCCTTCTTTTCATTAGACAAGACATAGCCAATTATGTCATACATAAATTTGGGTAAACTCTGGGTGTCAGTGGAGAACAAGGGGCCTGTCGTGTTGTGGTCGGGGGGGGGGTCACAAAAAATCAGGCATTACTAAGCAACCAAACAAAAACAGTTTCACTTTGTGGTATTTTTAGGGGGGACAGAATGGGCTGCTGCTAATATTGTTTTCTGTAACACCTTTTTTTACCCTTTTGTAGCTCATGGTTGTCTGCCCTTCACAGTCAGAAAAGACATCATGGAAGGAATTCATTCACTATATTCGTTTGAAAAGTTGGAAGGTTACAGCTTTCTGGTAAGAAGATTGTAGCGAAAAAAATGGATCACTTGTACACAGCAGTTGGCCGCTTGGTAACTATAAACCTTAAAAAGTCACACTCCATGGATAAAACGTAACTAACCTTCTCTTTCAAAGAAATATTCTCTTGTATTGGTCAAAGCAATCTTTCTAATTATTATTTATTTTCATTTTTTAATTAAAAAGGCAGATGGGAAACTGACATTCTGCATAATAAATCCCTTTCCTCTGCTTATTTATTTATATTTATTTAACAGATTGTGCGACCTATCACTAGGGTCCCTTGACAATGGAAAATTAAATGTAGGATTGGGAATGCTACTGAAAAGAACTTGCAATCAACCAAGAAAATCCTGTTTTTAAAAGCTACATTTTTCTGGACTTTTTTTTTAAAGAAGGGTAATCTATTTGGCTCAGCAGGGCATAAATGTCAAAAATTGGGTTAAAATCAACCCCAGCAAAATATGCATTTTATTCTGTATGCTACTGCAGGGATGGGGGGGGAATATATAGAGAAGGTCATTGTATTATACTAAATGATTCCAAGTCTTATATTGCTTTAAAGGCAATACATAGCACTCCATATTTTGTCAAGAACCAGATTAACAGCCAGTGCAAAAAGTATGGGAGTAATAGGATCTGTTCAAATTCTTCCAGATTCCAAACAATGATTTATTTTGAGCATGTTCAATTTCCCCCTTCTTTTACAAAACTCAGAAACAAGCTGGAAGCAATTATTTGCCTTTGGATAGATGAATAGACTGACCTGCCACCCCCCTTGGAGATGTGCAAGCTTCACATGACAGCTGTTTTGCACAAATAGCAATAGCACTTAGACTTATATACTACTTCATAGTGCTTTAGAGCCTTCTCTAAGCGGTTTACAATGTTAGCATATTGCCCCCAACAATCTGGGTCCTCATTTTACCAACCTCGGAAGGCTGAGTCAACCTTGAGCCAGTCTAGATCAAACTGCTGGAGTGAGCAGTGAGTTAGACTGCAGTACTGCATTCTAACCACTGTGCCACCACGGCTCTTAAATGCTCACTCTATCTCCTCAAAATTCCAAATGTCTCGTTATATTACAAAACAGAATGCTAGACTAGACAGGCCTTTGATTGGATCAAGCATGGGTCCTCTTATGAGTTAGAAATCAGACTTTCAGTAAATGAGTGATCTCTGGTGTAGAATATCTTGCAAGAAAAACCAAATGTACAGGCATAGAATAGGTGGAACCTATTGCTGAATAGCAGTAACAGCCAGAGGGATCTTGGAGTCCTAGTAGACAATCAATGAAATATGAGCCAGCAGTGTGCTGCAGCTGCCAAAAAAGCCAATGCAGTCCTAGGCTGCATTAACAGAGGGATAAAAATCAAGATCACATGAAATATTAGTACCAATTTATAATGCCATGATAAGAGCACACTTGGACTATTACATCCACTTTTGGTCACCACAATATTAAAAAAGATGTTGAGACTCTATAAAGAGTGTAGAGAAGTGCAACAAAGATGATTAGGGGGCTGGAGGCTAAAACACATGAAGAACAATTGCAGGAATTGGGTATGTTTAGTTTAATGAAAAGAAGGACTAGGGATGACCTGGTAGCAATGTTCCAATATCTAAGGGGTTGCTACATAGAAGAGGGGGTCCAACCTATTCTCCAAAGCACCTGAAAGCAGGAGAAGAAGCAATGGATGTAAATTAATCAAGGAGAGAACCAACCTAGAACTAAAGAGAAATTTCCTGACAGTGAAACAACTTGCCTTCAGGAGTTATGGATGTTATACTGGACATTTTTAAGAAGAGATTGGACAACCATTTGACTGAAATGTGTAGGGTTTTCTGCTTGAACTGGGGGTTGGACTAGAAGACCTCCAAGGTCCTTTCCAACTCCGTTATTCTGTTATTCATCTGCTGCAAGGAAGACCGTAACCAGATTCCTTGAAGTTCCTGTGTCTTAACCTTACCTAACTTGAAGGGCAGCCATCAATTAAAAGTCTGTTTCATAAAGTTTCTTTATGACTCACCTTAACACTTTGACTTTCTTTCTCACACTTTCCTCTTTCTTGGGCCTGAGTGGTCTTGTCTGTTCTTTAATGTAGTCCAGACAAGAAGCATAAACCATTAATATTAACATTACCTTTATAGTAAGGTTACAGTAACAGAACCTTACAATTCTTAAAGTACTTTTCCCCTCCTTTACTTTTACTTTCCAGAAAAGTAGGGAAGGTTCCTTCTGAGATGTTTCCCTTCTGTGGGCTGAGCTGTCTCTTGGATGATGGCTTTCTAGGTTGCATTCTTCTTCCTCTCCACCAAGGTCATTCTCACATTTCATTACAAATCTTCTCTTGATGTCTCTTTTCTGAAAAGGAGGGACTCACTCCTTTCTCTGCTCCCAAGGTAAGATCTACATTCTTTCCCAGTAAATTATGATATATCTCCGGTCATATAGGACATGGAGGATTACTGAATGGCTGAATGCCCATAATAGGATGATATTACAACTAGCCCTCAACTTGTGTTTGGTTGCTTAGTGACCATCCAAAGTTCCAACAGCCCTGTTGTGACTCAGGGCCAGCCTGTGGGTCCGACAGCCGGCTCCGATGTATCGGAGGACTCAGATGTGGGGGAGGAGGGAAACGAACCGGCTGATGATGATGATTTGGAGGCTTTGCAGAGCCCTCAGCCGGGGACCTCTTCTCAGCTGTGTGAGCCCGAGAGTGCGGAGGATGATGACCCACAGCTGGCCCTGTTCAAGGACGCCCGACGCAGGAGGCAGACGAGCAGGGACAAACAAAGAAAGACTATGGGACTCCTCGGGAGGAGGCACAGGGAGACCACGCCCTGAGCTCTCTATAAAAGAAGTGTTTGGGGAGGGGCTGGTTGCTGAAAGCAACTTTTTCCGCTTGAGAAGACAAGCTCTTGTGTTTTTGTTAACTGCGTAATTAAATCTTGGCAGAAGCCTTTTAGCCTTGGACGCTTTCCAGACTCTTCTTTTGATTAGGGGTGCGAGAAGAGGGCTGGTTCAGAACAAGCCCTACCTAGGAGCTACCGGTAAGGTCCTGCATCTGTTTCCCTACTAAGAAAGCAGAATTCTTGAAAGTTTCAAAAGAAACTTTTATTGGCAGGTGCAGGTAGCAGGAAAGCTAGGCTGGATCTGAGGGTTTCCCACCTGAATCGATAGGTAAAACCTGTGTAATAATAACCCCCACCTCAAATGTCCATCCAGTCAGCTCAAACAGGCCAATCCATAGGTGACAATGAGCTGTGGGAAACGGACCAATAAGGTGCCTCTCTCAAGGTTCTCAGGTCTTCGCAGTTTCCTCCCTCTGCACCGAGATAAGGCAGATGGCCCCAAGGCATTCCATTCACACCCCGAAGAGGATACATCAAAGCAGGGAGTACTGGCAGAACCCCACAGCTACAGCACAAAGAATATCTGAAATGGGGGATTAATAAATTAGGGTTCTGATACTACCTCTGGATTTGAGGCTCCAAAGATTGCCCTTCCCACATGCAGTCATGTGACCACATTTTAGCTCTCAGCAACTGGGCCATATTTACAGCCATTTGCAGCATTCTGAAGTCACATAACCATTGTTGCTAAAAAAAACACAACAGCATTTACTTCCTTTTTTTTTGGCAAAACCAAACCCATAACAAACCATTGATTTTCTACTAACTCTGACATTAACTTAACAACTGCACACTTGCTGAACAGCTGTTTAATGACCACTGCAGAAAAGGGGGTAAAATTGGGTTGACGTTTCAGTTTTACATTTATGAACTTGCACCGGGTATATTAAAATGCTATTTTTTATGCGAGTTAGTTTTAGTATAATTTTAAAAAGTGGATGTGTACATGGATGTATGTATACATGTGCATATAAGCTAATTTTTTTATTTTTAATGGGTTTATTTAATTCTCAGAAAAGACAACAGGTACAGTTGGACAGATAGTTTAAACATTTGAGCAACTGCTACTCAACGCTGTGTAGCATTAATAAAAGATGCTAAGCAAAGTACATTGAGCTGTTTTCATAATACTGTATTAAAAAGAAAAATAAGAAATATGATTTTTTGAGTTTAGTAACAAAGAGTCCACTATGTTATTGTTTATAAATATTAAAAGGAAAAGAGAAATAAGGAGTAAGAAACATCTCTGAAACTAATATGGATTACTTAAATATTTGATTTCTGATTTTCCTTTCTATATTCTCCAACTGCTTTGCAATATCTTTTAAAATAAACTTTATAAACCATGCTCTAAATATTTGCACTGGCCTGTCTGTCTGTCTGTCTGTCTGTCTATCTATCTGTCTGTCTGTCTGTCTGTCTGTCTGTCTGTCTGTCTGTCTGTCTGTCTGTCTGTCTGTCTGTCTGTCTATCTATCTATCTATCTATCTATCTATCTATCTATCTATCTATCTATCTATCTATCTATCTTCTGTCTATCTATCTTCTGTCTATCATCTATCATATCTATTTATCATCTATCTTTCCTGAAGCCATTCTTGCTTGAATATAGTTAAACTTCTGTTTAACTTTGAGTGGCTGGATCTCAAAAATGTTTATTATGTGAAGGGTATATGTTTTGCACTTATTCCTAATTAAAATTATGTGTTACATAACAGAAAATTTGAATAAATGTGACTGTTCTTTCTGAAATAAAGCTCCAGCAAAAATAGGAAGTTTGATATGACTGTAAGCTGTAATATAACAATATATTACATTTCCTCCAGGTGTAGTTTATAGAATTTTTAAAAAATGAATAAAAAGAGCTCACAAAGATAATGTTCTACTAGGTGGTCATTTCATACAGATAAAGTTAAAAAAAACCCAATTATATTTTTGAAAACCTGATAAAAACCAACATATCTTATTCCAATGTAAAATAATTATTTTACAAATCTGACTTACAAAATAAGTTGTTTTCTTTCCACTTGCTATTGGCTTCCCTTTTTGGGGTCTCAAGAAGGCAGGCATAGAAGGTTGATGAGTTCAGTTTCTTATGGAAAGGACTCTGTTATCACTGACAATGCTTGATTGTGTAGGAACTATAGTGTGCTAGCAATATCTGTTAGAGATTTTGCAGCGATACTGCATGAAGATTGGTACAGCATGAAGAGTAAAGCTAGTAAAGCATAATTTTCTCATGGCTATTTTATATATATATAAATATGGGACACTTGGCAGAAACCTTCAATGCTGGGAAACTAGCAATTATGTGACCATTGACTTTAAAGGGAGGAGAAAGATGTCCAATATTTAAGCCTGTGCTCTAACACAGGGCTTTTCAACCAGTGGTACGGGTACCACCTGTGGTACATTGGCACCTGGCAGGTGGTACGCAACCATCCTAGAAAAGTGGTAGTGTGGGAGGGGCTGAACCGGTGGCAGCACCACACAAGCCTGAACGAGAGATGGCTGGAGCTGCAGGGCTGCCAGGATCAGCACTTCTTCAGGGCTGTCAGCACTGTTATAAGTCGAGGACTACCTGTACTTCATCACTTTTTTTCCTTTTGGGGGGGGTCATCAAGTTTTTGACACCTTGCTAGGCGACTGGTGGTACTCAGATGTTGCCATATCCTAAAAGTGGTACAATGGGTTAAAAGGTTGAAAAGCCCTGCTCTAACATAATCAGGGCAGAATTCTGGGGTACTGTTAAAGCCCTTTGTTTACAGGGCTTCTTAATTCTTGCATACAATCTTGTGTTTATTGAAAAGGTGAAGTGGGAGTGTTTATCACATGAAGTACAAAGTCAGCATGTTGACTAGAAATAGCACTTAGACTTATGTACCATTTCAAAGTGCTTTACAGCCCTCTCTAAGTGGTTTACAGAGTCAGCTTATTACCCCCAACAAACTGGGTTTTTATTTTACCAACCTCAGAAGGAGGGAAGGCTGAGTCAACCTTGAACCTGTCAGGATCCAACTACTGGCAGTTGGCAGAGTTAGCTGGCAATACTCTGTACCACCATAGCTCTTTTGAATGAGAGTGAATGAATGAGAGTGAATGCTCAAGATACAGACAGAGAAGGACACTGGCAGATAGAAAGTGGCATTTATAGACTTGACACCCCATCCTTATTGATAGAGCAGTAAAAATTTGGGTTGATGCTAGGAGCATAGCACCTATTTAGTTATTGTTAAGAGATTTAATGCTACCCTACATTTACCAATTTTTTTTGTTTAAAAAAATGGGATCTTTATGCCCACATTTAGAGTGCTGAGAACTGAGCAAAGCTCTAAGTTATATTGGTACAATCAGCACAGAAATAAATAGCCCCTTTACCAGTGTTAAATTGAGACTTGCAGCTGGCCACATTCACAAAGCTGAGAAAAATGAATGCGGCTGAAAACAAAGTCACCCCAAACAGTCAGACGAGCAGAACTGTTTAATGAGGATTTAAACTAATTGGCCAGTTAATCATGACAATTGCATGAGTTGCCTTCCACCCTTTCAGTGTTTCTTAATATATGATAATAATAATAATAATATATGAAATTGAAAGATACTGTATATCTCCTACAACAACCCAGAAGCAGTAACAAAGTTCATTAAACCTGCATAGATACTGAATTTCTTTGAAGCCCATCACTTCTGATTTGCAGGTTTGAAGCAGATTCCTTCTCATTTTGTGAATAAAGAGGAATAAAATAATCATATAATCTATATCTAATTGGAGTCACCATGATATTTAAAGAAATAAAAGCAAATGCATTTGGTTGTTTTCTTCTTTTGAGGACATCCCCTTCAGAACATCACTGCAAGAATGGATGGATGGATGGATGGATGATGGGCAGACAGCAATAGCAATAGCAATAGCACTTAGACTTATATATCACTTCACAGTGCTTTACAGCCCTCTAAGTGGTTTATAGAGTCAGCATATTGCACCCAACAATCTGGGTCCTCATTTTACTGACTTCAGAAGGATGGAAGGCTGAGTCTTGAACTGATGAGCCAACAAGTCTCAAATTGCTGAACTGCTGGAAGTACTGCATTCTAACCACTGTGCCACCATGGCTCTAGATAAATAGCAGTAGCAATAGCACTTAGAGTTATATACCATTCCACAGTGCTTCACTCTCTGAGTGATTTACAAATATCAGCATATTGTCCTCAACAAACTGCGTCCTCATTTTATTGACCATGGAAGGATAGAAGGCTGAGTCAGTCTTGAGCTGGTCAAGATTGAACTCCTGGCTGGGGGCAGTGTTAGCTTGAAATACTATAATAGGTAGGTAGGTAGGTAGGTAGGTAGGTAGGTAGGTAGGTAGGTATAAATAGATAGATGTTAGATGATGGATAGATAGACAGACACACAGCCTTTGGTGGATATTTCTACATATATAATCACCACAGCAATTAAGGAACAGGCCATTCAAGTCCTTTGGAAAACTTGGGGATGAATGTTGTTGTTAGTTGTGAAGTCGTGTCCGACTCATCGCGATCCTATGGACAACGTTCCTCCAGGCTTTCCTGTCCTCTACCATCTTCTGGAGTCCATTTAAGCTGATAGTACTGATATTATTCCGATGAGTTTTAGAGATAAAGCAAGAGAAGGAGTAGGGAGAGGGGGAGAATCACTGAATGGCAAGAGGTAATGCTAATGCAATATGCATCTGCAGTTGCCATTTGAAATATGTTGACCATTTTAATGCTCAGGAATAGACTCTAGTTCTCTCAGAGGCAAAGCGATCATCATTTATATCCTGCCTAAATCAAGGGCAGTCCAGTTACTATTTATGTTGTGTACTCCAGTGAGTTTCTGCTATATTCACTGCATCAGTATTGCAATTTAAAATGCTGGGTTGCCGCCAAAACGGAGTAAGGTAGATGCTTTATTGTGAACCCATGTGGTGTACTGTAGATGTGGAAGGAGACCAACAAATCAGCAGATAACCTTTCCGTCATAGTCTTCCACTTAATAAACAGGCAGATCCATTTATTCAATTGAGCAAAATGTCAGATGGACTGGACTCACTTGCCCTTGAGGGCAGTGCATCTACCCTTCCTAAAAATGGTTATATATGAACAACAACAACAAAATAAAAAGAAGCAGTAAAAGGTGTATAGATGCATACACTTGTGTATATGGCTGCACATCTACAAATCAGTGTTGATTCCTGTCAATTATTTGGACTAGTTTCTCTAGTTATCTTGGCAAAAGTTTTCAGAAGTGGTTTGCCATTGCCTCCTTCTGCCTGTGTCTGAGAAAGACTGACTCAAAGTCACCTAGTTGGTTTACTTCCTAAAATGTTTTCATGATCTCCCAATTTCTAGTCTAGTGTCTTAATCACTACACCAGATTTGTTTTCTATATACATTTTTCTTCTGTAGCTTGGCAGCAAATTTTGTGAAGCAAATGTCTGTGGGGATGAAGCTTCCTCCAGCTTTATTTGGCGATCTCATTCAAGACTAAGGACTTGAGAAATGTTGGAAATGTAAACACAAAAGTTCTTATTATCATATGTGGTGGACATGTGTTAAAGCAAGGAGATACTAGACAATAATCCACACTTGGTTAGAAAAAATGTTAGAGAAACACATAGACAATAAACCTGATTTTTTTTTACTAGGTATAATGCCAGAAAAACTTGATAAGCAAAGTACATATTTGATTCTACATGTGATAACAGTGGCAAGAATTATATTTGCACAATATTGGAAGAATGAAGGAATATCATCAGAAGAAGAAATAATTAAAAAATACTAGACTGTGCAAAAAAATGGACAGACTTACTTTAAGTTTGAAAGAAAAAGAAGAAACAGAATATTTTCAAACTTGGGACCTATTTTATCAATGGTTAGAGAAAAGATTTAGGGATTAGGAATTTAATTTGTATTAGTGAATAAGATACTCAGAAACACATTTTTGTTGAATGATTACTATTGAATTCTGTTAAAAAAATCAATAAAACTTTATATTAAAAAAAGACTAAGGACTTATACTCATTGCCCAGTTGCCCAGTTCATTTATAGATGACATCATCTAGCTCAGGGGTCCAAAACCCCCCAGTCTGTGGACAGGCACTGGTCCATTGCATGCAAGAAAGTGGGCTGTGCAAACAAGTGAAGCAGGCAGCACACAAAACCACATCCCCTCCAGTCCACAGAATAACCTCTCTCCATGGAACAGATCCCCTTCATGGATTACTGCCTTGTCCTGGCGAAGGGGCTTGCGTAATTCAATGAAGCTATGAGCTATGCCATGCAGGGCCACCCAAGACAGAAAGGTCATAGCAGAGAGTTTTGACAAAACGTGATCCACTGGAGAAGGAAATGGCAACCCACTCCAGTATCTTTGCCATGAAAACCCTATGGACAGTACCAAAAGGCAATACAATATGACGCTGGAAGATGAGCCCCTCAGGTCGGAAGGCGTCCAATATGCTACTGGGGAAGAGCAGAGGGCTAGTACTAGTAGCACCAGAAAGAATGAAGCGACTGGGCCAAAGCCGAAAGGACGCTCAGCTGTGGATGTGTCTGGTGGTGAAAGGAAAGTCCGATGCTGTAAAGATTTTTTCTCCATAGGAACCTGGAATGTAAGATCCATGAATCAAGGAAAGCTGGACGTGGTCAAGCAAGAGATGACAAGACTGAACATCGACATCTTAGGAATCAGCAAACTAAAATGGACAGGAATGGGTGAATTTAATTCAGATGACCATCAGGTATACTACTGTGGGCAAGAATTCCTCAGAAGAAATGGAGTAGCCTTCATAGTCAATTAAAGAATAGGGAAAGCAATACAATCCTCAGAATGACAGAATGATCTCAGTTCGAATCCAAGGCAAACCATTCAATATCACAGTAGTCCAAGTCTATGCCCCAACCACCGGTGCTGAAGAGGATGAAATTGACCGGTTCTATGAAGCCCTACAGCACCTTATAGAAATAACACCAAAAAATGATGTCCTTATCATCATGGGGGATTGGAATGCTAAAGTAGGAAGCCAAAAGATAACCGGAATAACAGGCAAGTTTGGCCATGGAGTAAAAAATGAAGCAGGGCACAGGCTGATAGAATTTTGTCAAGAGAATACGATGGTCATAGCAAACACTTTTTTCCAACAACCCAAGAGACGGCTCTACACATGGACATCACCAGACGGTCAACACAGAAATCAGATTGACTATATACTCTGCAGCCAAAGATGGAGAAGCTCTATACAGTCAGTAAAAATAAGACCAGGAGCTCACTGTGGCTCAGATCATGAGGTTCTCATTGCAAAGTTTAGGCTTAAACTGAAGAAAGTAGGGAAAAGCACTAGGCCACTCAGATATGAATTAAATCATATCCCTGTTGAATATACAGTAGAGGTGACAAATAGATTTAAGGAATTAGATCTAATAGACAGAGTGCATGAAGAACTATGGACAGAGGTTCGCAACATTGTACAAGAGGTAGCAACCAAAACCATCCCAAAGAAAAAGAAATGCAAGAAAGCAAAATGGCTGTCTGAGGAAGCTTTGCAAATAGCTGAGGGATGGAGGGAAGCGAAAGGCAAGGGAGAAAAAGAAAGATACGCCCAATTGAATGCAGAATTCCAGAGAATAGCTAGAAGAGATAAGAATGCCTTCTTAAATGAACAGTGCAAAGAAATAGAAGAAAACAATAGAATAGGGAGGACCAGAGATCTTTTCAAGAAAATTGGAGAGATGAAGGGAACGTTTCATGCAAAAATGGGCATGATAAAGGACCAAAATGGCAGGGACCTAACAGAGGCAGAAGAGATTAAGAAGAGGTGGCAAAATTACACAGAAGAACTATACAAGAATGAGCTTAATGTCCCTGATAATCACAATGAGGTGGTCACTTACCTCGAGCCAGACATCCTAGAATGTGAAGTGAAGTGGGCCTTAGAAAAACTGAGCAACAACAAAGCTAGTGGAGGTGACAGTATTCCAGCTAAGCTATTCAAAATCTTAAATTTTGATGCAGTAAAAGTGCTACACTCAATTTGCCAGCAAATTTGGAAAACTCAACAGTGGCCACAGGATTGGAAAAGATCAGTTTACATTCCAATTCCAAAGAAAGGCAGTGCCAAAGAATGTTCAAACTATCGCACCATTGCACTCATTTCTCATGCTAGTAAAGTTATGCTTAAAATTCTGCAAGCTAGACTCCAGCAGTATGTGGACCAAGAACTACCAGAAGTACAGGCAGGATTTTGAAGAGGCAGAGGAACTAGAGATCAAATTGCCAACATACGCTGGATCATGGAGAAAGCTAGAGAGTTCCAGAAAAACATCTACTTCTGCTTCATTGACTATGATAAAGCCTTTGATTGTGTGGATCATAATAAACTGTGGCAAGTTCTTAAAGAGATGGGCGTACCAGACCATCTTATCTGTCTGTTGATAAACCTATATGTGGGCCAAGAAGCAACAGTGAGAACTGGACACAGAACCACTGATTGGTTCAAAATTGGGAAAGGAATCTGGCAAGGCTGCATACTGTCGCCCTGCCTATTTAACTTATATGCAGAGCACATCATGAGAAAGGCAAGGCTAGATGAATCAAAAGTTGGAATTAAGATTGCCGGAAGAAATATCAACAACCTAAGATATGCAGATGATACCACTCTAATGGCAGAAAGTGAAGAAGAACTAAAGAGCCTCTTGCTGCGGGTGAAGAAGGAGAGTGCAAAACTTGGGTTGAAACTTAACATTAAGAAAACCAAGTTCATGGCATCCAGCCCTCTCAATTCCTGGCAAATATATGGGGAAGAAATGGAGGTAGTGACAGATTCTATTTTCCTGGGCTCCAAGATCACTGCAGATGGGGACTGTAGCCAAGAAATTAAAAGACGCTTGCTCCTTGGGAGGAAAGCCATGGCAAATCTAGACAGCACACTAAAAAGCAGAGACATCACCCTGTCAACAAAAGTGCTTATAGTCAAGGCTACGGTCTTCCCAGGTCCAATGTATGGCAGTGAAAGTTGGACCATAAAAAAGGCTGAGCGCCAAAGAATTGAAGCCTTTGAACTGTGGTGCTGGAGAAGACTCCTGTGAGTGCCTTGGACTGCAAGGCGATCAAACCGGTCAGTCCTAGAGGAGATCAACCCTGACTGCTCTTTAGAAGGCCAGATCCTAAAGCTAAAACTCAAATACTTTGGCCAACTAATGAGAAGAAAGGACTCACTGGAGAAGAGCCTAATGCTGGGAAAGATTGAGGGCAGTAGAAGAAGGGGACGACAGAGAATGAGGTGGCTGGATGGAGTCACTGAAGCAGTAGCCGTGAGCTTAAATGGACTCCAGAAGATGGTAGAGGACAGGAAGGCCTGGAGGAACGTTGTCCATAGGGTCGCGATGGGTCAGACACGACTTTGCAGCTAACAACAACATGGAACAGGTCCCTGGTGCCCAAAAGGTTGGGGGCCCACTGATCTAGTGTGTAGACTGCAAGAGTTGTATTGAGTGAAAGAGAAAAAAAAATTCTTCCAATCCAGAATTGCTCAAGATAAATGTAGGTTGCTACCTCAATGGGCAGGAAATGGAATGAGGACAATATTAAGAAGATTTGTCTTCTGATGATGGCTTATGGGGCATCTACATGACCCTAGGGCGATGCAAGGAATAACCTTGTGTTTCCTTCAGACTGGATACGCAAAGGGGATTTAATAGGAAGGTTATATCTGAAGAAGAATCAGAAGAGATGAAGCCAATGACAAAGACAAGAGAAAACAGCAGAACTGTCAGAAAGTAAAATAAATGAAAAAAGAGTGATAGAAGCAATAATGAAGAGTCAAAAGAAACTGAGAAATATTGAGATTCAGCAGAAGCCATCAGGATAAATCGCTATCCAATTTTCATACCACATTTGTAATCAATTGTGATTTTGGTAACAGGTCTTTGTGTTTGATGGACATCATAGTTCCCTGCTCTGGATTTCATCTCCTATAATCCCTAGCAATCACAATCAATGGCTACTAGGGGATTATGAGCATTGCAGTCTACTTCATATCAGGGTAAAAAGATTGGTAGTCTCATTTATATAGTCATTTTTCTTTCTCAATTTTATTTCATCCCGCTGCTTCCTAAAGTTCCAAAAACCCACGAGGAAAACTAACTCATTGTAATATTTTTCTTCTTTTTCTGGTTCTAACATTCTTAAGATTTTATTCCTGGAGATCAGAGCAAATGTCTGAAGATGTCAGTTCCTGATTCTAGACAGTGTCGTATGTGATGGGTTAAAAATTTCTACCCATAAACCAGATTACAGCAATATCTATGTAAATCTCCTTGTGAATATTTACCACTCAATGAAGCAATCCCTCAAAGAAATCAGAGGCAGGCAGGCAGGCAGGCATTCTTGTTATAAACAACAACTAATATTAAACAATGCTACTTTATTCTTTTAAAAATGTAACACTTATTTATAGAAACTTGGCCTCCAGATGAAAAGCTGCTAATTAAAATGCTTAGTGTGTTTAAACAGCTTTATGCTCTTATTGATCTTCCATATTCATTGTTACGTCTCATCTCTCATGCACAGATGGAAATATCAATAGGCACCCACAACTTTTTTTTTAAATTTCTGAGATGGTAATAAATTCACTGGCTAAGTAATGTGATCAAATTAATGCAAGATAAGTCACTTCCTCCCCTGAAATAACACTGTCATTCCCCCCATTTATAAGCAAAAGAAATGGGAGCAGATAAGACATAATACATCAGTTGGGGTTTGATTAGCGTGGTGATTCATTTCCACAGCACTTTTCAAGGCACAGAGGTGCTCATTTTATCTTTCTTTTCATTTACGCTAGCAATAAACTTGCGAGACAGGCAAACTAGAATAAAGGCAGCTTCAAGCCTACCAATGACTTCATAATTCGCATCACCGTAGAAAGTAGTTTTGATTTCAAATGATCTTTTCAAAAGCAATCAAAACATCTAACATTTCTATCCTGTGCATATGTTCCCTTACAGGTAAATCTTAGATAGTGCTCCTAAGTAAATCCAGTATCATTACTTATCATGGGGTTATTGTCACCCTGATGGAGGTAGCTTCTACAAATAAGAGCTGAGGCCAGAGGGGCCTTTGTTCACTCATTTGGAGAACTACAAAATGAGCTGCCCTTGACGCTTTCTGGGAAGCTACAACAGCAATATTGCAAAATTTACTTATTCATTTTTGCACCAGTCTTTCTACAGGATTTCACAACAACATGCACACTAGAATCACAGAGTTGGAAGGGACCTTGGAAGTCTTCTAGTTTAACCCCCTGCTCAAGCAGGAAACCCATACCATTTCAGACAAATGGTTGTCCAATCTCTTCTTAAAAACCTCTAGTGTTGGAGCACCCACAACCTCTGGTGGCAAGTCATTCCACTGGTTTATAGTTCTCACTGTCAAAGAGATTTCTCCTTAGTTCTAGGTTGCTTCTGGTTAGTTTACATCCATTGTTTCTTGTCCTGCTTTTAGGTGCTTTGAAGAATAGTTGAACCCCCTCCTATTTGTCCTACAGCAATAATCTGTGAAGTAAACTGAGCTAAAGAAGAGAGCAAGACTGGCCCAAAATCACCTTGTTGGCTTTCACGGCTGAAGTGGACTGGAATTCCACTTCTAGTCCAAAACTCCTACACCACACTGGTTTTGTGATGTGGCAACTAGATTACTGGCAACATTAACATACAAGCACAATGTAATATCCAATCATTTCACATTGCATGCTATGCTTTCTAGGCCAATGCAAAGCGCATATACAACACAACATTGAGATATCTTGGCCACTCTCTGGCAGGAGAGATTCTTTTCTGCCTCTATGATTAATATAGAGAGGTCCTGTTGAGGAGGACACCTCCTCTCAAAGTTCATGGAATGTAGATACAGTGATAGGCCTTCTTAGTGGTGGCCCTTACTCTTTGAAATACTGTCCCTGAGAAATGTGCACGACCCTAACTCTTCTTTTCTTGTTGAAGCATGGATTTGATGTTTTTGATAGCTTATTATACTGCATGTTTTCTATTTTTTCTTTGACTTTTGTATAGTATGATATACTCTGTTTCCCGAAAATAAGACCTATCCCAAAAATAAGCCCTAGCTTGATTTTTATGTGCATCTAATATAAGCCGTACCCCCAAAGTAAGCCCTAGTTGTGGGGCGAGGTGCACATATAAAAATCAAGCTAGGGCAGGGGTAGGGTGAAGCTGCACCTGCTTACCTTAGGACCACTGCAGCCAGGCCTCTCATTCCCGGATACCTCTCATGCCACTGCTGCTGCTGCCTGAGTTCATGGCCAGAAGGCCAGGCAGCTTGTCATGCCAGTGCCACCACTTGTGGCAGGATGCCACATGACACATTGTGCTGGTGTTGCCACTTTTGGCAGGATGCCACATGGCTCATTGCACTGGTGCCACCACTCTCAGGAGGCTGCACGGTGCCTCATGCTGGTGCTGCCGCTTGCACAGACCACACCACAATGTTCCATGTGGCCTTTTGCTGCAAGCGGTGGCACTGGCATGACGAGCCACGCAGCCTCCTATTACAAGCGGTGACACCAGTGTGATGCGCCACCTGGCATCTGGCCACAAGCTGTTGCAAGAGGCCACAGAAGAAGTCAGGCAGCAGCACGACAGGTTTTGGGGTGGGGGAGGCCTGGCTGCAGAAGTCCTAAGTAAAGCAGGTAAAGCATTCATCCGAAAGTCAACCGGGTGCCTCTTTTGGAGGCAAAGAAAATATAAGATCAGGTCTTATTTTCAGGGAAACACAAGTATCTATTTTTATAGACTAAAATAAAAAGGAAGGAAGGAAGGAAGGAAGGAAGGAAGGAAGGAAGGAAGGAAGGAAGGAAGGAAGGGAGGGAGGGAGGGAGGGAGGGAGGGAGGGAGGAAGGAAGGAAGGAAGGAAGGAAGGAAGGAAGGAAGGAAGGAAGGAAGGAAGGAAGGAAGGAAAGAAGGCAGGCTTTAAAGTGAGATCTAATTGTTAAAGCAAATCTATAAAAAAAACAGGACTTGTCAAAATGAAAATCTACTAGCAAGGACTATCTATTTGGATTTATTCTGTGAACAAATTATTTGCCTGTATTACCATTTTCTCCCTCCTGCATTTTAATCAGAGCAGGTAATTTCATGGGTTATCTGGAAATCACTCTTCTACCTCCACAGTTGAACTGTTAGAATGGAAGTCAAGTGGCCAGATTTCCTGAAAGGCATGGTTCAACCATTGGCATTTGCAAGCAATCATTGTATTTCAAACAGTTACTGAAAATCATTCCCAAGTCAGCCTGACATAAACCAAAGGGCTGACTTTCAAAAATGCCCTACATTACATAGTATGACCTCACCAGGATCTGAATGAAAGCTATTGAAGCTTGTGCTTGAATATCAAAGAGAAGAGAAAGAGAGGAATATAAGCCACGAATAGCAAGTAAGATGTTTTTTTCAAAGAACAACTCAATTTATTTGGTTTTTATGACAAGTCCCCTTCCCCAGTGCTCCAGGTTTCAGATTTTTCTCTGAAATATGTATTACAGTGTCTGAAGGCTATATATTTGCAAATAGACTCCTATAAGTTTTTAGACTAGGGTGTTATGGTCAGAATAATGTAATCCTTTAGACCAAAAGAACATTGTATGTCTCTGTATCTGTGTATCTATATTACATATAGAGATGTATATACATCTATCTACATCAATCTAGATAATCTATATATATCTGTCTGTCTATCATCTATCTATCTATCTATCTATCTATCTATCTATCTATCTATCTATCTATCTATCTATCTATCTATCTATGACATTGCCATAGGTGTATACTATAGACCACCCAACCAAACAGAGGAAATAGATGAACTTTTTGCTACTCAGCTAACTAAGGTATGTAGGAAGCACATCACAATAGTAATGGGAGACTTTAATTACCCTGACATCAACTGGGAGACAAACTCTGCACCAAGTGGAAGATCAAACAGATTCCTGACAAGCCTAGCAGACAACTTTGTCTCCCAAAAAGTAGAGAAGGAAATTAGAGGATTAGCTATACTGGATGTAATCCTCACTAACAGAGATGAAATGATAGAAGGTGTTGAAGCCACAGGAAACCTGGGGGGAAGTGATCATGCAATATTGGAATTCAACATTATGCAAGCACAAGCAATAGAACACAGTCAAACTAGAGTCTTGGACATTAAGAGAGCTAATTTCAATAAACTTAGAGAGAGCTTGGGAAGGATTCCATGGATGAGAATCCTCAAGGGGAAAACAACTCAAGAGGCTTGGGAAATTTTGAAAAGTGAGATAATAAAGGCCCAGTCTAGCACAATACCAACAAATAAGGAAAATAACAGCTCTCAAAAGAAACCAGCATAGCTGCATAAAGAACTCTCTGATAAATTGAAAGATAAAAAGGACAAGTATTAAAAGTGGAAAGAGGGGCACATAACTAAGGCAGAATATCAGCAAATAGCCTGTGCCTGCAAATATGAAGTGAGGAAAGCTAAGGCTCAAAATGAACTAAGGCTTGTGACCGAAGTCAAAAATAATAAAAAAGCTTCTTTCAACATGTAAAAAACAAGAAAAAAGTTAAGGAAATGATTGGTCCATTAGTGGGGGAAAGTGGCAAGAAGGTGACAAGCAACAGGGAGAAAGCAGAACTATTTAATTTGTCTTTTGCATCTGTCTTTACACAAAAGGAAAAAAAACCAGTCCAACATATCAAAAACAGTACCATAAAAAACAGATTACAAACACAAGTTAAGGTAGGCAAGAAAATGGTAAGCGAGCACCTATCCAGCCTAGACGAGTTCATATCACCAGGACCAGATGGATTATACCACCAGGTTCTCAAGGAACTGGCAGAAGTGATCTCAGAACCACTGTATTTTTCAAAGATCCTGGAGCACTGGGAAACTACCAGAGGACTGGAAAAGAGCTGATGTAGTTCCCATCTTCAAAAAACGGACAAAAATGGATCCAGGAAATTACAGACCTATCAGCCTGACCTCAATACCTGGGAAGATTCTGGAAAAGATAATCAAACAATGAATCAGCAAACACCTAGAGGCAAACAAAGTCATTATTAAAAACCAACATGGGTTTGTCAAAAGGAGATCATGCCAGACAAATCTTATTGCATTCTTTGACCAAGTGACAAAATTAGTGGACCAGAGGAATGCTGTAGATATAATTTACTTGGACTTCAGTAAGCCATCTGATAAAGTAGATCACAACCTTCTACTCGATAAGATACAAAAATGTGGGTTAGACAGCATCACCACCAGATGGATTTGTAGCTGGCTGACCAGCCATACTCACTATGTGGTCCTCAATGGAACTGCATTTACATGGAGGGAAGTGTGTAATGGAGCGCCCCAGAGCTCTGTTCTAGGCGCAATGCTCTTCAACATCTTCATGAATGATTTGGACAAGGGGATAGATGGGGAACTCATCAAATTTGCAGATGACACCAAGCTGGCAGGAATAGCCAATACTCCAGAAGATAGGCTTAAGATACAAGAGGATCTGGACAGACTTGAACACTGGGCA